>NC_050602.1:25305000-25921250 GCF_013368585.1 Megalops cyprinoides
CCTCTCTTCCCCTCGGTGTCGTCCAGCAGGCTGATTTAAATTCAGAGGCCGCGTTCCCCCCTCTCTCTAAATAGTACTTAATAAAATGTGAGTCTGTGGGCTCCTGACAAAAGGCCCTCGCGTCAGCGCCTCTGCGTTTCCATGAGAGAGCTCCGGCCGCCCTGAGAAATCACTTCACTGGGACTTCATTCTCACCCGAGTGCCGCCCGGGTGCCACCCGGGCCCCGACGGGCAGCCAGGGAGCCCCCCAAAAAAGGGAGGCGCACAGTCACTGTGCTCATCGTCACCCTCCATTACATTATTGCCATTTAGCAGACACTCTTATCCAGAGCGACTTACATAGGTTACAATTTTTACAGGTTACAGCTGGATATTTGCTGAGGCAATTGTCGGTTAATTACCTTGCTCAAGGGTACAGCAGCAGCGCCCCAGTGGAGAATCGCACCAGCAACCTTTCAGGTACAATTCCTGCTCTTTAACCATTATGCCACACTGCCGGGTGGAGGTGGTGGGGGGGGGGGGGGGTTGCCATACCACCACTTCCTGTTCACCACTCACACTGTAGCTTTCCACAGTCACTCTAAACACCACTGTCTCTGTTGCCGCTCTCCTTACGTGATTTCTGTGTAGATGGAACTCACCGCAACGGCCATAAACAACAGCTCCATCAGCCTGACAGCTCGCCTCTGACAAATACCGCTGTCGGTCAGCCCGGGACCGGCCACCGCCGCCCCCGGGCCCGGGAGAGGCGAGGAGCCCAGCGGTGTTTACCCCGCTCACGCTGTCGTCACCTGCTTAAAACTCCATTTGTAAAAAACAGAGCAAGCGTCTTTCATTAAACATGATTAATGCTTTTCGTATTAATGAAACACTCTCCGGGATGGGAAAATTAATGAACGCCACGCAGTAAAACTAGAAGGAGGAATTCGAAGTTGCGGATGTGAAGTAATTACGACCAAAAGTTTTGAGGATGATAATGCAGAAGAAATCAAAAGATACAACACAAATGTAATATAATCATATATTATATATTATAATCATAATCACATACAGACTAACATGTCAAACACGCAATGAGGTACACAACTAAACCATTGTTTAGATGAGTATCACTGCATGTCTAATATAGATGTTTAATAAAAATGTAATAAAATATGCATGCTAATAATTCAAGTGACTGTGCAAGAAAGGATAACAACCCTCTTCCAAGCAAATTCAGCTTTTATAAAAGGTATATCAGCTATGAATTGAACGAGTACACAGCTGCACTGAGAAACACCTGAATTTGACCAATCCCACACCTGCAGCTCGGCGTATCAGTACTGAGGAACAGCTCCTGAAACCAGCGCTGCTCCCTGCTAACTTTCAGCTCAACTTCCCGCCACCCAGAGACAGCCTCCCAGCGAGACAGCCAGGCCTCATAAGCATCCCAGGGCACCAGAGAATGCGCAGCAGCCAACCCAGCCCATTGCACTTAGCTTCAGCTGGGAGGTGCAGCCCGTCTGACACACCGCAGGGAAAAACAGCCGGCTGGCCCCCTGCCTGGGGTTAGTCAGATAGGGGAATAAATAATGGTTCTGTAGAAACAGCTCGCAGGAAAACGACTACAGCGTTTTTCTTTTTTTTTGTTTCTTACAAAACGTTTATGGATTAGCGGTTAAAGGTGTGGGTGTGGCCGACGGGCTGTATTCTGGGTGCATATGTGAGGCCCTCTCTTTCACTGATTATGTAAAAGATGATATAAAAAGTAAACAAATTCTCTCTCTTTCTCTCTCTCCCTCTCTTTCTCTTTCTCCCTCTGTCTCTCCTGCATCCTCTGTGCCTGCTTTCTGTTCCAATCTTAACTGAATTACTCACAGGCAGTCCTGCCGTATGCTTGATTAAGTTTTAATTTCGGCAAATCACCAATCGGCGGGAGGCCAAGCCGGCGAATCATATGGCCAGTGAGTAAAACACAAGATGCCTCATTATGCCCCGCTCCCACATGCTAATCTACTACAGAGAGGATAGGGGTCAGCAGCAGCCTAAATGCCCCCGCTCGCTGCTCTCTCTCCGGGACAGGCTCCTCTCTCAACCCTCCCTCCCCCACGCCCTGCTGGGGGCCTGGGCTGCGCCCACAAGCTGCACCCACAGGGTCACCCCGTAAAGTAGAGGGTCACTTATCACTAACATCAGAGGTGTGAGCCAAGCCGTGCGGGCGTGGCGTCTGGCGGGGAAATCATGGTGGTTGTCATGTAAAGTGCATGTTTTCGCCTAGCAGTGAGAAGCAGTGGGAGGTGTGTGTCTGTGTGTGTATTTATGTACAAGTGTGTGTAACTGTGTGTGAGCATGCATGCCTGTGTGTGTGTGTGTGTGTTTGGGCATGTGTGTTTGTGCGTGTATGTGTTTGTATATTTAATTGCTTGTGTGTTCATGTTTATGTGTTTGTATATTTATGTCTTAGTGTAAGTGTGTGTTACCGTGCATGCCTGTGTGTGTGTGTGTGTGTTTGTATATTTATGTGAGAGAATGTGTGTGTATGTTTGTGTATTTTTGTGTGAGTGAGTGTGTGTATATCTGTATGTGCGTGCATTCATAAATGTGTGAATGCGTTTGTATATTTATGTATGTGTATGTTTGTGTGTGTTTATGTGTTTTTATGATTATGTGTGTAAGTGCGTGAGCATACATGTGTGTGTGTTATATATTTCTGTGTGACAGTGTGAGTGTGTCTGTATATTTCTGTGTGACAGTGTGTTTGTATATTTCTGTGTGACAGTGTGTGTGTGTTTGTGTATTTCTGTGTGACAGTGTGTGTTTGTATATTTCTGTGACAGTGTGTGTTTGTATATTTCTGTGTGACAGTGTAAGTGTGATTGCATATTTCTGTGTGACAGTGTGTGTTTGTATATTTCTGTGTGACAGTGTGTGATTGTATATTTCTGTGTGACAGTGTAAGTGTGATTGCATATTTCTGTGTGACAGTGTGTGTTTGTATATTTCTGTGTGACAGTGTGTGATTGCATATTTCTGTGTGACAGTGTGTGTTTGTATATTTCTGTGACAGTGTGTTTGTATATTTCTGTGACAGTGTTAGTGTGATTGCATATTTCTGTGTGACTGTGTGTGTGTTTGTATATTTCTGTGTGACAGTGTGTGTGTGTTTGTGTATTTCTGTGTGACAGTGTGTGTTTGTATATTTCTGTGACAGTGTGTGTTTGTATATTTCTGTGTGACAGTGTGTGTTTGTGTATTTCTGTGTGACAGTGTGTGTTTGTATATTTCTGTGACAGTGTGTGTTTGTATATTTCTGTGTGACAGTGTAAGTGTGATTGCATATTTCTGTGTGACAGTGTGTGTTTGTATATTTCTGTGTGACAGTGTGTGTTTGTATATTTCTGTGTGACAGTGTGTGATTGCATATTTCTGTGTGACAGTGTGTGTTTGTATATTTCTGTGTGACAGTGTTAGTGTGATTGCATATTTCTGTGTGACTGTGTGTGTGTTTGTATATTTCTGTGTGACAGTGTGTGTGTGTTTGCGTATTTCTGTGTGACAGTGTGTGTTTGTATATTTCTGTGTGACAGTGTGTGATTGCATATTTCTGTGTGACAGTGTGTGTTTGTATATTTCTGTGTGACAGTGTGTGATTGCATATTTCTGTGTGACAGTGTGTGTTTGTATATTTCTGTGACAGTGTGTGTTTGTATATTTCTGTGTGACAGTGTGTGTTTGTATATTTCTGTGACAGTGTGTGTTTGTATATTTCTGTGTGACAGTGTGTGATTGCATATTTCTGTGTGACAGTGTGTGTTTGTATATTTCTGTGACAGTGTGTGTTTGTATATTTCTGTGTGACAGTGTGTGTTTGTATATTTCTGTGTGACAGTGTGTGTTTGTATATTTCTGTGTGACAGTGTAAGTGTGATTGCATATTTCTGTGTGACAGTGTGAGTGTGTTTGTATATGACTGTATATGAGTGTGGCGCTATATTGCTCAGCTGATTGTCGATGGGTGTATGACTGGACACCCTGTGTGCCTCTCCTACCAGCCGACTCCAGCTCTGATCTGACACCCCCTTCACTGGATCCCCCCTCCATTCTGAGAGCACAGGAAACACACGGCCAGCAAACCCGGCCTCTAAACACTCCTCAGGTCTCATTAGCACCAAATAACCTTTTTTTTCCTGCTTGTGTATCTGCCGAGGCATGCGGATGACAAACGACTGTCTGCAGAAGGCCAGCCTCCTGCTATCAGATCAGATTCAGATCAGACGAAAACACTGATGATCACTGCTAGGAACCGTGTCACAACTGCAGGAATTAATAGCTCCGCTTGTAATGAGAGCAACTACCTGCGCGCCCCTGTTTCCAAGCGTGATTGCTGCTGATCTGAGGGTGAGTGAGAGCTGCGTGCCTGAAGGTAGCCCGGGCCTGGGCCAGGTCTTTCCGGGCCTCGGATCAGATTTATTGAGGCTCCCGCAGAGACTGTCCTACACGGCCTGCCTGTTGCGCTGACAATAGGCCAGGATTAACGAGCCCTGCCAGTTTCCCAACACTACACATCTCTTTTTGTTCTCGTTAAAAGCTCCCCTAATTAGCGCAGAGGGGCTCGCCGCTATCCGCTATCGCTCAGGCACACCGGGCGGTCACCATGGAGAAGAAGAAGACATCATTTTTCTCCCCGGCTCACAAAGGGCCCCCCCCCCCCCCACCCCTCATCCACCCCCCCCCACCCGCAGGTTCTCACAATATCAGCTCCCCCTCCGCTCGTAACACGGATGCTATAGATTTTATTCACGGCTTGTGTTGCCTTATCTCGCCCCTTGCTTTAATGAGATATAATAAGGGGAACGGTTTGTAACAGCACGCTGTGCTCGTTTCCTCTGCCAAACGTGAAGCTGTCGTCTCTCTCTCTCTCTCTCTCTCTCTCTCTCTCTCTCTCCCTCTCTCTCTCTCCCTCTCCCACTCAGAGAATGAATCATATCTCGCTCTCTCCATATGCTAACACCCATGTAATTACCAGCCGCCTTAAATAATACAAGTCCTAAACCTGTCGCTCGGATCACAAGCAAACAAGGCGGGCGCCTCGTAACGAGGCCGTCATCATTACAATTAATTGATCGCGAGAGCGGGCGGAGAGCGGGGCTGTGAATTAATTCAGCTCGGGGGGGGGGGAGGCCGCCGGCACGGAGAGCGCAGCCAGCAGACAGGGCCCGCGGCCGGGGGAGAGAGAGCAGGGGCTGCCCTGACTCTGGAGGACACTCCCAGCTCCACTGGGAGCTCCGCGGGGCCTGCGAGGGCCACTGTCTCATACCTAAATCTCCACCGTGTTCAGACCCTTCACCCCCCGGTCTCGAGGCAGCTACCCCACAGAGACTCCAGCACCAGCACCATGTGCCATGTGCCATCCCTGCTTGCCACGGCCGTACACCGTACGCCGAGCATGAGAAACAGCGCGTCCTAAACAGCTCGGCTACAGCTAACAAACACGGCGCGTGTTGGGATTGTGTGTACACTGTAAACTCTATTGTAAATTATATATTGTTCTGCGGTGCCGTCCCCCTCAGCGGCCGGACTCCTTCTTCCTGTCCTGTGAAAATAAATCAGAATGGATTCCCCCCATGGGGGGCGGCGGGGGTACTTTGTTCTTGTGTGGGGCGTCCGTGCACTGGTGGGTCCATTGTTCCCGCCACAGGTGAAGCCGGGGAAGCCGAGCGTGACCTCATCTAAACTCCAGGATCGGCAGTCGCCACGTTACCATTTATTTTGGGGACGCACGGGGCGGACAGCGAGAGCTAACTGACAGCCAGTCCCCATTTTCATCTGCGTTATCACTGTATTTCACATGAGGTGAGTCTGCCTCATAAATAATGACATGGCAAATGCCAGTGCAGGCTGTTCTGATGTTTTCCAGTTAATGCTGTTGAAATTATCACTTGTAGCTGCCTATTTTTCATGTGTTCTGTGTCCATGCAAAAAGTCACACGACCTGCAGAAAAGTGTTGAGACACTCTGGGGGTTGGACACACAGGTAAATATCCACAGAGGACTGTAGAGGACAGATATTGGCATATCATACAGCTTGCCTACTCACAACCAACTCTTACAATGCAAAGACTGAGCTTATCAGAAAAGTGGAAGTGTGTGTAAATGTATGAGTGTGTGTTAGCATGTGATGTGTGTGCATGAGTGTGTGTTTATGAACAGGTGGTGTATTTGAGTATGTGTGTGTGTGCGTGTGTTTGTGTGCGTATGTGATTGTGTGTGTGTGTGTTACTGCTTCTGTGTGTGGAACTCAAGGGAAGTATGTGTGTGTGTACCTGTGTGAGCGTGCATGCATGTGTGTGTCCTCCTTATGTGTGTGGAACTGGGGGGGAGGTGTGTGTGTGTGTGTGCGTGTGTGTGTGTACGTGTGTGAGCGTGCATGTATGTGTGTGTCCTCCTTATGTGTGTGGAACTGGGGGGGAGGTGTGTGTGTGTGTGTGTGTGTGTGTGTGTGTGTGTGTGTGTGTGTGTGTCTGTGTGTGCGTGCGTGCGCGTGCGTGTGTGCGTGTGTGTGTGTGTGTGTGTGTGTGTGTGCGTGTGTGAGCGTGCATGTATGTGTGTGTCCTCCTTATGTGTGTGGAACTGGGGGGGAGGTGTGCGTGCGTGTGTGTGCGTGTGTGTCCGGGGGGTATACAAGGACAGCTCTCCAGCCCGAGCTCCTCAGCACAGCATCCTGCCGGCTGGGTTCAGCATCCGCCCCTCTGCTGATGCCTCTAATTTATCACCAGCTCTCTGATTGATCCTCTTCTTATGGGCCGGGGCGCCGCTGCTGATTTTGCACTAACGGAGCGGGAGCTGAGCGGAATACAGCGCGGCGGGTGTGTGGCTGCCCGCGAAAGTGTAGGGGACATTTTCTGAAATGTATTAATCGCTGCACGGGACGGGCTCTGACAGGCCGCTCGGCACTTTGGGGGAGTCGGGGCACTGTCCGCATCCCACCCCACCCCCCCTCGCAACCATCTGGAATCCTAACCCCCCGCTCAGTCCTGAGAGCTCTGCCCCTAACACTCTCCAACGGGCTGGGCTGGACACTTTGAACTGACCCTTGTCACAAACACTCACTGCGTTACCATTTCTCCTACATTCAACACGTCCATAAAGATTCTGCTAATTCCTTTATCTATACGACACCTGATAATTCCCCACGCCCCTGTACATAAAATGTGGCCACTCTGGACTTTTTTTATGTAAACCGACAGACCTCATCCATCACCTTGTTCTGTTAATGTCCCAGGCTTCTACAATAGGGCCAGTAAAACTGATTCAGGAACTCTGAGATTCTGTAAGATTCTGTAAGACTCTGCAGGCACTGAGAGATGTCTGCTGTTCCTGAAAACCTGCGTCTGGTTACAGTTCCTGTGCCGGCCGACAGGATTCAGGAGAGTCCTGAGGAGCAGAGAGCTGTGTGGATGTTTCACATCAGCCGGAGCCCACAAGGGCCTCGCGAGGACAATAACACTTCGTTTGCCTTCATTTACTTTACGGGTTTCACTCTCTGCGCTGCGTCAGGGCCGCTGTCGTGGGGCAGAGGGATGAGCTCTCCACATGCAAACAGAACACTGACCTATGAGACCACCGAACACCGCCTAAAAAAAAGCTTAGCACCACCCATTACTCTGCACCTGCCCCCTCCCCAAAAAAACAACAACAAAAAAAAATACGCCAGCTGAATATAAAGGGACAAGCTATTAATAACAGCTTAGAGTAATTACGTCCTAATGATGGAGCCTGGCTTCTGAGAGAATGACCACAGAGTCGGACGGGAGCCCACCAGGAAGTGGGAGAGGAGGCTGGAGGAGGAGTGTGGGGCCTGGGGGGGCGGGGCGGGAGGTGGTGGACAGGACGGGACAGGACAGATGGGGGGAGGGGTGGGCAGAGGGTGTGTGGTCCCAGACAAGCGGGCTCCTGGGGTGTTCCGCAACACTGAGAACAGAGGAGGGGAAGAGAGAGGAAGGAGACAAGGTGGCGAATAAGAAGGCAAGGTGACAAGGCATCGTGGAAAGAGCAATGAATTATTTATGAGGGTCCTGATGGACATGCTGAATAGAGAGAGGGAGAGAGGGAGAGAGAGAGAGAGAGAGAAAGACGGAAACAGATACAGAGAGAGACACAGAGTGAGAGAGAGAAAAAGAGAGGAGAGAAAAGAGAGAGAGAGAGAAAGTGCCGGTTTCGGTTTGCATGGTGTGGTTTGCTTTCATGTTTGAGTCACACTGGCTGCCTGCCGCTGTAGCCCTTGACTTGTGATGTTGCAGTGTGGGGGGCTTTGATCAGAACAAATGCTCTGACGTTAGAGCAGGACACTTCCGATCTGAGACCAACCCCCCCGCTCGCACATCCCCCCTTAGCCCCCTCCCTCATACACATACACATACACACACACCCACACACCCACACCCACACACACACACACACACACACACACACACAGAGTTCAGAGCAAGACAGCACAGCCCAGCACACACTCTGAACCTTCCCTACCACTCTCATTCAGACCAATAATTCAAGAAGGAATGTCTCTACACATTACACCGGCCCTTTTTGGCCCCCGTCTCTTCCCGTACTGGAGCAGGCTCGGCTCCCCTGCTTCCAAGCATGAGGCCCGAGTGGTCTGGGCGTGCATGATGAATATTTAACCCTTGGCGAGCATCCGCGGTTAATTTGTCAGCCCGTGGTTAAATGCCACCATTAGCATTCCGGCTGGTTATTGACGGCTGGGTCTGTGCCGGGGGATGACAGATGCCTGCCGCGGGACGCCGGGATGAGACAGCCGGGTCGTCACAGCGACGTATCGACAGAATATTATTAACGCCGGAGGAGCCCGGGACGACAGGGCCCCGGGGTGACGTGGGACAGCGGGCCGCTGCTGTTACCTCCTGACACCCGTCAAAGGGTCGACACGCACACACCACGCTCCGTTACACCGACATGAAAACACGCGCGCTTGTGTGTTCTGATTATTGCCGCCAAATTACGGGAGACTCTCTGGCTGTCTGACGGCGTGGTGCATGGGGAACGGGCCGATCCTCTTCGCTCTTCCTTATGCTGACAGTTTTGGTGTGAATGTTCTTTTAGGTATCTGTTCATCAGATTTTGAGGGAAATTACTTTGGTTTCCATCCTGATGTATTTTTTACGACTCTTTTACGTCACCAAGATCTGGGCGGGGTTTGTCTCCGTGGCGATCGCAATCTGTGAGACCATTGGCTCATGTGCTGGCAGCGTGCGTCAATGGGAGAGGCTGTATAAAATGCAGTTCTAAAGACCAGTGTCCCGCCCTGATGACGTTGAGCTGTTAACATCGCCAAGCAACGACTACCAGCTGCTGCCCACAATCCCAGCATGCACCCTGTTTTAGGAACACAGTGCTCTAATCTCCCCTGTGCGTCCAGAATGCACTTGCAGTTTTCCCCTCTCACTGTGACCACAGCCTCGCAGTCATTACACACCTACGACTCTCCTGCAACATCAGATCCAACTTACCTACGTTGGTAGGTGTGTAAGGCGTAATTGTGTTAGCTGGTGTTGTTGATGCTTGAATCTCTGCGCTAATACAGTTTGTTCTGTTTATGGCGTTGTGGGAGAGCTGTTCAAGATGAAGAGAGTGGAGTGGAGGCTTTTCTACTGTGGGTCTCCTGATGTTGTTGCGAATGCAAAATAAATGAACTGATACACATTGTCCAGCTATACTCTACTCTGGTCCTGCAGGGTCACCATGTTAGTAGTGTTTCCTTTCAGCCAGGCACTTGATTCAACCCATCAACAACTGGACCAGTCCTGCCCTCCCCTCCTGTTGTGGGCTTCTTAATGGTTTAAAATGCACCAGATAACTTGGCAAACTGCAACCCTCTGGGCCTGGAGTCCAGCGGCCTTGCTTCATAAACGCTTTTAAATGTTTCACAAATATTTCACAAAAAAAGCAGAAAGCGACCTGATTTAAGTTTGTTGAAGTAATCTGAAAATGTACTTCTGCAGAAATCAGCAGGGACACGCCACCTCTCCAAATCCTTGCAGGTCATTAGCGATGGGCTCGGCAAGCCTGACTGAGCAAATAATATCCCCTAAAAACATGTTTTTGGTCTCCATCTCCGCCCCGCCCTTGTAAGGTTTATGAGGAGGAGCAGAAAAAGAACCTCAGAGAGATGGGGAAAAGGGAGGGCTTTGAACCCCCCCCAATGCTATCTGTTAGCCGGCCCTTACTTTGTGTTTCATGTCCAAAAAAGGGTCCCCCCGGCCCTCTGAGCCCCCTGTCCCAGATGGATTCAAACACTGAAAGACTTCAGTGATGACACTGTGCGGCATTGATGTGGCTACAGACCGAGGGGCCAATGAACAGCGGGGGATCTCTGATCCAGGGAGAGAGGGAGGGAGACCGGATGCCGATTACCCATAAGGCCTTTCTCCCTGCCACACACAGTGCCGTCATGGCCTCTGAATGGCGTTAAATGATATTCTAATATATTAAAAGTAGTTTCACAGATTCTGTGGGTTTGATAACTCCCTCTCCCTCAGGGGAGGCTGGGAGATGTGTTTAACTAAAAAAAAAAAAATCCCTCGCAACAGTGAACCTGCACTCCCCACTGAACACCCCCCAACCCCCCGCCATTTAAAAAGAGCACACGAAAATCTATATCTCTCTGCATAGAGGTCATAAGGGTAGTTGCTCAGGGAGAGGTGACAGATTTGCTCTCAAACACCCCCCCAGCCCCCCACCCCCCTGTCCCACCCAGAGGAATTCCGTACATTTTGCCATTGGGATGTGATATTACACAACCTGCATAGAAAAACACTGCGAAGAGCCTGGAGCCAAAGTCCCCCCGACACCAGAGAGGCAGAAACGAGGCTTAACTCGCAAAACACCCTCGTCCAGCGACAGGGAAAACAAGCCTCTCCAGGAGGCCATATTTATCTGTTTATCTGAGCCATTCTTTCTTATGTTTTTGTCCTACACAAAGCATTCTCTATTCTTATTTTTAATGTTTATTTGTATCTGCAATGTTGCTTTTTAAACCTGTTACCTTGTAAAACAGTTTGCATATTGAAAATCACTGCACAAATGTATTATTATTATTATTATTATTATTATTATTAATGCTATCTGGTGTGCACATCTTAGAAACATTAGAAAAATGACCTTGTCTTGAAGTAGATAAATTGTATTGATATGAGAAACAGGGGTATACATAATACAATACAGTAATTATATTCTGTTTCATATTTTCATTTTGTGGTAATTGTTTTATGTATATACACACTTTAGAAACTACAGGAAAAATGCATTTCTTGTCCACTGCATTATTTCATTTCATTTTAGATGCAGGGACAACTATCACTAACTTACAGATGATGCACAAATTATTATTTCAAATGCAGTCACTTATCAGGAAAACAATTTTCAGAGTAAAGTTTTAATTAAATAATGGCAAACCATAGCCTGTATATTGGACATAAACAAAATGGCTTGATTTTGTGTTGGAATTGAGTTATCACATATTGATTAGATTAAAAATGATAAATAGCTAATCTTTGACATAAAACAGCAGGAGAAAAAGATTGCGCGATCTGAATAGATATTTATCTCTGATTGTTAAACGTTACATTCAGTGATGTAAGACTGACATACGCCCGGTTTTATATAACATATCCAATTGCAGAGATAATAAGAAGCCAAATCAATACACTCCAAATGAAGCGATAAGTTAGAAGAGGGAGGAGATTCCGCATCATGGGAGCCTGACTGTAGCCACTCATTGGTAATGAATACTGCAGTGAAGGTTGATGACTGTAATTATCAAATTGCTGTTTTAAAAGGCCATTGATTGATGTCATTAACTTGGTGAGTGTTTACTGATTGCAGCTCTCTCCTGCTTCCCCATGCCGGGCCCAGAGAAGTCCTGACACATCTGTTCCGATTAACAGGGGAGAGGACAGCCATCAGCTGCTGGATCAACCTACTTACAGTGCGCGGTTACACACGTACGCGGGCACACACACACGCACGTGCATGCGCGCGCACACACACACACACACACACACACACACACGCATACACACACGCATACACATACACATACACATACACATACGCATGGATGCACACACAGACACACACACATACACACACACGCATGCATTCAAATACATACACACACACACATACACACACACAGTCATATGCATACACACACACACACACAGAAACACGCCTGTACACCCACACCTCTCTCCACACAACAGGGGCCACTGGATTCAATTATTTCAACAGCCTTTTTAGAAGACAACAGAGAAGAACAGTGTAACCCATTATGATGAGAGGGGGAGAAAGGGTGGGAGGCTGGTTAAGTGCCTACTTTAACAATCCCTCCTCGGCTGCCAGCCCCCAGCAGACCTCTTCACTGGGGGGGGGGTCCTCTGTGCCGGCTTCTCAAGGCCGCCGTTTGGCTGCTCCACCGAGCCTAACTCCGCGCCCTGCCAGCACTGCACCGCTGCGGCTCATTGTGACCCGCTAATCTGCTCCACACCTCAATGTCTCTGTGTTGGCACAACAAGCAGGCCGACACAGACCTGACGGAGGCACCGCGGGCAGCCCCGGGCCGGCCTGACCCGCGGAGAGAGAGGCGGAGGCGAGAGAGGGAGAGAGGGAGAGAGAGCGGGAGAGAGAGAGAGAGAGAGAGAGGGAGAGAGGGAGAGAGCGGGAGAGAGAGCGGGAGAGAGAGGGAGAGAGATGGAGAGAGAGAGAGCGGAAGAGAGGGAGAGAGAGGGAGAGAGAGAGAGAGAGATAGAGAGGGAGAGGGAGAAGGAGAAAGAGGGGGAGACAGAGAGGGAGAGAGAAAGAGAGATGGAGAGAGAGAGAGTGGAAGAGAGGGAGAGAGAGGGAAGACAGAGGATCAGAGACACAGTGATATAACCAAAGCAAGGGGAAAAGAAAAGGTTACAGGTACAGGGAGAGACAGAAAGAGTGAGTGAGTAACAAAGAGAAAATAAGAGAGCAACAGAGGCCGAGAGAGAGAGGGAGTGGGAGAGGGAGAAGATTTTGATTTAATCTTGTTTCTTACATTACCACGCTTGGGCAAAACTTACATATAGATTTTCAAATGCCAAAAGGGCTTCTTCTGCTATGATTAGATTTGACTGAGACAGGGAAATAAAGACAGACAAGGGGAAGAGGAGAGAGGGTTAGGGAGGGATTTAAAGAGATGTAAAGTTAGGATGAGACTGAGAGAGACAGAGAGAGAGAGAGTCAGGCAGGGGGGGGAGGAACAGAGACACACAGACCAAAAAAAAAGAGCAGGGGGTATGTGCTCTCCTGCTGGTGCTACAGATCTATCTTTCCCACTGTGTCCCTCCCCTGTCTGCCCCCCCCCCCCACCCCCCCATGTCTTTATCCCATCTCAGTTTCACAGGCCACCACTGCAAGCCTAATCAGGGAAAATAAAATATTCCTTTTTTGTCTCAGAGGAACAGTGTAATCACATCCAAGGACACATTTTTTTTCTAAGCTGCAGCAGTAACTGATTATCACATTGGGAAAAAAAATAACAAAGAAAGATGATTAACAAAAAAATACTAAAATACAGGGAGAGGCAATGACAGATATTGAATTTAAATATGAGATTGCTGCGGAGCAAAGATGCCCAATTAGAATGCGAGGCTGAATCAATAGGCGTGCTGACAGATAGATTACAAAGGTAAATACAGGATACATGCTGCTAAATAATTAATTGGACTGGGGGAATTTAGACAGACAGTGACACGGAGCCGGAGGAAATGGCAACACTTTATAATGTGCGTCAGCAGTACAGAGAAATTGTGTTTATGCATGGAAAGCCTTGCAGATTCCACTGAGCTGCTACAGCAACGACTCCAACAAGCCATAAGACACAGCGATCAGCTAATCATTCAGCACTAAGGAATTCATGAACAACAGCATGAATATTCTTACTGTAAGAATATGGTTTTGCACCGATCCTTAGGATACAAAGCAAAGGAAGTAACCGTTATGATAATGTATATTCAGCCGAATCAGTAAATTTTGGAGCACCCTGCCTTTATTCATTTCTCAGCATACAGCGAGGCTAACTGCCGTATTAAAATGCAGAAGTACAATGCGGTTTGCATTTCAAATTTTTCGAGATTGCCATCAAAATTCCGGAATTCCATATTTTTTTTAATGGCGTCATCTGTTGAACAGTCACATAAAGCGGCGTTACAGTAATTCATGCAGCGGTTACGACCGTGAGGTGACTGCGGGTTCGGGACGCGTTCGGGGCGCGTGGAGCAGAGGTGCGTCATGGCCACCGTCGTTAGCATTCCCGCCTCGCCCTCGCCACACCGTCTGCTATCTCTGTGCGGGAATCGGGCGGGAACATCGCGGGCCCTAACCGATACCGCATAACGCCTGAGCCGTTTCAATCGGCGCCAGTGAAATATTTAAAACAAAATATGGAATATATATATTTATATATATGTATGTGTGCCTTTTCAAATGTGCAGGCTTTTAGGAGGAGTCCGCCACAGATCAAACAATGGTTCCGCACCTGCAGGCTGAAAGGAGATTAGATTCCAGAGGGGGGGGTAGTGGGGTGGGGGGGTGGAGGGAGCACTCCTCTGGACCTGGTGGAGTGGGAAGCTCCATGGCAGAGGCCTTGTGTTTCAGAGACGGCTCTTTGTGGACACGGAGGGGGAAGAGGCCTTTCAACACATCTGCATTAGATGTGTGTGTGTGTGTGTATGTGTGGTGGGGGGGGCGGGGGGCGAAGGGGGGGTGTGTTTCTGCGTAAAAATAACCGCAGGCCTCAGCCAGCGCTGCTGTAATATTCAGGGAGACAGAGGATCTGCTCGCTGGGAAAATGAAGCCCATAAAACGGGGGCTGGGGAGGGACCCAAGGGTGCCCTTCCCTCATGGCACAGGGGCCCATGGGGGCCAGGGGGCCGAGGCGGAACAAAGCCGGTGCCAGCTGCCCAATTCTACTGGGCTCAGCGGGCTGCTTTCCCGGCTTTTTATTGGGCCGGGTGACATCACCGCGGTGTTGACATCCGGCCCGCGGGGACGGCGCTGACCCGGGGCCTGGGAGACGATTACGAGCGAGAAATCCGCCAGCCGGGCCCCCCTACGCAGCTGCGAGAGAGAGAGGCAGAGAGACGAGGGCGTCGTTTAACGGCACGTCTCAGGGCTGCACGCTGCTACGGCCGCTCCCTCGCACACACCTCTGCCGGACAGAGCCTGCACTGAGAGCTTTGCCCTGAGTTCACTTGCTTCAGGGTCGCTTCCTCTCACGAACAACCCTGTGCTAATCTGAGGACGAACAGGGCTGACCAAGAAAAAAAAGGGAGGATTTCACCAAAAATTCCAGTTTAGACCATGACACAATCCAGCAGCAACTGGTTTCCTGTTTTTTCATGTAATGCCCCGGCTTGAGCACAACAATCCCGTCAACGCTGTCCCGAACGTTGCGGCAACGCTGCGCGGGCGTTTTCCCGAGCGGTGTTTACTCCTCCGGGGGGCCCAGCTGCTCCTCGGGAGGCGCACGTCGCCGCTCCTCATCTAATTTGCCCCCGCGTTCATTTCCCTAACAGTGGATCCCACGGCTCATTTCAATAATGGAGGCTGCCCACCAATCTGTGTCCAATTCAAGTGCCCGAGTCAACAAAAGCCCAGGCAGGAAGCGTTAATCCGTGATCTGCGGCGCCGCGGCACAATGGCCCGGCCCACCGCTCTTTAACACATTCATGACGGGAGGGACAGACACCTGCTGCCGTCAGCAACCGCCCCGCAGCCTGCCCACATCCTGCACCCCGCGACTGAAAAAATGCTTCCCTCATCTGCCCACAATAAAAAACCCTGCTCCCCCCAGCCAATCGCCTGGGACAGAGTGTGGCTCTTTTCAAAAAACACAAGACAAATAAAAAAAAAAAAAAAACATGGCCATGTGATACAGCAGCTGGCGAAAGGGAACAGGAAAGGCCACATTATCTGCTGTCGGACGCGTTTTATTTGCCAGCATTTTACCGGCATAATTTCACCTTTCAGATATGCGGTAAAACTAAAACTATTCAGGTAGCAGGTCATTAACATGTGGCCTGTTCTCCGCTGTTTGTCCTCTGTCTCCTGCATCTCGCCACGAAGCAGATGAGAGTCGGTGAGAAAGGCAGAATGTGCCGGGGGAGGTCTGAGAGGTCCGGCTTCCCTCACCAGTTGTGTGTCAGCGCTCAGCTGACATAAACAAGCACAGCCTGCAGGGCGGAGCGTTCCCTGTTGCCTGCTTGTCCCTTTTTGTAGCGTGAATCGCCTACTGTGCACCAGCAGAGCTGGCGAAAACAGACCCCGCTTTTTATTCGCTCGGTCTTTGCGCATACATTATCTCAGTCCAGGGCCCGGTTGTCACTGAAAGTACTGTCGGGGCCTGCTGCACGGCTGGTAATCAAAGCCACCGAGGAGGAGGTTGGGGGCGAGGGCGAAAGGCAGACGGGGTAGTAAACAAAGCCGTGGGGGCCAGGGACAAACAGATGGGGGGGCTGGGGGGGGGGGGGGGGTCAGCAGCATGAAGGGACAAGCCTTTTAACATCTGGGTAAGCACGGCCGAGCACCCGGGCAGCAGCCTAATTATTAGAACACTCTTACTTAACTTAACCTCGCCACCAGACCGTGACAGAGAGAAGGGGGAGATGGGAAGGGGGGGGGGGGACGAGGGAGAGGAGGGGCCCCAGATTTGGTGAGGATGACAATGTTCATCTCCTTGGAGGCTGTGGCTGTTTAACTCCTCGCGTGCCGGAACGGAGCAACTGCAGCAACAGAGTGTGGCCATTATCGGCCCTGCCCATCTGTCCTCTGCCACAGTGTACGACTGCTGAGAGCGACTTTCACATCACGTCAGTCAAAAGACAAACAGGTTCTTTCTTTCTAGGTTGCTGTAACAGGAAATGACAATACAGGCTGATGTTAAAATGTACAATGTTCAAAGGGCATTGGCATTAGTTTATGCCTATAGTTGGAAAATGTTATTTTGACTGCAAAGGGATTTCTGCACTGTCCTGTGAGCCAAAAAAGGCAATTTCTGAGGTGTCCCAGTCAGATACGAAAGGGAGAAGAAGCAACCGCGAGGTTCTCCTTCCAGTACGCACCAGAGGAATAGGAACACAAATGGAACCGTGTATCATTGCCACAGTTTTATTCATGTTTCATTCCTCCTGAGGAATTTCTCTTTCCTTCTCTCCCTCCGTCCCTCTCTCCCTCTCCCCCCCCCCCTCCCTCACTTTCTGGTCTGTCTGCAGGTCTGAGGTTCACTTTCTGGTCTGTTATTGTCTCCCTTCCACGCAACTGCTCCCCGGCTCCCAATATCTCCAAAAGAATAACAAACACGCCGCGGCCCCGCCGAAGACATCTGCTCTTTGAAAAAGACGACATGTTTAAACAGCTGTCAGAGCCCACTGCTCTTTTGAACATTTTGAAACGAAAACAGCGAAATAACCTGGCCGCCTGCGACAGATCAGCCAGGCGAGATCAACAAGCACGTCAGCGCGCCGAGTTAGTCAGACAGACGGAGGAGGCGACGTTAGCGGATAATTGGGAGCCAAAAATAGAGAGATGGATGGATAGCGACGAGGAAAAACCCGGCAAATAAGAACCCGGAGAAACATCTTTTTTAAAAGAACATACAGAAGTTTGCGTACAGTTGGCTCTAAAGTATTATAATACGGTTGTTAGGGTCCGCTATTTGGAGACTGCACCGGCGTTGAAGGGGAGGGCTTATTATGGTAAATGAGAAAAGAATATGAGTCACAGCATTCCAGTGTCACAGTTATTCTTCGGCGCAGGAGACCGCTACAACAATGGCGCTCCATGTATGTGCAGACATGCTCCACGCTAACGCTCAGACTCCAGAAGAGAAAAGCGGGGGCGGAATTTTGGGGGGTGAGCGCGGCTCCCTCTCAGGACGGCCGGTGAGCGACGGCCGGTGAGCGACGGCCGTCCGGCGCAGCCGCCCAGCAGAGCGGTCAGTCCCCCCAACCACCCCCCCCGCCACACCGCCGGGGCCTGCCTGGGTAACGCGCGGTGCGTAAATCAGGGGGAATTTATGGAGACAGGCCGAAACGGCTCACGGGTGGGTCACGTCAGGAAGGAAGCCCACGTGGCCGCGCTCTGTTGTCTTAAGGATTTTTCTGTTTTATTTCGGCTGCTCAGGAAGGAAGCCGGGGTCTGCGTTTCGACTCAGACCCCTCTGCTGATTGCTCATCCCCTGCTTTTCTCCACTTCTTTTATCTCTCCTTTAATCTGTCTCTCCCTCTCTCTCTCTTTCTGTCTCTGTCTCTCCCTGGCCAGGCTGCTAAATGAGACTGTGTGCACAGACTGTGCTGTGCCGGGTTCAGCCCATCTTTCTGCCATGCTAATGAGGGGTGACGAAAACACAGGCGCACACACACACACACACACACACACACACAGATACACTACACACACACACACACACACACTCACACATAGATACACTACACACACACACACACACACACAGATACATACACACACACACACAGATACAGTACACACACACACATACACCACACACACACACACACACACACAGATACACTACACACACACACACAGATACATACACACACACACACACACACAGATACAGTACACACACACACATACACCACACACACACACAAACATCACACACCCATATACACACAGACACACACAAATACACACACTACACACACGCACACATACACACAGATACTCTACACACACACACCACACACAACACGCACACAGACATACACTACACACACACACACATACACATGCATACATACACGCATACACACACACACATAAACGCACACACATACACACTCCCTCATACATATACATATTCAAAAACACAAACCCCTTTTCACAAATGTGAAACTACAGTTGATACCTTTTGATAAATAAATGTGACACTGCAATTGACATACTTTGATAAATAACATCATTTCATATGTTCATAACCAGAAATATAATTCCTTTAAACTCAACTGAATCTGACAGACGTATGTCTAAGCAGCTCATGTGAGTATCTGTGAGTTAAAGCTTTAAATTCAGGGCTGACACATACAAGCTGCTGTAATACCGCATGTGAGGGCCCTGTTTAGGGTAATACAGTAATATTTTGCTATGATGGAGCTTTCCACAAAGGGCTTTAATAGCTGACAGAATGAAGGTAAATAAAAGTGTTTGACGCTCTGCTGGGAAGATTTGGAGCTTAACACAGAGAGGTCACTGTTCTCTGGGTGACAATGCGCAGCACGGCATTCAGTCAAGAGGAACCCAATTTAAGTCTCTTATATAAAAGTGCTGGGAATTCAATTGCATTTGAGCTCTTGGTGGGCTGCCGCTCTAATCTAATTAGATACAGCTCCGAAAAGGAGAGAAGAAACGCTTCCAGCCCTCGAAATCCCTGTTTTCCAGTCAGATCCCGGCCAGTGACTCCTTGTCCTGGGAACCGTGAGCTCCGGACTCCCCCGGTCCTCCCTGCTTTAATCCCCCTCCCAGGCCGTGAGGAGGAGGGCCCGGTCGTCGTGGCAGCTGGGAGCACGTTTTAATCTAACGGTGTGAATGTCAGCTTAATGCAGGCGAGGAGGCCGGGATCGTGTGAAGGAGCTCAGTAATTGGAAGGCAATTCAAGCGGCAGGGCCGAGGCCTATCCCGGCTAATTCTTGTTGGTATAACCCAAAACGCCCAAATGAAGTGTTCCCGCTTTTCTCACAGGTCCTCCAGCCCTGCACCACTACCGCACACACACACACACACACGCGCTCTCACATACACACACAAACACACACGTGTACTCCCGCGCACTCTCACACGCCCTTAAAGATGCCAAACAGTGTAAACAACTTTCCCAAGGCTCATTTCCGATGAAACCCTTGATATGGAATAACTCTCCCTCCCTCTGCCTCCCTTCTCTCTCATCAGGTGTCAGTCACGGGCCTCTGTGCTCCTGCGAATGTCTTTCCGTGTGATCAGTTACCCCCCCCCCCCCCCCCAGCCTCCTCCTCTGATCTGATCTGAGTCTCAGCTGCTATGCACTCCTCCATGGGGGGGGGGGTACGGGGGGGTGGATCTCTCCCTCCCGCTCTCTCCCGGTACATCCTACTGGCTCCAGGAGCGCTAATGAGCCTCTGCTCTCATTCGCAGTGGAGAATGAAGCGTTCCCACCAATCTGTCGCGGTTTCAGACGGATTGCTTTGAAGAGAGTCGAGTGCGGGTTCGGGGTGCGGGGCGGTGGGGGGGGGGGGGCCGGGGGTGCTCGGTCTGAGACGCGTCCCGCCTACTGTTGTTATTTTTGATATTGTGTTCCCCACTTTCATTTTAATAAGTTTGGAGGCTGGCACCCCTGTATTTGCTTGTCAGGTGAATCTGAACAGCGGCGAAGCCAGCATGTTCGCCTCCTCTAACCCACCCTGAGGCTTTTCAACCGAAATCCATAAACACTACACCAGAAACGCACTGAACGTGAGTGACCTACACATGATACCCATCTGCGTTTGTCTCAAAACCTCGGGCCACTCCCTCTATGTGTGCAAGCATACGTGCACTGACTCCTGCCATAGTCTGTTTTCCAGAGATGATGGTACTTTGCAAAACCACTGGATGTTCAGCCCTAACCATCCTAGGGCAAAGAGCTCTGCTCTGCACACGTCTGCAGAACATGTGGAGCTGTGGCTAAGGCTCTACATTGTATCTGGAACCGGTGGGTCATAAGTTTGAATCCCAGAGGCACCCTGTAATTTTACTGTCGCGCGTAGTACTTTAGCTCTGTTAGCGAAACTGTAAGAAACCAAAAACTAAAAGCTGTATAAAGAGGTCACAGGAAGGGGAAGACGCAAAGCTTTCCCAGGTGGAGTTCACAAGGCTGGTAAAACGGAGTAAGCCCTCAGCTCGAGCTGGCAGGCTCATAATGATCCAACACCTGGCTTAATGAACTCCACTGGCCAGAGACCGGTGATATTTCAGTGCTTTGGGGTGAAACTCAGTACGGCTCAACGGAGGATGGAGGGAAAAAGAGAGGAGAGGAGAGGAGTAGGGGGCTGTATGACAGAGCAGGCATAAAAGAGAGAACAAGGAAAAAAGAAAGGCAGAAGAAAGACAGAAAGAAAGAAGAAGGGAGAAGTAAGGCAGAGAGGAGAAGTAGAAAGAGGACCCTGAAGTCAGAATGGCAGTGAGAATGCAGAGTGGGCCTCAAGAGGAAGAGAAGCAGAAAAAGAAAAAAAAGACAAAGAAAGAATGAGAAAAAGAGACAAAGCGTGGGAGGAGAGATGGAGAGAGCGAAGGAGAGCGGGAGAACAAATCCGAGCTGGTGAGACTAAATCTGAGCAGGCCTATGGAGCTGCTTCTGGATTTCACAGTGGCTGCTACTGTATTTGTAGTTCGGGTTCACAGGACAGATTACTGGCACTGAAAGCTGAGGGCCTCCCGCACACACACACTGCTTGTGTTGCTCAGCTCGACCCGCTCAGGGCAGGTACGGCTGTTATTAGACATTTCCCTCACAAATTCTTCCGCGAGCACTTAGCGGGGAAAATCCCCCCGTAATGGCTTTACCCTCAAACCTGCATGTATCTGCAAGACAGCCGGCGAAGACAGCCGCATTAAGCGGAGGGGTGAAAGGTGACATTCAGTCGCTGCGACACCCACGTAGCGTGCTGTTCCTGCAGTACAGCGAGACTCTGTTTGACACTCCTCAGCGGGGCTCGGGTAAGCATATGCTGTGTTCAAAAGAGCGTACATCTTCGAGGGACAGGGTGTATATGTTAGGAGGTTTTAAAGTGGAAGGGAACACATGCAGGTACATGACAATCAGGTGGAGTAGATGCTTTTCACTGGCTTCTTGCCCTGTTCTCTTGCGAATGTCTGTGGTAAATTTCGTCAGGAAGGTAACATGAGGCTGAATCCGCACACCTGTGTGAGGTGCAAAGCATGCAGTGCGGGGGCAGGTGTGATTGGACCGGCAGTGTTGGTGGATGGGTGAGGGCGGGGCCTAGGCTCTGCAGGGCGTGGTGGGCGGGGCATGGTGGGCGGAGACTTACAGCGCTCGATGCGGTCCTCCGGGCTGGACGAGGGCTCTCGGTCGGACAGCAGGCCGGACACAGCGAAGATCTTTTTCCCGGCGTCCTCCACAGCCTTGAGCGCCCCCGGGGAGCTGGACGGGATCTGCGCACCCCCGTAGTCGTACTCCTTCCCCTCGGCGTCCGAGTAGCGCAGGTGGGGCGAGGCCTCTGCCTCCAGGCAGCCCTTCAGCCGCTTGGCGGGAGTGAAGGCCGACTGGTACCCCCCGCCTCCGTCACGCTCCTCCGGGGGGGAGGCGAAGGGCCGGAAGGCGCCCACACCGCTGTGGTTCAGCATGCTGATTGGAGAGCAGTCCAGGCTGGGCGGGGCGAACTGGTGGTGCAGGTGGAGGAGCGAGGGTGGGAAGTCCCGGTTGGGGAAGCCGCCGGGCACGGCGCCCTGCCGGTGGTACATGGAGGCGAAGGTGTAGGAGCCGTTGGTGAAGGGGAGGTGCACGTCTTTCTCCACGGAGGCCGGGACGCCGAAGGGGCGGGGCGGCTGGCAGGGGATGGAGGCGTCGCGGCTGGCCTCGGCCGTGGAGGCCAACACCATTAGCGCCGGCGAGGCCAGTGGGTTGGGCAGGTAGGAGGAGCTCTCCATCTTGAAGGCGGCCCGGTGCAAGTCCATCTGGGCTCTGAGGCTGGCTCGCTGGAGCGGAGAGAAGGCGGGGTCCGGGGGAGGAGGAGGAGGGGCTGAGAGATAGAGGCGGGGCGCTGGGGGGCTGCTCGGGTCACACAGGTCGAGGGACAGCTTCGCAGTGGGGGGGTCCACCTTACTGCCGGGTCATCATCAGAAGGTCAAGTCCTGCAAAGAAAGGATGGGGGGGGGTGAAAAAGTGAAAGTCAAAACCCTCAAGTATTTCAAACACAATCCGGGGGTTTTTGAAGTCCAAACTTTCATCAGACTCTGTCATTTGGATCGCACACAAGCTGCTTATTTCTCCATCTCTCACCAGCGGACCGGAACTCCATCTGTCACAGATAAGGGTATCGCTGGCGGATCAGATAAGGGCCCGGGTGCACTCGTGTGCTCACTCGCCCCACTTTAATAGGATTCCTCGCTGGATCTGATACTGACGGCATATCTAACCACCATCTGCACAGGAAATTTGACTGAATGAATAAATTAGCTCCAATTCACCTTTGACCTCCGTAGGAGGGAAACAGACTGGAATCCTCTCGGGGGAAAGATGGGCAGATTGCTGGAAGTGTGAGGGGATTTTTATCTCAAAGGGCATTTTAAAGGCAGCCTACACATTGCAAAACGTCAGAACACCGGGCGCTCTGCTAATAGGAACACATGACAAACAAGCAAATCAGCGAAGATAGAGCGCTTTAATAAAGACAACTCAGCACACATGTACAAAGGAAGGCACTGCAACACAAAAAAATCAAAAACCGAGACAAAAGTGCATGGAGAATTTCTAGCAAAAAGGGACACCTGCATCCTTATGACTACCATCAGTGCGGATAAAATATTGCGATTTACTGTTTTACAAATTTAATTTTACGAAGAACACAAGGCAGGTCGTACCCAACATGTCACCCTGCAAATTTTCAAAGCGGCGCAAGAATATTGGCCAACATCAAAGAAACTGAAGGAATGCGCTGGGATTTTTTTTCCCCTCTCTGAGATCAGCTGTCCAGAACACTCATTTAAATCAATTTAAAACCTGATCTCCACACTTACACACCGCACAGCTCCCCCATAATTCAAAAAAAAGGCCCTTTACAGTATGGCCTACACGGCGGAGGAATGCGGTGTCTCTCTCGTCTGCGCGGAATACAAGCGTCAGACAACACCGCTCCGTGCCGGCGAGAGCCCGTGGATCGCATTATACCCCATCTCTGCTCCAATTTATTCCTGAAAATAGAATCTAAAAAATATCCCCGTAATAAAGGCTCTCTGTATCTCCTTACACTGCTTGTCTTCCCCTCTGTATCAAACCTCAAATAACCTCGAAAAAAATGAGTCGGGCAGGTGCTGATAGCGAGGTAATACAGTGATAAGTGCCCAGATATTTCAATTTTATCATCATTACCATCAACGTGGTGAGGCAGTGTGAAACTGACAATCCAATAAAAGGACACAGGATATCCCCTTGTGCTGGCTGCTGGGGCCTAAGTAGGCTGAGCGCTATACAGATGTGCTAATCATTTCTGCTCTCTGCACAGGCGGACGCCGGGCGCTGGATCCACAGGAACAAATCTAACGCTCCACGGCCAATCACAGGGGGACGCGAAGCGGCCTGTCGCTGGCTGCTGACAGCCAGGAACCCGCCGGGCGCTGGCACCTAGCTCTCTGAATACTCACACACACACACATACACACACAAACACATATGCACACGCATACATACACACATACACTCACACACACACACAAACACATATAAACACGCAAACACATCCACACATGCATACAAACATGCACACATAAGAACACACACAGCAACCACATACACACATACCCATGCACATGCTCACACACACACACACACACACACACACAAACATGCAAACATGCACTAATATACACACTTCCCTTTCAGATAAACATGTCATTATTCATAAATGGTGTGTAATTAAAGAAAATTATTTTAATGAAAAAAGAAGTCTCAGCATTATTATATGAGTAATAATATTAAAGCTACATTGGTAGCAGTGGTAACAGCAGGGGCAGTGGGAGCAGCAGCAGCTGTAATTAAGTCAAACGCATTCCTTACACAGAATACCCCAGTAACTGTTAACAGATAATAAACATTCTTAACATTTAATATCCTCTCACTTAACAGCTCAAACCCTTTCATATTATTTTTCTAAACCTCTTCCCATTAAATGAATACTGTTAATATCTTTCTTTTACCTGCGTTTTGTCCTCAGTTTTATTGTCAGTGCTATGGGAATAGTGTGTGTATTTCATCTGTATATGACAAGAGTATTATATTTAAAAGTGTCACGGGTATATTCGACATCCAAGGAGACGATGTCTTACAATTTCCAAGTTGCCACAACCTGATTACTCCTACAAGACTGATAAATCAGTGCAGAATGCATACATTTCAGAATAACTGTTTTCTTTCTTTTTCCTTTTTTCTTTCAAATTTAATTATGACAATGTTTTCAGTCTGTCCTATATCTGCAACGTCAAGCAGTACAGACTGGAACATTTCCGCTCTGAGCAGGCTGATAAAAAACAAACTGTAAAACACGCTTAAGATAAAGACAAGGCTGTCAAAGCCGGTCTCCTTCAGGTTTGTTTGCGAGAGAAAAGAAATTAAATGGATCCAGTCTGACAGAACTGGACAGTCAAATGTAACAGCAGGACAGCTCCTAAAAGCAAACAGGAAAAAAAAAAGTTTGTGTGAGGGAACGCCATTCAAAGCCACAGCTCTCTGCACTTTTCCTCCGTCTGTCAGTGAATGTAGTGATTGTTTCTACGAAGCCACGAAGGTGGGTTAAGTACCACTCAAGCATTTTATTAGAGAGGAGGCCAGACAGTGTCATTCAATCCTCCGCAAAATACACAACATACATGAGCCCGCCGAGGAGAAGCCTCCGAGCAGACCAGGCACTTGAGCTGCAACGCCGTTATCTCAACAAACAAAGAAAGGAAAAAAAAACAAGAGCCGCAACAATGGCAGTGACAATGACACTGGGAAAACCTCACAGGATATTGCGCTGGGATCTGGTTCAATTTCAAAAACACTGATCAGCCGCTAATTAGGCTGAATTTCTCTTAAAACCCGCTCAAACGCCATCATTTCAAACACCTAAAAGGCACTTGAAACTGCCATCTTATACAGCTGCTGCTTCCAATCAATGAAGGGTTGTCTATTATTGATAACAATGCCAGAGCATGGAAAGTCACTTCAAATGGTAATTAACTGCTGAAAAAAAAAACAGGCGCCTTTTCATAAACCTGGACATGTTTAGCGCTGCTCTCCACTGGAATTGTAAAATGTGGCACCGACTGTTTGCTTATATAAAACAAGCAAATCGTGCCGCAAGGCTTCTTTTGAGGGCTGCTGGCTCGCGCTGCAGCGGCCGCTTACTCTGTATTCCAGACAGCTGGCGTTGGGTGGAGGCCGGACGAGCGGTCAATACTATCGAAAATACAGTAATTCGCCGTTGGCGGGTGCAGCAAGACAGAACTGCAAAGTTCAGACATCCTTCTGAATTAGTATCAGGAGCCTCTCAGTGAGTGAAACCCACTACCGAAGGTGCCATTCAATAAGGCAGGAGCAGGCGCGCATTAAAAAGCCACAGTCGAACAGGACACACAGGAAACAAAGTGATTTAATACCGGAGCACACTGGGCAGAATAGGGATACTTGGGAATATAAACAGTATCAATTATGATAGTACAATCTGTCCTGTACAGACGATACAGTACATACATACTGCACAGACTCCCCAGCGATATGGGACTTCTGGATGGTACTGGAAAGTATCGCAAAGAGCTTTAACAATGTTTCCTTTGATTTTTTTTTTTTCATTTGAACCTTTTACCAACAGAAGCCGGTTAGTCGATCATGTCTTCCACAGTCCTGTTTCCTTAATCTGCGCTTTATTATTATTATTAATTTTTTTTTTTTTTATTCCTGCATGTTACGTACACAGCATTCCCGTTCGAATTTTAACAGCCCCAAAAATATGAACCGGAGCGAATTTTCCAGGAAGCCAGGGGCGGATATTTGTTTGTGAAATAAACCTCTCTGAAGTTTAAGGACAACCAGCAAATTGATTCATTACAGGGAAAATCATTGTCAAAGTTTGCTAACCTGCCCGGGCTGTGCAGTTCAGGGGCTGGTGCTGTTTGCCTCCTCCAAATCACCTGAGCCAAACTAATTCCCGGCTAAGCCCAGATTATTTGTAAGGTGTCTGGCTCCCTGAGCTCAAAGCGAGCCCCGGACTACAAAGAGCCCCCCTCTCCCCCCTCCCAATGCAGATCATTTCTTCAGGAAAAGCGGGGAAAGTGAGATTGCCCCCTCTCTCTTTCTTTACTCCTAGCTTCCAGCCAGCATTCCCGGCGGACTGAAAGCCGTTTCCCTAGTTTACACACCACAGAAGGCACTGCTGGCCAACCACTGGATCTTAATAATAGATAACACACACAATGAAAGAGGCAGTCGGCCCCGAAGCTGCTGACGACAACTTGTTGGCCAGCTAGGCTTATAAAACGCCACAGACCAATTCAGCTACCGTGGCTGCCTATTCATTATGGTAACACAGGCGTTGCATATTCAACTGCTGCCGCAGCTCAGGAGCAGGGGGAAAAAAAGTTTAGAAGAAAACCCCTCCATCTCTCTCTGTTTGCGTATGGAAATGATGGCCGGCCAGCAGTTTGACTTATTGAAGCAACATTTCTTTTATTCTAATTATTTATTTTTTTTCCTGGAATGCAAGACGCTCAAAGCAAACAACAAGAGTTCAAAACTTATGCGGCGTGGATAGAGACACATGTAGATACACTGACAGGCAAATCCTTTGGAGTTTGATGCCCTCAAATTGATTGTGATTGAACGCGACGAGTCTGCGTTAGGGCATCGTGCGTTCCTGCGGCAAACACACTCCCTCTGCCCGCTTCTGACAGCGCAAAGATAATAAGCAACATCAGAGCAGGTGAATAGCTGTCCCTTTCAAATGAATCTGTCACCACAGCTCTGGTGAACCCTTTTGGGAAAACTCTGAAAATTAACATATTTTCCATCATTGAGAATCTGCAGAATAATTGGCAAAAAAGGGAAAAATGTGCAAAACTGCAGATAAATATTTTTCTCCAAAAAAAACTTTAAACATCAGCTTTCCTTTTCTGTGCATTTGCTTAAATTGTTCTAACGGAAAATTCCTTAATACATGCATTTAAATATATAACCTTCATTTCAGATGGCTAACATATTAAAAACAGCATGGAAAATTGTGAACAAGATACGAATCCAGTATCACAGAAAACAAATTGTGCTCCTCACATGTATTTGTGTTTTTCATTTTGTGGGTGTCAAAATGCAATATTCACATGCAGAAATACCCTGAAGCTGAGGACATCATTTTGCCTGTGTGTAAGTATTAACCTTTAAATAGTTGCCGTGCTTTCGTATTGTTAATATTCCAAAATTCAGTCCATCACCAAAATCACAACTCAAAGGGGGGGTGCAGGAATGTGCCATCATGCACTCCAGACTTGACAAAGCTTCTCAAAGACATGGCACCCCAAACAGAACGCAGCCATGCCTTCTGCACACAAGAGACCTGGAAGAGAGAGCCTTCACTAGCCCTCCACCTACTCGCTTAAAGGATGGCTCCCCCGTCTCTGCCCAATTCACACACTACACATAGCATTACACCTTTCTAGAAGCAGTGATCTTAAAGCTAGATAAAGACAGAACAAAAGCAACTGTTTCGACCACAAGTTTTTCTACTAAACCGAAACGCATACATTCTTATCTGTATTGCTCTGCATGTTTTAACAGACATAGGGCATGCAAAGATTGTATCTATCCATACTGATACAATTTTGGAAAAATAAGGGAATAAATGTTCACTTGTAGATCCTGAACACGGCAACATTTTCCTCAAAACAATTTAAGGAAGTACAACACAAAGCCAAAAACATTTCCTTCCAAAAATTAGACTGATCTGTATTAAATGTGTAAACATATTGATTATCCATTGCACAAACCACGTTTTAATTAAAAACGAATCAGACTTTTTCCACCAGACTGGTAAAAAAACAAAATACAACAATAATTCTAAGCCTTGATTGTATTCATTATGTGTGCCTGCAGTCAGAATACTGTTACCAAGAAAATACTGAGATGGCGATGTTCTCAAACCCCATAATAACTACACCCAAATATAAAACATGCGGGGAGCGTGGAATTTGGCGACTGCACCGGCAATCTCCTCCGCTCGTGCTCAAGTCCCGCTCACACCTGTCAATAGCATATACCCTTGAAGAAATTTTAAACACAAGAGGACAGGCGACACAAAGCTTGCAGTGACAATTGCATCGATCAAATAAAAAACATGTATACAATCAACACCTTCTGCACTTGATATTTATTTTTAATCGTTTCTTTTAATTACCCTTCCTTCCCGCCATCTGCATGACAAATGTGCTTTAAGTGAAGTGTTTACTAGCACATCACAATATGCGATAGGGGTGAAAAAACGCTGCTTTTTAAGTAGGTTGGGGATAGAATCTACATTGATGGGCCTCTATATATCAAGGACCATCAGGCGAGTGTAATTATGAAAATCTATGCTTAATTTATTCTCAATGTCCTCGGGATTTATGTGCCGGAACCCTAAACAAGGCGACGCGTCTCAAGCAAAGTAGCCGTTTTATAGTCGCAAATGAATGCAAGTTTCAGATGGCACATTACGACACTTTCCATTTTCTCTTCCTTTTTTCCCCCTCGTTCTCGCTCTCCCCGAGCCCTCCTCGGCCGGCAGAGGGGAAGAAGTCTCCCTAATTGTTCTCCAGAAAGAAACGCGTTTCATTCCACAGGCTCGCTCTCGCGACTTTTTAATTCCACACAGCGCACAAATCCAGATTAAAATAACTCTGGCTATTGATCTGGCCACTGGAATCGACATTAATTTTAGTTCACTTCTCACTTTGCAAGAGAATCAATGGAAAGCAATAACATCTGACATCGCTGCTGAAAGGAGGGAGAAGAAGGACTCGGGATGGAAATCCAAACGCCGCCAAATAAATCATCTCTTACTTTTCCTCCACCCTCGACTGTCTCTCTGCCGGTCTCTCCCCAGCCACCGCTGGTGAATCTGACACCGAACGGTGAGTATCACTCTTTCCCCGCGTGTATCAACGGGGCTATCCATCAGAAGGTAACAAACTGAAAGTCCAGCCTGTATGTGATCGAGTCCTGGAGGCTGTGTGCGAACAGACCGTGACAGCGATGCCCTGGGCATATGCACAGAAAGAGCGTAGCAGCCACTCTTAAACAACACATCCCCAACTTAAAATAAACCATTGAGGATGAGAACTCCGTAAGATCTATCCGAATACTGCAGACTGCGTATTTCATAAAACATAAATTCAAAAGGTAAAAACTGTTTCCTTTTTTTTTCAACGGGGCTGGAAATTCACAGGAATGTGTGGGATATTTTCACTCTGCACTTCACCTCAGTATGATCTGTAAAATGATGAAAAAACTTGACCAACTGCCTAATGCATAATACCACTGTCCTCACTACTCATATTTCAACATTTATCAATTTATTACACTGGCCTGCTCGTCCCAATAATATTTCTCAATTAACAAATTTAATAGAAAGTCACCGCATCCTCTGCTAGCAATAATTCAATTGTTCAATTTGCCAGAGATTAAATGCAAAATACCACTCAAGGGAAATAAATAATATTATCAGAGAACAATATGAAATTTGTAAACCACCACAAGACATGAAAAATGAAACTTTTTTATCATTTCTGCAATTACAGTTCTTCGAGACAATGTTATTTGTTATAATAATCCTCGTACAAAATATGGATCATAGGTAAGAGAACGAATGGGAGGTATGTAATCACTAAAGATAAATATAGCGTTTCTTCACATAATACGGGGCCCACTGTGTCCAAGGAATATGCTTTTCCAGAATACGTACAAAAGACAGCGCTTATTAAAGGTAAAAATAAAAACTACTCTACCTGGAAATATATAAAGATTATCAGACTTTCCTGTGTAATTCGAAAACAGAAACGGGTATGCAAACTGTAATACATGTACTACTTATTACAATATTAATGAAACTATTTATGTCAATTTGTTACACTACACTACGTTTTATTATAAGACAATACAACAACTTTATCAATCTTCAACAACACATTACTAAATACCACAAATAAATACAAACTACAGCTAACCCGCTCAAAGCGTATCGACAAACCTTTTAAATAGTATGTATCAAATAAACTAGTTTCGAAAAGCTATATATTTAAAATACAGAACAATTTAGTCTCCACTTCACATTTGATGAATTTAGAATTAACTGCATCCTATTTATGTTACACAATTATTTTCTTTTGACTACAATAAAAATAGCTTTCAACAGGTACGCCTGCAAATAAGGCGAGGAATAAAACGCGTAATGATCGCGTAGGATATTTGGGTGTATTGCGTATATTTTCGAATGAGCAAGGTAAACGACGCCCTAGTCTGAAAATATGAATTCAAAGTCCAAAAAGAAGTCAAGCAGAGAAAGTGACGCTTTAAACTTTGAAACCGCCATTTCCCATATTAAAATATTAACATTTCCATGACAACAAAAAATCGGACGATATATAAATTTTTAATAAGTGTACTAATACAAATTAAATATTATTCAACAGCATGGCACTGATATAGCCCGAATTATTGCTCAAAATAGGCTACTGCCCTTAAAAAGAGTTACATCCATTACTCTTTAATTGAATTAGCAGAACTCAAACGCATCGTGGGTGTTGTGTGAGCAGATTTACTTGCTCGGTGTGACAAATCTAACCTTTACGTATTTAGGCGTAATTGTAAATTATGCTCGACATGTCACGCCTTCAGTCAAGTCGTTTTCAGCTTTTCAGGCCAGCGGGAACCGTCCAAATTCTATTCAGTCATTTCAGACAGGACATAAATTGTACCGTTCCCTTGTAAACAGGTGTTTCCCTTTGCGTGCTGACGAGTCGACAAGTTCCCGATTTGAGACATCATTGTTGTGAGGAAATCAGAATTGAACACTGGCACCTGTTTGTCCCGTCCCAACAAAAATACGCAGACATCTTGGAACAAGATGTGCGATACCGTCCAACTTACGAATGGACGCACACACCTAAACTCAAACACGTTTATATTAATGCGATTTTATATTTACATTTACATTTAGTTATGTAAAAAAGGAAAACAAAAGCAGAAATATCTGCACTTGCCCTTTTAATATGGAGGGCAACAACAGTCTGTAAGAAACATACTTTACAAATACAAAATCAGTTCAACGAAGTGATTTCCTTAATGTAGCCTACAAAACAGTATAGCTAGATGTTATCATCATCTCAGTGCAAATGTACTGGAATACACTTCCTTAATTATACAGTCATAACAGAACTGCCATATTAATAATATTTGTAGAATGACAACAAAGGCGTTTGTAACCATTAAACGTACAATTAATGTAATATGAAAAATAACCTTTGAACAATTTCCAGCGTAGCTACTACTAAAACCATACAACTTAATTCACTTAATAGGCTATCTGTGACGCATGTTTATTCATCTATACCAACTGTATGCCATACCTATCCATCTATCTATCTATCTATCTATCTATCTATCTATCTATCTATCTATCTATACCACACACACACACACACACAAATACAACAATTTTACAACGGTTCTCAACTTAAGATTACCATAGGATACATGAGTTTATACAATCAGTGTTGGGTAACATCAGGCACTGAGTTGTACTGTCGTCATGATATGTTTTTTTCGGCATGACGGCACCAAAGGTTATTCCTAAACTATGTAAATGTTAGAAGTTAAAAAGGGTGCTTTCGAACAACACAAGGGGTCAATTCTTGTGGACAAATCTAGCGAGTTTCCCTAAAGTGTTCAAGAAACGTCCATTCAATACAAAATCTCTACCAAAAAGTTCACGAACACTATATCCATGGCAACCGAAATACTCAACACGCGCAAAAAATGTTAAAACTGGTTAACACAATTCCAAACCAGTTTGAAATTCTCACAAGACATCTGGTACCGCATTGAAATGGGCAGGGAATGTGTCACACAGATTAAATATTCATTAAAAATAACCGATCACAAAGTTAAAATCAACATGGATCAATAGTAATTAATAACAGTTGACCTTATCAACAAAAATCACTTAGTCCTAGTGGCAAGAAAAAATAAGAAGGCCCCGGTAAATAGAGGGAAAACTACCAGAAAACAATCAATCACATGCGTTCGCATTCTGAACTCAGCCAAACAAAACAAGATTTGTTTCTACCGAAGTCACCGTGAAAGTTAGCAGACAACAGGATATCACCGACTAAAAGAGCAGATCAAGCGCAACCCGTCGGCAGGTTTTCTGAGTACTTACGGTGTTTAAAGCAATCCCTTTGGAGGTCCGAGATGGCTTTTTTATCCTCTCAACGGACACTTTTCTAGCGAGGGCTTTCGGAGGAGCCGGAGACAGCGAAGTCGCAGGGAAAGGAAAGTAGTTGCACCGCGGAGGAACAATCGGAGCAGGTTGACTTGTAAGAGCTTATCCCCGCGTGTGTGTTGAGGGTGGTATCAGTTGCATGTACAGATGAGAAGGAATTTGGGTAGAGTGGAAAAAGGGAGAAAAGGAAAGATATCGGGTCTGAGGTTGAAGAGCCGTTCGCAAATACTCTGTAAGGTGCAGTGCTGCCGCTCAGCGCTTGGCTTGCTCATTGACTGACATTCTCTCTCTCGCTCGCCCTCCCTCTCTCTCTCTCTCGCCACCCTCTTTCTCCTCTCCCGGGGATCTCAGTGCCGCTTTGTGAACACTAAATGAATTATCGTCTTGCTTCACCACTGAAGAGATCATGTGAAATGATGTCTACAGCAAAACAAAATACAAAATCATATTTAAACTGGCCTTTTGAAGCAGCGTGATAATATTTTTTTCTGCCTCGAACTACAGTTACCCATTACTGTGGTACAAGTAGCCGAGAGGCACAGTGTTCCGAACAATGTTTAAATGAACTGAGGCTTAATTCTGCAACACAACACTATAGAAATGGTGACTATACAAACAGTACATTGAAATAATTTAATAGTAAGATTAATAATAAATGATTTACTACTTTCTGATGCGGTAGGCTATAGCCTACACAGCAAATATCTAATGGCTTCTTATGCGCTTGGAGCAATTTTTAAAACACATGGAGTGAGGGACAATTACTATTTGCAAGCCGTCAGTAAAAATAATTCACTTTTTATAACACTTCTTGGTACACCACAGTCATTCACATGCGTGCTGGTTTTCATGTCGGAAACCCACATTTACTGTAAGTGGCCTCTAAAGAAACTGCCTGTAATGCAATCACGGGACACTTAACATTAACGCAAAAGCCATAGCAGTGTACGCGCTGACCCTAAACGGAAACGGTGCGTTTGAATACCTCGGTCGGAAGCAACGGGAAGACGTTTGCCTTGAAATTCTCTGAAAGTTGCAGCCCGCCGTCAGTGCGTGAGGAAGCGCTCTCACGTGTCGGGATGTTTCGGCCGGTTCAGAGACTACACCCACCTGCTGGATGAACACCGAATTACACCTGCGGTTAGCCGCCAGCTGACACGGGAGTTGCAGCCCAGACCTCAACTTCCAAAGTTGGATTTCATCGACATTAACAAAACAAGCTCCCCATACTGTTTTGCAATTTACCTCTATGAGCAGAGATATAACACAAAATCCGATATCTAGATGGGTTACCTATGCCGTTATCGCAGCCGCGTCTCCTCATTGTCCTCCCTCACAGGAATTCAAAAGAAGATGCGCGGCAAACAGATTCCCCCTCTGCGCGAGGCGAAAAGCGCGGTTTGGAATGGAGCGGCATCATCTGTTCATGTCAGCGGAGTCCATTCGACAAAAGCAAATTTTTACAACGGAGCAGAGAAGGGTGTTTGAAGGCGAGTTAAATTAATGACATGCCTGCAGCCTCCTTCACGCCACCTTCATTTAGAGATGATGGCCATGCGGGAGAGTGCTCAGACGGAGCTGAAAGACTTCATTTTTCAGCCGCAATCACTGCCTCCGCCCTTCTGTGTTTTATAATTGGCAATTACAGTTGTAAGATTTACTACACATCCGGATTCCCAATTCGTACATTTTCAATTTATTGAGAAGCATCTTTTGGTTGTTAAGGAATACAAAGCCATGTTTATGACACTTGGTCAATTCTCATGTTCTCATACTTATATAGAGCCAAGGGGGAGAGAAGAAACTGAATGGAAAACTTATTACCAGCAAGGAACATTATTATTATCATTATTATTGATAGTAGCGGTAGCAGTAGTTATTACTGAAGTAAAACTAATATTGTTAATGGCATTGTTGTTGCTTTTGTTAGGATAATTATTACGTTATTTAGCACATATCACTAGACAGGAAGACTTAAAATGCTTGAGAGCAAACAGCAACTCATATTTTTTCTTAATAATTCAGACTGTCTGAAGACGATGTACAAAACCTTACCCTAGATGGTTCGGACAGGCTGTGTGTGTATTTGGACCAGGACTTATGCAATTCCCCAAATGAAAGCTTACTGGGGTTTGTCTGTAATGTCTACAGGAAAGGCCGTAGACTTTCTCTTTTTGAGCTGACCTGCGCACAGTCCAGCCCAAGACCTGTCCACCCCTCCTTTTATTGAGTCTAGACAGAAATCAATAGTTATTTTCTGGTCACACAAAGGCCTGAACCTGCGGGTTGGAGGCGAGGGTTCAACCCTGCAGTTGATTGTGACCGTGCATGCGACAGAGCTGCTATATCATGCTAGCTCTCAAACTTTGGGGCAACAGGCTAAATTTATGAAGTAGCATCTCAGCTTACTGCTCTTCCCCACACAGAGCCGGAGATTCCACAACATGTAAGGGCGCCCAGGGTAGCGGAAGCAGCACAGCTGGATGGAGGAATGGCTTTATTTCCTATTAAATTCAGCGTGCCACAGTCAGGGTATTGATTCACCCTGTTGCTGGTTGGCCAGTTGCATGGCAGTGCCGGGCGTTCCAGTGGAGTGCACACTGCTGCTTCATGAGAAAGCATCTCCGTAGATTCTTTGCCTGCAACAGCACTGAAGGTTCTCTGTCGATAATCACCGGGGATGTTGCAATGCCATCGCTTACAATGCTGGCACAACGCATTGGGTCCTGCAATGACGTGTTGATTGCAACGACAATGTGAGTTGTGACATGTTGCTGTAGTTGCCCACTATGTGTATGTGAGCTAGTGGGGATAGGTCAAGAAACAATAAAGCAGTGAATCTATTGTCTTGCACAGCTAAGAGTTTACCTGGCTTGAGGCTCATGATCTCTGACAGAGTTTTAGGGTGATCACTGATGATGCTCTTCGTTTATCATATGAAAGACCTGGAAAGACCAGCAAGATTACAAATGTCTCATCTACTTGACGAAGTGAAAATCTCTCCTCAGCTTGTAAAACGGCTTGAGTAATGTGCCTGCCTTATAAAAAAGTCATCATAACAATGTAATTGTTAGTATTGATTTGTTTAGTAGATGCCCTTACCCAGGGTGACCTACTTAGCTTACAGGTTTTGGACATTATCTCATACAAGGCCGTCCCTTTTAAGAATCACATTTGTCGAACATGATGTGATTCATACAAGCACTTAATTCTTGTAAGCGGGACATTTTCTGTAGGTTCCTATTGTTTTTTTCCCAAGGATTCCGATCATTATATTGATCGATTATTTTATCAGTGACGCTCATAAGTGGTGTGCATTGTAGCAGGAAATAAGTGCATTCAGGCAAGAAGGGGGAATTTGCAAGCCATTAACAGATCATTCACGTGATAATAATGTCATTATGATGTAGATATATTGCACCAGAGCACTGTTTTTAAAGGGAAGCATTCTCTTCATGTGGTTTTCATCAGATGCAGGGATTGGTAATGCACTGTAACACACAGTGGCAAGGCGATTGAAACAGGGGAAGATACGGCTGTGGAATTTGTTTTTTTTCTTTTAGCTGCCAGCTGTACTTCCTGACTTTTCAAGGACCTTGCATTAACAGTCCGACACAGAAGGGTGTGCAAATGGAAACTGATTTTTTTGCAGCAGACCAACTGAGTCAGACTCGAATCAAAGGGGAGAGCTCACTTTGTAACCAGGCGCAAGATCAATCTTCGTATATAACGTCACAGTGCAGCGTTGAAATCAAAACCCATGGATTTTTTTGAACGGCCGCATCCATTTGAGCTGGCTTCCGTCTGTGACTTAAAACACTAATCTGGGAAAAAGGGGGAGGGAGAGATCAGTGGTCATATTGAGTGACATTAGCATCACTGCCCATACATTAGCACTTTCTTGTGTTGCTAATGACCCCTGTTTGTGTGTCAATGGGGCAGAGGAGGAAAAGATCCATCAACCCGCTCTGGGTCCCTCTGCATTCGAAATCAAATTTCCAGGACCCCGATCTTTAAACAGGTTTGGAAATTGTAATGATGTGTATTGTCAGGGCGGCGCTTTGATGGGATTGGTCCTCGCATGCTTACACAGAAATCCCTCCCCTTTCCTCTTTCATCCCACATCATGTGTTTGCTTACTGTACCAGCCAGGCTTATGCAGAGTGCGCTTTAATGCTTACAGGTGCACATCATGTGCATTCTGCAACCCAGCCCGAGTTTTATCAGTGTCAGAGTGTTGCAGCAAGATGCCTTTTTCAACAATAGATAAGAAAGCATGGTATTCAGCATTCAGACACATAAAGCCAGAGTTTATCCCTTACTCCACTTATTTTAACTTACAGAAAAATAAAGCAGGAATGTCAAAATATACTCTATAAATAGTAGCTCTTAATAAATATGTTTTATCTACATACAGGCAGAATTCATGTTTTCCTCATTCAAGAAAAAAAAACACATTAGCATGAAACACAGCCCAGAGACAGTTTGCCTATGTGCTGTTTGCTGCTTTAATGACTTGGAATTTCTGCTCACTTCTGTATCTGGCGTTTTAGTTGCCTTTTGCAATTAACAGTATGGTATTTAATTGCGCCAAAGCAAACCCCATTCATTTTGCAGAGTAGGATTTCTGTTACATGTCGCCCGCGCGCCATGGAGCAGTTAATTCTGTATTTAAATCGGTGTTAAATTTTTTATTGTTTATTATTGCGCTTTCTCTTTCCCCTCGGCCAGGGCCAGAGGCTGTTCAGTGCTAATCTAACGTGACACGCCATTTCCATCTCTCAGACGATGATGGCTTCCATCAGCGCAACTCGGCTCTCAAGCAACAAAGAAACATGTTCCAAGCCAATTAACACCAGTTAGAGGTCATTTAAACACTGTTAGAAACACAGGCGGCAAATGGAATTTGCGGTCAAATACAAAAGGGGGGTGAATGCACCCTGGTGAGGAAACAGGCAACGGGGCACCTACCCGCGTGCGTTCCAACAAACTGTCAGTCAGCACGAGATCATAGATATTTTTTGTGCTTATACTAATTCATCTTGTGTGTGAGCAGCAGTGTGGTGCAGTGGTATGGAGCAGGACTTGTAACCAATATGTTGCTGGTTGGATTCCCTGCTGGGGCATTGGGCAAGGTACTTAACCCACAACTGCCCCAGTAAATATCTAGCTGTATAAATGCATAAAATTGTAACCTATGTAAGTCACTCTGGACGAGAGTGTCTGCTAAATGACAATAATGTAATGTAATGTCACATAAAAATGTGTATGGGCAACCCCTCTAGCCACGAGTTAGAAGAAAGAAGGAAATATTATGCATTCAAAGGGAGTGCTTGCCACTGGTAATATCATTAGTGCTGTCATCGCCATTCTTGCTAACTTGCCAATTTCAAATCAAATACAGTAGTTCCAAGAACACGTCACCCGATGAAAGGGATTACTTTTCCACGCTCTTACAAGCTTATTGTGTATCTTTTCGCAGAACGCAGTTCCTGCGAATGTGTCACACGAGTCATAAAACCAGTATGGTATCCAAACTACAAGTGCAGCTCCAAAGAAAACACAGAGATAATAAAGAAAAGGGCCATTTGTTTCCAGACTGTCTGTTAGCGCCTCCTTTCCGGCTGATAAGATGGTTGCAGAGGCTGCTCTGTGGGGACGATCGGTTCTGTGTTTCGTTGTTCTTTTTGTGGGCAACAGCAAGGGCGTTGCTCTGTTACTGCAGTAGTGGCGTCTGTCTATCTGCTTTTATGATGTACAGAGTCTAAAGTAATTGAGTGCCATAATTGGGCGTTGTGACTGACAGCGTGATAAAACTAAAGATAACTACAGCAGGTAGTTCATCGATGCCAATTACTTCTGAATTACTCTGCACAGAAGTTCCTCACCCGATATCGGACTTATTTTTACAATCCGGGCGCACAATCTGAGGCGGGATTCTGAGAAAACATGTCCATGCGCTGCGGTAGTTTTCAGGCGCCCTTTGTCAACACAAACGGCAAGGTTTTAGCTGTGTCGTCGCCGAGTGCCGCGCTGGAAATATTACTCCTGCTCTCAGCCTCCATTTGTCTCCCCCGGCGAGGATAGAGAGAGCCGTCGAAGGCTACAAATGACCAGCGACAACATAAAAAAACATTACAGGCCAAAGCATAAGCAGAACCAAAGATGTATAAAATGAATTTATCAGGCACGTGCGTGGCACACTGCACGCTAGCCCGTGCGGGCTTTAGCAGAAGTGGTGGACCATGCTTCATTCATATGGTCTGTCAGATGGTGGAGGATTATGGAAGGGCAAAGCTTATTCAAAATGATCTGTCACAGCCCACATCTGCAGTAATACGGGACCCCTAACCAGTCCTCTTTGGCCTTGCAGCGCTTATTTACAGCGATGAATAGCAAATTAAACTGTGTTGGTGAATTTGATATTGATTCTTAAGTCAAATGGCAAAATGGGCATTTACCAATAACACGTTTATTTTTTTATGGGCTGCCTTAAGTGCAAAAGGATACCATCCTTAAAACCCCCTGCTGTAAATTGCAGAAGCTAAGATGGCTGAATTGGCTGGGTCAGTTCTTTGACTGGGGAGGCTGAGGACTGCCAGACTGCTGTTGGAAGCCGTAATGTAGGGCAGTAAGGGCTAATCTTCTCTCTTGACCAGGAAACCCCATGGCCGCAGGTTAAGGACGGGCACACTAAAGGGTATTACTTATTGACTAGACAGGACTGTGGCCCAAAAGACTTATGATAAGTGGGAAAGGTGTTAACTCTGCTGTTCATTTCTAAAATCACACATCTAAAATCTGCCATTTTCACTCTAAACAGCTTCCAGTTTAACTGACCTAATACGTCACTGCCTGCCCACCATTGCTCAGATTCAGGGGGGAGATGGAAGCAGTTCCATCACACTGATCAAAGGTGAACTGTGTGACGTTTCTGCTGACGATAAAGCACTCTTCCACCCTTGGAGGAAAGATACCTGCAAATGCACGGTGTTCTCCTTCCTCTAATAGTAATGATAATTGTGATTATTGTTGTATGGTTATAATACTAACAGTAAAAACAGAAGCAGTAATACATTTACATTTACATTTATTCATTTAGCAGAGGCTTTTATCCAAATCGACTTACAAGTGAGGTAGAGTACCACACAAGCAAAAAACATAAGGAGTCAGTATATTTTTCCACACGTTATCGATGGCAACCGTCTTTACTACAAATATTGATTTGACATGTTTGTTAGAGATTTTCTTCTCTATAGGATCATTTTGCATAGTGTGTGTTCATCCCAATGACTTAAGTCTATACTTTAATCCTGCCTGGGCCTAGTATCCTTCTTAATACTGTTCAGTACATTTTTGGGGGGCATGTTTGATCTATCTTGTACCAAATGAATAAATATACACATTTGTGACTGATCATTTTATTTAAATTTAAAAAATGTTAGCTAATCAGTGGACCCACTGCGTCTATATTTTCTTTCTTATTGAAGTCATATAAGTGATATGACATTACAGAAGTGATTCAATGGTGTCATTCCTGCTTTAAATCAATTTTGGGCCTTTTTAAATGTGGAAAAAATGAAAGCAGCAATGTGGAATGAATATGTACACATATTGATATTAATAAAATCATACAGGACTGACATTAAGATGGAGTTCCCATTTGTCGTTTGTCTTTGAAAGTGTTCATATTGGATAATATTAAACACATGACACAGTCCTTGAGTTTTAATCACGAGGAGATCCATTTTCTTGCATTGGAAGATACTGCTGATGGATATGTCATTAAATATCACCCAAGTGAAAAATCTTTACTCCGCTGATGACGATATTAAATACTTATCAATAAGAAATATTTTCTTTGACACTATGGACGTACATCTGTGCATCTATGAGTGATTAATGAAACAATGCTGCCAAATGGATTTTCCCTACATCACTGTGCACTTTTATTTTCTGACAATCCAGTGTTAAAAATGTTAAGACTCTAGTTTTTAAAGTACGAAAATAAATGTCAGCAAAAGTGAAAAGAAAGAAAAATAAAGACAGATAAATGAGAAAACGAGGAGGGGAAGTGAGAAATCGAATAAAATCAATATTCTGTGACACGGGCGGCGGCGGATGCCAGAGAGAGAGAGAGAGAGAGAGGGAGGGAAATGGAGGGAAGACAATGAGAGTCCTGGCATGAGGCTGTGCGGACGCTAACTCATTACCCTGACCCTCAATGCCACCCGCGGACGCTAACTCATTACCCTGACCCTCAATGCCACCCGCCTCTCACAGTCATTCACATTAGACTGCGTGTCACACCGAAGGAGCTCGCGCCCGGCGTGACATCGGGGGGACGAGGGAGAGCGAATCTCACAAAGAAAACTACATTAGCGGTTGTTGTTGTCTCGAGATCAATGCACCCCCCCATTGCCGCTGTTCTGGCAGGGTTTGGCATATCATTGTGGGAGAGATCACCTGGAGCAGAGACAGAGAGGACAGTACAGTGAGGCGTGATCAAAGCAGAGGGAAAGAGGGGGGAATCTCTGTGTTAGGAGCTCCCTGGCTGGTACACACAGGTTTAGGTGCTGCACGCTCCTCTCGATACCGACGCGTTTGAAATAAACCAGATAGACCCCTGCACACACTGACAGACCCATCACGAGAGCCACTCTGCCCCAGCTTGGCCCACCCACAGTAAAAAGGACAGCTGCATCTTGGAGCATGCTCAGTGCTTTGTTTTTATTTTCTCAGAGGGGGAGGTGGGGGCGAGAATGTTGCGGGGGTGGGGTGGGGGGGGGGGGGGAGTTGGGGCTTATTTCCATTTTTAGACTGTGCACCAATTAGTCATACAGTCATGTCACTACATTGAAAAGATGAGGGCAGCACGTATCCATTTTGCATGTTCAGCTCAGGTTATGTGTGATTCTGTAGGAGGGTCCATGCTCCCGTCCCCTTGTGGATGTGGAGGAGGGCTCTTTGAACGATGCTGCATCAAACGTGCTGACATCAGTAGCACGTGTGTTGTGAGGTCGGAAACTACTCTGTAGATGCAAGCATCTGTGCTAAGCATGTAGCGCCTTTAAGGTTCTTTGCGTGTGTTTCAGATCATTGTTCAGCCACATGTTTTGCTGAACTAAATGACAGTCATCGGCAGAGGGATGTTGTTGTCCGTTCCAATAACATCATAGTGCATTCCAAGAAAGAGGCCAGACTGGGACACTAATGATGTCAGCAGCTATACATGGCAGGATGGGAACTGTAGTCCCATGGCAGTATGTTCCTCAGCGGTCCTTTGCCTCTTGCCCGCATCCATGGCCCTTTACGTATATCATGCAAAAACCAGGACAGTTTTGATACCGATTCCCTGGTGGGCAGCTGTTCAGGGAACTTTCTTCCCCTTGAGCAGATAACCATCTGATACGACCGGTCCCCCCCCCTTGTCTGAATGAACTCTCTTTCCTGCTCTGAGATGTAATGATTTAAGGAGCCCTGGAAAGCGGGCTGGACTGTGGCCCTCCAGAATGAGGCTGGGGAGATTCTGTTTATTAGGTTCCCTCCGCTGCTGTTTATATCATAAAACCTATTTACATCAGCCAGGTTCAGCTACATTTTTTTGGTTATGCTAAGAAGACTTATGTGCACTTATGGCTGAGGGCATGTGATGTGTGGCCGGGAGCAGGAGGCTGCAGACGCAGCTGGCTACCTGGTCCTCAATGCAACCAGGGTGCGATTACAGTATGTTTGGCAGAGGTGTCCGTATTTAGGGAACTGACGAGCAAGGAAGCAGTCTGGCACTGTGCCAAGTAAATAGTGTGATCTCCTGCAAATAGCAATGATTTTTAAAGCAAACACTGAACATGTAGGCTCATATGGAAATATTGTTTGCTGTGTGTAATAAGGAGGGAGAATTTACATTTTTGATTACAGACGCTGGGGTCGTGCCTGTTTACTAGCTAACAATAAATCAGTAAAAATGGCAAAGCATAGGAAAAGAGAACTGCCATCACAGACCAAATGATGCAGGAGGATATTGAAGTTAGTCAAGTCTGATCATTTTTCCACCTAGCTACCTAGCTTGCTACTAACTAGTGACCAAGTGCTAGTTTTTGAAGGTAGCTAGCTAGTGGCACTGGTCTCTAGCTAGTTATGTTCACAGAAATCAGAGGAGAAAAAGGACAACTGGCAGGAGTTCATGACAAGATTACATTACACTATTGGCATTTAGCAGATGCTCTTGCCCAGAACAACTTACAGCGAATACAGTTTTTACATGTTATCCATTTATACGGCTGTATATTTATTGAGGCAATTGTGGGTTAAGTACCTTGTCCAAGGGTACAGCAGCAGTGCCCCAGCAGGGAATCGAACCAGCAACCTTTTGGTTACAAGCCCTGCTCCTTACCACGATTTTACACTGCTGCCCCAGGAAAGATGAGAAACAGTTCATTTTTGTACTTGGGCCATTGTCCTACTGGGTCATTCAACATGGCTGGTGGAAGCAAGTCATAATAATGCCAGACAAATTTGAAAAAAGTAAGAAAGAAAGGAAATACCTTTTTTGGAATTTTCTTGTAATTAACTAATAAATCATAGTTATGAATGGAGAAAATATTTCTCAATTAACAGTTAACAGGTTCATTTCTTGTTTAATGTTAATTTTGTTTAATTTACTTTGATTATGTACGTTCTTGTCCTTAATGTAAGTAATAAATCATATCGAATACGCTGGAAATGATTTGCTTTTAGGAATTTTTCTCATGTGAGCAGTCAGAATGTGAGTGTTTGAGAAAGAGACTTCTCCTGTTGAACACAGGTTCCACTGTGGAATCCAGCTGTGTTTGCAACAGCAACATGACTGCAGTGGACTTTCACTAGTTCAGCCATGTTGCTTACAAGGACTTCTTAGGATCAAGCTATCCAAACAGACATTTCCAGAAGGAAAAACAGAAGGTTCACCAAACCATTCCTTTTTCCCTTCCCGAGGAACGTTGCGAAATACTGTTCTGGACAGACACAATGTTTCTGCACACAGTAAACTTTTTCATAAGTCATTCTCAGATCCAGTTGCTTGGTTCTGATTTTAACTCTGTGTGTTTAAACACGGAAGGGACTAAAATTATCACGCAATGAAGCACTGAGTAATATGTGCGTCTTTAAATAAATTCAGAGGGGATTCAGTGGAGAGTAACTCACGCCCATCCAAGACTTGCATCCTCAATCCACTAAAAAAAAATCACATAATCAATAGCTTTAAGAGACCAGGCTATTGGTTTTATAAGCATGTCTAAAGATTGGCTGAGGTGAATAAAACATTACATTCTGAATGCATCATTCAGGATTTTAGCTGTTCTGTATGCAAACCACCCCTTTTGTCATTTGGTATCTTAAAAGTGATGAGAAATATGTATATATTATTTATTATTGTATAATAATACTTTTTTTCAGGAAACTGTTGTGCACAGGGTATAGACCACATGTTAGCACAAGCTGTAATGAATACAAAATTTACCACTGATAACAGTGCTCAAGCATTTATTCCTCATGCAACTAGGTGGTGATCTTCCCCTCGTACATACCTGTGGTTGAACGAAAACCTCAGGTGTGCAAACGTCCTTTTTTATTGAACTGTTGAGGGACAAAAGATGAATGCAACATAGATCACTGGCCCTTGTTCACTCTCTGAATTACTATAAAGTGTATCCGTGTCTCACACAATGCTACGGCCGCTACTACATTATCTGTGACCATGCAGCTGGGTGTTCTAATAGAGAGAGACCTCTCCCTTGTTCCCGCCTGAACACCAGGCATCAGCACTCATCTATCTGAGTGGAGAAGAGCAATTAAAAGACAAACAGGCAAATGCCACCATTGACCCGAAGCACAAGGCAGCTGACAAACAGGCCCAGACAAATCAGAAGATAATTTATAAGCTTTGCGCTAAAATCGAATTATTTGGCAATTCAGATTTTGCAGCTAGCCTGGACAGGGTCATAAATTCATCCAGCCATAAATTATTAAAGGAACAGCCCCCAGTGTAAATCAAAGTCAACGCTGTTTGTTTTAGGAATGAACTTCCTCTTCACGCCATCCTCACACGTTTCCTCTTTTATCCCCCCCCCCCCCCCCCCCCCCCACAAAAAAAAATGCACACTGTCACATCACAGTACGGTAATTCAAGTCAGTCTATTTCACTCAGACAAGAAATTATGACCCCCCCGCCCCCTCCCCAAAAAACCTCGACCGATCCCCCTCCTTTAAGTTTATAAAAGGAAACGGGGACAATGGCTTTATCTGATAAGACACAACAATCCTTTCCCGTCAGATTGGATTTGAATTATCAGCTGCCATCTTGATGTCCAATGTTTCCAGGGCGCAGACGGACACATCGGAACGCCTTTAACTAGTGCACCTCCAGACGATTCGGACACGTCTGTCTGCGAAAGCGTCTGAGCAGAAGGTCACTGTTCATGAAGCGATGCTAAGGCAGTCCGCAGCTGTTGTTATTATTTTTTTTTATTACACAGAAAATTAACAGAAGCCGTCAAAAAATCTCAGTGTATAATTAGGTGGCTGAATTAGTAGTTACTGAACCACATGGAAGTTATGAAGGGTTTTTGATGTCTGATGTGATCAGTGAGTCAAAGAAAACAAATTAAGTGATGGTTGTTGAGGTTGCACAAAAATTGTTCCGCAAATCTTAGAACATGTCTGAGAAAATACTCCTCCACCTGCTCTCTTTCCTTCCAGCTTTCCCTGGTACCGTGCGAGGAAACAGGCCATATTCCCAGCTCGGGGAATCATGCCGTTACAAACGCATCGCTGATCCAAAAATATTTTCCACTGCAATTTTTCCTCTCCCTTTGTGTGGTGCTTGTGATCATACTACACTCCAGTGGTCCTTGTGCCTCCCCTGGTGCGCGAAGTGTTAACCAGTAATAGCCAGGCTGTGGCACAAGGGTCTTTTTTTTCCCCGCAGTGACTGCTAGGGCCTGGAATAAATCACCACCTCGAGCAACAGAGATTGGTCAACATCACAATTACAGGGCTGCCTCTGACTGTGAGAATGATTCGATCTGATGCCCACTGTATGTCTTTTTATTTGCCCCGGAAAGTGACATGATGCTTTGGTGTTGTTTTGCTTGCTTCTTTCTCATCCCTGCCACCACTAATAATATCTCCTTTCAGCGTGCTTTGAACCACGTCTTGCTCCGACCAAAACGCATTTGTCCGCATTGATATATTTTTAAACATCGCGGAAATGGCTGTATGCACGAAGCAAAAAAAAAAAAAAAAAAAAGAAATGTGGCATGCATAAAGAAATAATATGATACAATAAAATCACACTAGCATTAAGCACATTTTTGTAACGGATGTCCGAAAGAACACCGGAAGACGCACTTTATTCTCTGCGTGAGAAATAAATAGGATTGGATGAATTTTATTGCACCTTTGAAGCTTATGGTGAAACATTTTCTGCTTCAATCATCTTTTCCGTGGCATTTACAAGGTTTCACTGCCCTGGCGTGCCCTTGCGGAGTGATTTCAACCGTGATGCTAATAACAATAATTACCATTGAAGTGTTGGAAAGCCAGGGACCTGAAAATTCTCACATTACACCCCATCTTAATGCACACAAAGACTCTCAACCTGCATTAAGATGTTTTTGGAATATAAATTTGCAATAATTGTTCACAGCACGGTTTGAAGTGAATTTAAAGCGCTGCTGTTGATTGGTTGTCTTTAGGTTCATGAGAGGAACTGGAGTGTAAAATGGCAGTAGTGATCGAGATTATTTAGGATTTATGTAAAACCTGTAGGAAATTATTAATATTTAACTAATATGTACTGGGGGTAAAGTGCATTCAAATGGCATAGTGACATATTTTAAATCAGAAAGACAGATGAATTTGCCATCAGCTTTGATTAACATTTCAGTTACTCTTCAACAGGCAGCAGATTTTAGAAAAAAATATAATTAATGATGAAAGGATTTCTGAGATTAACCTCTGCTTACCTTTAGCCACTTTTCTAAAAAGGCCCTCTTTGGAAAATGTGTCTTGCAGGATTGATATATGTCTGGGTGTCACATTTGTCCTTGTGTTGGATGATTGTTTGTGCGTATGTGTGTGTGTGTGTGTATGTGCTGGAATCTGAAAACTCTTAAAATGGCACTTGTTTTTATGATGTAATTGTATTATATTGCCATTTATATCTATTATTACAATTTGAGCAGATGCCACAGATTGATCTCATTTTTACACACAAAGCATCCATTTTTTGTTTTGTTTTGTGAATGCACACCTGTCTTTCTGATGGCTGTCAGCTTAGCTGTCAGCGTGACAGATTTAGACCCGTGACAAACCGCGGGATCCCACCTGTCCAGGTTACGCTCCTCTTCATAAATGGTGTTCTTTGATAATTTATCACAGCGGGGGTGTGGACCATGGTGTGCTCCTCAAATGAACGCACACTGGATGGTGACTGCGGGACCATGGCAAGCTACATGTGGAAGATCCACTGTTGCAATGGCTTCGTTGTACGATAAAACAGAGTTTATACATAGATAAAGCCACAGAGGCACTCGGAGGGATCCATAAAGACAGAATACATCCTGTTCTTTAACACTGAGGATGGGGTAAATAAATGTAGCAGAATTACTGTGATTTGTATTTTTAGACGCACAGGATGTCTCTGAACATGCTGTTACCCCTGTGGAAAAGTGCATGTGCAGACACAAAGACACCTCACCTTGGTGAGCAAGGAGGTTCAGGGCTACCGGGAGACACGTGATTGTTATAATTCTGTGTTTATGAACAAAGCTTATTACAATCAAACATTATTACATTGGGAAATATTTTTTATGAACACAGCAATATATTCCAGGACGTCTAGTTTTGTTTCTTTAAAACTAAGCCTGGCTTGGGTGATGACATGTTGTGTTGCTTTTTTTTTTTGTTTCAAGTGGGGACCCAAAATGGGTTCAAAAGGGTTCAGAACCGCTGTAAAAAAAAAAAAAAAGATGAAAGCGGGAGAGGAGAGGGATGGTGGCAGGGAACCGTGTCACTTTAAACAAGCGGGTCTATTGGCCCCCATTAAGGCGCGCTGAAAGTGGCCTGCGATTATCTGCCAGTCCAATGTCACAGCACGACTCTTATCAGGCCCGGCTCCATTGTGCCGGCGGGAGATGCCGTTCAGATAGGGCCCTCTCGGAGCGAGCCGCGCCGTTGACACACAGGATATTAGTCACCCGTTTCAGGCTAGGGGGCTGTGAGCTTGTTTTCATTTCTCCCCTTTAAAACATCTCTCCAAACAAGGGCAGACAGAGCCAGAGTGGACAGTGCCCCTCTGGGCCTGGGGGGGGGGCGGGGGGGAGGGCTGGGGGGTGTGTGTGTGAGGGGGTTTGTGTGTGTGTGTGTGTGTGGGGAGGGGGCTTTCTTATTTTTTCTTCATGTATTTTTAAAGGCAGCCTCTGTCTGTCAGATGTGTAAACATTATTAAGCCGGAGGGAGGAGAGGTGGGGGGGGTGAGTGCTGGAATGTGGACAGGGCCACCCCTTCTCCTGCCGTGACCTTGGGACACAGTGCAGTGCCATGGATATTATGAGATTATCAACACACCTGGTTCCTTCACTGCTGTTACCATGATGATGATGATGAAGATGATAACGATGATGGTGATGATGGTGATGATGGTGACGATGATGACGATGATGATGATGATGGTGACGATGGCGACGATGATGATGATGATGATGATGATGATGATAACAGTAATAATAATCATTAATATTTCTGGTGCTGTCCTGTTCCCCAGCCACACCACTGGCCACAGCGGGCTGTTTCTCCTGTTCGGCAGGGTTGCTTTGTTCAGGTGCACCTTATCCAGCTGGAACATAATGACATCGGAATGACAGACTCAAATGTTTGTAACACCAGTGAAACCACCGTTTTGCAAGCCTTCGCTCCGAATGTCACAAATGGCCATGAAACACATGTGCCGTAACATTGCATGTTTCCCCCCAAAATTCACATCTGAGAATTTTCCCTCCATCTTACACCCTTCTTCCTATTAGGATATGATGTCTCCAGTTTCCATCTTTCAGGTCAGACTTTTGTCAGCTGATAAGGCGTACCTTACACCATCAGCAGCCTTTGCTAATGAGAGGAGTGATATGACGGCATATTTCATTGTTAATTAACCGTACATAGTCCCATTCCATTGCAAACATAGATCACGCTGTTTGTAATATTTAGCTTCACAGTGTTTGATATGATGTTTGATACTGGCGATACATTGTAGACTTCCCAAACTCATGGAATACAATTAACAAGATGCACTCAATTAATCATGAAGTTTTTATAATCTTCCTCAGTATTATAAGCATGGCATAAACAAACATGATTTATATAGTGGAAGTCTTTGTCTTCTGTGTGTACAGTAGTTTTATTTTCTCATTTTGGCTGGGGTGAATTAAACCGCAGTTTAATATTAGCTTTCCACACATGTAAACCTCAAACAGAGATTATGAACAAGGCTTTTAACATTCTCTCCTGTTAATTACAGCAGGTAAAAGTGAAATGAAAAAAAGTAAATAATAGCCGCGCTGTAAGATGTATATACTCTCTGAAATGCCAGTTTCAGCCCAACAGGTACACTATCTTTTTTTTCCAACTCATTTTCAGTGCAAACCGAAAACTTAATTACCGTATGAAGTTCCTGAGAGTCATGATACCTAATTAGAGTTTAATTGCTGACTTTAATCTCTTTGAGAGAGGGACTTTGCATTGTACGCACCATTTGGGCTGAATATAGGAGGGGCAATGAAGACAGTGTGAATGAGAATGAGAGCACTTGTGATCCGAGGATCGTTAATTTTTTTCTTTTTCTTTTTTTTTTTTTGCACTCAGTGATTTAAACTTTCGAAAGTGTCTCACAGCGGAGGGAAATTATCACCTGCTTGTCACGGCAGCTTCCTGTTTTCCTGCCATGACCTTTCACCCTTCGACATGAGGAAGTCCTTCCCTTGAGAGGGGAGCGCCTTTTATTTGATTGTGCTTCATCGTATTTTGATTATAAACGGTCACATGGTCCCCAGCCCGGTGTCAGGGTGTGCCCCGAGGAGAGTCGGGGGAGAGCAGTAGATGGTCACAACAGGCCACAACTGGCCTTCATTTCTTTGGCAGCAATGGGCGTTTTCCAGAGATCACTGAAAGAAGCCTAGTTTTACAGATAAAGAAAAACATTAAAAGATAAAATGACAGGTTAACTCGGTTTCAGTTCTGTTATATATTAAAATTGTGGGGTTTTTTTTGGGGCGAGGGGTGCAGGGGAACTGCATTCAAATAAACCATCTCAGCCTCATAAAGCAAATATTTCAACGACCACACCGTTGGTGTAATAATTTTAGAGCTCCATCTGAGCCAATAAGAAACACAAAGTAAGGACACATTTTCAGAAGCTGGAAATTCAAGTGTCTCTTCAAGTGTCTCTTTTGAATTTCTTCGATTTCTGACAAGACTTGCACTGCGACACAAGCATTTCATTCACCGCACCACCTTCCTACACGAGTATCAAAGCAGGAGGTGTCACAGTTAGTTACGGTTTCCATTTGAAAAACGGTAATTGCACAAATCAGACCAAAAGCCGTAAAGTCAAAAACATCAGCTCCAGGTGTTGTCCTCAGCAATAGCGTGGCACAGACGATTGCATTGTGTAACTGCACTCAAATGGCTGTTTGGCTAATCCTATGAAAGCATGTCACCATGCAGTATGTCTATGCTAATTTAGCCTGCCATTTTGGATGGGTATGAGTCTGGCTGTAGTTTGTAACTTCACTGTAAACTCCAGAAATCCTGTGGCTGAGAATACAGAAATAGATGACACCAGCAGCTAAGCCAAACAGCTGCATTAATCAGACCAATTTCACACTGAAGTATTTGAAAATATATGTGAAGATCATTGAAGTCAGGGGAAAATCAGTTTTTTAAAAATCTGGGTGTTTTTCTGTGAAATTTTAAATTGAAAATACTGGACCCTATATGCATATTTTTGATTAGGTGTTTTTGGCCTTTTTTTATAAAAATGGTGGAAAATTAATAAATACAGATACAATATACATTCAGTATCCCTATGAGGTTTAGCCTCTTAGATATGATCAAAGAATATCACATCACATTTCATAATGCATAATGCAAACAATATCTGTCGACAGGAAGAAGACTTCACAGGCTGTGCAGAGTTAATGAAGAGAATGCTACCCATAGGCTTTGAGGTCATTGGCATGTGGGTTCTGAGGACGCCTCTGAAGAGCAGATTCTTAGACATTATTTGGACAGCGTTGCTGGATCAGGATGTCCGGACAGAGTGTCTCTGGGACAACATCACCTGCACAACCATGAGGCAGCGGGTCAGCCTCTATTCCCCCATGTCCAGAGTCACAGCCCGGAGTGACTGAGCTCGGTGTCACTGTGTGTCCCCAAAGACCCGGACCAATGAGCTCCGCACTCCGTTCAATCCACATAGGTGTCAGGCATCGCCCAGGACAGCGTGGATGGGCAAATGTCCACGCGGAGTGCCCCGCCGTGGGCCCGACCTTTGACCCCCGACCCCACTGACCTTCCCAGCCCCGGCGTCCTGACTGATGGCGCTGGGATTACTGCCAGAGGGGGATAAGATCTTGCAGCTCCGGCCCCGGCGCACGGCCCTGGAATATTGAACCATTGATTTCCGGGCTTTCCTTTTTTCTTTCGCTTGTTTCCCGAGGACAGAGACAAGGAGGCTCACGTGACCTTTGAACTTTACCCACGGCTCAGGCCAGCTGCAAGTGTGTCACTGGCATGGCGGACCGCCCTGACGCCCCGCCGCGCGCAGCGTCACTGAGGTGTGATTAGAGTCCAGGCTCCTCCTATCGGATTCCTGTCGAGCACATGCAAACCAGACGTGACAGATTTAATTTGCTCGTCACATTTGCCCAATTTGAGCTGACATTTTTAAATGCAAGTCAAATTCCGGGTTGGGAGAGTATGTGTGTGTGTGTGTGTGTGTGTGTGTGTGTGTGTGTGTGTGTGTGTGTGTGTGCGTGGGGGGGGGGGGGGGGGGGGGTGATGTGCACATGGGTAATGAATCTTTGGCTCGCTGTGTTTCTTTGCGAGAGAGTGGGTGGGGAGTTTGGGGGGGGGGCACAGGAGCACTCCTCTGACTGCTCTGCTGGCCTCATGATGTGTCATTCTGTTAAAGCGTCTGTGACTCAACACTGCGAGACAACGCAGCCGACACACTCCCCCTTTCACTGTGCGGCTCCCTGCCTCTGTCTCACTGTTAGATATCTGATGCTGTTTCAGAAGGCCACCAGCGGAGTCCCGCTTTTACTTTGGTGTAAACCGAGCTTCAAATTCAGGTAATCAGATTCTACTGTGGAATTATAGGCTGCCATGGAAATTGGTATAAGGAAATCCAGTAAACCTGCAATGTACCATCCCCTAGCAAGAGGGGAGATATTTGCTGTTCTGACATCAGATGGTGTGGGTGTGGTCACCATTGTTACACCCGCTGAGGGAGCTGTGTATTCTCAACCTTCGTGACCTGAGATCTGATGAAGGTGTACTACGTGACCCTCACATATATTACGTTGCATTATATTACATGCATTTAGTAGACACTCTCATCCAGAGCGACTTCCAGCACAATAGAACATAAGTATATCCATTCAGTTAAATGAGCAACACTCATATACACACACACATACACACACACACACACACACACACACAAACTACCCCCACCACCTACAGCTACATTTACATATAGGATCTGTGGGGTGGGGTAGGGATAAGGTATGAGGCCCAAGTAGGAGAAGGTGGATCACTGAGAAGGAGGCAGAGCAGAGATCTCATCCCCCAGAGTCTCAGGTTGAGAGGTTGATGACATGCTGTGGCAGATTAAATTAAAGGCCACATAGGGTTTTTTACTAAAAAAATAAACCCAGGGAAGATGCTTCCCTAGCTGCACCCAGTATGCTTCATGCTTCAGTCCACTGGGTCAGACCATGGTCCCACGCTTTTTCAGTTCCTCTAGGAAACTTAGCCCAGGGAGAACAGTTCCGAGGCATCACCGACACATGAATGTGGAAAAGGGTGTTGATACCGATACACTGGAGCTGGCGAGCACTGGCACGGGCGGGGCTGACATAGGGCGTGGCCCCAGCATGGAGGGTGCGGTACCTGGGGTGGGGGGGGGGGACTACTGGCGTGGCTGGAGGAGGTGTATTAACATGGAGCACCACGCCAGGCGAGCCCCGGAGGGAGGGAGGGAGGGAGGGAGCGCGGAGGGAGAGGAGGGGAGAGAGGGAGGGCGGCCCGCCCGACAGCTACAAGATGGAGTAGCAGCGCGCGCGGGATGAGCCGTCTGTGCGGTGACAGTGTGTGACAGCCCCCAGCGCGGCGAGTGAGCAGGAGTGTGACAGGGAATACAGAACACTGCATTATTGTTTAAATCATTGATTGCTTCCCCTCCCCTCAAGCCCTGATGCCTCTTCCTCTGACACGAGGAAGAGAAGGGAAAAGCCGAAGAAGAAGAAGAAGAAGAAGAAGAAGAAGAAGAAGAAAAAAAAGAAAGGAGAGAAAAAAAACAGGAGACAAATCCAGTTTCCATCCCTTTGTTGTTTTTCATATCTCTGTATTCAGCGCGCGAGGGCTTTGTGCCCCCCATCATCACGTTTGCACAATGCTGGCTATTTAACTTTCAGCACAAAGCGCGTTATTCCCGTGCGTTTCAGCGCCCGGGTCTTCGGCGGCGGCGGAGGATTTATAATAGATCCAGACAAGTGTGAAACGTTAACCGTTTCGGAGGGTAATGAACTTTTAGGCGGAGGAACGCGGGCAGCTGATTTTTGTGCTGTGCTGTAATTTCGGAGGTTTCGCCTCCGCGTGGAACAGATAAAAAGGCACGTGACCTTGGGGGCCCCCTTTTATTTATTTTTTGCTAGCCGCAGGGTGCATAGAGTGCTGCCGTTTTGATGACTGCGACAGAATTAGGTATCATGTTTTGTCCGGCGGTCTAAATGATGGCGTTTGAAACGATGTTTTCTCAGACAGAATATTGCACGCCGCTCGGCCCAGTCGAAGAGATTGATTTTCCCATTGTGGCGCTTTATATTTTGTCAGCTTGACTAAAGCTGTACAAATAGTGAAATCCTTAGATACACTGAATTTCAAAGGCAACAAAACTCCAGCTTGAGGCGGACGGCAGCTTGCAAACGTTTAGCCACTTTCATTCGGCTCCTATCAATCTCACATTAATACAGACTGACTCATTGGCCTACACAGCAGCTTCACAGCTAACATGTAATGTTCCCACAATGGGGCTGCCGTGTTACAGCAAAGTGATATTACAGAAGGTGCTCATTCCAGCAGGATATCAGTGATATTTTAACATTTAAAAAGGTATAATCCTTGGAATGTGAATGTTAAACTTTCCACAGTAACTTATCTGTTTGCATCACAGATACCCGTACTGAGGGTAGCTTACATACCTCTCGTCTGATATAATATCCATTCAGATGGATATTTTACCACATTTCTAGCTTCCATACACACAAGGGTACAATAGCAGCATCTCACCTGCAGCATTTAGCTTCGTATTTACGGCAATGGCACGCTCTCTGGACTGCAGCGACTTACAAAAAACGTTCACAAGCGTGTATAATACAGGTTACATGAACAACAGCACGCGTACAGGAAAGGACAGACTACATTTACGTCCATTCACAACACAGTGCTACAATAACCAGTGCCCTACTGAAGAGGAAGAGGAAGTGCTAGAGCGATGAAAACATCCTTAACCTAATCAAAGCGTCAGTGTGTGAGTCAGAGCTATACCTCTGTAGTGCCATACAGAGTACAATTTCTTTTTACGTTGTTTATTTAGGTGATGCAGTAATTCCCTGAACACTTAGCACAGTTTATATTTTACAAACTAGTTCATAAACCATAATCTAAATTTTATAAACCATTTATACAGCTGGACAATTACTGAAGATGGTTACAGATATACAGATATATAGTGTATATACATGTACATGCTGTAGGAACACTGTTAAAATATTAACTGAAATTACAGCTTCACACTTCAACAGATAAAATCAGTTGCTGATCATCCTGACTGGCTGGCATTACATGTAAAATGTTTTTTTATGATGTTTCCCCCTGCTTTTAGCCAAGCACCTGTGAATGTGAATAAACAGAGTTGGAGTAACGTCTTGAGGCAGGAGGATGGACTTTCCGAGCTGCGCAAAGTTCCCAGCATGCTCTGGGAAAGGGAGAGGGTTCTCTGTGAGCTCAGCAGGGGAGACGCAGTGACAGGCCCAGGCCCCGCCTCCCCCGGGCGGCCTGTCTCTCCGTTAGCCGAGGGGCTGTGACACCAACACGGCACCCTTAAAATAATGATGAACCACAAACACCGCAGACTGCAAACAGACAGCACACGTCCCGCCTGTGATCAGCATGCTCCATCATTTCCACAGCAGCCGGGAGAGAGGGAGGGAGAGAGGGAGAGAGAGAGAGAGAGGGAGGGAGAGAGGGAGAGAGAGAGAGAGAGAGAGAGGGAGAGAGAGAGAGAGAGAGAGAGATAACAGCAGAGAGCTGCAGGGTAGGGACACCTGTCTAAGTCTGCAGGGAGACACGTCTCTGTCCCTCCCTGCTCCTTTAACACGATGCCCCCCCAGGGACAAGCAGAGGGGTCTGCCCTTTTCCTGGCACAGCTCATAAAGGAAGGGTGTGTGTGTGTGTGTGTGTGTGTGTGTGTTTGTGTGTGTGTGTGTGTTTGTGTGTGTGTGTGTGTTTCTGTGTGTGTGTGTGTGTGTGTGTGTGTTTCTGTGTGTGTGTGTGTGTGTTTCTGTGTGTGTGTGTGTGTGTGTGTTTCTGTGTGTGTGTGTGTGTGTGTGTGTGTTTTGGTGCATGTATCTGTGTGTGTGTGTGTGTGTGTGTGTGTGTGTGTGTGGAGGGTGGTACATACATGTCGCGTCTGTCCATCTGTCCTTGTTGACTGTCAGTGCAAACCTCCCCTCTAAGGGACACACTGATAGCATTTAGCTGGGGAGTAGAGATGGAGAAGTGCAGTTCCTGATCAAAGAGCATAAAACAGCACTACCTGAGACTAGGCCCAAGACTACACTGCCATCGCAAATTTGCGACTTGGAGCTGGAATTGATGGCAAATTTCAAAACCCTCCAATAAAACATCCAGTGCTTCTATAGAGAAAAACACTCTGGCTGCGAGAGGCAGGGTGTAAAAGCGTGTCTGTGCGTAACTCTTCTGAACAGCACGTAAATCCCAGCAAAGCAGCCCAGCATCTGAGTGGACACAGCAGTTTATTTGTGAATAAATCAAAGATGATCAGCCATGAAACACCCGTGGGGCTAAAAGACACATTTCTGAAGGCAAGGAACTGCAGGCTCAGAAAATGCACAAATTGGCATGAAGTGGGATCAAACTGCAAACACAAATAAAATCATATTTATGGCAGGAAAGGCTGGGAGTAGAGGGGGATCTTCAAACGTTTTGTGAGCGTTTTCACTTGTGCTGCGACCCACGTTTCTCGACCCACGTTTAGACTGGTGAATATGGGATGTGTGTGTGTGTGTGCATGAGCTTGCATGCGTCTGCGTGTGAAGGTGTGCGTGCATGCACGTGTGTGTGTGTGTGTGTAAATGTGTGTGCGTGTGCGTGTGAGTGGTGTGTGTGTGTATGTGTGTGTGAGTGTGTGTGTGTGTGTGCTCTAAGCAGCATTCTCATCAGGCAGGGCTGCTGGAAGGCTAAGGCCTGGCTTTGATGGGCTCATACAGTATTTATGGTGGAGCAGGAGAATTACTCGCTTGACCTCAAGGGTCAGCCAATTAACTGGAACACACTTACATTTTCATTGTGCGATGGACAAGACTCACAGGAGCAGTGACTGCACAAAGACACAGCGCCTCACGCTGACCAGAATTAATCAGCTGCCCACTCCGGTGCCTCTCTCTTCCGCTCTTCCCTCCCCCCCCCCCTCTCTCTCTCTCTCTCTCTCTCTGGTGTCTCTCTCTCTGGTCTCTCATTTTCCTCTCACCCCTCTCTTTCTAACTTGCTTCAAAATTCTGTAAACACACACACTTTTTCTTAAAAAGTACACACTGACTGAATTTTCGATAAGTCAGACACAGACCCATAAAATTGTTGCAGGACTGGTTACGCATTGCATCTCTGTTCCAGTGAATGCAATGCAAACCAATAAAACGCTGAGACACGATGCGGGGCGTTTGCGTTCGGCTGCATAAAATCATCGGGAGGCGCGAACTGAAATTTGTCACTCCGAGTGACGCGGCGAGCCCCATTTGTCCTCATCAGATCTGGCCCCTCCCACATTAGCGCTCGCGGAGACCGACGCGGCGTTCACCTTGCGCCGTCTCTGCCGGTTACAGAGGACGTTTTACCTTCCAGTCCACCTTGACATTGGGGAAGTTCCTCCCCCTCTCTTTTCAATTGTGTTCCACTTTCTTGCTCTCATAACATTGATAAATGATGACAAATCTTTTCCTTAAATGGTCTGAAATGTAGAAATTTGATGAACGTCCACAATAACCAGATACATTTTCGCGAGTCAATTTAAATAAGCTGAAGCCAAAGTATGCACAACCCCAATAAGATATTAGATATTACAAGTGTGATTACTAAGACACATATATTTTTTCTCTATTTTGGCACTTGTCTCCCTCTATGGGAGGCCTACCTCAAAATATTGAATTAATATTTCTGTCTAGCAGTCTCGGACACATATGGGTTCAATGTAACAAAATTTCAGATATTATGATACATATCTTATCAGCAGACATGTCTGCGTCATTTGAATCTCAATCGAACTTGGCTCAAGCTCTCACTGCAGGAGAGAGGGGCTGCAGCATGGATGTCAGGCTGGAAAATGGTGTGCGAAGAACTTGGCTGTGAGCACAATTGATGAGGACTAAAAATTACTTGACAAGAAGTGGGTTTTTTGGACTCATTAATCTGGCTCCACACACAGGTGCCCACGGAGGGAGTCAAACGCACGCACTCCGTCACTCTGTCAGAGCCTGAGTCTGAAGGACAGGGAAGTCACAGAGGGAACGCTGGCCTTTCGGCTCGCTGGAAATGATCAAAAGCCAGGTGCTAGGTGGGCCTCCCGTGGACGCGGCCGAGTTCAAACCCGGAGCGGCGGACCCCCCGCTGATTTTAGAGATCCCTTTCAATCACCGGCGAAGGAGCCTCACACAATAGGATGTCCAGTTTGTATCCAATTAGTGACCCAAATTACGTCATTAAGTCCGGAGGATAAAGGCAAACCCGATATCTTTGTAGCTCTCTGCGGCTGATCTCAGCCACACCTAGCACAGTGTCACATCTGCAGAATAGCAAGATCAGAAATCTCACTGAGAGTAAAGTTAAAGTGTGTTTTTGATAACATTGGACAGTGGTAGTCACCTGGGACAGAAACATGAATTTTCACACAGACTGCCATATTGGCTGTGGTCTTTTAGATTCACCTCAGGCTGCTGTTTCAGTCCAGACATTCTGTATCTATTGTACAGGGAGTGTTTACTGGGTGGATATTTTGCCTGAAAGTCACTGAGCCTCTTTACTGTGATAAGCGGTGGTAGAGGCACAGCAGAACGATGTTCACTTTCAGCCGACATTACTGCCTGAAACCCAGGGGGATTTGAGTATCGTTCAACTGGGGGGGTCATGTGGGAGGGATTAAGAGCTGACCTTTTGAGATTTTTTCGAGACCTTTTAATTTATTTCATTTAATAAGTGTTAGTTTTTAATTCAAAGGCTGCACTACTGAAAAAAAAACAAGTACACAGTAGAAAGAGATCCACAAAGAAGTGTAGCTCTTCAAAATGGAAATGGAATATGGAAATATGATTGCAAGAAAAAGAAATGTATCATGTATTACCTGGAAAGAGGTAAGAACTCAACAAGGCTGAAAATAACATAACATTAATGGGGTAACATTTTTTTTTCCAGATGAGAAATTTTCTTGCAAAAACTGCAGGCTAATATTCCACATCAATACCAATATAACAAGATCTAGCCAGTCTAATGTACATATTTATTACATATAAGTTATTGTAGTATAAATGAGTGAACACAGCGGTCATGATAACAGAGTAATGCCAAAAGAGCAAATGTAAAGGATGAGATGTGTTACACTGCTGGCCTATACACCACAATGTATAAAACAAAAATTACCAGCAAAAATGAGCAGAACAATGCATTGTCTCAGTGAGCAGCCATCCTCAGTATTTATGAAAGATTCTCGTTTCTGCATTGGTGTGGTTAAAAAAAGAAAAACTTGTCTCGCAAATCCTTTCGCCGTTGAGCTTCTGTGTGCCAAACACAGGACTTGTTTTTGAGGCTCAGCACTTATCAGTAGCTGTATTTAGGGTGTAATAAAATGTAAAAATGTAAAATCTGCAGAACAATCCCCGCACATCTGTGATATCTCCACGCACACTTTTTTAAAGGCACAAAGGGAAGGGTATTTATCCCGGGCAACAAAGACGCTCGGCTGAGGAATACCTCGCTATCACAAAGGAAACCTGTTCCTCATGAATGCTGGCCTTTTATCAGGCTCTTTAAACAGTGATTGGAGGCTGCGGTGGGGCCCGGGCTGGTCTGAACGGCGGTTATCAGTCGGTTGAGTCATGGATTGACCGGCTCTATCTCCCACCGCAGTCCCTCGTCCATCATCACCCTCCCGTCCCCATGGCAACACGCAACTCCTCCTCTCCCAACAGCTGGCTGGCGTCTCTGTTCACTTTTATTGCTCCATGAAGAAATACTCCTGTTTTGTGGTCAGTCCACTTGCCCCTCTTTTGTTGGTGATGTTTCCATGACAATTTGTTGATCCCGGATCTCTGTGGGACTTCTCCATTGTATTCAGAGAGGGTATTGCTGGAGATGAGCTCTGCACCACACCATATTGATTTTTGACATCTCAACCTGTAACCAGTGACTCATTAAACATTACTCACTCATCCCTTTATCAGCAATTATGTGGGTTCTTATATTCAAGAACATACAGAAAATCTACATTTACAATCCCTCGTAATACAGTCCGTAGAGTCTGAAGACTAGTGAGGATGTTTCATATTCTGATCACTTTAGAATTCAAAGTCTGCACAATTTAATTAGTTTTTTAATCAAGTAAATAACGGAACTGGAAAGACTGGAGGATGAGGTGAAGGTGATATAAAGCATCTTAAAAATGTAGCTGTAATAATGAACAATAAAAAAACAATAATTGTTCAGACCTCTGGCAGCACCAGGAATCCATCAGTCCAAACAGGTGGCAGTGATTGCAGGAAGTGTAGCTTAGAACTCCGTGCGCTCCGTACAGGGAAGAAGCGGAGAGACATGTTTACCTTTCTCCAGAATCATGCACTCTAACTTGATCTCAGAGTTTTTATCACGGTGCTGACTGGGGATTCTGATCACACAGCGCAGTGGTGGAGGTTATTAATAACACCAAGAATATGTATCATCGCTCATTTCAGGTGTGGCAAAACAAGGTGCATTTAAGAAAACTAATTTGTACAGACTACTCCAAACACATTTTCAAAATTCACAATGTATTAATATACATCGTCTTCTGAGTGACTTTTCTGAGACATGAGTTATAATGTAAAATATAATAGTAACTGCATAGAGGTTTTCCAAGCAAATCTCTGGCGAGAATCGGCAGTAGCTTGTTATTACATAATATTTGTGCTTATACATTGGAGGCTTTCTGAATGTTTCAAATTCATGTAAGTGTTGCTGGAATGATGAACTGCATTTTGGACTAGTTGCACACAAAAGATGAGAGAGAAAGTGGATGAAGAGGGAGAGATCTAATCTGTGAAAAATATTGTGTAAACAAACTATAAATTACAGGCATCATACAACATACAACATTCAGGATTACCCCATCTTCCTAAATTTTAACTAATAATACTTATGAATCATATTATCGTATTTATGAAAAATAAAAAATATGAATTAGCTAACTATTATTTCTTCTTGAACTAATTGTTTAATCTTTAATTGCCCAAAATAAAACCAGGGCAGCATTTAAAAGGACTACCGATCAGGCAACGTAATTCACAGTAACAATATGTAACTGTACACTGCTGGAATAATCCATTTTGTCTGTTCAACAAACATTTTCCCACAATGCAACATAATGTAGAGTGTGTAACTATATAATGAATAAATGGTAGAAATTGTGCTTTGCTGTGCTTATTGCACTTATCTAAAACATGACTTACAACTATTACAAACAGGAAATCAGCAGGACTTGGTTTGGCATATGCTCAAATGCTAACCAAACACTTTCTCCAGGTTCCATAAAATTTCATAGATTTTAACATGCCGACAGAGATAAATAGATAAATATACTAAATGGTAATATAAAATTACTAGTATGTATAATATAATTTACTAGAATATTACAAATATGTAATATAATTTATAGTGTATATAAACAGTCTCAATACAGATAAGGCTATACATACAGCAGGTAATGGTAAAGTTAATACATTTTTTCAAAAGAACCACCCTAGGAATCCTTTAAAGGTTACACAGGTCACAGGGTGCCAACGGGTTTTAGCAGAGAGAAAGAGTCAGCTGGCGTGTAGCACCGGGGCAGAAAGGCAGGAGCAGCAGTAATGGGCTTTAAAACAAAAGTGAGCATGATGAGAGTGTGCTGAGCTTTTGAATTGGGCTGCGGGTGGTGGTGGGGGGTGTGGGGGGGTGCGGGGGGGTTGGTGCTCAGTGGCTAAGACAGGTAACTCCTGACAATAGCAGTACTCAGGACTGGCTCTTACTGATTACTTCCAGTACTGGATTAATCTCCAAAAGGCACCTTTGTCAGTTACAACAGGAAAGAAAAACACTGTTTTTTCCACTCTCTCTCGCTCTCTCAGACTCTATCTCTCACTCTCTCTCTTTCCCTTCCTTCATCGCCCACACGTTAATAGCTCAATCCTATTTGCATTGAAATTAGTTATTTTTTTCCCTCCTTCCTTTCAGGTTCTTTTCCTTTCGGCCGGTAACCCCCCGCCCCTCCTCCAGACAATTAGAGCCAGTCACAAATCTCTCATTTTATATCCCTTTGTATGCGGCTCTTTCTGTCGTGTCCGGGGAGGACGGCTCGCAGCTCGGGCGACAGATGAGACATGTGTCAGGCTGTTGTCATGAGCGGGAGGGGGGGCTCCAACGGGGGGGGTGCATGGGGTGGGGGGTGCAGGTCTAAGGTGGAGACGGCCAATCAGAGGGGCCACCCGCGGCGGATGGGCGGTCATTGCCCCGGCCCTTCAGCCTGGCTGTGACAGTGTGTCGGTCCGGCATGTCAGCACACCTACACCATCGCCTGAAGGCACATCTCCCGGGCCCACCGATCTGTCAGCACAATGCTCTCTCATTAAGCGCGCGGCTTCCGTAATTGTCCAAATTGTAAAGTTATATAAATATGATATACTTTTTATTCTTATATACACATGTATGTGGATGGTTATATATATACAGACATAGACAGAGATTCATAAATCATTAGTATATTTTATATGCATGCTTTTGTATGTTGCTTTCCCATTCTTTTCCCCCTATATTTTCTTGCTTCTCACCACCTCCATCACAGGTTCTTGGGGTCCTAGGTCACCGATCATCTTAGGAGTTACAGAGTGTACAATATTTCAACACCTCAGGCAAACACTGACTTACAGAGCTAGAAAGCTGATGTCTAACAGCACAACCCACACTCCCAAATCTGAGGCCTTCCAAACAGCCTGGCACAGAGCCAGCAGAGAACCAAACACCACAGTGTTCAAACGCGGAGGGCGGCCTCGGGAGCAACGGTGTCGTTGGTTTTTATTTCGGCCTAACAGGGGTGCTGTGAAGGCGACCACAGAGCAACACCGGCCCCATCTACGGCCTAATCACACTGTTTGAGTGTCACATACTGACATCATCTCTTGCTCCTTGCACTGGGGGGTGGGGGGGGGGGGGCAGAGACAGACAGAAAGAGGGGCAGGGGGTCTTCAGCTGAGTGCTGAGAAAGACACAGTTTGTTCCTCACCTGTGCACTACAGCAAGACAGTTTTAGTCTCTCCATTCTGCTGATTCATACGGGAGGAAGTGCACGACCCATTAAACAAGCACAGCAGTCAGTGCGCTAGGACACCATGACGGCTAATAAGCGCTAAAACAGCGTGCGCACACTCGGCAGATCAGACGCGGCATGGCGGTACTCCTCATGTATACGTTTATTTACACTTGCTTCCTGTCCGAAAACATAATCGTCTCTCCTTCCCTTTCTTCTCAGACTGATTGGTCCAGTGATGTCAAACGGATACACAAGAAATGTGTATCAGTAGATATGAAGCAGTTATTTCATATTTATTAATGTTTTTTTTTGTTAATTTCACAAAAAAAACCTAAAATTTACAGCCATCAAGATATAGCATTCACAACCACTGTCATGTTAATTTGTGAATATTGTTGCCTGCAGTTAACATTGATTGTAACACTAGACAAGAAGTACTTCAATGTATGCTGGCTTGAATAACCATTGTTTGATAATTAATGTGCATTTGTTTTACAGTCTGTATACAACACTGTACTTATTGAACAGGACCGTGGACAGTTAGTTCACACTGTATTGTTCTTCAGCTAACTAGATTTCTATCTGTAATCTTTTATATTTTTAATTTATTTTATTTTATTACTTTATTTTTTATATTCCTAGTATAGCAACCTTCACACTATGGCTATCAAACTATGTAACAATACTTAGCAAGGTATTTTACACTCTTCTAACAGTATATATTCATCGAAAGACAGCTAGCTAACTAGCTACCTGGCCATACACTAAAGTAATGTGAAAGTTTACAACCTTGTTAGTTTTGGATAGTAGAAGTTAGCAACCTAGCTCGATTGGCATTTTTTTTGACAGCACAGATTTAACAAGACAGTACCTCAGTGACTGTCTTCATTAATGTGTTGTGAAATGCTGTTTTCACAAAAATGGTAAAAAAAAACTTTATTTTGATGTCACAGATCAACTGAAATTAAGCTTATGCTTGAACATTTCTTGCGGTACAATATCAGAAATACAGCTGCTGTTTCATGGTAGAAATGTTTAAATTCTGTTAATGTGAAATCTCGCCTTGCAAGAAAATTTCATGGAACTCAGTATTTCTGTATAAAATGGAGTTTGTGCGGATATTAAAATTAAAATTTGCAAATTCGACCCTCATCTTTTTACCATAGTTACGACCCCAGCGAGTGACCGGGACCGAACAGCATACGCCAAGCATGACAGAAATATAATTAGCCATTACTCGGGCAAACCCCCAATTAAGATGCCAATTACAGCGTCCTGGCTTTTGATTCCCATCCCCGTTCCTGTCTACAGCTGCTCAGCTCCAAACTCTTCTCCTTCCTTTGCTCCAATCTCTCTACCTATCTGTACACCTGTACAGCTCATTCCTCATGCTGTCTTTCCCTAAATCACCCACCCACAGCCCAGGGACGTGGTAACCCCCCCCCCCCCGGCTGTCTCACCCCATCCCTGATTCATTCAGAAGCTCCCAGTTTTCCCCTAAACAGGGTTCCCCTCCCTGTATCTCCCCAGCCCCAGATAATCCTAACACTATCCGCCATATCCCTGCCGCGTGCTACACACGGCCTCGGCTCTCCCCAGACCAGCACACAACGTCCTTACAGCGTTGTTGCAACATTGTTGCAGCGTTGTTGTAGCGTTATCACATGTGTTGCCGCAGCGTTTTGTGCCACTGTCGGAGTGCTGTTAACCTTTAGCAGCCCCGGCTCCAGCTGGGCCCTAGCTGATTGGAGTAATTAAGCACTCGCTGGATGGACTTTAACTTTGACTTGAGAGCTAATAGCCAACAAATATATAAAAGCAATAAACTAATGGTGTGAGTAATTAACCAAGGGTGTAATTAAACGCATGACAGAGCATTACTCACAGCAGGAATGTTAAACACTTCACTGTTGTTGAAAGCCGGGGCATTTTCGGCTTTATCTTGTAGCAGCTCTTTGAAGGGATTACACACCGGCTATGCTCATGTTCTCATTTACTGGGTTTTGGCATCGTTGCAAAAAAAAAAAAGAAAGAAAATAAAACAGAATACATCCAGCTGACTTACTGTGATGCTGCGGTCCCTGGGGATTACAGTTTAAACTGACATTGTGGATTGAGGCTTTGATAATTCATAATTCACCAAGATCAAAAGGGGGCTACAAAAGAATTGTGAAAATTATCCGTGGGAATTTTTTTTTTGAGTTGGGACTTAGATTACTTAAGGTTCCAAAGATATCATGTCCCAGATTGTGAACATAAGTGTACACTTATAAAACTCAGTGAACATGATCATTTTACAATCTGTGTGATAGCTCTTTCATCTATTGGCACTATTAAAAGCCCTGGTAGATACAAAAACTAAACACCCATTAGCCAACGCTCTGACAAACTTGTGTCGACATGTAACGTTGTGTCACTTAAGGACAGCGAGTCATTTGAAAATCATAAATGGAGGTGAATCGATAGAGATGGATTCCACGCGTGTTCGGTTTTTTCCCATGCTGCATTGCAAAGAAGGGACCCGCAACGCAGCGGCTTCTCCCCCGAGTTGCCTTCCGCCCACCGCGCGAATCTGAATACAGATGAGGAATTCTGATGGATTGAGCCGTAACAGCTAAGAGCACGCACGCGGGCCGGCTATTTGCTTAGCAGATTTTTTCTGAACACCCTCTGTCTCTCGAAATCTGACTTTAAGCAAAAAGGGTATTGAGCCCGTGCCACTGTAACCGGAGCGTGTGAGGAGGTAATTGAATTGTCAATGTCAGTCTGTCCCCTCCGTTTTGCTCTCCTCCCTCTCTGTCAACCCCCCAACCCTCCTCTGGACCCCCAATATCTACCCCGTCCCCACCCTTTCCAGCCACCCCCCCCCACCCCCCACAATCTTAACATGTGTTGCCGTTGGAGTGCCACGTCCAGGGGAAAAATATATTACATTCACAATTACCAGCTTTGCGAATATTAAAATATGAGGTGGCATTGGTGGGGGTATTTTGATTGGTATTTCAACCTTTGACTGCCCTGCAAGGCAGCCCTCTCTCCGTGCCAGAATCGGAGGGCTGGAATTTAATTCCAAAATGATTCTGGATAATACGGGTGATGGATAATGTATGCATGAAGGATATTATGTTTGGGCTAAATGCAGGAGGGGCCAGGGCTATCAGAGTTGAATAATCACAGCTAGTGAGTTATAATCTTGGAATACCTTACTGTCAAAGCTGGGAGAGCAGCTCTTAAATCAAGCGGGAAGGAAATCGTGGAGGAGGGTACCGAGAGCATGGCGCTAAACGGTGTTCTTTAATCATCTTTCATTTGTCGCCAATATCCCTTCCCTTCCCTCATCAAACCTCACACCTGGTCTTCCGCGTTTGATATTGAGCTGTGTGCAAAGACGCTCGGACGCCGTGACAACACGCCACGTCTCGCTCTGTCGCGGGGGCCGACCAATGAGATCGATTTTCACCGTGGTTCTTATTCCCGGGTCGCCTCTGGAGAGGGGCTTGTGTCGACATGAGGATCGGCGGGTTTCTGTCACTGAGACGTGGCGTGGTTGATCATTGCGTATGCGGGGGCGAAGGTATATGAAGCCAAATTAAACAGATTAAAAACAGCGCGGCAAATCACAGGTTGTGATTTCCTGTGATGTCATTTCTCAGTGTCCTATTTTGTTTTTTAATACCTAAATTTCTTTAGTTGACTTTTGTCTCTTTATAAAGAAAAATAGTATTGGTCTAACTTGTCCATAACGTAACCACATCCCATGCTACAACAATGTTTTGGGTTAAAAATATTTTATTTCTACAGCTGTAAGAAACGCATGTTCTGGGATATAGTGGGGCACTGAGTGAGTGTTAATTTTTAATTTACAGATACAGAGTGCATCATTTCTTACTTCTTTAGGGCATTTATAAGTAGCCATTTGTGGTTATGACACTGTTTGCAACATCTGTTATATTTATTTTTTAAAAATTAGATATGCATATCGAGCTAAGTTGCAGAAGCAGGCGCTTCATATTCAGCACATACATTCATGTCAGCCTTATTGCTTGTGCACCTGGGAGCCTGTTTAAAAATATTTCTGATAAAGGGAACCAGGGTGGCCAGTGAAGTCTATTCTGTAGTCTATGAGTCTGCACACTTCCCCATCCTGAAGTTCCTCCCCAAATGTCTCTGAAACCCTCACTTTCCCTTCTTCCTCTCCCTCTCTCTCTTTCTCTCTCTCTCTCCCTCTCGCTCTCTCCTTCCTTCTCTCTCTCCCTCCCTATCTCTTTCTCTCTCTCTCTCTCTCTCTCTCTCTCTCTCTCTCTCTCTCTCCCTCTCTCTCTCTCCCTCTCCCTCTCTCTCTCTCCCTCTCTCTCCCTCCCTCTCTCCCTCTCTCTCTCTCCCTCCCTCTCTCTGCCTCTCTCTTTCTCCCTCTCCCTCTCTCTCTCTCCCTCCCTCTCTCCCTCTCCCTCTCTCCCTCTCTCTCTCTGCTTTTGTTCTCCGCGTGGCTCTTTATCACAGCGTGAAGGCTGAGAGAGATATTATTAATCCTGGAGAGGGAAGCGGGGTTAGCGGTATGGATGGCATTGTGAGAGGTGTAATGATAGGACGACGTGCTTGGGCGGTGGCCTGTGCTACCTTGATGAATGGGGTGTGGGGGGCAGAGTGAGTGGTGCGGGCTGGCAGGTTGCTGGGCCGTGCGGTCGCCGACGCCCCTGCTCCCCCCGCCCACACCCCCCCCTACACACACCCCCCCACCCCCTTTGCCCACTGGGCAGCTCATATCGCTACTGCCCCAGGACAGATGCAGAGCGAGGAAATGCCCTCTCCCCTCCTCTACATCTTTCCTCCTTCCTCCCTCCCCCCGTCTTTTTCATTCCTCCATTGTTCTTTGCCACCTCTCCTCAGCTGCTGCGAGACCCTTCGTGGCCAGGTGACATGCAAGCAATAGTACGCAAAGGTCACTGCGTACCTGTGGTCAGGTGGGCTTTCAGGTAACAGTGAGGATTTATATTACAGCCACCTGCGCTGAGGGGATGGGGAGATCTCAGCAGGTATGGTTGATAGTAGATGACGAATATGCATTTAACATTATTGGCATCTATTCTGTGTGATGTACAGCTGTGACATCAAACAGCCATACGGTGTTGCACTGTCAGGGCGGTTTATTGGGGCATGCATAAAACCTGTAAGGGGCCATTCACTGACATTCATAAGCATTCATCTTATATTCATTCTGTTCAACAGCATGATGTGAAAGATGGAGGTGTTTTTGTGCCAAAAGAGGAATCACGTGCAGCCAAGGAGAAGCTGTGTGCACCACAGATTACAGTAATGTACACTTAAGGCATTTAGGTGGACTGCAATAATTGTTACGAATGAAGTGGGCAGGGCAAAAACAGCTTGTGTTATTAATGTTGAGTAAATTTTAAAACTCTGAGGACCTGGACTCTATTAGAGGTACAGTAAATAGAAATTTTAATCAAAAGTTAATAAAAATCTGTCTGCCCAAAGTGATACACGCAGCACCATAGAATAACACAGAGCTTCCAGGAGATGTATTTATATTTTAGTACAACATGCACTGTAAAAAAGGAGTGTTATCAGTACAGTATAGTATAGTATGCATATTCACCATATAGCATGTATGTACGTGTGAGTGCATGTGTGTGTATGTGTATGTATATATGTGTGTATGTGTGTGTACATATATGTATGTGTGTGTGTGTGTGCATACGTGCGTGTGTCTGTGTGTGTGTGCGTGTGTGTGAGTGTGTGGGTGTATGTATATGTATGTGTGTGTGTGTGCATACGTGCGTGTGTGTGTGTGTGTGTGTGTGTGCGTGTGTGCATACGTGCGTGTGTGTGAGTGTGTGGGTGTATGTATATGTATGTGTGTGTGTGCATGTGTGTGTGTCTGTGTGTGCGTGTGTGTGTGTGTGTGTGTGTATTCTGTACTCTTCCCTCTGTGAGCAGTGCAGTACAGTGGCCTGTGATGCCGGAGCAGAAGACTGCAGTGTGTAACAGCCGGCTGAAGCTGGCTGCATTTCTGTAAGTGTCTTCTATTAAAAGGCAGGGGTAGGGAGACAGTCAGCAGGCAGTGAGTCACAGAGACCTGAGCTCATGAAGGACTTCAGTATTTTAAGGGCTGTTGGCTGGGAGTGCGCTTGGAACATCCACCCCGGCACTTTCCCCGCGGTTCATTTTCAAATCATTATTGACTTTTTGTTCTAGGAAACCTCAAATTAATTTCGTAGTCCGATTAGACATGCATGTTAACTGAAAATGCTGATTGGAGCTTTGATACCTTCCTAACAACCCATTACAAATCTGCCTCTGATTTTGCTGCCTGTTCAGGCAAACTGACCAACGCAAAACCACAATAGCTTTTTTACAAATATTTTGTATGCTTTTCATAAGCAGATAAATAAATGCTGAACTGTTATTATAAGTGTTGCCTTTTGCATATCTCAATTACTATAGCATTATGTGCAAAATAATTTTACATCTTTATTTATGTGCGAGTCATGACTAAAGGGTTGCGAAGATGTACCCCTGAGCCAAATAAATAATTTCCTCCTGTGTTTAATTGTGATTATTATTCCCGGGGAATGCTACTGTGACAGAACAAAGACTCGGAAGCAGCCAGTGTGCAGCTGAACAGGACAGGCAATTTAATCTCTTCACCGACACCTAGTCCTTGTGGCAATCAGAATTTATGAAAAGTATGGCCAAAAGGGCTCACCTTTCCCACACACACACACACACACGAACACACATACACACACACACACACGAACACACATACACACACACGAACACACACACACACACACACACACACACACACACACACACACAGACACACACACACACACACACAGACACACACACACACACACACACACACTCACATACACACGCATGAACACACACACACTCACACTCACATACACACGCATGAACACACACACACACATACACACACACACACACACAATAATAATACAACGTGATTAGCATAGACTCAATATGGCAGGATGTATCATTACATTATTAGCTCTTGACAGAAGTAATTGAAATATACTTATTAGAGCTGCGGGGTGTGCTTTGGCCAGAGACTCCCCTGGGGGAAAAGTACAGGATTGAACATAATCAGGAGGGGAGCAAAGCGCGGACAGCACTCAGGGTGACAAGGCCATCTAAATAAGGACATGAGAAAGTTTAATGACCAGAGCAGGCTGTTCAGCCTGTCTATGCTCCCTGTTTTGCCTGTGGTCTCAGGCAAGAGTCATATAGCATCTCCACCTCTGTCTTCTAGCCTCTTTCCACTGCCCCCCTTCCTCCTGCCCCCCCCCCCCCCCCCCCACACCCCACCCCTTACCCCCTTTCCTTAATTTCCTCTTCTCCCTCTTCCCACACCCACCTCTCTCATGTCTCCCTGTTACCCTGCCCCCCCCCTCCCCGCCCCATCGCTCACCCTGCCTGCTTCCCACACTGTCTCTCATTCCTACACTGTGCTGTCACTGTTAGCGCCCCCCGCTGACTGGGCTGGGTACTGCGGGTGAGTGCCATAGCTGCCGGTGGCGGGTGCAGAGGAAATAGGCCATTACCCACAGGGTTCACCTGGCGCGGGAGGTCTATCGAAAACGCTGTTCAACAGCATTTTCAATCACATGCACACAGCCCCCGCGCCCACACCGGGAGCACAGAGGGCTAATGGAGCCACACTGCTGCGGAACAGCCAGAACAAACAGGTCATAAACGTGGAATTTCGAGACCCGGACGAAATCACATGCTATAAACCTCCAAAATACACCTCACAGATGAAGGTGCCAAATCACCCGACGGGTGTTTTGTGAACTTTGTAAAGCAGTGACACGCCACTAAAACTATCTGATCCTGCTTTAAATCCAGACTCTTCACCGAGCTTACCCACCCCGGGGAGGTCACAACAGAGAAAGCTCTCTGACACGCTGTTGCCGTTGTATGCTTTCACAGGAGAAAAGGGCCCCAGCTCCGACACCCCCCCGCCACCCCACCCACCTCTGGTCATCCAGGTGAGGGTCTACAGGCAGCAAACAGACAGTATGTTACCACCGAAAGGCCCTCATTCCTTCCAACACTTCCCAACGTCCCTGGCCCCTGCTACCCAGAAACAGCACCAGAACCCCCAGGGGTCCATTACCATGATCTCTACCTCTCCCTCAACATCTTCTTTCTCCTGCTTCAGGGCGGCAGCCACAATCAATCTGGTTCTCTGTCGGACGCTCGGCTACACCGAGGCATAATATTTTAACTTCTGGCACTCTCCACTCATGCTCCTGGTGGATAACTGTACATTTATTTGATTATCCTCTTACTTAGGAAGCAATACTTCTTCCCTTTCCCACTAATACTCACCATACCCAAGCGCTGCGTTTTTTAAGTAACTGGGGGCATAATAATTCTCTGGAGGTTTTTTGGCAGCAGAGGACTCGAGGTGTCATCGTATTTAATCCATGACCTGGTGAAAGCACTATTCGTGGAAATGGCTGTCCATTTCATTAGAGGGGCCATACTTCAGCCCGTATCCTAAAGTTATTCTATATACTGAATATCATTCCTCTGGTCCATTAACACGTCTTTCACAATGGCTTCTGCGGCGGAGGTCTCAAGCACCTCGTTTGAACGATGTTGACATCCAAGCGATTGACTGCTGTGATCTCCGCTAACAAGCTATTCTGTGCCAAATTAAACCCAGGCTGCAGGAATGAGACATTCCTATTAAGCAGCGGCTTCCATGTTTGTGGGCGTGATCATAGAAAACAAGACCTTATTTGATGCTCTTTTTTTTTTTCTTCTTTGAAACAGGATCAAATAAGGTCTTGTTTTCCTGTGATCACGCAGGAAAAACACCCAGCAATCTTCTACCTGACGTCCTATTTCTTTTTTTTTTTTACTGCCGTTCCTCCCCGACATTTGAGGAAAAACAAGTGAAAGCTCAAGGTAAACTTCTAGCCGGGCCTGGACCCGCCATGTGACGCCAACCGACAAAATACGCGATCATTAAAGACCGGTGCCTCTAAATCGGGGGGGGGGGGTGGTGGGGTGTCTCAGCCCTCAGCGCTGACACTAATTGGATCGGCGAAACGCTTGGGTTTTATCACTGTCATTTCCTCCTGCGTAGAGCGGGCACGCTCATACGTGCGCGCTTGTGTACGGGCTTGTCACATGTGTCAGTGGGCATGTTCTCTGCACGCGCGCCGCACACACACACAGACACGCGCGCGGCGTGTGACGGGGCTGACAGCGCGTGGCTCGTTCTGATTATACCGCCACGACCGCCACACCGCCACCGCCATCGCCCAACGTGTCACTTCCAGCTGGCGGTTGGGGCGCGCGCGGGAATGTAGACGAGGGTTGTGCCGGGTGTCAGAATATTACAGGCACTAATGGAAAAGCTTCCCCCATTCATATGAGACCATCGCTACTGGGCCTGTCACAGTCCACTGGCCACTAAACTAATGGGGCAAATCTGACGCAGTACCGAGAGAGAGAGAGTGAGAGAGAGAGGGAGGGAGAGGGAGAGGGAGAGGGAGAGAGAAATAAAGAAATCGGAGTGGGAGGGAGTTGATGGAAGGAGATCTACACTAAATAGGGGAGCAGGAAGTGGTAGAGCAGTGAAGGAGGGAGTGTGCGCACTCGGGAAGGCGGAGAGGAGGAAGGCAGAACGGTGGCGGGAAGGTTTCTCTCATGCAAGCGCATCGTGGCACAGAGAGAATGGGGCGAGAGCCGGGAGGGAGCCCTGTGATTATATCCACCGTTTCAGAGACTCTTCGCCTCCTTCACCTCCAGCAAAGCTTCCTGTCCGACTGACACATTCCAGGGAGCCATTGTGACATCACAAAGGCCTCTCCCGCCACTCGCTCAAACGTGACAGACGTTAAACTTTCCCGCGAGCCAACATCTCCGGGTGACAAAGAACCTCATTCCAAAGCAAAACCGAAAAAAAAGGAAAAAAATAAATCCCTGTATTTTTATTTTTGACCTCCCATCAAGAGCCCCCCCTCCAAACACACACAACCGCAATACCAAACGCCCCCCCCCCCCGACCCCTGGTCATCCGGCGAGGGGGTCTGCAGGCGGCAAAACAGACAGTATGTTACCACTGAAAGCCTCTTGGTGTCATTCTGGCAATCGCTTTATAGCGCCTTATCGAGGAATATGAAACCGTGCTGCATGACATCTCACAGCAGGCTGAGCAGATACGCCAATTCATTTTGCAGCCGGCGATTTGACAGGCTAGACTGCTCCTGTTGAAAGGCATCAGTCAAGCGCTCCGCTGTCGGGCCCCGGCTTTTCTCTCCCTCCTCTCTCCCGCTCTCCTCTCTCCTCGTCTCCCCTTCTCCCTCGCAATCTCTAAGCCTCGCCTCTCGAAATTGAAAAGCCCATCCGGTGACACAAAAAAAAAAAGAGGGACTGAAAAGAAAGAAAAGAACCACGGCAGGAGAGAAAAAAAAAAAGAACGAATACCGTTTTAAGTATCGAAAATAAAAATGATAAGGGGGGGGGGGTGTACGGGGTGGGGTGGGGGGCTCTCGGAGATAACATTGTGGATATTGTGACGGAAATAGGTAGGAGAAAAAGAGGGGTGGAAAAAAAAAGCAGGGGGAGAGATAGGCGCCATAAGCTCCAGGTTGGGGAGATGACACAGCCACTAATACGAATGTTTAAATATTGATGCGCTGGGATGAGGGAGGATCGCCTTTGAATGGAATTGAGTGTCGGGAGGAGAATCTATTACCGAAAATCTGATGCGATTTGACGGCGGCGCGGCAGACCCGCGTGTCATTCCTCAGTAGTTCCTGTAATCTCCTTTCCCCACTTCACTTAAATCTTTTTTTGCCTTGCTTGAGTAAACGCTGATTATCCCTGCTTTAGCCGAGAGGGCCGGGGGAAAGGGGGAGACGCAGGGGGAGAGAATGCTGGGGGGGGGGGGGGGGGGGGGTTGAGGAGGCGGGGGGGTGCGCGCATCAAAACCTGGGCTTTTTAGCAGGACACCGCTGTTGTTCCCAAGTCACCAGACGCTTTACCTCACACAACCAAGTTTAAAAAACCGCCCACGTTACTAGATTACTAACGCTAATGAGGAAGTGTTTCGACGTGCCTCGGGTGGTAAACATAGATAAACAGCGTTGTGTGATCTGAGTGAATGTAACGTAACGGGTGGATTTCATCCCGGAAAGGGAAACAAATGAGCCGTCCTGAGAGCAGGAGTGCTTTTCGGCTCCTGAGTCTGTGTTTGCACCGGGTTCACTGCCACGGTACACAGCCATTGCGCCACTTTGCTATAGTACTTGAACACGGGCAGAAAAATTAATTGCACTCATGACCCTCGCTGGAATGGAGCCAAGACTTTAGCAGGGGGGGAGATTAATACAGCTGGAAGCCAGTGGAGGGGGGCGTGGGGGTGGGGGGGGTGGAGGGGGTCTCCTCTGCCTCCATGAAATGAGGGTGCAAGTGCTGGAATTTTGGCTGGTCTCTCTTTACGAACGGCCGTGCCCTGCCAGGTGCTAGAATGGAGTAGAGCCTTTGACTCCTAATTCTGCCTGCTGCCCCCCTGACCCCGTGTTTATTAGCTGTTGTTGTTCGTCCATTGTTGCCTCTGTGTGGATGGAACAGCTGTGGCAGGCCCGGCCCTCCCTCCCTCACCGTTTCCTCTCCAGACAGGAAGTGTGTGCGGTGGCCTCTCTGAACCGCTCCTCTCCGAGGGGCTCTTTTGTCCGACTGCAGGATTTTTCGTGACACGCGGTTTACAGTAAGAGCCTCTTCAGCCCTCTCACACCTGAAGCTCAGTTCAAAGGGCACCTGAGGACACTACAGGAATGGAATATTCGCAGAAGAAAAACAGCAGCTCGAATCACATCTGAGCATGTAAACACTCCCCCGTAAACATGGCATGTAACATTACACAGATACAAAAAACAGTACTGTGTCCGTCAGTTTCTCCTCTGTGTGCATGCTGGTACAGCACTAACTAAAAGCTCCTAAAAAGAGTTCAACAGGTTTTAATAAATACGGACAAGTGGTACTTCATACACTGCGGACAGCCCCCACAATTCTTTTCTGCACTGTAGCAGTGGGGCGAACTAATACTGTGCTCTGAACAGAGGCAACAAGAAAAAAAAACTTTTCTCTGCTGTTCGCTTAGACATTTCAACACCCCCTTGGGATGGAGTCACTGAGCAGTTGGAACCGTGATAAGGCCATAATCACTGAGTCTCTGAGTCAAAATTCAATCAATAGAAGCAGGACCGGAGTCCGGCCCGGGGCTGGTGTGTACACAGGGAGAGTGTGTGGGAGACCTCCTCTCCACGGCCTCCTGCGCGCTCTCTGAGGCGAGATCGGGGTGGGGAGAGGACAGCCGCTGACGGCCCTGCCCTTCAGCGGGGGCAGAGAACAGGCTGGCCCGTGCTCCGCCTGACGCTGACATTGCCTTTCATGTCAGGGCCCCTGTCTCATCACATCTTGCCCCCCTCTCACCCCCCTCTCGCCCCGCTCGGGCGACAGCGCCGTGCGGCCTGACGTGTGAGCGGCCTCGTCTCTCTCTCCCGCCAATCGATGGCTGCTGGAACTTCCTCCTGCCGCCCGGGAAAAATAATTAAAAGCCATCGATCCTGCGCCGGCCACGCCATGAATATGCAAGAGGCTCTTCTTGACCTTCAAAACCTGGGAAGGCCAGGTGACTTCATTCTGCGAGTTGTTGTTCTCCATCTCCCTTTTCTTCCTCTTCCTCTCTCTCTCTCTCTCTTTATCTGTCACTTTCACTCTAACAGTCTCTCACACTTATGCCACATTTTTTAGTCATCTGATTATGTGAAATTCAGACAAACGCAAATGCAAACCCTCCGTTGCTATCATGTGAACCCCGGGGGTTTGTGATTGGTCGAGTGCACGCTGCATTTTTTTTTTTTGTCACATTCACATTGTATGGTGCTCAGCGTGCGTGCTGTACATGACATTGATGTCTGCTTGGATTGCGGACGACATGTTAATTGCTGGTCTCAGCTGTGAGATGTGACTAAACTAGTAAAGGGTATTTCTCTGTTATAGTACTGCAGAATATGAGATGGTGAATATACTATGCATTTAGAGCTCTGGAAAAAAAATATGTAGAAATATTTAATCCGGAAAATGTCATTGACTGAATGAAAAATTGTGTCCATGGGTTGATGTTCACACTATCAGAGCAACAAGAGGTGTGCTGTAGAGTGAGTTTAGCTGCTGCTGTTCTGCTCCTGATTGGGTATAAACAGAATTGGTCTTGTTGTGGTTGACCCCTCCCTCCTTTTCTTCCTCCTGTACCCCAGTCCTCCAACAAACACACACACACACACACACACACACACACACACACACACACACACATATGCACACACACACACATACACACACACACACACACACACACACATGCACGCACGCACACACATATGCACACACACACACACACACACATACACACACACACACACACGCACACACACACCGTTTCCCTCTGCCCAATTTTAAATGTCATCCCACACTTTATCTTTTGTGCTCTCCTGCTTATGCTGGTTTTTGCTTTTATGTGTATCAATTAAAGGAGAGCTGTCCCAGAACGAATAGGGTCAATGTTTTTGTAGGTGCTGTAATCACATCTGTAGTCTGTAAGGTGATTCACGATCCCAGAGATTCCTGTTTGCGACACCCGTATCCTTTCTCCTCAGTGAGATTTCAGTTGTCTTATTATGTTGTCCTTGGGGAAAACGGGTCACAGCATTAAACTTCCTCCTTATATCAACACTAGTCATTGTTATTTGGAGTGAGGAGATACAGTATCTGCTTCCATTTCACAGTGCTTCAGTAGGAATGCTGCCCCCTAAGGCGTCCAGAGCAGATTCACCTCTCAGAGACTGAAGTGCACTGCTAAGCAGAAAGGCAGGAGCAGTATCTGTCACAGTTACACTCAGGATTGTGCATGCTTTTCCTTAAACAATCCTAGGATTGTTTACGGATTATGGGTCTTTCTGATGATTCTGGTGTGGTGAATGACATTTGTTAATACTGTTAGTGTGAAGGGGAAGAAATATCCTTTGTGAAATTATTTATGAACACCTTTCATTTAAAAAATATAACACAGTTACTAATATTCATAATTATCAATAAAAATGGGCATGGCAGTTGAAGTCTTCTCAGACTGCAAATGAGCTAAGTGAAACTGAAATTAAAGGTAACGGAATAAAAGAAAACAACTGAGATAATTGTAGATTAAGGTGATCAATACCTGAGAATGAGAAATGAACTGATCTAACGTCAGCAACAATGTCAATTCAAAGAAAAACAAATCAAACCATTTCCCAGTCCCTATTTTGAGGTGTTAAATGCCAAACGCTTAGATAATATCAGCTGCATTAAAAATACTACTTTAACATTACTACAACATTATCTCAACACTCTCACCAGATAAGACAATTTATTTTGAAATACATGTGGAAAAAATCCAGGTGTTTTGATGCACTTTAATTGACCCCTGGAAATGGCCATAAAATAGACTCGCACGGCGCGGTAATCCATGCATAACGCTCCGTCATCTGAAATAAGATGATGGGAGAAATGTGTCTCGCGTCTGCTCGTTTAAGATCCGCGTGTAGCGGCAGCAGTCAGCGTCACCCGGACGCCAGGGGAGGGGGACAGGGCATCGGGGGGGGGGGGCTAAGTCAAAACGACAGGGCTGTTGTCAGACGGGCGTCTTGCCCTGAGAAGACGCGATGCAGCTGTGCAGGGCGAGAGACGCGGCTGCCATTTATCACATTTTCTTAACATCTTTTCAGCTCTGATGCGCCCTCTCCGCGCAGCTGCGCGCCGTAATGGGACAGTACCGGAGCGCGTTCAAACTTCACCACCGCTCATAAAAACCCCAGAAAAAAGGTGCTCGAATCCTGATGAAACGCAAAGTCTCTTTTTCTACAGGTCAGAATAAGGGACAAAAATGATTCCCCCTCAAGTTTATTCTCTTGGGTGTTTTTTAATAGTGTCGATTTATGTATCTGTTTATGATTGTTTATATTTTCTGAGCTGTATGTTACAGACCGTTTGCTTGAACTGATAGATTGCTTATTTGTTTATATATTACGGTGTTGATTAATTGCAGATATACAACTGGTTTATTTATTCGTATAAATATTACAGCATTGGTTATTCATGTATATATTACAGCACTGGTTATCTGTGTATACATTACATCATTGGTTATTTATGTGAATATTCCAGCTCTAGTTATGGATGTTTTCAGTGTGTAGGTTTTTTTTTTTTTTTGAGGTTCATGTCATTTGTCATTTGTAATTTGCAAAAACCCAGGGCTGGATGATATAAGGAGACCACAGTTTAAATGAATACAGTTATATGTTATGTACCGTCGTGAAGACACTTCAGGTGACACATACACACACATAAACACAAACATGCGCAAGGTCATTATTTCTGTTGGCACTGTTTCCTTTTATGAGATGCATATGGGAACGGAGAAGAAAGATAGCTTTATTCTCATAGTTCAATCCTGGGGAATAATCAAAGGCAGTTCATCCTGGCCCGGAAAGCCAGCATTGCAGGCTTGGTGCTTCAGATGTGATGCTGGAATTTGACGCATAATCATATCTTTCATACAGCAGCAGGATGCACAGAATGAATGACACTGGTTGTGATTAGAACCACTCTGGCATTGTGCTCATAGTAAACCCTTGCAGTTTAGGATGTTAAAGCTACGAAAAAAAGATCAGTTTGAATAATCTACGGACAAGGGCAGGCTCTCATTCCTGAAATCTGAAACGGGCCCACTTCACGTCAAATAATGGCAACTCTAACGAGGACACACATCTCACAACACTCCCCCAACCCAAACACCCCCCCCCCCCCCCCAATCTCCCCAACCCAAACATCCCCAAACCCCCCCCCCCACCCCACCTTCCGACCCCCCCGTTCCAGTTCCTGCCAACAGTAACGCGGGCCGTGTTAACTTCTTTAAAACCTGACTTTGGACCACCGCGATAAACACTGTTGGCATAATCGATTCCGTGTACCATCCCGATGTGAAGCAATCTCTCCTGGAGTGGCACAGGTCAGGCAATTCTTATTCCTTTGGAGTCTCACCCACCCGGGCCTGGAGTGCTGCAGGATTCAATATTGGCGGAAATCTGTGAATAATTGAGCGGATCAGGCGTAGGTGGTTTCCAGTGCATCTCTAAGTATGGAAGCGCTTGAGCCATGGGGAGCGCTCCGGTCCGTAACACGGCTGCACGTCTTTGTTTTTAAGGTGTACTGCTCACACACTCTATTAGATGCTAAGTTTTCCTATTACTGTGAGAGAGAGAGAATGACAATGATCCGACCCTCCTGGAACTGTATCAGGTCGGCTAAAAGCAAAACTTAGGAGCTGAAGCAGACTGAAAGCCTTTTGTATGCATTACTAACATACATGTGCATGTAATTACCAGCGTTTACACACTGATTTTTGCCCCACAACCTAGTGGTCAAAATCCCACTGATGAACTACATGAACAAAAATGAAAGAAATTTTATATATATATATATATATATGTATGTATATATATATATATATATATATATATATATATATAGAGAGAGAGAGAGAGAGAGAGCAAGATATAAATATAAATATAAATATATAATATAGACAGAGATACAGAGATAGACAGTTAATGACATAGATATGTATTATATTATATCTGCGATATGTAGATATGTATTATATTATATATAAATAAAGGGCTGTGTGAGACATCATTAGCGGAGGTGCCAGGGGGTGATGGCACAGTGCATGCTGGGGAATGTGCTGGTAGCAGGTGGTGCTGAGTGTCTGTGTGGCAGGAGTGGGCCCTGCAGATGAGCTGGGCCCTGAGCCGGGGCACTGACGGATGTGACAGTAATCAGGAGAGGCCACCTCCAGCAGATTACTCCACTCACCCTAATCCTGTTCAAAGTCCCCTTCAGTTCCCGTGCTAACACTACACGCCGGCGGGACGCCCAGACGCTCTTCAGCGCTCTTCCTGTTTGTGTTAGATGAGCGGCGGCTTGCAATGTTTCACCTCAGACACGCAATATTAGAAGCTTGCAATATTCAAGTCCAGACTCCAGTGATTTTGTGTAATCCGGACCATTCAACAAAGGGCTCAGATTTTCTACCATGCACATTCAGTGTGTGTGTGTCTGTGTGCGTGTATACATAATACATAAATATGTATATATATATATATATATATATATATATATATATATATATACTATATATATATATATATATATATATATATATATATATGTATGTGTGTGTGTGTGTGTGTGTCTTCCCAGAGGGTGGTGAGTCCATCTTGTCTGTATAGCGTTAGTGCCATTGGGCCAAGATTGTCTGGTCAAATTATGATTTAAGCCAATTAGGTGCGTGCGTACGTGCATGCGTACATGTGTATGCATGCGCATATGCATGCGTGTGTGCGCGCACGTGTGAGTGTTTGCGTGTGTGCGTGTGCTTACACGAAAAGCCGCAGAGGGCCGTGTCTGTCTGAGGATGTTCAATTTTACAGCTCAACTCCGCAGGACTGACAGATCAATATAAGTTAAGGAGATAAATTATTTAAAGCCAACACTAATTATTTAGCTGTTCCTGGACTATGGATTCTTCCACAATATTGATGGAGTCCTGGTTTATGGCAGGCTCTTTTCTTGGCTGCTGGACTTTGATTCTCACAGAATACAAATCGACAATTCTACTGGACCACAGACAGGCAAACTTACACCTCCAGGATTGACTTTGTGCATAGTACATATTAGTTTAATTAAATTGGCCAACTTAATCAGGTGTAGGGAGAAGAATGGGTGTATGTGACACTTGTTATCTCTCTGATGAAAACCAGGCATTTTAACCATCTCTCAATAGGAACAGAAATGTTTTTTTTTTTTTGTCTAAACATGAGCTTCAGTCTGAAAAAGCTGTACTCTGATTGTCCACACTGTTCTAATGAAGTGAACTGTCACACATTCAATGAATCCAGCTAAAAAGTATGGTAAATTTCAATTACGCCATGCTGTGTTTTCAGGTGGAGTCATCAAGCTATTATACATTTCATATATTTGTGGTTTATTATATGAAATACATTCAGTAATATATTATATATAATAATGTGATATCTCTTCTATATGTGTTGAGACATGTAAACAGTTTTATAGTGAATCCAGCATTTATCAGTTCGGTGCATCTATTAAGATACACTCATCTATGTCATTTTAGAGGCACATACTTTGGATTGAACTAATGTATCTGCATGTAATCTGTCAATTATTTAATTTAAACTGGCATATATAGCTTAAATACTGGAACCCTACAGGCCAAAATATTTGTCTTTTAACATTTGAGTCTGGTGCTGCATATTTTGGACTGAAACCAGCACACATCCAAAACTTGCCTGAGTAGTAATAGTAGATGTCATCTCTTAAAAGGTCCAAGTAAACCCCTGTTCAGAGGGGTGTGGTAAAGCCAGCAGGGAAACAGTCGGCTTGAGATGCGTAGACTTTTGGTTCTGTTAGGCCTGCATCCTACCCTTCCACCGCCCCAGGCCCCAAGTCCTCTTCTTTACTTCCTGTCTCTGTCTGGGGGGAGTTGTTATCAGGCAGAGGGGGAAACTATTGATCATCTCTTTTAATTACCCTCAACACACCCGAAGAGGGGTAAATTAACTTCCCTGCCTCCTGAAACGGTCATGAATATTTCAGGAGGAGGAACCCATTCGTATGTCTCTCAGCTGCGTGCCGCCCCACATATCTGAGTTATTTATCTTCCCCCCTTACAGCAACAAACAACTCAGAAGAAGAGGAGGACACCCAATGTCACATACACGCCGTCCAGGGTGTAAAATACAGTCAAACCAGAAACACCCTGTCACTCCGCCATGGCTGTACTACCGCGCGATTGTTGTGAGATTCTTCGTGAGGCGCGAGGGAGAGAGCGTGGCGCGGAGGGGGGGTTGGGGGGGGGTGTCGTGGCGGTGATTTCGCGGACTCGGCTCGGCTGTGGAAGTGTTGCTCTTTTCCAGACGCGCCCCTGAGCGAGACCTTCCCTCCTAATTAACTGCATTAGCGGGGACATCTGCACGTCAGGGCCTGGGCTGCTTCGCCGCATTAATTCACTGTCACACCGCAGCCTGTGGCCACCATCCCCTCTCCCCGGCGAGGGCCGGCCGCGCCCCGCGTCACCCGGCATTAGAGGCCCCCGCGTTCAGAGCCCCGCCCCACCCACGCGCGGCGACGGGGTCCGTCACAGCCTCTCCCCATCCGCACGGCGTGACAGAGCGTCAGGAAAGGGACAGGAAGACGCCGAGGACAGACGCAGCGAGGAGAGCTGACACTGCGCTCACTTTCACACAGAAGCACTGTGTCAGTATCCGGGATGGACTCGACCGGGGTGTGTTATAGTCAACACTGCAACCCACAAGCAGGGTCAGAGTGTCAGTCACGATGTCAGGGTGTCCATGACAGGGCCGTGTCACATACTGATATATCCACTAGTATAAAATATATGTATAATTGATAGACTCATGTTAATATTACTCCACTGTAATGCAGGAATACAATTTAAAGTTCAGTGTTCTTCCTTTTTTTCCTGCCTGGTGGTTCTGTCTCTCTAAGCTCTCTGCATGTCTGACTCCCCAACCCCCCCACCGTCACCCTCCCCGTCCCCCCCTCCCCGTCCCCCTCATTGATTTTTTTAGGGATGTGGACCGGTTCCCACTTCCGTGTAAAGGATGGCATTTCACACGGGCGCGCATCTCCTGAGGCTTGTTCAGGTTTTCACATGAAGCACGAGGAACATGGATGAGCTTCACCCCAAATACCACTGCTCACAGCACGGCAGGCCTCGGCTCAATCGCAGAACACTTGTACGGAAAAACTTTTACCAGCCAATCGGCTGTGTAGCATAAGGACTGGCCCCATCCCGCAAAGCATCCCTGGCCAATAGGGAAAGGGAATGTGAAACTTGGCAAGCCTGCCCAACAGCGAGCTGGAGACAAAGGGAGAGTCAGGGAGCAGGCGGAAAGAAGGGGTGGGGGGGGGGCGAGGGGGACAAATTAGAGTCACAAACAAGACAAGAAGGATGGAAGTAAGAGAGAGCCAGGTACACTCGTTGGCATCTTCGGAACGCAGGGGCTAAATCGGCTGACACATTTTTTCGCCCGCGCAGCATGCAGATGAGTTTCCTGCGAGGAAGTGACGTTTCCCTTCACCTCCCAATCAGATGCCTTTGTTCCGCAGCGACAAAAAAAAACAGCGAGCCGTTAGCCTGACACGCTGACAGAGTGTGGCATGCGGGACTGCTCTCGCTCTCTCCCGTCGCCTTAATGGCGGAAAGCAAAACGGACGACACAGAGCCCGCGCGGCGGGATGGGGGCGGGGGTGGGGGTGCGGGGGTGCGGGGGTGCGGGGCGCGCCCACTGTTCCGGATGAACGACGGCTGAGCACAGTGGCAAAGTGTGTCCCGGCTCCACTTCTTCCCCTAATTGAAAAGGAGAAATGCTGAAGGGTGGTGGTGGTGGTGGGGGGGTTCGGAAAACACGGGAGTCAGTCAGTCAGTCAGTCAGTCAGACAGTCAATCAGCGCATTATCCCGGAGCTGGCCTCTCCCTCTCCGCGCACTTCAGATGACTGCCGGGTCAGCGCGGAGCGCAGCCTCTTTCCCCGTTAAAAGGGTGTCTGCCGGTGTCACCGCCGAGGCGGCAGGCAGCCGAACCCTCGGCAGGATGGCACGGCTGTCACCCACCAGTCACCACGCATTTACTCGCAGACAGAATTCTCATTAGCCGGCAGAGAGGTTGCACCAAGAGTAGCAGCGAGGGGGGGAGGAGGGGGGGTGTGCGTGCGCGTGGGGGGTGTGGGGGGGGGGGGGGGGGTGTCTTTCTTTCCGTGGAAGAATAGACGAGGCTGCAGAAGCTGACTCTCACACTGGCCCCTTTCCTGCGCCTCTCTGGGAGAGGGTCACTGTGCTTCCCCCATAGTGGATCCACTTATGGGGGGGGGCCGCAAGCACTCAGCAGGAGATTGCATCAGAGAGCGAACCCCCCCCCCCCCCGACTCTTTCATCAAGCTCTCTAATGCCATTACAGACCCCCCAAACCCAGAACCCGAGGAAAAAGATTGGAGCAAATCCAGCACAGCGCCACACGTCCAGAATTACAGAGACACTCTGAAACTCAGGGACAGTTCTGCCACGTGTCACGTCTTTCCTGTCTAGGATGCCAGCATTGGCCTGATGAGGAGAGGTTCAGGCTTTGCAGAAAGATTCATAGCCACCTTTGGTGACAGACACCTGGGAATCCTGGAGAGATAATGTTTACGGTTTTATAACTAAAGTCTCCTGTGTTTTGGACTTGGAGCCACACTGATGTACCGTGTGTTGTTTTTAAAGACAATTATTAGTCTCTGTGTTTTTACTTGCATGCATTTTTATTCGAGTGGCTTTTATTTGTTTTCATCTTGATATTATGGTTGTTCCTGTGACATGCATTGAATGCATTATGCCATAATGGCGTAGCTAGTTGCTTTGGATGAGAGCATCTGACGAATAAATACTAGTTACAATAAAACATAAAGAAAAAATTATTTCTTTGCTTGGCAGTTACCCTTATCAAGAGAGACTTTTATGTCTTATATATTGTTACAACTGGATATTTACTGAAGCAATACAAGTTAAGCAGCATGCTTAAGGGTAATAACAGCACAGCCCCACCTGGGAACTGAACCAGCTGCCTTCGGGTTCCAAGCCCAGCTCTGCACCACACCACCGCCCCTCAGCCGGTGTTTCAGCCACATGAGGGGCTCATTACCCCCCCATTACTGGGACAGGGGCCCTACAGAGCCGCCGGGGGGGTCTGTGGAGTGGGGAAGGTCGTTTGGGGAGGGGAGTGGGGGACAGCGCCCGGTCCCCTCCACAGTAGCCCGGGTCTCCTTCACCGGGAGCGGCCGGCTGTGCACTTGAAAGGGTCAAGCGCGGAGAGAGAGAGGCCGCCCGCTGCCCGTTGGGGGGGGGGGGGACGCGTCTGTCAGCGCTCGCAGTCAGAGCGCATTTGCTCAGTGACACCGCTCTAATTAAGCAGCGGCGCTCGGCCACCGGCGCACGCAGACAGGGCCGTGTCAGGGCCACAGCACAGGAATCGCAAATACCCACTCCATCTCCTCTCACTGTCAGCGCCCGTCTCCCGCGCCCCTCCCTCTCTCTCCGGCCCTCACTCTCCCTTTTAATTTCTCCCTCTTTCAGTCTATTTCAGCCCGCTCCAAATGAAGTGAAAGCGCCTCACTCGCTTAAAAAATAAAAAAGATTCGTGTTGCAGGAGTGTTTCCGGAGCCGTTTCGTATGACACAGGCATGGATCTAAAGGATATGCAAGGCAACAATTTTAGCACTTAACTGCCTCGTCAGTATCACTGCCAGGATGTGAGCAATTAGCAATACATGGAAGCATGCACATTTATTGCAATACACCGTAAGAATATATACACTATTGCATTTGCAATACTTGTGAAATAAATGTAGGCTTTTTTTTAAATCAGCCATAATCCTTGTCAGTTAAATTTTCACCGTTGACGTGATTATTTATCACAGTGTAAAACAGTTTTTACTTATAGTTACAGCTTTCCAGTGCTCTGAAAAAAAAAAAAACCTGACAACCCTCTAACATCTGTCATTTGTCAGCGAGTAATCTTTCTGCCTTAACGGATCACGGGCGCCGATAAACACCTCACAGCTATTACCGGCAAATTCTCCTCAAACATAAGAACAGACTCAAACACAGCCGGTGACGCAAGGTCAACATATTTGGCCTCGTTATGATCAAACACTCTGCAGGTTTTCAAAAAAAAAAAAAAAAGAAGCTAGCCACAGTTAGACGGCAACCGACTGTTTAAGAAGCCGTCACAAAGGGACTGGTATCAAACGGCTGTCTGTCGTGTCTCGGGAAGACTTTACCCAGGTCAGCTGGTAAGGTAGTCTGTGTGAAGCACTTTCAAAATATTTGTCGCTGCTAGAAATCTGTGGGGATATTAGATGCCTGCTGGTTTTATAAAATTCTCCCTCTTTGTGTTCTTCTCCCAGTGCTGTTAGCATGCTCCTCTTAGTACATCACACAACACACAATACAAGAATATAATTGGCTTAGCAGCCAGGTGCAAACCAATACGACACAGCCCCTATAGGACTCGGTGAGTCTATTGAACATATTTCCTGCTCAGCCGAAACTGGGGATTTTGGTTTTGATTTTTCCTGCTCGCATTTGTATGCTTACCGTCAGAATTTTCTTGATTGTACCGGCACCTCTTCACTGCATGTTACGTCTGTGACCTTGTGACGAAGTGGAGGCACCCTCAGGTGACAGGCTGAGTGTAACAGCATGGCTGGTGTGGTTGATACAATCACCACTACAGTCAGTACGCTCCAGGATTTGTTCCAAGCTTAGAACAATTGAACTGATGTCATACTCCCCAATGCCCTCATACAAAAACTTAAACTGAGAATTAAGTTAATTAAAAATATTAAAAATATGTAAATTTTTGCCATTTTGGTATGTTTTAGTACATTTCTGATTTGCATTCATATATTTTAATGGTAATTGAAACATATTCTGTGGTTGAATAACATATTTGTCAATACATTGTATACAATACATTGTATACAATATATTTCATTCCCGTACAAGGCTGTCCCACCACACACCCTTGCAGTCTAATAATAACAACATTGCTTTATTATTAATGTAACGCTGTGAGAACACTATGTGCAAGCTGCTGGTAGCAGGCAGCGCCTCCCTAACCCAACACACCAGCAGAGAGCTGGAGTCACATCAGCAGGGTCTCTGACGGCTGTAAACCGTCCTCAGAGCAGTCTTTTGGTTAAAGACATCTGCATGTGGCGTCCCCCCCCCCCCACCCTCCCCCGCCGCTGTGCGTACCCCACACTCTGCCTGCTCTCCCTTCCGTCTCCAATCAAAAGCGCAGTCGACATAATGACAAGGAAATCAGAGGCAAGATCAACACGGGTCGAATTAACACTCGCAGGAATGGCTGTTCCTGGTCTGACCTCGCTGGATCCACAGGGAGCACGCTGGCCACATTATGCTAATGACTGCCTAGGGAAATGACCTGAAGGGTGTGTGTGTGTGTGTGTGTGTGTGTGTGTGTGTGTGTGCATGTGTGTGTGTGCATGTGCATGTGTGTGTGTGTGTGTGTTTGTGTGTGCTTGTGTGTGTGTTTACGTGTTTGTGTGTGTGTGTGTGTGTGTGTGTGTGTGTGTGTGTGTGTGTGTGTGTGCATTTGTAGATGAGTGCGCATTTGTGTGTGTGTGTTCATGTGTATGCGTGTGTGTGTATGTGCGTGTGTGTGCATGTATAAGTGTGTGTGTGTATTTGTGTGTGTGTCTGTGTGTGTGTTTGTGTGTGCGTGTGTGTGTGTGTGTGTGTGTGTGTGTGTAGACACAGGGACCATCTGATAGTTACCCCCGATAAGACGATGTACCGGGATTCATTTGTGCTTCAGCTGGGGGATTAGGAGCCGAGAGGCTAAAGACTAAAGACGGAAAATAATTGAAGCCCATCTAAAGGTTTTCTCTCTCCTCCTCTCTCTTTTAATCCCACACGTGTCTTGTCCCTCGTCCCTCCCCCCTCTCTTTTTTGTCAATAAGCGCAAGTCATTAGCGGACCGACACACCGGTTCAAGGTTAGAGACAAAGTCGGCTGGGGAAGATAAAGGCTCTGGTAATAACACAATGATGGAAAGCGCAATTTAAAATAACTGCTAAGTTGGATCTGGAGCAAAATGAAGGCGAGGCGTCCTCTAATGAGAGGAATATGGTCAGTAGTTTGTGAAAGTGAGGCTTTTTGTGGCACGTCCTTTTGAAGACCATGTATCACTCCGGTCTGAATCCCGGAGCTGAAGGAGTAAGTGAAAGTTTAAATGTAAAGAGGCTAAAGAGAGGGTCATTTTTAGAGCATAATTAAGCCCTGGATTGTCAGGAAATGCACTTATCCTCAGCGGGGGTAAAGAACTGATTTAGCCTCTGGCCTCAGCATGGTTTTCCGTTTGACAGCTCCTGTGAAGGAATTTGCTTCAAATTATTTTCAACAGAGTAACACTGATCACTTAGAAAAATGACATTCCTCACACTTTAACCATATTCCATATCCGCGTATCAAACATCATCCGTTCACGTAAAATTACATCTGTTTTTTTTTTTCTTGTCCAATATTGCTTTTAATTCTCATGCATGTCCTAAAAGGTGGGGGTGGATTCGGCTATTTGTCTGCAACAGCCCTGACACACCTTCTAGAAAAAGCAGTAGGTGGTTGACATTGAACCAGCTAGCTAAAGGATCTACTCGAAGTTCATTCTAAAAAGGCTTAATTGAGGACACGGACAAGCCTGAGACATACACAGATGCCACTGGTCCTTCCATGGAGGAAGCAGCCTATGAGTGAGTCAGTATTGAGTAAACATGGCAGCCTGGCGATGGTTTGATGTGCCCAGTCTGAGCACCAGTGATCCCTTGTGTTAAAGAAACGGACATATAGGGGTACATGTGTCCCTCCCTACTAACCCACCAAGGTTAACAGTAGCGTTCCTCTGAGAGACAATGAACCCCTTTCGCCGGGTTTATTTTGTGCAGAGTCGAGGTGGCACATCGTTCCCCTGTTTTTATTCGCCAGATTCCTGGGCTACAGCGTTCAGAGGAAGCCAGAAAAGGATGTGTTTACTTGTAACAGGAGCGCGGGAACGCAGTCCACACTGCAAGCAGGGCCCGCGCCGCGCCAGACCAGAAGTCATTATTTTTAAATGAGGGCCCTGCAACCCGACGCAACACGTCTGCCATCTTTGAAAATAAACCTCGCTTCATTTGCTTCTATTTTCAGAGCACTCTGCAGCACAAGCAAACAAGCGGGGAAGCCAATCAGGTGGTCGGGAATGGGTTTTATTAGGGCCAGTCTACTCGAGCAGGCGGTGGCATGGGTGCTCATCCACCTCGGGATTAAACTGGTCTCCTCGCATTGAGCCAGGAGCTGCTTAAAGACTGACCTGAACACACCATGAGAGAGTGTCTCTGCCATTTTTATACTTATGCAACACATTTGTCACAATATTTCCATGCATTACTACAAAATGGTAACCAAGTAGCTGTTGAAAGTACAACAGCAACAACATCAAACTGTGGAGACAGCACAGAAAGGTTGTATGAAAATAAACAGTGCAACAGTACTCCCTTTGCCGGAGGCACCTGACCAGGCAGGGGTGTTGTCAGTGCCACAGATATAATAGTTATGACATCACAGTGGCATATTGACCAGCCGGATGGATTGGCAGGTTGCCTTTTTTGTTTGAATATGGTCTTGTCTATAACTATGAATGGGCATGTCAGTCTCATGAGGAGCTGAGTGATCACAGGCAAAGGAACATGTTTTTTTTTCACTATTATTAACATGCACAATTAATAACATCACTGAAAACTGAAATAAAAAGTGAAATTACTTCACATCCATCCTAAGGGATATACACAGTACAAGCATTACTTTTAAGGCAGACTATATATCTAAATCTATATCTACATCTATATCTATATCTATATCTGTATTTATATCTATATCTATAGAAATAGAGATAGATATAGATATTATTCTCATAATATTCATTAAACGAGTTAATTACAATTCCCCTGACTTCTTTTCTTCTCCATACATATGGCCTTTTACAATAAAATGCTTCTACAGTATAAACTGCCAAATGCATATTCATTCCTGCTGCACTAAATGAAAGTGGGCCATTAAAGTTCATCAAAGATGAATTAACCTGCATGAATGAATGATGGCTTGCCATATTCCTTTGTAAAGCCAGTCAGGAGTGACTGGACTGATATCTTGAGTAAGAGCGTGGATTGTGCTGCCAGTTTGAATGGGAGCAAAGTAGTAATGGGCAACAGCCTCTCCCCTCTGACAGCAAACATCTCTCCCTCTCACTGCCCGCATTTGCTTACATAAAGTCTGAAATTAATTTTTTTTTTAGACCTTACATTTCCTCTATCTGTGGTTTAATTGGAATAGATCAGACCCGGCATCTGCATTCAGGTAAATTGCAGGCATGGATGTCAACATTTTATGTTTTAGTTTTAGCATACAGGTCATTTTCTTCCTTTGCTTCGACAGGATGAGAGAAATCGTTGTCGCGCATGCCACCGGTGCCCACTTGACTGACTGGGGGTATTAGTTTCTAATGAGAGGCTGGCTCGGGAGCTAGTTAGCACAGGGGAGTGTTTGGGTCGTGGTGGGTGGTAGGGAGAACAGTCTGATTTAAGGTGGGGTCAGAGGACAACCCAATTATGTCCAGGGAGATAGCGCCTACCCCGACTTTGATTTCCCTGTTCTAAGTGCCGAGCCTGGCGTTTGGGGCCCAAGGCTGTCGTGTTGAGGGGGTGTTAATTGGAGCAGGTTGCATTTCCCGGGAAATGAGCGGGCCGGAGCCAGTTTCCTTATTTGTGGTGAATATGCTACCTGTTTAATTGCTGAGACCTTAACCTGCCGGCTTACGGGCACACTGTGTATGCACTGAAAGTTAAATTCAGAAGCTCTGCAAAGCAGCCAGTCAATGAGATGGCAGCCATACAACCACAGAGAGGGACATTTACTCCGAAAGGTATTATGTTCCTTTTATTTTTGTGACTGCAAGCAAAACTGGCGGTGGACAGTTTTGTCGTCGCAATCTGCATCAATTTGCTTCAGTTATTCATTATTTCCCACAATGAATTAACCAGCGAATTCTGTTTTGTTGACTGATTTTGCCGATCTCAGTGCAATCCCCATCAAATGTCAGGAAGCTCCCTGTGCTTCTGGGCAGTGACTCCATCTTATACCAGCTGGCTGTCATGCCATTTCGCCAGACCTGTGCAAACACAAGGCCTGTTGTATGATATGAGCCTGCAGCTCAGGTGGTGTGGGGGGGGTGAGGACAAGGGGGGCAGGTGGGGGGGCGAGGGGGGGGGTTTGATGGCTGGGGGATCAGCCAGGGCCTGAAACGAGGGCCCGCGCTCAGACAGAATCGCTCATCCGCGACCGAGCGGGAGACAAACAGCACCTCGTTCCCGGGGTAATTAGCGCGGCTCTGGCGCAGGCTGTGATTGAGCCGTAATGTTTAATTAGCGGCTGAGCAGGGGCCAGGGCTGCACGGCTCCCCGGGCTGACAGTGCCGGGGCCAGCCGCCGGCGGGGGCCAAATGAAGCTGTCGCCCGCGCGGGCAGGCGGGCGGGTGTCTGCTGACAGACAGCCGCGGCGAGCGCCAGCGCACGGCCGGCATGCCAGACAGCCGCGGATGCCGCAGGCAGCGGCCTGCTGCCAGTCTCCACTGCAGCTGGGAGTCAGGAACCTTAGCCAGGAGGATATGGGTTCAAATCCCAGCCGGAACACTGCTGTGCTGTATCCTACAGTGATCTGCAGTGATTACCTGAATGCCTCAACAGGTATGTGTAATATATGTAAGGACTCCGTATGCGCTGACACTGATGTAGGTGTCTCCTCAGTACATTCATACACCCAAGCACTGTACATAGACAGATAATCGTAAGCATAATCATAATCATAATACTGTAATCTCTACAAAGACCCTGCCAATTAAGTACATCAAAGTTACTGATTTTACACATTGACATATCCACAGACTGCATTTGAAGACGTGAACACTGTAAATGACACAGGATTGAATAATATCCACTGTTTTCTTGTCTCTGACTTGTAACCTCATGTGTAAATTTAGAAAATATTAAGCTTGGAAAATATTAATCAAAACAAGCACAGCCTAAAATTACAGTAAAAAAAAAAAAAAAAACAGAACAATTTTTCTTGTTCCGCTTTGAGATTTATGCTCTGAAACATGGGTTACATCTGTGTACAAGCGGAATACTGTCCCCCTCAGCGCGTCCATGCACAGAGGCCTTTGCGGGGAGATGAAGTATCGAGCCGTTTGAATTGGACACCCGAGGGGCATTCTGACTGTCATAAAGCATGTCCTCTTTATTGGCTGGCCTCCCGCTCTCTGTCCAGGCCTCTTTAATCCAGTGCTAAGAGCAATCTCTCCTGGGCTTTGACATGGCGCTCCTGTAAAGAGGGACTCAGATCAATGCTTGTCAGGAATGTATTTAAAGCGCGGGGTGCTGGGGGGGACCAGCAAAGTCGGGCCTCTCCACTCGGCCTGCTCGTCGGACGCGGTTTGCGTCCGCCCTGTCAGAGCTCGTTCGACGCCTCACCCTTTAACACGCCCCTCCTTCCTCCTTCGGTTGGGAGCCGGCGTGTTAAATGCGCTCTGGCCTCTGAGGGCTGTGGAGCCAGAAGTCTTGGTAATGTTTTGGATGCCATGAAAACCCCGCGGTAAGCTGTCCCAGTCCGCACATATGGAGGGAACTACTGCGATGTCAGCATAGCATAATAAAATAGGAACATGACAATTTCAATTATTACAATGGGTAATTCACCCTCTCTGGGCTTGTTGTTTTGCCTATAGGCCTGAGCGTGTCTACTACTGTGCTAAGCCTGGTCTTGAACATCTGTTTACACTACGGGTCTAGCTGAGTTATTCTGTGCATTAATTACTCTCCTGTGTCAGCTTTGAAATTTACCTTTAACTCATTTTCACCTTTGCCCTTTTGTTCTGCTGACAGAACTCAAAATGATTAACCAGACAGCAGACGTCTGGTTTACGCAAACACAGTCATTCCTATTTACATCTGCACAGAGTTAATGAATATGTTTTTAATGTATGTTCAAAAAATATATTACACATTACACAGTCTATCAATCACTAATGCTGTCATACTGTATATGTAATTGTATGAGCACAATGTCAAACATACACTAGAACTGCGTGCATGGTCTGATGTAAATTTAGTCTCACCTGATATTAGAAATAAAGGTTCAAACTGATGCCTGTTCACATATTTGGCAAAAGTAAGACCAGTCAGAGAGACTCTGGTATGGGCACCGAGGGGCTCATTCACCCTGACTATACAGCAGAGCCACAATGGCTCTGATGACCCTTCAGATTGACAACACCAGACTCATCAATTTCAAATATGTAGATACGGCGTCTTGGCAAGTTGTGCTTACATCTTGCAAGGCTACACACAGTGCTGGAGTTTGAACCCCAGCAGCACAGTCAGCTGAGAAAATCTTGAGCTGCCTACCTACAACACAAAAAATGGTTTAAAGCACTACTTCCCTGTAGGACCTGGTTTATGGTGCACCCTGTATATTCTAATGAGAGTTGTGCACTACTCGCCTGAAGGTGATTTATAAAAGTGGGAAATCTGAGCTGGAGTGAGAGAGAGGCTCATGTGCCTTGTTATGTTTACATTCATATTTAGCATGTCCTCAGACGCAGCACCTCCTTTGTGTCCGATGTGAAAATTTACTCTGATCTCTCTGTTTTTATTCTTTTCCAAATGATGAGGCTGCAGCGGAGAGATGCTGGGGAGATGGATAGCACCTTCATGCCAGGGTGGGGGGGTGGAGGATGGGAGACGGGGGTGGGGCGTTGGTATGGGGGGGGGTATAGATGCGTAAACAGGGGGTGCAGTGACTACGCGCTGAATATCTCTCCCTCTGCCAGCCCTCACTACACTCCCCATCCGTCCAGACGATCCACCCCACTGCCTTACCATTACAGTCTCAGCAAAGCAGAGACTAATGCCTCGCCATTTTAATTTATTCTGCAAGTTTATTCTCAAGTGCAAATGGTCACAAGTTTTTTTTAATCTTTTTTTTTCTTTTTTTGGTGAGGTGAGGTGAAACGAGATTATAGAGAAACAGCAACCTGTTGACATTGAGCAGGTGAGGATTCTTTGGCATCTCAATGAGGCAGAGCCGAAGAACTGCATTGGTTATTTCGTAGCAGGCTCGTTAAAACCATTGATCTAAGCCTGTTTGTTTCTAGCCACTGTTCTGTTACTGGAGTCTCTTCCAGGTGTTCCGCGCAAGGACTGTGGGGCAAATCATTCGGGTGTAGATTTCACAAAGGCCTTTATTCACAATGCTTCTGAGTTTCCAGAAGGGCCTTCTGCCAGCTCAGAAATACAACCAATCGTACAACATTTCCCGTGACTAAAAGGTGCAAAGATATTGACTTGCATGCTTGCCACAAATTTTTCAGAGCTGCAAAGCCTCGCTACAGCACATTAACTGAGCGGCTGACTAAAGGCGTAAGATTTACCCACACGAAAGCGATCACTCCACTGACGGGCAGTAAACTGCTTGACGAATGTTAGTGCTGCTCTTATCATACAAGACTTTAATTGGACTTCCCTCAGGTGTCCCAAAGAGCCACTAATCCCTTAAAAACCACCATGCCTTCTGTTCACAATGACGGGCTACACTTCCAATCACTGCAAAGGAAAAAACACAGGTGGCGTAGCCTTCATCGGCAGACCCCAGACAACAGATTGATTTTTCACGCATCTCAATGTTTAACCTGAGCAAAAAGGGGGAGGAATCTCGTAAGTCTCGCACATGGCGGGGGGAGGATGTGATCTCATCGCCCCTGGAAGTTGTTCTCTCCCTTCATCTCCCCTCAATCGTACATTTCTCCCGCAATTTTCATTTCTGCTGGTAACTACCTCGTTTTTCACCACACAAAAAAATCAATATCTTAAACAATTGTCCTTCCTCCCAGCACCTCTCCTGAATCCTCTCCTGACTCCATCTGTTACCCTCTCCTCTTCTTCCTGCCCCCCCCCCCCCCCCCCCGTGACTGTGCTCTCTGCTCCTCAGCCTAAACCTACTAAGGCCAAAAAACTATGTTTTAAAGGAAAGGAAGAGCAACCCAAAGCTGAGAAAGATAGGAAATTCAAATTAAAGCACCACAGCACTCTTACTTGACTTTTATTTCAACAAAGCTTCCAAAGACACACAGTTAACCTGCACAGCGCTTTATGTGGGTTCACTTCAGACAACAGTATTGACCCCCTAGGCAGGCTGCTGAGGATTCAGATTTTTTTTTTCTTTATTTCCTTCAAGCAATTTAAAGACATCTGAATGAAACTAACCCCAAAAAAATTCTCCCTGACAAGTCCACCCTAGATGAAATTTCAGCCATGTCTGTCGTAGCACTGAAAATCACCTCTGACACTGGAGTGAATACACACTCGCTGTGGGACTGTGTGCTGTGGAGTAATGCATCCACTGTGCCTCCTTCCTGCGGGACCGACTCGTCTTATTTTGCCTGACCTTGTAACAGTTTGTTACCTCTCTCTCGAAAGCGTCTCTTATTTAAGGTTGTTTCCGTTCTGCTTTCAGGTACACTTTGTTCCTCGCTCAACGGGAACTATCTACAGCTGACTTTCTCCCCTCGGCTCACACACTTTCTTATTCCTCTGTGTTTGGCCTTCTTGCTCGGCTGATTTTGTCACAGCGGACAGCTCAGTTCTCCTTTCATCGCCTGGGTCTCCCCTCGCTTAACTGACACCTCTTGGCTCCCCTCACCCCTCATTAAGTCCCCTTTTTATACCGGCGTTCCTCAGGGCCCTGTTTTAGGTCTGCTCCTATTCTCGTTACAGCCACCCAAATTGCTCCCTGTGGCTTTCACATAACCGCCGCAACCGACTTTCATTTTTACCCTGACCCTTCATTTCTGATTCTCGGTTTACAGCTTTGACGTCACTACATCCAAAGGACATTTTCCCCTCTATGTATTTCCCACCACCTTAAACAGCTTTACAAACCTGACCTCTTATTTCACACTGCCCTGTCCCGCATTTTAACGCTGTAGCAATCCCATTCACCTTGTCACAACGTCGGGACAACGCTGTGAGAACGTTATGTGCCGGCTGGTCAGCCTGTGAGAGCCGGGCCTCTCGCTCCCAGCCCCCCTGGCCATCAGCGCCGTGGATGAACTGGACCATGGTGGATACTGGGTCAATGAAAAGCAGAGGGAGATAACACGCACAGGTCGATAGCAAATTATCCAGAGCAGTGGCTCTGGAGTGGGGTGCAGTGATGTGTCGGTCCTCAGAGGAAAGCCGGTGCCAGAGGTGACACCGATGAGCAGACAGACCCAGGGAGCACAGAGAGAGAGAGAGAGAGAGAGAGAGAGAGAGAGGCGCCACATGGCATCGCACCCGGGCATCCCATTGTCTCTCAATCATCAGGAATAAATACACAGCACCGCGGGAGGACGTCTCCCGTAGTGCCGCATGCCTGATCGTTACAGAGCCAGAGCTGCCGAGGCTGCTAACGGCTGCAGAGTCATGGGCTCGTTCATGTAATTGATGTGGAAACCTTACTCCGGTGACACCTGTGAAGCAATCCCGGACTGCCATGCACAGTATGCAGGCCTACCGGGCTTTGGTGGCGTGCTCTGCTGCTGAGAGCTTGCCTAATTCTGAAAGCAGGGCTTGGAGTGTGTCGGAAGCAACATGTTGCCGTGGAGCCAGAATCGTGACTATGCCGCAGTTGTTTTGTGTTTTTTATTAACTAAGTATTTACTGTGATGGTTCTTGATGGTAATTATTATCACATGTATCGTAGCTGTGGCCTGGGATTTGAACCCATGACCTTTGGGTCCAAAACACTACACCATAATGATGATTCCACGCACAAATCTCCGCCTCTCTATCCTGACCCGAAAGTGGGGAAAAAAACAGATGCTCTGAACTTACGAATGAGCTGCAAGTGTAAGACTCTCTCTTAGAGACGCGCCCCCATCTTCCTGCGGTTGTACAAGCGAGCGCTCCACTGACTCTTCCCCATTGTCCTCCTCCCCCCCACCACCCCACCCCCCCCCCCACCACCACCCCGTGATCTATGAGCTGCGCTGTCTGATGGATGGGTCCGTTCACTGGGCAGACACCATGATGAACACCACGCCTACAGACACCCAAGGAAGGAGAGCACATGGCAGCTCTCCTGGAACAATACCCCCATGTCTACAGAATGCACCCCCCCACACGCCCTCCCTCTCTCCCTCCCTCCCTCCCTCCCTCGGCTCAGCTCCTCCAGCTCCTCTCCATCCCATCCATTCTATCCCTTTATTTATTTATCCTGTTTGTTTATTAAGCAAGATAGATCGAAAGAAATAAAAACAAGGTGAGAGATGATTTTTTTTCCCCGGCGTGTTTTCTGTCCTCAGGTGACGCGGAGCGGGGCCGGTGCGTCCCGGAACGCAGGAGCGTGTAATACGTTACACAGCCGGTGTAATTAAAGCTCGGGAGTGAAGTCAGGTGACGGTGCGGTGAGTGATCGGTTTGGACAGCCTGATTTCGGAGGGCCCGGTGACACAGAGATGAGCTCCGCTGATGAAGCGCGACACAGTGGAAACGAGGAGAATGGTTTTAGGCCACTCATTTATAAGTTGAGTCATCCGCTGGTGCTAAAAAATGCTCTAAACATGCAATTACTTTCATTCCATACACACAGATAGCAGTCGGTGATTGGTTAAGTCTGCCTGCATTGCAGATCTATGCATTGTAATTGGCCACCGATATCCAGCTGTGATCTCCAGTTGTGAACCACCTAACCTGGGACATGTCCATGACAGTGCACTGAAATGCCAAGACAGCATTGTATTTCAGCACCATGGACAGCCACCATATCCCACTGAACAGCCCATTTAATGAAACACTGGGGTACAATCTTGACTTATTGGTCCATATAGGTGCACAAATAACGGTGTCCTGCAGCCTTCCTGCCACAAAAACTATGGCGAACATTCTCAAAAACCCAGAGATGGAACATGGTAGATGTGTGCTGAGCGGGATGTCTGCCTCAGGCTGTGACATCAGCGGAACCGAGGCTTGAATCTCTTGTCGTTCTGCTGCGGGGTTCTCACGGATTGGCTTAGGAACGCACACCCCTGCTGAACCGCAGAGGTTCAGGCCCAGAGAGCACCGCAGACAGGGGGAGAGAGAGGGAATAGGCTCTGGAGCCCCCAGTCAATGAAGGGGAAAGCGTGGAGCAGGCGATGAACACAGGCTGGTGTGATGCATAATGCACCGCGCTGCACCGCGTGGGTCTGCATTATGTATCTCCCCATTTTAAATCCTCGCGGGGAGGGATAGTTAAGGTCGAGGGTAATGTGGTGGATGGCGCTTCTGTTGTTTATGATCCCGTTCCCTTCTTCCCGACTCGCCGCCCGCGGTAGGAGCTGCGGTGGGGACAGGAATCGCGGGGGAAAATAAATATTTGTCCTCGGCGCTAATCGGCGCCCTGCACCCTGTGCCTGCCGCGTTCGGCTCGAGCCGAGACCCTCTGCACAGCGCCGCCGCTGCGGAAAGGGATGGATGAATGAAGTATTAATCAAAGAGCAAGAGGAAGAGTAAAGAGGCAAATCAACACCTCCCCCCTTCCACCACTCACACACACACACACACACACACACGCACGCAAGCACAAAAAACTCGCTGGTATGATTTACACCGTGGGCCCAAGCCCTAACCGGTAACATATTCATGAACAAAAGCTGCTAAATAATGAATGGCCCCAGCAACATTGCTCACAAAGTGGCAGTTAAATTAATGGGGATTAGTACAGGAGAGTCCAGTAGGCTCTGTGCGAGTATGCTGTTTATGCGTAAGGCGATGGTCATTGCGGGGCTGGCTGTGACTGGTTATGTACTGGAGTGTCTTGGCCAGGGGGATCAGGGGTGAGTTTTTGGGGGCATGAACAGAAGTAGACATTACTGTCCTGTCAGAGTATAGAGTCCTGGGCAGGATTCTGATTGGAGGACACCGACAGCCAATGGCAGAGTATTTCCCAGCCCACTTTACAGGATGTGAAAGGAACGCCCTTGTGGATTAGAATATTTTTATGACTCAGTGGAAGTTTGTTGTCCGGGTGGCATTGTCTTTATTTGTCCGTTATTGTGTTGGTAATATACTCTCCCGTGTTTTAGTTTGAGGCCCTCAGTCCCGACCATTTAAGCGAAACTTCTCTGCAGAGCGGCCGACCAAGCTCCCGGGTCTCCTTTAATGGCGCCTGCCATCAGACGGCATTCCCTTGACCAGAGCTGGTTCAGAGGGAAGAACCTGTCAGAAGCTTTAAAAGTCAGCAGGCCGTGTGATCTCGTGGCTGAGCGTTCGAACCCGGGGCCCGGAGACATGGCTTTTGAATGCCAGCTGGAATAGCACCTGGGGCTGACAGGCAGTGGTGCATCTGGAGAAGACAGACGGGCCATGTCTCGCATGTACCGAACCGAGCGCTCTCTCTCTCTCTCTCTCACACGCACACACACGCGGACAAGCCTTCTCACTGGCTCTCTCCCAAACAAACAAACAAACAAGAGCTCCTCCTCATGTTCGCAGCCTCCGCACTCAGGAGCACTACAGCATCTGTCAACAGCAAGTGAGGTCATGTCACACATCACACAGTCTGTCATCTCTACCAAGAACTGAGGGAGTTTGAGATACTACACACGCCGACAAATAAAATATAGTATATAAGTAGTTCAGAATACTTTTTAAAATGTTTGTTACTTACATTTGGAAATTTCGGTACATCATTCATTTGATGATGCATTTGCAACACATTTTTGCACTAAAAATATTGCATGAACCTTGCAAGTCTGGGCCTACATGAGTAACATAGCTGCCATTAATTTTGATATTTCAATTTCCATTTCTGAAACTGACAAACAGAAAAAAATACTGTAATGCTTTCAAATCCTAAATGTCTCAAAAAATTTTACTTTTATCATATCATGAACAGTTCACATTATTGACCATTTAACAGAGGTGCAATAAATATTAGCAGCAAAATGTTAAGCCACTTTAACCAATTTCTATCCCTTAAGTCATTTCTACCTTCCAACCGTTCACTCTTCTTACTCTATTGGATATTGTGCAATGTGACACATCTCTTTTCCCCCAGTAGAATTAAGCACAGGCGTCAGAGCAGACCTGCAAATTGAATCACAGTTCCCTCTACTGTAAACGACAGAACTATTCAGAATTTCATTCAACATCCAACCTTTCAAACCTGACAGGCCACGTGTCTCCTTCCACACGGCAGAGAATGCGGTCTCTCTGGCCAAACACCTTGGGAGAAACGATGTGCACGGCAGAGGCACCCTTGATAGGCATTCATAGTGATGTTTGCACATGCCTGTTCCATAGCCTCAAGAAGCCTTGCTCGCTCAATGGGACTGAGCTCACAACCCCAGCTAGGCCAGCCAGCAAAGTAGGCAGACCATTCAGTTCTGTGCAATGTTTCTGATGGTGAATTAAACTGGATTTGTTACCCAGGGTCTACTTATCAGTCAAGTATCTGGAAATAGGGGGTATAACATCATTAGTATTAATATTGTTAATATTAATATTGATCTTAAAACCTATGCGTTTTGAACGTAAAATTCTAAGGGATTTAATGGCTTTCCAGTAGGTGCTTATTTGTTGAACTTTATAATTCCATTTTAGCATGTAAGATTTATAAGAGCATAAATTTTTACAAAAATTGCCTTATTACAAAAATAACCATTCTGACAGGTTTACACCTTTGTTTATTCTTCTTTATTCAAAATAAAACAGATTGAATATTGTTACATTTCCTGTGGATCAGAAAACAGTCCCTCAGTTCAGCGAAATTATAAATTTGTTGTAGTGACTTTGATTAAAAAAGGGAAACTATGGCGGTACATAGTGTTGTATTGCAGATAGCTGGCTAATTTTACTTTCTACCAGTCAGCTATCTCCTTAGTAACTGGTAAGTTCCTCGCTGTAGTGCAGGGCTTTAAAGTCATACTTCACACAGACGAAATGAGGTCTGACATCAGCATAAGCGCTTCAGTCTCCCAACAGTAAGCTGAGGTTGTGTTGTGTCATGAGTCATGTCAATCAGCCTAACAAATGATGTCATTGTTCTCACGAATAAATGTCACTGCGCCAGTTTATTCATGTATTTAACAGCAGATCCAGTCCTCCCACTATGAAAATGGTCACTGCACAAACGCTGTACAGCTATTAACCTTCAGAACTGTGTTTGCTAACCAGGTCGTTAGCAAATAAGGTTGGAAATGGATTACTCTTGGCTGCTAGCAAGGTAGTTTATTTTATTTTCAGTCAGCTAGCTGCATAAATCATTCATTAGCTAACATTAGCTAGCTGCACAAAGATGACTGGAATGTGCTCTGATGTCAGGGGGTCAGTCTCCAGCTGTGAGATGTGTCATGTCATGAGTCATGCTAATCAACTTAATAAACAAAGTTATTTTGATGAATAAATGTCACGGTCCGGTATGCTCATGCACCAATCAAAAGAGTCCGCCCTGAAGCAACATAAATTCCGAACTCACCAGCTAGCTAATAAGCTTCAACATTGACTGAATTTGCTCACTAGCTAACTTGTAAATAAAGTTGATAAGGTAATGGGTTACTTTTGCTTGCTAAACATCTTATTTTATGTTCAGTCAGTTAGCTAAGTCCTTACCAAATTTGCTAGCTACATTGATAATAGCATGAAAACGCACCCATTGACATTGATATCACCTTCATTGACATTATTGCCATCGTTCTCTTTTATGCTACAGCAATTGTTATGCAGTCTAAATCTGTTACCATACAGCAAAATAAATGATATCTGCACAAAAAAAGCTTTCAGCATACAAAAACAGCAAGATACACATGCTACATACTTATTTCCTATAAGTCAGTAGAAACACTTAACAAAAATAAGTCTGCCATTATAATAATTGATATCAAAATGAGGCCAGGTTACACTGCAGAATGGCTTTGGCTATATTACCTCATACACACTGAACAAGCACTCCTGAAAAGCAAACTAATCCAAAATTTCCAAAATTCTTCTGTGTATGTTGGTAGGAACAAACAAACAAATCTGTTTTTGGGCAAGTAAGATAGGCAGATAGGTTAACACACATACAGCCATGTTAATTGTTACAATGAACACCATGTATATTGAATACAGAAGGCTCAGGAAACTGCTAGTTCACCAGCAAAAACCAAAGAAAAAACAGATATTCAGATGAGTCAATCACCCACACTTAATAAAACCAATTATATCAAATTTACATCCAAAGCAAGATCATTTCATACATGAGAAAATGTGTTCTTGAGAGGGATCTTATGCAATGTAAGGTCATGCACTCTTGTCAGAGACAGTGGTCACAGGTCTGGAAGCGCAACGTCGCTGTGCAATTCCGACACCCAAATCAAACCGGCCCAGATCCCTAATAATGGGACAATGGTCCCTGTCAGCAGCAGGCCTGACAGGCAGGAGAAAGCACAATGTGACCCAGGGCCATCCTTTCACCTCCACTGACATTTAACTAAAAACCAATCTGGGTGACTATGTATAGTCGTTTTCACCCACGGGGTGTGCGTGTGTGTGTGTGTGTGTGTGTGTGTGTGTGTGCGCTCGCGCGCATGTGTGTGTGTGTAAGCATACCTGCAGGGGGGAAGAGATGAGCTGGGGGACTCTGTAACCAGTAGAGGGGTCAAGGACCGGCCTACCAGGACATCATCATCTCCATCTTATCAGCACTGTAATAATTTGACGATAAAATAAAATAAATAATAAAAAGCGCCATAATCCCAGCTCCCTGGAATTGGAAACTTATACAAGGGTTAGCGATTGGAGGTGTATGATGCCCTTGGGCCTCCGCTGTCTGCCGATATGGGAGAGAGAGAGGGAGACGGGGAGAGGGAGCGGGAGGGAGAAAGAGTGAAAATGTCCTTCTGTCTGACATATTGCACAGCATGTCACCCTTCTTTTACGGTTCTGCGATCTTTAGCATTTCACAGAAGGGTCTCGGAGAGCAGGTTAACTAGTAGCCAGGGGCTAAAAGAATTCTATGTGACAAATGGGACAGTCAGCTGGAAAAGGGAGGGGGAGTGGGGTTGAGGGTGGGGAGGGGGGGGCAGGGGAAATGAAGAGGACTGATCATTGGCCTGTGGTGGAAGGGGCGGGGGGTGGGGGGAGGTGGTGGGGTTGGGAGGGTAGGTGGATGGATGGAGCCAGATAAATCTCCTAAGCAGCAGCGGTGGGGACCGTGGTCACCCTTTTGGGGCCAAAGTTCTCAGCTGGAGATCTCAGGCAATCAAGCGGACAAAGCGATGTTTGTGAAACCCCTCGCCCCGTCCACCGACCCCCCACCAACCACCCCCCCAGCGGCGCTGTGGACGCCCATGTCTGCTCTGCTCCTGCCCTGGACTGTGGCCGGGGGAGGGCAGTGTGTGGAGAGGAGCTGGGTTGCCTCTTTTCACTGGGATTTAATATGAATCAGTCTTACAACAGGCCTCACACTGCCCCTGTGTGCAAGGGGGGTTTGTCTTCACTGACATCTCAATCAATTACAGTATCTGAAATGTGCTCCAAAGTGCTTCTGTCTGTCAGAAAGACACAGGTTTAGGTATAGCTTTGCCTCATTGCTTTACCTTTGTCTCTGTATCCTTTGATTTTCCACCAGCAGGTGTGCAGTTTTAGACAGCAGGTTACGGTGTGATTACCTCTGTCTAACAGTCAGTGTCAGTCAGTTCATCAATGAATCAACCAATCAAATATGACCCTTTTTCAAAAGGAACCGCCACAGAGCTCATTACTGAAAACGAATGCATTAATTGTGTGAGAATTGGTCTGATTGATCAGGAAGTCGTTAAATAAATGTTGGATATTCATCCTTCATGGCACACACATCCATTTTTGACATAATGTGACCTTTGAGGGCAGACCATTGTAAATGGTTAACTAGGACCTGTGATCAATTAACAGCTCATTAGACTGGGGAATGCACAATTTCAGTTAAAACCAATACAAGCACACACCTGGGGCTGGCTCTGGGAAAGAGTATCTTTGAGCATAGCTTTAACATGCTCTTTATCTAAAACTATAATTATACACAATGCCTTATTCCAACACAATGGCCTTATTCCAACACAATGACACAACCTCTATGACCCATTTGTGAAGTTTTCTAAGATTATTGCCATCCCTCAACAACCAACAGCACCCCCCCCCAACAAACACACACACACACACAAACATACACACCACCCCCCACTCTCCCCCCACACACACAGTTTCACAAATGCATTCGTTCAGTGCCTCCAGCAAACAGATTAGAGGGCTTTTATCAGAGACAGGGAGTACGTGATAATGGTTTCCACCAGATCTCCGCCCTGTCACAGATTAAAACAGGCCGAGTGAAGAGTATTAGCAATCTTTTTTCTTCTAGGTTTTTTTTTTTTGTCTCTTCACGCCATCAGATTTCCAGGCCAATCTATTGTAGCAGGCCCGTCAAAGGTACAAGGAGAAGTCAGTTCCAATACGATAAGCGATTGTCTTTTTTCCTCCCCATCACTGATTCCCCGTCCAGCCATCGATCGCAGCTCTGCCGAGCTGCTTGTCACCTTGGTGTGTGTGTGTGTGTGTGTGAGTGTGTGTGTGCCCGGGAGCATGTGGGTATGCGTGATGGTGTGTGTGTGCGCACGTGTACGTGTGTGTGTGTGTGTGTGTGTGTGTGTGTGTGTGTGTGAGTGTGTGTGTGCCCGGGAGCATGTGGGTATGCGTGATGGTGTGTGTGCGCGCACGTGTACGTGTGTGTGTGTGTGTGTGTGTGTGTGTGTGTGTGTGTGTGCATGTCTGTGTCTCCGTTCACCTCCCACGGTCCCTTTAAACTTGATTCGAAGTGATTGATCCTTGGGTTTGGCAAACAGAGGTAGACAAGCGGGCCCCTCGCAAGGTGCAGTGGCTACAGAGACTCAATTACAGGGGTTAGCTTTCGTTCATTGGATCTCCTTTCATGGGAGCCTCATTCTGCATCCAACAATTTAACGGTCCCGTGCACTCACGCAGCTACACTCAGCAGACTGTTTTTCACTTAGCAGCGGTGGGCGAGTCGGACGCGCCCGGCACTGTATCTCACGCTGCGAGCCCCATGATCTCAATCAGCCACTTTACTGCCAGATCGATCCCCAGCTTTCTGCTCACGAATTTACAGGAGCACATCTCACACGGCCGTGTCCAAGAAGTTAATAAAAAAAAAACACACACCCTGCAAAATATCATTTTCTTGCATCTTCTTACAAGGAGAATTTCCTCCTGGTCAGACACTTTAGCTCAGAGAAATGTATTGGCGTAATTGTTACTAATTTGTCAAAATGTTGTTTTCTGCATATTTTATATATTATCATAAAATTGTTTCTACTTAATTAAATAAAAGTTCTGCATTCAAGAAACATGGAAGCCAAAACAGGAAGTCCCATTTATAAGGGAAACACTGAAGATGCTGAATATTTTACAATATTGTAAGGCAAATCAAACTAAAATTAGAAAATAAAATATTTATTTATTTATTTGTCTAAAATCCACTTATCCTCTGGACTTTAGATGTATTTAATTTTTTTTTTACTTTAGACTGAATGAATGACTGACAAGGTTAAGGACAAGGTCACGATCCACCAGAGACACACAGCTCTTTAAAGAAATCATACGAACATGTATCTTGGAATGTTGGATTAAGCAGGCATCCTGACGGCAGCCCAGTCACAGGGCAGAGGGCAGGGGGTGGCCCTGCCAGGAACAGCCCCACAGGTGCAGCGGCTGCGGGCTGCGGTCTGCGATCGGGGGCAGTGTGTCAGCGTGACTGCACTGCGGTGTGTTCACAGACAGTCTGTCATGTGTCCGCTCTGTCACCTCGGGCCCCCGTCCATCAGGGGGATCGCCCCCCCCCTCCCGTTCACCTCCCCTCCTCTCACCGCCCTCCACCCAGCCACGGAGGTCCATTAACAGGCACCCCCCACCGCCTCCTCGTCCCCCCAATCCCCCTCACCCCCCCCCCGTGAAAACTTCAGCCCTGTCGCTGGCAGGAATTTACTGCCTGTGAAGAGGTCTCAGTACGTATGTGATGAGATATACATATTTAATGAGGTGAAATGAAACAGGCACAAAGGCAATTGGGGGGGGGGGGGGGGGGGTAGAGGTGTGGACACCCCCCCCCTTCAGCTGCCTGTTTTTATAGTCATACCTCTTAACAAGGTACCAAATGTCACTTCTCCTGTTAATCCACGTCAGGCTGGGCTAATGAAGCCAAACTCCACAGGCACCCAAGGGGGGCGTCAGGAACTCTTTCTAGAAATTTTAAATTAATAAATAAATAAAAATCACAAGTACGCTCCAGACGTTCCCCGTTCCCCTGGGCTCTTTAACCTGCTCGGCTTTATCTGTGGAAGATAAAGGCGATTATGTCGCCGGGGCCCTTTAGCAAAGGAGGCTCCTTCCTGTCTAAAGCCCCTTTCCCACCTGAGTCGGGTTCAGTGGAGGAATCTCTCATCCCGCAGGCTGTTGCTTTGATGACGAGTGGGGCAGTGGCCGTGTACTTCTCACTGAAGCAGGGACGTGCTCACAGTGCTCTTTGATCCTGCCTGACCTGTCTCCAGGGACAGCCCTGTCTTCCCCCTGGCCTGAGGGGAGACTGGATCAGGTCTGTGTACACTATAGACTGCATGGATCCAGTCCCTGTGCCAGTTATGGATTATGCGTAGCTGTGTGCGGATCGATGCAGGGTGGCAGGTTCTGTGCCACTGAGCTGACCACACTCTGACCGCTTCACTGAGCTGACCACACTGCGACCGCTTCACTGAGCTGACCACACTCCGACCGCTTCACTGAGCTGACCACACTCCAACTGCTTCACTGAGCTGACCACACTGCGACCGCTTCACTGAGCTGACCACACTCCAACTGCTTCACTGAGCTGACCACACTCCGACCGCCTCACTGAGCTGACCACACTGCGACCGCTTCACTGAGCTGACCACACTCCGACCGCTTCACTGAGCTGACCACACTCCAACTGCTTCACTGAGCTGACCACACTCCGACCGCTTCACTGAGCTGACCACACTGCGACCGCTTCACTGAGCTGACCACACTCCAACTGCTTCACTGAGCTGACCACACTCCGACCGCCTCACTGAGCTGACCACACTGCGACCGCTTCACTGAGCTGATCACACTCTGACCGCTTCACTGAGCTGACCACACTGCGACCGCTTCACTGAGCTGATCACACTCTGACCGCTTCACTGAGCTGACCACACTGCGACCGCTTCACTGAGCTGACCACACTCTGACCGCTTCACTGAGCTGACCACACTCCGACTGCTTCACTGAGCTGACCACACTGCGACCGCTTCACTGAGCTGACCAGTCTCCAACCGCTTCACTGAGCTGACCACGCTGCGACCGCTTCACTGAGCTGACCACGCTGCAACCGCTTCACTGAGCTGACCACGCTCCGACCGCTTCACTGAGCTGACCACGCTGCGACCGCTCACCCCAGCAGGAAACCCCTCCACCACACCGCTGTACCTAGAGCCCTCAGGACCATGGCAAACACACAGAAGCCTGGACGGCCAAACGAGTTAGCCTGGAACATGGATTCAGACAGGTTGTGTGCTTGTGTGTTTCCTCATTGGCTTGGGAGATTGTCTCATAGAAGGTCTGCCTTGGCTCCAAAGGAGGGGTGGCTGGGGGGAGTGGGTGGGTGTAGGTGTTGGGGGCGGGGTGGGAAGGGGAGGGGTGGGGGGGTGTTTTGGCCGAAGCCTGTTTCCTGCAAATCGTTATGGAGGAAGAGATGAGGAGTCTGTAGGGATTCAGATCAACGGTGGCCGAGCTGGCCTTGTGTGTAAATCAGAGAGAAAATTGGATCTCCCCTGGCCTGATTGTGGCGGTAAATGACTTGGGGAGGCTGGCTGTACGTGGGAGCGGGCTGATTCGGTCAGCTCCGGCCGGAGAGCTCCTGAGCCTCATCTGCGGCGCAGCGAGTGTAATAAAAGGGATCATTCGCCCCATTTTTCTTCTGGGGGCTCCGCCGCGCCGAGAAATAGTCAAACATCTGTGTTGATGCACAATTCTCGATTGTCACCTCGCTCACGCCGGCAGATTGATAGATAACAGGTCGGTTTGCTGTCCCCCAAAATAAAATCCTGAAAAAGTTCCCCGGCCTTCCACCCACCTCCTGTTCATTGCCACACTGGCGGAGACACAGCCCCCCCCACGTCCGCCGGGCTGTCCGTTACCAGCCGCACCTCACAGAGAGAGGGAAGCAGCTACTCAAACACACACACCAAACCGCAGCGCTGCTTAGGTGTCGTCGAAACGCGACGGTTACACACGCAAACCCGCGTGTCGGTCCAGCTGCTTGTTAAGAGCGGTATTTTTCTCCATAAAGGTCCATCAGCATTGGCGAACAGGCACTTCAGTGAACAGGTTGTATTCCCACCCGAGGAAAACACAATGAAAAAAGCGGCAACAAAATAATAAATCAACCTCATATGCGGGGACTGGGGGAAAAAAAAAACAACGTTAATAACAGGCAAATTAAATGTTTGGATAGACCAGGGGTGTGTGTGTGTGTGCGTGTGCGTGTGTGAGCGGAGAGGGGGGGGTTGGTGGCAGTGGTGGAAACAGGCCATATTACAGAGCAGGGTACTGGCAGCACCTCCTGTCACCCCATTACAGGAGCTGGTGGCAGTGTCTCTGTCACGTCACCATTATTATGAATAGTGAGCATAATGCATTGGCGTATGAATGGGATTGTCAGGCTGATTGTGATGTATAGGGTTTCATTACTGTTCCTTGGCCCCTGCCATTCCGCATGTGGAAAATTCTATTTATCCCCTCATTTGTAGAGTCCCCCTCCCTGTCTGATAGCAATCAGAGGGCTGTAATTGTCTGCGCGGCTCTGACGGCTCGGGGCTGATGAAGAGCTATGTGCCAGAGCGGCGCGGCGAGGCCGGCCGGTCGGACCGCCCCGCCCGGCCGCCGGAGCGGGCCCCGCTCCTCCCTCCAACGCGCAATTAATAACCATTTGCAAATGGCAGATGCATAATAACCACGGGCCCCCGCGCCGGCAGGGCCTAACCACCTCCACACCAGCGGCAATTTGCAATGGGGGGGCGTGTGGGGGGCGTGGGGGTGGAGAGGTGGGGGGGAAGATGGGACAGGGGGAAGGTGTGCCATCGTGACACGGACAAGCGCGGAAAATAAAGACGAACATGTGAGGCGGCCTCCACGCAGGAACATGCAAATATGCTGAAACCTGAGGAACGGGGACCGGGGGAGCGGGGGAGGCGCTGGGGGCCCTGACGCGGTGTTCCCCGCGCTCCCCAAGTTCGAATTTACTCAAACTTTTGCGGATGCATCTGATGCAGATCCACCCCAACCAACCAACCAAGAACAAAGAAGCATCACATTCCTTCGACAAGATGGCGGTCATTGCGCGGTTAAAAAAAAAATATATATATTTCAACATAATTAAATAAATAAAGAAACCACAACCAATTCCAAGACAATTCTTGGAAAAAAATGTCTGCCCTCACACCAATTACAGTATTTATGTTTGTTTATGCTCTGATTATCCGACTCAGACGTATGCTGATAGCTTGCAAGAGTGGCGAAATGACTGTTCGCTATAGCTGGCTATAGCTGCAGCAATAAAGGACCGCCCACAAGCGAGCTTTCGCTCTGAGCACCTGCTCCTGCATGCTTCAGACATATCCACGGCTCCTGTTGCTAAATTGGGTGAATTAACACACTTATTCACGCATTTTTGCTTTTGCGGGATGAAGGAGAGGGAAAAATGACATTTCGATTGCCTTTGTGGTTTATGTTTATTCATTTGTTGACTCATGACAGTAATTTCTGTGAAGGGGCCAGCCAAAGAGGGCGCATTGTTGTAATTTAGTAAATGAGTCAGTTTTTCATGCACTTAGCCTCTCAAGGTAAAAGCGCCCAGGAAAAAAAAGAAAGAACACAGAGAGATAACGTCATTGTGTATATGTAACAAGGCAAGGCTTCTCTCTTGCCCCTAACTCATTTTAGTTTTAATAAGCACGTGCCTAATTTGAGGGAATATTCAACGATTTGCAGCACATGCTAACTCAGTTATTTTGATTTATGATTCCACCTTACACAGATATTACAAAATCATTCCCAGATTTGAAGACCACCCCCCCCCCCCCCAATTTAAACATATTGCATTTTTTCTTGTCTTTGCTGTTATCTAGCTTGGTGTTTCATTAGATCCTTTTAAGTGGACGGCTTTCTTGACAAACACTTTATGCATATGAGTTTCCACATGTATGCTGGCAGTGAGGATAATGGATGTCTAATTGACTAATTTGGATGCTTTTTGCCCAAAGGAGAGCGTGCATTAAATGTTTGATTTCCCTAATTTCCAAACACATCATTACGTCCACCTCGGCCCCTCTTAATAGGACTTTATGAGGCTGTTTTAAAAGTCTTCTCCTCTTAGCTCTCCAATTCCTGAGCATAATTAAGTCAAATATTTAAAAATATGGTAATGCAGACCTGTTTGAATAAGTGCTCTCCATTTCCATAATTTCATTATCACGTAAAACACACTAACTATTTGAAAGTATTTGCATTGCAAGGCGGAAATGTTGCGCTAATTAGAATGAAAGTGGCCTTCAGAGCAAGGCTATGTGTCATTAACTCCACATCAATGAACCTTTATCTGGAGGATGGAGTGGCGATGGTGGGCTTGCATCTCTTGGACGTTGCTCTTTAGCTGTGCTCAGGGGCACGCGCCTCTCTTTGGAGCGTTTCTCGTTGGGCCGATGATTCATGGGTCCCTCCTTGGATGGCTTTACCTGCACAGCTCGGAGGGTTTTACCTGCACCACAGAGCCTCAACCCGAATGTGAGCGCTAATTACGGCTAATCCCCATGCAGAATACCTTAACTCACCTGCGACGTGTTACCAGAAACTGAATCTAACTGGGCTCTCTGTTTATCTGATTTGCTAAATTCAATGGCACGTCATAGCTCCGTATTTCTAGCAGAAACAGAGTTCAAACAGAAAGGTGGCCCTCCTTAGGTTATCGTCACAGAAAGGTGGCCCTCCTTAGGTTATCGTCACAGAAAGGTGGCCCTCCTTAGGTTATTGTCACAGAAAGGTGGCCCTCCTTAGGTTATCGTCACAGAAAGGTGGCCCTCCTTAGGTTATCGTCACAGTGATGTTGTCGCTGTTGTCATCTTTCCCTCCGTATGGCTCCTATCATTTGCTCCCACCTTCGGTATTATCTTTATGTTCTGTTCTTGTCATCGATTTACAATTGCTTGTCTGCAGCGCTCCCTGCAAAGCGCGGCACAGCGGTTTCATAGCGCAGGACGCCACTCCAGATTAGATATGATTGATGGATTGATCTGCTGTCTGGCCCCCGCGTTGCCTCGGCCGCTGATGGAAGACAGGGAGCTGCACACTCCGTCTCTGCTGCGTTTAATACTTTCTCAAGGTGTTGCTCCGCGTCGGGTCAGTCAGCCCCGCGCAGCCGGCAGCCAGCAGCTGGTTGAGGTCCAGCCTCCGTACGCACTTCCCCTATCGCCAGATGTCATCTTCAAAAATAACTTCGCCCCCAAACACTCCATCTTGTTTTTCTTTTTTTTTTCCACAGTCCTACGATTGCGCAGCTTCTGACGAACATTTGTTTGTACTTATTAGAGGTGTTCAGAGAGGGAAGGCAACAGCAGCTAAGAGCCAAGAGAAGTTATAAAATTAATTTTCATAAATATGAATCAGGGCCGTTACAGAAATATGAAAGGGGGCTGAACGCAACGCTGTAATTGTGGAGGAGATTGAAAGGAAGGATCTTTTTGGATGCGCTCCCTATCAATCGTATCATTTTCAACCTGCCAGCGTAAGATGTGACTTGAGTCATAAAACAAGCTCAGCTCTTGTCTAGCTTTCAGAGAGGAAGAGAGCTGTGTGAAAACGTGTCATGGCGTTACCCTGAAATGTTAAATCCAGAGAGAGGGAAATTTAATGGTTGGTTGGAGCCCATTTTATATTGACTCAATCAAAGATGACTCACGACAAACTGTCCTTAGCTGCTACTTCCCCCCTCTCTGTTCGGCTGCACAACTGAAGCATTCTGTTCTTAGTTGTTCTTTGTTTATTTGGTGGATGAATGACAGTGTTGCATTGTGGGATACTGAGGAGCCAGAGAGCAGGCAGAGATGGTATCACGACATCTCATCGAAAAGGTGGAACCCAGTGCACTTGGGATTTCAATACACTAAGCCAGTATTAGCTTTGTTTGTATGTGAAATTTTAGAGATAACTTGCATGTCATATTTAATGCAGACATTAATTAAATTGTAAATTATGTTAGTAGTAGACATTTTTTTGGAAAATTTTAGATATATTAATTTACATTTGTGTCCTATTTTTTTCATACATAATTTAAATGATAAATTAAGACATCCAAATTTTTTAAATGTTTATTTTGTTTAAAAAATATAATTTCACACATACACAGCTAGGATTATATATTAGGATAATAAATTTAACAAGCTGCATTAAAAGGTTTATTTTCATTATAGATATATACTTATACATATATAACAAATTATATATTGTGTGTGTGTGTGTGTGTGTATATACATGACAGCATCTGTCCTGGAAAGACACAACAATGTCTGTCTGTTATCAGCAAATGGTCATCCCAGACAGTTTAGCTTTAAGTTACAAAGACCACGTCAAAACATTTTCACTCAGTGGGTAATGGAAAGAAACACCTTTAGCAGACACCTACAGTCCTTGCATCTGTAATTAACCTTGATGCTTTGTGCTGTTGTTGCCATTGATTTTTCTGTTCGGTGTGTGGGTGAAAATTGCACTTTAAGTTACCCTAAGTGCTGAATTAATACCGAAACCACAAGAGTCCTCTCTTCCACTGACTTCCAATTAAAACGATCAGGCTTGTCAGGGCGCGTGAGGGAGGAACTCCTCCTCTCTCTCTCCGGGAGCAGACGCTACCTGACCTCAGCCGTAGCAGACGGGACAGTGTCCCCTCCTGGCTGGAAGGTGCCGTGGCGGGAATTCAAGCAGGGGGGCCTGCATGACCGCAGGAATCCCGGGGCGAGGCGGGACTAGGCCAGGGGACGCAAAACAACAGCGTTCCAGAGGAAGCAGGTGCTCGCTGGATGGGCCTCCCGGTCCCTGATGAAGCGATCCGTGGGCAGATGCGTCCGGCGCGGGCAGCCAGGGCCTTTTTCCATCACCCCTGCACACAGCCCACCGGTGGCAGGGGGTGGGCGGGGCCTGGCCACAGGAAACAGGGGGACGATTCGGAGAAAGGGTCGGGGAAGGGGCTGCGGGGCTGCTCTTTGGAAAACATCACGAGAGTCTATGAGGAAGGTAAGATGCCTTCATCTGTGCAGCTGCTGATGGAGCAACTGTGATACTCTACGCCGGACAGCAACTGTCACAAAGTTTAAACCGCAGCGAGGCTGGTCACGGACAGGCAGGGTACACGTTTCCTCCTCCTGTCGCCCGATGTATCCTGCACAGGATCCGCCCCCCCCCGGTCACTTGGAGCCCTGCCCACTTCACACCCCCCGCCCCCGCGCTCTCCTGGAAGCTGGGGCGGCCGGGCCGCAGCAGCTGGTGGGGGCGATGCGTCAGGCGCTTTCCTGCCGTTTGCCGTCAGATGAGAGGATGTTTGTGAGCGCGGAGGCCCCGGTGTTTCGCTCTCACTAAAGGTCTCCTGCAGGAAATTCTGTGGAGGTGAGGTAATGCCGTCTATCAGAGAGCCAGCGCAGACAGAGACGGCCAAAATGGCGGGGAAACTCATCGTTGTGTCAGTGGAAACTGCCCCGCAAACTGGCCGCTCTGACGTCGCACACCACAGGACAGCTGCATGCTGGGAGCAGAGTCCTGCTGATTGGCTGAGGACGGCACCAGGTGACTGCTGTCAGCGTTTGAAAGCATGGTGAAAAATATAACCACGTATATATATGCTCTTGTAGTTATTACAGCTTAGCTGTAATTGCAGTTATGCCCATTATACCGGCATCCTGGTGAACGAGGCCCAGCAACTCCTCTCAGTGGCTCAGTGAATGCTACTGTCCTGTGATCGGAAGCCAGATGAAGCTCCAGGCCTTATCTCATCTCTGGTCAGATTTGCTTACAGGTTAGTGACATCTGGTGGTGGAGTTTAAGACTGGGGCTGAGTGTCTGTCACCTCCGGCCCCAGCGGTTCCCTGTAACCCCCCCGGCCTTGGCGTGACCCCCGACCCCATCCACTTGGCCCTGTCACAGGGAATGAGATCCCCACATTTCCTCCCACTCAGAATCACTTTAGTCAGGTCTGCTGTAGCAGGAAGGCCTGGTCCGCAGAGAGACTGTCCCTTCTGACACACAGCGGTCAGGAAGTCCTAATCACCCATAAAGTGGCTCAAAGTAGCCCTGCTGTAATTTGGCATAACAATGCAGCGTGCGCATATTGTGTCCCTGTGATGTCACTTCCTGCATACCATGTGACATGTGCTTGTGGCTGCATGCTTGTGGCTGCATGCTCCAGAGGTGAAATGCTGTCGTTAAACAGCATGCTGTAGAGAAAGCAGAAGCTTTGATGACCAAGGTAATGGTTTAACGATTATCTTTTAGACATAATGAGAAAGACAATTAGGAATTTAGCTAACATTTTTTTTTCTCCTAGCATGACATGATAATGTATATACTGTAGAGTGAGTTGCGTGTCGCTTCATGCACTGCGCTGAGTTACCTCTGATTAGACAAGCATTGAGGCTGTGTGGGATCAATCAATCAAACTGCTCAGAGGGCCTATGAGGCCTATCAAATGCATAAAGCCACGGTGCATATTTAATTCCAGATAATGAGAGTTGTTGTTTAGTGTTGTTTAGCTCACAAGCTAGTCTATAACTTTAGCTGCCTTCATGCTACAAGACCTTACATCAACTGAATTTTACCCACATCGCTGTCCTGGTGCACATTGATGAAATACCCCATTTTGGCCACACGTAGAGGCAAAAATGTAAAAAAGCCAAAAGGTGGAGGGGAAGATGATTTTGTGGAGAGTGGCTGGGTGCTTGTAAGAGGGACCAGGATGGTATTGTCTTTGTGATTATTCCTCCTGTCTGGCATTCACTCCGTGCGCTAACATTACCCATGAGGAGCAGTCAGCGGTTTAGCACCCCTGTGCCACTGCCAGGTGTGGACCCGCCCACCTGCCGGAGCTCAGGTGCTGAGACTCCGCTCTGTAAATGAGCTCTCTCACACCTGCATTCTGACTCTGCCATGACTCCGGACACGGGCCGAGCCCTTCTCCGCCCGCTGCCCCTGGAAAGGGGGCGGCTTCGGGGTGGGGGGTTAATGGACCGTCTCCTGGTCTCTGGGGGAGGTGTGGGAGGGTGCTCACCACCTGCATGCGGACAGATGTGTGCAACTAAAGGTGGGGCGTCTGGGTCGAAAGGGATGGAGGCCTTTGGGGTGACCCCTCTTCTCTTTAAATATCACATGCTCATCACACCAGCAAGATGGAACATCGGATTCAGTAATCCGGTTTATTTATGTAATCAACAGTTTTTCAGTGGGCACTGCAACTTTCATAGGGTGTGCTTGTTTCCTGCATCATAGCTGATTTACCCATGAGCCCACTGTTATTTCCGGTTCCAGGACATGTAACAATTGGACAGGGGCTTCTCTGTGATGTCATAATGTGAGAGAGCCAGGGTGGGCCAATGGCAGGGCTTAGCACTTCTGGGAGAGGTTGTTATAGTGTCATAGTGACAACTCTTATTCTTTGTAAGTCCTCATACAGAGAACCACATCTGTTATAACATTTTTAGCAATATATTTGATACTGAAACACTACCGCAGATGGCAATGTACCCATATTATGCTTCCCTTTTGTTGCATGCATTGCTGTGCGTTTTTGATGTGTGTGCACAGCGGAAGGTACTTTCAGCTTTGCAGAAATGAGTGTTGGTGGTTGTAATGACTTGGTGGACTCTACTGTACTGTCCCTTCCCAGTCAAACAAATTTACAGAGTTCACCCCAGTATCTCCTCTTCTGTCTGCCTGGCCTCCTCACTCCATCTCTGGGCTCCGGTCTGTTACTCCAGTTGTCTCCCTCTTATCTCCACAGCAATAGACACGGTCTGCCCATACCCATTTCCTCTTTTTAATTGTAGTTAGTACGTCTTCATCTTCTCTTTATTTTGTAACCCAAGAAGCTATATTCCTGTGTCTCCATGTTGCAGCCACCATTATCCTCTCCGTTCCTCTCCGAGTTCTCCGTTTTCATTTAAGTGCTTCTCTTAGGTTCCTGCTTTCTGATCCCTCGAGTTGTTAGAGATGGGATGAAACGTTGGCTGTGTGCCTGTCCCTTTAAGAAGGAAATCAGGTTCATTTTCACTGCCCTGGTTTCATTCAGGTTTCCTTGTATACTAAAAACGTTACATCACAGGCGTGTGCTTCTTATTTTCTCCACGTACAGGGTGGCTGTAACTGCTGTCGTGTTGATGCACTTCTCAGTTAATTCCCTTGCTTCATCTCCTACAGCTACAGTGCACGACACATTTAACATAGCTGTAGTTTTCTTTGCATCTATCTTCACACCAACACTGAGAGTCTCTCTTAGTTCCTAAATAATTTTTTTTTCTGTAGCTCCTCCCCCGATTCACTAAAAATAATTTCATTGCCAAATCTAAGATAGTTCTTATTATCGTACATGTGAGTATACTCTAGCTAGATTACTTTTACTTTACTGCCCCACATTTCTTGAAAATGCTTTTGAATCATGCAGCGAACATCTTCAGTGAAACAGTGATGGCTTATCGAGCTCCTTTTAAACTGGTATTTAGCTGCGATGCCTTCTTTGTAAATTTCTTCTGATACTCTAACGTGTTTTCCATATTTCATGTCATCATGTTGCTCCCATGATGGAATGCTGACATTTTCCTAGGAAGGCTTTTTCATGGCCAATTAAAATACATTTATGATTTATTAAATTCTGCCACTTACTTAAAGTTACTTAAAGATATGAATGTACTCTGCTGTTGAATACACAATACAAAAAACTGCCAGCTGTCTCGGTTTGAATAAGTGTTATTCTGAACTGGTTTGCATTTTCATGACATTTGTAGACAACACAGAGGAAACACATCAGTTTTAGGTCCTTAGCATCACATTTTTAACAAATTAGCAAAGCTTGATTAGGTCTTCCCCTCCAGCTTCAGCTCTGTTCGTCCGTTGTAGTAAAGGTTTCCCACAATTCATACACTGTTACCATTACAACGTTGAGTGACCACAGCATTTCCTTCCTGAATGAGACAATCCAGTCTGTCATTACTGCTATTTAAATCCAGACCGAATTCTACAGCTACTTTGATCAGTTCATCACTCACTGTTTTTTACAGCACCATTCATTCATCTTCTCCAGGGCAAACATCTGGAGACTGCGCATGCCAGATTTTCGCTCGTTCATTTTAATACTCCTCAAATTTCCATACTCCCATCATTCCTAAGGATCTCCTCAGCTCCGGCTATGCTGAGTTGTTTGAGTTTTAACCTGTCTCTGTCTCAACTGCTCTCACTGGTCATGCCGGCACTCTGTTATCTCCCTTTGTAACGGTCAGCGTGTTACTTGGCTTCTTCCTCTCAGAACTTCAGTTTTCAGCAGGCTGTCCTTGTTCCCTTTCTTCCTGCTTCTTACATCCACAAACAGCATTTTCTGACTCATGACTAGCGGGATAGCTATTACCATGGAGCCACGCCATCCTCTCAGTCTGAATAGTTGATAACTAGTGATTACTAAAGTCTAGGTAGCTGCTACATAGGCTAGAGCTTCTTTTATAGTCCAAGTGAAGTTCTCATTCATTCATTCTGCGTTATACTCCACTTCAACTGTAGGTTGGGACCTACTCTGAATACTTAGATTGCACTCGACTGCTTTCTCCCTCACTGCACGGACGTGTGGCTGTTTCTGGATAATCAGCCCACCTCCAAGACCCAATCTGACCTGATATCTCTCCATTCGGTTTGTTTCCAACATTTACCTCGTTAGAGAACAGGTACATTTTTCACTACGTCTGATCTGTCTGTAATAACAAAATCAGTTTCATTCTTTGTTTCCCCCACTGGCTCCTTTCCAAGTCCATTTCCTGCTTGCCCTCCGTTGAAAGAATGTATTCATAACCTTAAACCCGCTCCTTTCCGAAAACTCCACCAGCATGTCACCGCGGTCATTACAGGGACCCGTTCCGAAATTGCCTATTACTGTTCCACCTACTCTCCTTTTTTTGCAGACTTCCGCATTAAAATCTCCCACCAGAAATGTGTACTGAGTTTTATGGACTACTGTATGACTGCCTCCCCTGGCCTTCTCATCTCTCCTAAGGCCAGTGATATCAGTTTGCGTTGCTCGGTTCTTACTGAAGAATAACCAGGTTCCCTGCACTACGGAGAGTCCTGCCACTGTACTCTCCCAGGTTCTGTTTCCAAAGGCCGCCTGACTGCACCCATAGATTGCTAGCGGCCCCCTGCTATGGAGCTGGTCTGACCCCTGTTACGCTGTCGCCAGCTGCTCCATCACTGCTGGTTACCGAGGGGCCTCAGATCCTGTCTCACAAGGACATCTAACAGTGTACCTGCCAGGTGTGGTCACACCTGGCCAGTTTGGTCGAATTAGACTAACACAGCTCTACTGACCACAGGGGCTCCCCTCACGGCCTCCTTCTCACGGTGGGGTGACGTCCCCCTGGGGGGGGGTTGCAGGACCAGCGGACAAGTGCTCCCATCTCGGAGCGAATTTGACGAAACATGCTCCATCGAGCAGCACTGTCACACCCGTCAAACCCCCCCCCCTCTCCATTCAGACGCTTTACGCTGAAATTGCAAACACCATGCACAAGCGAACATTCGAGTGTTTGGCTGTCAGATTAAACTGACTGCTATAACTGACTGCCTGGGAATGGCTTAATGGAGTTACTATGACAATGTTTCCCCCACGATGAACACATGAGAGAGACCATAAGATGAATTCCACCCCCCCCCCACCCCCCGCCACCCTGAGCAAGGCTCTGACATCACCAGTAAAACTGTGAGGATGCTGTATGTTAAACAGGTAAGACCACAGACCGCAGTGTAGGGGACAGCACAGGTGAGACCACAGACCGCAGTGTAGGGACAGCACAGGTGAGACCACAGACGGCAGTGTAGGGGACAGCACAGGTAAGACCACAGACCGCAGTGTAGGGGACAGCACAGGTAAGACCACAGACCGCAGTGTAGGGGACAGCACAGGTGAGACCACAGACCGCAGTGTAGGGGACAGCACATCTCCTGCTGTCACCCACAGCCTCAGCTTGGGCATATCAGATTGCTTCTCCTATTCATCCTCCCATCCAACTCCAAGCCTCCCTTAATGCCCACATAAAGCATTTCTCCAGAAATGAATTAGCGGATGTTTTAATCAGTTTAGCGGTCGATTGTTAGAGGGAATAAATACATATCACCATAATACAATACAGTCGCATTTGCCCATCAGCACAGGCTATTAAGCTGCTTCATGATACCGGCGCTGGCTGGCGGGATGGCCGCTGCCATGGTTTATGTACCCATAGGTTCTGGTTAAAAGGAGCAGCGCTGGCAGGTGATTTGCCTATAACCTCGGAATAACCCTCCGAGGCCATTACAATGCCCGCCGTTTCGCGAGAGGTGCGGCCGTATGAGGATTAATGCCGTACACCCACGCCCTTGTCTTTTCCTTCTTCCCGCAGCCGTCGCGATTCCTGTGCCAAAAATCCATAGCGGCTTGCTGGGTCGTTCGTCCACATTAGGGTGGGGGGGGGGGAGCGGGGGGTTTGTGTCGGACACCATGTTCCTCTGATTAGGGGGAATCGGTCCTGTTCGACACGTCGGGCCGACAGGGAGGATGCTGGGAGAGACAGCCGGGCTCAGGAGCGAGCAGCAACCGCTCTTTCGCCACGGCGGAGGGAGGGGTGGAGAGGATTTACTGTTGATGAAGCAGAAGGTTTTATTGACATTCCATGATTATGTCATACTAATGAGCCGAAGGGAGTCGCACGGTGATATATTTCTGAGCGTGGTTCAGATGAGGTCACGTTATCGAGGAGGGGAGGTTTATGTTACCAGCGTATGCGAGTCTTACCATAAGGACACCAGCTTCCACAATGTCCTGTCTGTCGGGGACAGGAAATGAGAACATTATGTACCTGTGAGTTAGAGACGTTTGGATAATGACGCAGACAGAGGAGGGGTTTGTCATATATCTCTTATTCTGGGAACAGAGGTTTAGATTCTGTGTCTACGAGGAGGAGATAATATACATGTTTAAAGAATGCTATCACCTCCCAGTCAATCAGCAGACACCCTCTGCATTAATTCAGAGCCTCTTTCATCGCTTCATCGATAATTTTTAAAAACTTTTGGTCTAAACTGGTTTATGTTTTATAGACGGGCTGCAATCAGGTTATTAAGCCTGTGAGTCAGCCTCCAGCACCCACAGCCTGGCGCTTCTTCTCCATACGCTCAAAGGGAGCCTGGTGGGGGGAGCACACATGGTGCCATGGGGGGGGGGGGGGGGGGCACCTGGCGATAACAGCAAACAGTGTGATTTACCAGACAATGGCGACCGGTAACCCCCCCACAGACATCAGGCGTATGAACGCCCCATGTGTGTGTGGTTGTTTTTTTTTTTTTTTTTCCCTCCATTCTGGACAGCATGTTTAGGCTCACATTGAAATTTATGAAATCAGCGCGCGTAATATCCCGAGAGCCCCTTCTGTAACGGCTTTATCAGATCAATCGGGGCTGATTACATTGAAAAATCAATGCCACCCTGTAATTGCATATTAAAAAGATATTTTTTGTATTGATAATGATACTAATACGAATGTTTACATTTCAGATGATTAAAATCAATGTTACGGAGTGAGTTATGACGGGCCCTTCGGTGGAGGCACATTTGTGGAGCTGGTTTAATAGGATCGTTCATGCTTAGCGCGGATTGCTTCCGTCTGGCTCCACAGCTGGGGTTGCCCGGAGAGGACACGGGCACTCTGTCTGTTAAATCTCTCTCTCTCCTGCGTGCCTCTGCACGGCTCCTCTCCCTCTCTCTGCCAGCACAGGACAGCAAATACACCACTTTCCAGCCAGGTTTCTGTTATCACCTTGCGGCAACGTCACGGCAACATTGGGGTAACGTTACGCGGTGTCTCAGGACACCTCGCTGAAGATGAAGGTCTTGTCCTTCTTCAATCTCATTTAGTTAGAGAATTTGATTGTTCCGATATTGTAAATATTCATCTTGAACAAAATATTGGACCTGTCTTACTTACCCCAAGTGTTATACACTAATCTACCCAGTGACGATACCATAAAAGTCAAAACAGAAATAATTGATGGAATGATTAGTTTGAATTACATTGAAAAAGATCATAAAAAATAACTCAGAAAGCTTATCAGCTTTCAACTAAAACTAAAAAAAACTTATATTTAAATAACAATTAAATTATGTTTACATAAAAACATGCACAAACTGTTCATATTAACACGTGACCAACACGTGACACACACACATGAAACAAACTTCACATTACCTCTGCACAGGACCGCTGGGTACTGCTACACACCCCCACCGTCCCTTGAGTTTAACTCCCAGATACTTTTTCATGGGCCATTAGACATGGACGGTTAAAGATAATTGAGTGCGGATATTCTGAGACATTTCCAGGAGTAGCCCAAGGTGCACAGCGAAGCTGAAGCCCGTTTTGGTAAGAGTGTGACCCCTGGTGTCGAAGCAAAGGGAGAAGAGACAGTGCTGAAGCAGAGCAAACTGCATTACTTTGGGGGGGGGGGTGAAAGGTGGGGTGCAAACCTGACACCCCAGGCAGTGACAGGGTGAGTAGAGGACTCTCCAGCACACACAGCAGGAAGAGGCCTAAGGGCCCTCTGTGGATCATAGATATGGACTCTTTCCAGCCATGTGTCACGCCAACACAAATGTCTGGTCACAAAGGTGCTCTGAGCTGATATATACTGTATGCACAAACGCCTCACAATCAAACAAGCAAACAGAAAAAGCAACGCTTCATTGTCAAGCGCTTGGTGTCTCTCGTTACATCACGAGAGAGAAGGAGAGGAGGACAATGGGCAATACCTCCTGCATGTGGCCCATGCATGCTTATCTCAATTACGCACACGGTCGTCACCCCCAGGTAACAAAGCACAAGACACAGGAGGAGAAGAGGCAGGAGAAGTGGGGCGGGGGTTTGGAAGGCACGGACCAGGCCAAGGAAACGGCGTCCAATCCCGTTGCTGGATATTGAGGACGTAACCCCCTCCATTAGCTAAAATTTAAAATGTGCGGAAATTGCTTCCCCTTTTCTCTGTGCGGTGGGGTGGGGGTGGGGGGTTTGGAGGGAGGAGGTGGGTGCAGGAACACGAGGCGTAAGAATTCAACTAACCTTTGTTCCTCACACAGCTCCACGTGGTTCCAGGCAACTACTGAAGCTTTAACTTTAATTAAAAGTTTCTTTCCTGTGGGTGACTTACATTGCCAGCCGGGGAGAGCGAAAGTCAGTGTGAAAGACAGGAGTGATTACAGGGAAGGAAAGGGAGGAAAAAAAGAGGAGAGGAGGAGAGGTCTTTGGGAAGGCAGGGGGCATGCTTTGCGGCGGGAGGTTAGGAGGCAGTTTGTGTGCCGCCTGCAGACAGGGGGCTGCTGCAGAATTCCTCCTTGCTTTGGACGTTACGGCGAGGGCAGGGGCGGGGGCCCAGGACAGAGCACCACCAGCCTGCACACACGGTCCCTCTCACTCACATTACACTGCATTACATTACTGTCGTTCAGCAGACGCTCTTATCCAGAGCCGCTTACATAGCTTACAATTTTTACATATTATCCATTCATGCAGCTGGATATTTACTGAGGCAATTTTGGGTTAAGTACCTCGACCAAGAGTGCAATGGCAATGCCCCAGTGAGGAATCAAACCCGCAACCTGCCGGTTACAAGGCCTTCTCAGCACCGCCACACCACACAGCCACACACGGAGGAATCCTGCAGAACAAAAAGTCTTGAACGGATTCATACGCCAAGGAAAGCTACCTGAGGTTCTCAAATCACAGCCGCACAACCTCACAGCCGCCTCCACTGAAACACGGAAAACTCAGCAGAGCTCACGATGCAGACCCATCCGGCTCATGCACACGTTTGGCTCCTCTGAACGAGTGGAACTCTCCCAGTAATTAAATTTTTATGGCGAGCCCTAGCTGGGCTGCAGATGAAGCTGTGAGGGTCCTGAGCCTTAAGTTACATTATACAGTCTGCTGCAGCTGTGAATATTATATTAAACACACACTACTTTATCACTATATGTTGATACGGTAAATGAAAGGGACCTCGTGATCTCGAACCCGTGGACCGCAACCTGAGTCAGAATTGGAGTAATCCGTCTTTCTGCTCGTGTTGGGGCCTCTCTCTCTGAATCCCCCCTCCCCAACCCCTACGCACACACATCCACAGCCAAAGCTAAAGATTTTCATTAAATATCCTTGAAAAATTATACTGACTAAAAAAAAAAAAAAAAATTGCGCAGCACGATACCTGCTTTTTCAGATGCCCGAGACCCGAGGAGGGGATCCATTCTGTTCGGTGAAAGATTGGACAGGCCCTCTGTTCCACTTAATGTCTGTTTCTCTCTGCCTCCCAGCTGAGCCCTCAGCTGACTTAACTGTGCTCAATCTCCCCGCCACTCCAGCCGGCCACGTCCCTCGCCGGTCGCGGTCCCGGACAGTGAAATATGGCCACAATTAGCCCGGACACAGTTCAATGATGATAAAGAGCATTCGCACCCCTTAGGCCATGATTAAAAGGGCTGCCCGTCCCGCCTCTGATAGAGAGAACTAATTTCACATTATTATGGCTACCTCTTGATTATAACACACTCCTGTAGTTTTTCCCCCCATCTTTCTCGCCCCCCCCCTTAACGGACGGGTACCGGAGCATCTTTATCATTTCCACATCGGTGCCGGTGCGTCACAGGGTTTTTTTTTTTTTTGCCCACCGCGTTTGTTCACACTTATTTTCCTTAAAGCTTATTCTGCTCCATCATAGTTTCCCTTGGCCAATCAGCAAGCAAGACATTCCATCTCCCCCCCTCTCAACCCAAGCACCCCCCCCCCTCCCCGCCACACGCATCCACTCCCAAAAAAATTGAAAACAGTGGACAAGATTGAGATCAGTAGGATGACCCCCATGTATACTCATAAATACTGCTCTCTCTCCTCTCCACTGCCAGCCCACACTGCTACCCCAATAATGTGTGTGGGGGGGGGGGGGGGGGCAGAGGCCCCCCTCGCGGTAATGGGCAGAATCAGGGAGGGGCAATAATGAAATGGAGACATCACGGGGGGGAGTAATCTGGAAGGCACCAGGCTATCCACAAAAACAGGTGAGGGGGGAGAGAGAGAGAGAGAGATAGAGACAGAGAGACAGAGAGAGAGTGAGAGAGAGAGAGAGAGAGAGAGAGAGAGAGAGAGAGAGAGAGAGAGAGAGAGGAGTAAGAAGGATCGCCTTCCACCTATGTTCCATCAAGGGAGAAATTACACATTTACTAAGGTTTCTTCTTAAGACGACGGCCCCCATAGATCAAACCACTGGATTTACGAGCCAATTTTCAACATGAAATATAGACACCAGGAATCAATTTCACCTGTGTTCTCTCTCCCCCCCCCCGCCCCACCCCGTCCCGTCCCGATAAAACACAGCCCTCAGCTCTTTAAGGGACTGTATCTCGCCCTGTTTTATAACGGATTTCCTTGTCAGCTCTCTTTGTTATATACTCATTCGTGGAAGGCATTCTGGATTTATTCATTTTAAATAATCTATGTGGGCCTCGACTTTCGGTCTTCTCTCTGAATTCTGCAGTGTGGGACTCTGTGGGGGAGAAATATTCAGAGTTTTACACAGATTGCCTGGTGTTGGGGCACCTTCCGCAGTCAGCAAGGCTACTCGACATTATTGTTTTATTTCACATTGACCATAATTACTCTGATTTAAACAAAGAGTCAAAGAGCTGAGAAACACAGCCACGTGTAAGCTATACAATTCCATACTTACAATGTACTGTCAGTTGTTCATCATATTATCCTGCGTAATATGAGGTCTTGAAAGGAGGCACTGTTGCAGTTTCCATAAATGCTCAGTGGAATATCTATATATTACTCACAAGTATTAGGTATTATCAGAAAATCAACCTTATCCAATATGGCCATAGTACACAAAGTGTATCTCTCATATACGAACCACCACGACTTTTGAAGGAATTGGCCCACAGTTGTGCACTGAGGTCTTGATCAGAGGAGCTATGAAGTGGAATGTGAGCAAGGCTCCAAACCTCCAGGAAATAACGTCAGAATATTTACAACGCAGGGGACCCGTTTTGCCATGTACATGCATACACATGGCGTACCACAGATGATCTTCCGAGCCATTTAATTAAAGTTCTGAAGCCCATTCACCTGTGCTGGAGCAGCATTGGGGAGAATGACAGCAATAACCTGTATTTTAATAACCTGTAACCTGTCAACCTGTATTTATTCCAGCAAAGTCAAATCCTTTGCACCTCACCCCACTGCAGTGACCCAAAGCTGCACAAACTGTTCCAAAAGCCGCACGCCCCTCTCAGCTCTGTACCCAACTTGAAACCCTTTTGCTGTGCCAAAACACAAGCTCCCCTGCAAAAAAACAAAAACAAACAGGAGCTGTTATCCTTCCCTGGCAATGACAACAGGTGAGAATCGAGATGGAGTCCGTCCAGAGGAGGAGGAATCGTCCACAGAGGGATGAAGACTTTAAGGAGAGCATTAGGGACTTGCCCTACTCGGGATTTTGTCCTATATAGAGATATATTCCCCTGTGTTACAATGCCATTGATTCAAAGTTCAAGTTTTCTTCTCTAAAATGGTTAAATTCAGCTCTTCCGAGAAACAATTTTCAGGTTTCATAGAGACTCTTCTATGGATTGATCAAGTGAATATGAGATTGCAATAGTGCTGTATGCTAGTTTAGGGTGTGAAAACAATTGTAGCAAAAAATTATTTTTTATCCATTTGCTGTATTACACTGATTTGTATTTCATGGGAAAGCACTTGTATTGTGTGCATGTTATATAGTACAGGGCTTAACACACAGCTCTTGCTGGATATGAACAAGACATCACTACAGTTCACCTCTCGTGATTGTCACGGTCAGAACGCAATTATTGCCGATTCAGTCAAGACGTGCGGTAAGTAGTGGGTGGATCTTTGTGTAAAATTCACTTAGGTGCCACATTTTTCTTCCTGAACAAGATGAATTGCATTATGACTCGTTTCGGGAAGAAAAATGGCACGGTGGTCGTCCCGCTCAAATCCTCAGCACACTGTCTTTTTTTAATACATCTTGCAAAATTGAGGTTAAGAGGGGATATCCTGGACGCTGTCTGCATCTCCTGCAGCAGGAGGAATGAGATTGATGTGTTAAAGAGATTGGTGTGGGAGGGCCCTATTCATATGGTAATGCTCCTATTGTTTAGGGGAGGTTTTCTCGGGGTTTTCACAATTTCAATCATGATAAAATCAAACAGAGCCTCTCGTATCTCGGTGACGGCAAGTGGATTGCAACAAAGCAATGTGCGTGGCACCACAAAAAAAAAAAAGGTTGAAAAAATCACAACTCCTCACATGGAGAAAGACAAATCAGTTCTGGTATCAGTTTTATCTTATAATGGTTAGTCCATCGTTCAAAAACTTTGCCAACAGCAAAAAGAGCACCCAACATGAGGCAATACTTTGGGGGTTGTATTCAATCTAACGAAATGGTTTTTGCCAAAGCCACACTCAAAAGCACCATATAGGAAAAAGCTGTCAGTAACTCAAAACAAGGGATCAAAGGCTTGTATCTCAGAAAAAACAGATACCTGGGGAAAGTGTCTAATATGTGTTTGCACAGCAGACATGCTGGACATTTACTTAGCATTTGATTAGCGCACTCAGTGTAACATAGCCTGGGCTTCAGTTACACACTTATTAATTGATCAATTTTGTTTTCTATATATATAAAACATTGTAATTAAATTTACAATTCTATGGAACACTTCATACTTTTTAAGAGAATAGCTTAAAGTGTCCTATTGTTATTCATTTTAGATATCAATATGACTAAAAGGTTTGCTATACTCTGAATCCATGCCTTTGGTGTAGTTAGTGTGTTAGAAATTAAATTATAGAAGTAAATAATATCTGGCTTTAAAAGGTTCTTGTTGGAGCGTGTCATTATAATGATCTGAGCGCTAGTTACTTAGCAGATGTCCTTGACCAGGGCAGCCTCCATTGCCCACATTTTTACATATTATCCACTTATACAGCTGGACAGTCACCAAAGCAATTTAGGATAAGTAGTCAGCTCAAGGGTACAACGGCGGCTCCCCATCTGGGAATCAAACTCACAACCTTAAGGTTACCCAGGAAGCTCCCCCTCAGCCTCTACACCACATTGCAACCAGCTGCTGTTGTAGCAATGGGTGTCACAAGGTCACGTGACCTTATTTACAGCGATTAAGAGGTTTGCGTCTCATGCACGATGCTTACCATTCATGACATCATTATCACAGCAACAACGCAACAGTTAATATGAATTTCAACTGAATCAAAGTTGCTACTGATGTGGGTGTTTCAGGTGGGGTTTGACAAAGGGGTTCGCACCCGGCCGCACCCGGCCGCATCTGGACATCATAAACACAGAAACAGGAGAAGATGAGGGGTATCATAAACAGCTGACAGAAAAAAGGGAGCAGTAAGCACATTTTTATACCTGCAGATGGGACTGGATTTGTAAATGCTCTCCTCCCAAATGTTTATTTTTAAACTTCAATTAACTGCATTATTTGTAATATTTTTTTTCATATTTATAGTCACAAAATCCAAAAAGGAAATACCTTCACGTAGTTGCTTACAGAACATAACCAATCAGCAGACATTTACAAAAAGAATGCTTCCAACAGAGGCCCAGGTAATCCAGGTGAGTGACTGTTCCACTTGTAGGGTATGGCCAGGAAAGCAGCAGGACAGACCTTAGATGAATTTGGACCAGTTGCCTTTAAATGTCTGAGATAAAGCACTGCATGTCTGTATGCAGGTTTGATTAAGCTGGCCGCAGTGTTTTTTGACCACTGGCCGCTCTATAAGCGCCCATTGGATTTTTGTATCCTAGTGCTTGTCCATGCATTTTTCTCCATATTACTCGCACACTTCCCCCGGCCCTAATCGATAGGCATATTAATCATTTAGGAGCAAAAAAAAAAAAAAAAAGTGACAAACCAATTATTAATCTGCCCTGTCAAGTCCAATGCAGTAATGAATTTACTAAAAATGGTCTTAACTCCATCCATTCATTAACTGCTGATGGGTGGCAGACTTCACAATGTCAGTGGATTTTCTCTCTTATTGACGCCGGCGCTGGCAGCTAATTTACGGCCCTGCTTCTTGCGCGGGGCTCCAGCGAGCTAATAAAACGCAGCCTGGTAATCACTGAGGGGGCCTGACAGCGGGAAAATAGGGCCCCCCTCTTGCCATGTTTGCAATATTCCGTGCCAACTTTTACATTTGAAGTTAACATCCCCGGGATGTGGGAGGGCGGTGGACAGGCGTGTGAGGGGCGAGCTGAACGTGGGGGGCGGTGGCTGCAGCACTGAGGATAGAGAGGTGGAGTGGCGGCTTGTTGACGTCTGTGCAGCAACTCGGGTAAAGCCGTCTGAGAGAGAGGTGCCTGGACTAGCATGCCAGCTGAATCATGGAGACGCTGCTCATCATCAAGGGGAGGAAAACATCTTTACAGAGCGCTGAGAGAGGAGCTGTAAGGGAAACTCAGGCCAGCTGAGCGCGGGGAGCCAGCTGATCTGAGTGGCAGGACTGGTGGTACATGCTTGCTTTTATGGACTGCATAGGGCCACGGGGGTCAGAGTGCAAAGGTCAGGCCCTGTTCCTGTGTGTGTGTGTGTGTGTGTGTGTGTGTGTGTGTATGGCGTTCTGCTGCAGGTGTGCTCCCCAGCCGTCTCGCCACCTCTGTAAGAGGGTTCATACAAACACACATACAAACAACAACACACACATGCACATATGTGCACAGGATCAAAAACACACACACACACACACACACACACACACACACACACACACGTGCATAGCAAACACACACACACACACACACGTGCATAACAAACACAAACATACACACATATGCATACAAACACAAATACACACACACACACTCTACATGGCAGGTACTGACGGAAAACATGTAACGATAGCCACAGGCATTTCATTTCATTCCCTACTGAGCGTATTGTTTATGGAAAACAGGAATTTCAGATGCCCACACTAAAAGTTTATGCTTTCTGGCAACAGCACCACCCTTATTCCTTGTAGAGAAAAAAATACTGTGTAGAATATTTATTGTGGACCTAAACTAAAGTGAGCTGTAATGTGTTCTTTGAAATAGCAATAGAGCGCTGCTTATTGGGACTCATTTGGCTGAGGAGCTCACCACAGCGGAGTTCACACCTATGACCACCAGAGGTCACTGCTCCTCTCACTGATGTCTTCATCTCCGGGCTTCGATCGGAATATTTATCACTCTGCTGAACCTGATATTGACGAAAAAAGATCATCAAAGCAGGATGCATCAGGATATAATCGACTGAGAGAACCTCTCTCCAGCGACTTTAATTTACGATGGACCAATGAGCTCACGTTTCGGCCGGTGAGCGAGTTGGCATCCGAGTTGTTTTCTGTCTAAACAGACACTTGAAAGGGAGCAGGTCTGGTCACCCACTCCCATACATGCGATACACACTCAGTGTGTCTGATAGCCAGGAATAGTAAATTGACACTGTAACCTGCATTCAAATGGCAGCATTGCCACCCCACGCTCAGATCATACACTATTTATAAACTTTGTGTTTTTGAGAGGAGAAACCTTTTCCCTCCCCTGCACCCTAAATTTGCATACAAATGAAGTGCTAAATGGGCTCAATGATATAATTGACTTGCAATTAGGAATATTCTGGAGAATGGTCACTTTGCAGTGGCCAGAGCGCATAAAATATGAGAAAAAAAGGGCTGCTTAGCATATTAATGAAGCTCGTTAGCTGTCACTTAAACAGGGCTGACAAGAGGACTTATGTATGCAATGACCTTACAACTTAATTTGAAATGAGAATTCAACACTAATTGTTTTGGAGGACATTTTGTCTAATTATAGTAGAAAGAATGACCACGTTTGTAACCAAGTGTAAATGGGGACTGGTCAGACATGAAGATATCATGTCAAAATCACAGCAGAACTGTTTTCTCACAAAATCCCATGTCAGCATAGATCAGGGATAGAGCACTCGTGTGCCTGTAAGACACTGAATGACAGAGGCCGCAGCTGATGAGGGGCCAGCTGGAAAAGGCCTCTCGCTGCCTCAGCCACTGATCAGAATAAATGGGAACATACTCAACAGTGTCATCACAGAGGAAATACGCTGAACCGTGCCCAAATCAACCTGCTCCCATCAAACACAAAAACGACTCCCACGTGATTCAGAGTTCAATGAATGTTTTCACATTAAAATGTTAAATCTTGAAGATTTAAAAACAAAAAAAAAACGACCCCCAAACGTCTCGGAAATGTGTCATCGGAACTCTTGCAGAAAAAAAAATGAGAAAAACATGAAACAAGGTGAAAATATTTGAGTTTTTTTGTTACAGAACCAGCGTCTTTTTCCCCCCTATATATAATTTTATTATTCCCAAAATCACTGCTTTTGAGGCAGTCTTCAGACACATCACCAGCAAAACGGGCAGCACGGCACACACCTTTAATCTCTCTAAAGTTGTTCTTTTATCTTTCGGAGCTCCGCTGTGACCGCACGCTACGCAGTGGAAAAAAGAAATAATAATAATAACAATGAGAGTGGGCGCGCTGTTTGCCGGGTTCCCCCCGCTCCCCGTGGCAGCGGCGGGGAGACATGCTTTATCGCAGGGACAGGTTTAGCACCGGCGCACTGTAAACACGGACCTCGCTGGCTCCTGCAGCTTGTTAACATCATCTCCGTCACTCAGCGGGCCGTTACTGTCAGGCCTCTCGCCGAGCCGCGCGCAATCAGCATTAACCATGTCAGGGGCTTAATGGGAGAGCCATAAAGCAGCTGACAGCGGCTGGCAGCGCCCCGCCGCCTGCAAGACAAACTGCCCCCCGCGCCTGCCTCCCCGAGCCCTGCCGCCTCGCCGGGGCTCTCCGCCGTTTCACCGCCGCACCGCTGACGCGGCGACGAGGGAGACGCCGCTAACGCGAGCCGGGCGAAACGCAAGGCCAGGGGGAAAACACCACGCCGCTAACATAGGCTAAAGCGGGGCCGGGGATAACGCGGGGCCGGGGATAACGCAGGGCCGGGGATAACGCAGGGCCGCTAACACAGGGCTAGGGGACAAACCGCTGCTGTCAGCTGAGTGAAGAAACACGGCCTGGGAAAATTATTTCCTTTTTTGGATCTTTATCTTTTTCAATTTGGTGGCAAAGCTGGCGTTTTGTCAAAGCACCAAGTTCCAGTTGCTTTTTTTTTTTTTGAAGCAAAACATGTTTTGTGTCACAGGGGCAAAAAATCAAAGCGTTTACCTGCAGCGTTCCCTTGGTCGGAGAAGAGTGATGGGGGCATCTGAGAATTGACTCCGAGATGTCTTATTTATGAATAATTTAGTCATGAAATTTGTTTTTCCACCAATTAGTGTAAATAAAGGGACACCAGGGGTAGCGTGTTCCCCGATGTTCAGCGTGTGCATGTGCAACAGACAAAACCCATCCCTGAGACAGACAAACTGGCCTGTGTGTGAATGAGGGAAGCCTCCCAGGCGTTAGTAACCCTGTGATTACTAATTAGTGGCAATTTAAGCTGCCAAAAATGACATTTCCTTCAGTGCTGCGGTCCAGATATATTCCAGTCATTTTTTAAGAGAATAAACACAGATAAACACAGATGTGAACACGCTATGCTGTTTTTGGGGAAAAACAAAAACAGACCTGGGTACCAGCGAAGGCTGAGACGAGTGTTGTCATTATTTTTGACAAGGTACTCCAGAACACAGAGAAAACAAAGACTTAGCTTCTGCTCCAAAAATGTTTCTGTTTTTCAAGAAATGAATTCACACCGAGGCTTGTTTGTGGATGAACACATTCTTTTGAATTCTTTTCATAGGAGAGACACACCGAGCTAACAGAGGAGTGGAACATCTTTGCCTCTGTGTGCGCTGAGACATTCACCCGCAATCTTCTACCAACAAACACGGCAGAAACACAATGTGAACAGCTACAATAAACAGGACAAAAAAAAAAACTATACAATGCCGGTGGAGAGAAAGGTACACATTTAACTAGCGGCTTGTCAACATTTCAATTAAACAGACAGTCTCACTCCCTGGCCGCTCTGATTACTTCTCTGTGGCAATTTTCAGTTCATATGACTTCATTTCGGTAAAAAGGGTGCACCGAAAGGGAATAATGGAATAGAGTGGAATGGATTGGAATGGAATGTCAGTCAAAGTCCACTCTGTGGGTGGCGGTGCTGTCCAGCGGCTGGAGAGGGAGGGAGAGGGAGAGAGAGAGCGAGAGAGAGGTGTGTAGACCCCATGTTCGGGGGACTGGGCCGGCCGAGGGCGGATTTACGGGAAGATAAACAAGCTTCTCTCAGCAGGGTGACTGGCGCCGGGTTTACAGTGCCCGGCCCAGACCGTTTCCAGTCCCAACAGCTTCAAACACGCAAAATCCGCATCAGAGTCTCTTGGCTTTCTTGATGGGTGAGGAGCAGGGGGCCCCCTCTCTCTTCTTCCGCTGTGAAAGAGAGGGAAAGAGTGAACACGTCAGTGGTGTACCTTCAGTTGATCTTGAGAGACCAGAGTCCAGGCTGCTCTTGCGCAATAAAGACAGTCCTCCAGACCTGAGATATAATATTCAAACACCCAACGCCACACGGCAGCAGGGGTATCGAGACTGACAATGATGTGGGGAATAAAGAGAAGCCGGGAGACGAAGGCGCTCCTCTGGAGCCGAGGAGGCCGTAATGAAAAGCGAACATGTGACCCGCCTAAGATGTTGCCCTTTGCGCAAACAGCTCCGAGGGCACGGGGGCTAACTACCTCCCCGCTTCCAGGCAAGGGGTGGCTCTCCGAAGCCGCTGTGAAACAATCTCTCGCAGGTAGGGCTGGGACGGCCACAACTGTGAATGCGCTTGACCTTTCTCTCCCCGGACTAATCTGATTGTGCCTTCTTTATGTAATCAGCCGGTAAAGGTCATTGAGCCATTTAACATGGGAACCCTTTAGCTATGGAATTTGCCTTGCAGTAAATTACCTACATTATGTTTCACTCACATGCCACCCATACAAAAGACTACTTAACTCCTTGGGTGTCAAGAGGCCTGGTTCATAATGTTAACAGTTAATCCTTAATGTAACAGTTTGCTGTGTTTGGGAGTAAATCTTTTGACCGATTAGAAATTAGGTAAATGGTACCGATTGGAGCCCTGCAAACAGTATTTCAGCACACTAGATTTTAAACCTAGAAAAGAACATATATATATATTGCCTTGTGCTTGAAAATGAAATAGCTACAGCTGCCACAGAAATAATCCTGCCTGTAGATTGTTTATGCATGTGTGTGCACATGTATTTATTTCTTCATTTAAATAAAGGACCCTCTGAAAACATTACGCTGAGGAATGCTTCCCCACAGTGGAGCGCACACACAGAAAACGCCAGATAAAACAAATGCCCGAATTCGACCCTCTATATCTTCATCACAGCGATTGTTCAGCCGAGAGGATGAAGAATAGGCCTTCACACGGCGGATCCACGCAGGAAAAGGACGCCGCGATCGTCCCCTCAGTGGGGGAGCTTTCATTCTGTAACCTGCATTATTTGCTTTGCCACGATGCGCTTCCTCTCGGCTATGCTTTGCAATGCATTCTCTGCACCTCAGGGCCGCATACAGGAAGATGCCTGATGTCAAAGGAGCCCCGACATGCGCATGGTGTGTGTGTGTGTGTGACGGGGGGGGGCGTTTGCCCTGGCCTCCACACCCATGGTGCAGATAACAGATACACAGAGCAGTCACATGACTTGAGGCGGAGAAGAGGGCACCAAACCCGTGTGAGTTATAATCAGACGGCAGGACCGCTCTGCTGCAAAGTGAAGGGCATCATGCTCTGAACTCTGAGGCACATGCAGAATACTCATTCTGTCCCTGCGTGGCGGGTGGGGGGGGGGGGGGACGCTCAAACCCAGGGGACAACGCTTTAGATTCTGGCACCCCACCTGGGGGCACAGGGGTGAGCAAAGGGCCCACAGGTGATGAAATTGAATCAGCAAAGGATGTCACCCGCTGACCCCCCCCCCCCCATCAAACGGTACGCAGAACAAAGCAGCGCTTTCTCAAAGCTCTGGGAAGGCATGCATTTCTCATGCAACACATGCAAAGAGGGGAAAAAAGGTAAATAAAATGTACCCACGTTAAACATAAAAGCTGTTAAAGCAGGTGTAAAACTGAAACAAGTTTACAGCGGGCACATAAAATTTGCTTGCTATTAGAGGTCGGCTGACAGATTAATCCATTTTGTCCTTCAGGTTGTTGACACTGGCTTGGGGGGGGGGGGGGGGGAGAAGGTGTGTACTCAGTCCCTGAGCCCACGCTGTCCTCAGATGTTATCATGGAAATACGAGCTCCCCAACCCACACAGCTTAATCCAGCATTGTTCTGAGAGCATTCCCCATGGTGTTATTCACATCTGTTTAGTCTGAGCCATGTGAATGTGAATATGCTAGCCGAGCTAAAACCCTCCCCAACAACAATTAAGGATAACAAATGAAGGTTGATTTATTCAAACAGGTCCCATATGCTGCTACAGTTCTCATCCAATTGCAAAAATTGCCTCTTCTGAACGCGCCGCGATTTTTTTTTAATACAATGTATTCGGGAAAAACCCTTCCCAGTCGTTAATCAAACACTAATGAGATTGCAGCTACAGTGTTGATTTGAAAGGGAGCCCTTGTTGTTCAGGTTCTGGGAACTAAAGATTTTTATAGTGTAGTAATCGGTCACACTCCTGACTGCCTCGGGACCACTGGAAGGCTGAATAACTGAGTAATGCACAATTTAGCGTGGATGCTGGCACTCTCCGCACGCGTGTACAGCTTGTAATTCTGTGCTCTGAGCACGAGTACTGGGAAGTACTTAAAACCTGGTGCTCAAAGCCCTTCAAACCAACACGCTGCACACCCACTTTAGCATGTAAAAGTGCCATGTCTGTCAATTCCAACAACTGGAAGCAGTTTACATAAAACAAGACAACGTCTGCAATGCAGCGAGCCTCATCTTGCATGAAAACTCTTGTTCGTTGTTAAGATCTTTTTACTCTCTTTTCTTCCGACTGGTAATTAATTGTAGTATGATGCAGGAGATGCAAAATAAGTCAAAATACATCATTTATAAAAAGGAAAAAAGCTTTCCAAAATGTTACCTCGTTGTGTCTTACTAAAACATTCACATTTAGCTACATATTCATATTAACCAGCACTGTAAAGTTTTTAAAATTTTACTCATCAACAAAGCAATATATGAAAGCAAATTTACTACATTTAAGAAAGAGAAATAATAATGTTCTATTTCTTACTGTAATGAGTCTGGGGTTGCAGGTTCCAGCTATCTGCAAGGCAGTGAAGTTGTCTTCCAGACTGTGTGCACACCCATTCCTTAAAAATGTATTTTGATTGGGATTTTGCACGTTCTAAAACGCAGTTCCATTTGCTGTTTTCCAATGAATATAATAATGGCCTTACAATTCATTTTTAGAAACGCGGAAGCAACGCAATTAAGTAGGGGAATTTATTGATAGCTTCTAAGATCAATATTTGATTAAAAAGAAAAGCCCTTTAAAAGGGGAAGCCTTTAAACAAGTCTCAAGGAAAAAGAAAATCATAAGCCAAATTATAAAACCAAACAACTCTTAATTAACCCTTTCAGTGTACACCTTATTGCCAGCTAGAACGTTATGCAATTTTTTTGGGGATCTCTTCAATAGATAATACACAGACAAATTTTTTTCTTTATACATTTTCAAAATCAATAGGGCATTTTCACTCTGGGATTGCAAAAACAAAACCCATTTCAGTACAAATTGATGGGACCTAAGAAATTCGCAATCTCTTAAAATTTGTGACATCATTGTATTCCAGTGAATGACCTCCATCAAACTGTACATCATGATAATCTAGTGGCTATTACAAAAACACAGCCAATGAAACAGCCTATGACACAAAACCTATGTAGCGACTGTAGCGACAGCATGGAAAGTCACACAAGACATTTTATTTATTCCGTTTTAGGAATACACTAATGTGCAAAGTTCACTCATTTTCAGTGCTCCCTTCTCCTTGCTGATGTGTTCATGTTCAAAGGAGTGCAGTTACTTCATCTGAAGCAATGATAACCTTTCAGCTCCTGGAATCCTTCTATAATAGGCCCATTTCAGCAGCTATATACAGCTGTCGGTTCATCTAAAATTTTATTATTGGTGTTTCACAGATACGCGATATATGACATAAAGACCTTAGTACAGAACAAATTTACTGACAGACTTAGGGTTGGGGTTTGTGAGAGCCAGCTCAGGGGTGGGAAGAATATGAGGGATTAGTGAATTCATACAGAAAAAATACCCAGAATACACCTCCCTGCTTACCTGAATCCATAATATATCCCACTCTTAGATTAAACAGAGCAATGGCAGAGGCTGCATTCCATGCACCGTATTTCGCTGATGCACTTAAGGCTCTTCCAGTTAGTGTGGCCCGAACAGTGTGTAGAGGGAGGTCGGGCTGGGGTGTGTGTGTGTGTGTGTGTGTGTGTGTGCGTGGGTGCGGGGGGGTCATTTCGGAAACGGCGGGACACGTACCGGGCTGGGGGTGAGCGGCGCCCCCGTCACGTCCAGGGCCTCCTCTTTGGGCTCGGCCTCGGCGTTTTCGGCCTGCCCGTTGGCCGCCGGGCCCTGCGCCCCGCCCAGCTTGAGCAGCGCCTCGTAGCGGTGCTGCAGCATCTGCTGCTCGTACGCGCAGCTCTCGTGTGCCTGCTTCAGCTGGTACAGCAGCACCAGGTCGCTGCGCAGCTCGTTGAACATCTGCGCGATCTCCTCGGTGGGAATCGGGTTCAGATCTGCAGGGGGTGGGAGCGAGGGAGAGTCAGTAAGGACTGCAGCACAGGGACGCAGCAGCCAGGGGAGCGCGTGTCATTACCAACACATCACTGTTCATTTTTACACAGGTGTTAAAGCTCTTCCTGTTTCAAACCTCTGACCTTTCAGGGACAGCATTTAACTTTTTTGTGCTAAATATGGAAAGGGATTTACCATACTCACAATCGTAAGGGGATTTTCCAGGTCATGTGGACAGTCAAGTGTTAAAAAAAAAAAAAAAAAAAAAAATGGATTGTAATACATACATTATATTCTATCCATTAAACTTACAATTTCTCCGCCGATATATTTTATACGCAGCACACTTCCCTAGGTAGCTCCGCTTGTACTGCTTCTGCTGGTGTTTGTAATTATGTACACGCTGCATGAGAATACTGGATATGAAGCAGTGTTATGCTCCCACTCTCCCCGTAAATTCCACAAAACGAACCGCGGTGATGATTTCAGAGGCCTGGGGACCTGTAAACGGGGGGGGGGGGGAAGAGCCGGCAGGTTCCAGGGAGCTGAGGGACCAGCATGCATTTCTCTCCTCAGCAAATCTCTCCCAGCTCCTGACACAAATCAGATCCGCCGCCCAGGCGCGGGACTGCACACCGCACGCGGACCGCTTTGCATTTGTATTGGGTTTAATTGATGCCGTATGCGCACTTTCCCCCTCTGGGAGGGGGGGTAGGGGGGGGGGGGTCTGCCACGCTGATGAGCTTTCTGCTTTACAAGAGGAAAATCATTCAGAGACAGGGCCTTATCTCACCCCTTCCCCCCCCCATGACCACATTGGTCTTTACGCCTCCACCAAAACGGTTCTCATGGAGCTGGGCTTGTGTAATCAAACGCAGGAGCAGGAAGAGGGTCAATCCTCACAGAGGGCCAGGATGCAGGCAGGAGAGCGCGCTGCTCCCCCCCCCCCCCCCCCACTGTGATCACAGGGCCCTCTGAGGACGGATCGGCCCCTCTGAAACACCTCAAAGGGGGCGACAGATCCTGGCCAGACGGAGCTCTCGCGGATCACCTTTAACTCGAGAGCAGAGATCTCCCAGCGACAGCGACGGGGCAGAACTTAAAAGGGGCCAATTTCCCCCGGGTCAGAGGTCGGGTAAATAAGGCAGACCGGGTCATGTAGCTGCAGAACCTCGCAGAAGGTCTAATACGCCAGTGACATTGGTGGAAGCAGGCCGGCCGCCGGCGAACAGCTGAACAAGGTGATTTACTGAGACGGGGTGGAATAAAACGTCATTAGCAAATTAGCTTTTGTCAGCCGAGGTGATCCCGTTGGCTGCTAACAGCACTAGCCGCTGTGCAGGTAGCAAATTACATGCGGGGGTAACGCTAAGCTAAGTGCCCCGCGCAGCACTTTCGCTCAGAGGGCCCGCCGCGGTCACAGCTGCTCCGGAGAGTAAGCCGTGTCACTGCGAAGGACACCCATGTTTAATTCATGCCATGCGCGCGTCTGACTCAAGGCCAGAAATTAGCTGAAGTCCATTAATTAACAATGGCGGCTCTTCAAAAACAGGATCCGCGTTCACCGAGGTCGCCCGCTCCGCCCGTCTGGGGGCGCGGCCACACTACGCTGTAAAGCCACGCTCGCCGCAGAGACAAAACACCGTGAACAGCCCGCTCGTCTCCACGGCGACGGAGATGCGTGCCGACCCACAGGAACGGACGAGCACTCCAATACAAGAAGATTAGAGCCTTGGCGCTAAAATCGTTGATGCTTGGATGACACTGTTATTGGTTTGGTAATTGCGGGAGATTTACAGGTAGGACCTGAGCAGAGAAGGCTGGCGAGAGCAGATCTGGCCGTTTCCTGAGGTGCCTGGCTGCTGAAATGGGGGGTAACTGACACTAAGTGACCCAAATCGCTCTGCGTAGGAGGTAGGGAGCCCCCCTGTGTAAAGGGGAGACAGCACCCCGGATCACGAGCGCGTGTGTGCAGAATATGTGCACTGGCAGGAGGGGGGGGGGGGTTGCACGGAACTAACTGGATGAACATTTAATTTGTTTTGCAAAAAACTATCCCATCCAAGCACACGTGCATACAGGGAATAGCTCAGAGTTACCTCTTATAGCATCAGCTATTATGTCGAGAGAGGATACACTTTCAATTCTATGACAAATCATAAATGTGAGACTATAACTAAGATCCTGTTACACTTCTTTCTCGCCCAGCTTTTGCATACATTTGACGTTAACTTCTAACAAGCAGTCAGGACAGCGGGACAGCTGACATGCTGACCATCTACCACTGCAGACTGAGAATCCGCCGCTGCTGACTGCATCTCAGTTCTTTCCGTTACTTGCATATTCTTCGCTCTGGTTCGCTAGGGTATGCTGTACTGCACTTGTTAATGTTATTGTGTGCACTGTGTATCCATGATGGCAGTTTACACGCGTTTAGATGTGGTCTGCTGAGTTCCGTATGTACAGTTGTTAGTGTGACTTTATTAGATGCATTTTGTTACTCTGGCATCCTAAGCTGCTCAGGGAGAGGATCTGCTTAGTGCGCATGTTATGTGACGAGCAGAGTGATCTGAACGCTGCTGCTTCTGCTGCAGTAGGAATGTCCCGTCAGTAAGATCCCGCACTCACCCACTCCCTGCTCTGTCAGAATCTGCTCCATGGCTTTCACCTTCTTCTGTCCAACCGAACTGGGGAGCTTCATCTGAAAAACACACACCTGGTCAAACACAGGCCTGCACAGGGACAACCCGAGCTCTCAGAGCACCACCACACACCCGACACCTAACCCCAGCACTGGTGACCACATATGCACACTCCAAAACCCCAGCACTGGTGACCACATATGCACACCCGTCTGTGTACTCTCTCTCTCTCTCTCACTCTCTCACTCTCACTCTCACACACACACACACACACACACAAACACAAAGTTGAGAGAACACACACCCCATCCCAGACCATTACAGACCCAAAATGATTCATAATAGGTTTTCAGATAGGAGACTGAAATTACTGCTACTCGCCAATGCTTCTGGCGTAAAAGAAAATAAAAGATGTGTAATTGCACTTCAAACGCCCAGTAAGATCCTCAACAGCCTAAATATCTTGTACTAATTCCATTATAACTCATTTTCAGAGCAGCAATAAAGGTGATGACCTATTGTACAATTACAGAGAGGAAGGAGCGGGATCAGCACTAAGATGCGGAGATGGAGGACTCTGGCAGGACTGTGCACTCTCCAGGAGCTCAGCCAAATTAAGCAGCTTATTCATGTCATTTTTGCTCCAGAGATAAAGCATTAAAGATAACGAATTCCTACATGTTTAATTAGTTGACTTTTCATGCCAAGATACCTGTCATTAGCTCAGAGGCCACTGAGGACATTGGGAACGTCTCTTTTAAGGAGTCTGTCGTTTCTGCTCAGATCTCACCCGCGCAAATGTTATGCAGACAGAGCAAGACAAAAACACGTGTCAATGTGAACTTAACCAAGATCAGATTTCGCTGTAATAGTCCCTGTGTAAATACAAGTAAAAACCCTACTTTACATAGCTTTTCTGTGCCCTTTAGGGGTCTGGAGTCTACAGTAACCGCAAAGAAAAACATTTGTGTTGTTCAGGCTTTCTTGTCTTTATAAGCAGAGCAACGAATATCTGGCTGTAATTTAAGCAATGAATTCACATATACATATCTATATTCAGATAGGGAATAAATGCAGCACAGGCATCAGTCAGAGATGATGGCAGAGATCCATATCACAGCTAAGTGATCAGTGGAGCAGCAGCGGGCAGCTGTGTAGCATAGTGGCGAGGAGCATGACTCATAGCCGAAAGGTTGCTGGTTTGATTCCCTGCTGGGGCACTGCTGCTGTACCCTTGGACAAGTTACTTAACACAGAATTGCCTCAGTAAATAGCTAGGTGTATACATGAATAATATGTAAAAACTGTAACCTGTGTAAGTTCCTCTGGATAAGAGCGTCTGCTAAATGACAGTAATGTAATGTAATATAAGAGGACAGCCCAGCATGTCAGTCAACGAAAGACACAAAGTCACACGTCACACCCAGAGCCACACCAACGTCAGCTTCACGTTAGAATAAACACGACACCCGAAACGAAACGGATATTAATCATTTCCAGGCCCGCCCCCTTCGTAGAATTAAACACCAAGCAATAGAGAGAGAGGCACTTATGTCACCATGTTAATTCAACATAATGCACTTTGGGGGGGGAGAGGGGGGAAGGGCGGGGCTGTTGCCACGGTGACACGTCCAAATCTGTTTAGTTAGTGGAGTCTAGCTAACAGATTATCATCCAGATTTGAGTAATAGACTCCTCATTTAGCTTTAATGCATTTTGCATAGAGAGCATTCTGCTCTCATCACTCTTAAAGATAAATCGGCTTCCTGGGCTGAATTCTAAAGATATTAGTCTGCCGGCAACTGCATAAATCATAACATTTTACTAATGAGAGGGCTATAAAACATAGCGCCGTCCACTTGGGCGCACAGCGGAGATTATTACCGTCTAATATTTCTTTGTTTTGCAGGCGAGGGCCGGGTTGCTGGGCTGATGTTGGGAGCCCAGCGTGGAGGGAGGCCAAGCGTTTGAGCGGGGGATCGGAACAAATTTCCCCTCTTTATCGCGTGCCCGGGTTCAGCTGTCAGAGACGCGGCGGGGGAGGCGCTCTCCAGCAGAGACTCAACCGCCCCGCGGTCCGGAGACGGGCTCGAAGCCAGGGTGGAGAGCGGCGCGTACAGTGCTGGGGTCCGGACCGGAGGGTCATAGGTTCGGATCCCTTGTGAGAAGCTGCTGCTATAACCCTCTGTGCAATCTCCAATGCTCATTACATCACATTACTATCATTTAGCAGCTGCTCTCATCCAGAGGGACTTACACAGGTTACCATTTTACCCATTTATACAGCTGGATATTTACTGGGGCAATTGTGGGTTAAGTACTTTCCCCAAGGGTACAACAGCAGTGCCTCTGTGGGGAACTGAACCAGCAACTTTTCGGTTATGAGCCCTGCTCCTCAAAACCCCAGCCGTCTACACCACGCTGCTGCTCCATTACAGGTGCCTGCTTGACACATGCTTGGCATGGCTGCACAAATCTTAAATATTCAAAAGCAGGTGTGGTAGGAAACTTGAGCTGCACTGAAAACACATTTCAAATTCCTCCTACCCTACCCATTTTTTCTCCGCCCCCCCTCCCCTCACCACACACTACTTCAGGTAATTGGCAGCCAGGTAGATGGATGGGTGTCTGAGTTGGAATTCTTGGAATTCTTCTTATGGTGAATCTAACATTTTCATTTAATATCAATATTTAAATAATATTTTATACTGACATTTCCATGTAAATCACAACCTATATCAGAGGGCAACAGTAATATTAAGCTTGCCTCTGCTTTGCTTGGGCTTCGGTTACCTGTCACAGAGCAGCCCTCGGTGTTTAATTAAATAAAGCGTGTGGAATTCTGCCTGGCTACCTGAGGTTACCTGACACCTGGGGGAGTAGCACAGGTAGGATCCTGAGGCCTTGGTGTGCCCCAGCCTCTGAGAGCTTGCCCACAGCCCCGCCCCCACCGTGCTCTGTGATTGGTTCTTACCCTCTGGCTGCGTAGCGTGACGCCGGCTGATTTGAAGTCGGGGAACTTGATGCCTGTAGTCTCGGGAACAGCCTGCTGGGGGAGGAAGGACAGACACAGTCAGACAGATGGACAGACACAGCGCAGGGTGCCCTGTACTTCCACTACGCCCCAGACACTCGGGCTTTTAAGGATCAGATACGGCTTTCTGAGCTTAGCGGGAATCTGCACGCTCCCACCTGGTGCGGCCCCTGCTTTTCCAATGTTCACAAAATCACTGACAGCACAGAGCAGACAACAGTAAGAGCAAAAACAAGAGGAGCGGAAGTTCCCTTCTCCAACAGAAGGGGGCGCTGCAAAAGAAGCAGTCAATTGACAATGGAAACAAGTGGTTTCCCCAGCGAGGCAATTTACAGCAGAGCAACTCACATAATACATGTTAAAGAGGCAGCACCGTTCGGCTGTTTTATCCAATAAGATAAGGGGGAGTGCCTACTGACTGACATTCAGCCACACAACAGGGGAAGCAGAAATTAACTATGTGTAATTTTTGCAGTGCGTTTGCGTTTGGCGTGTAGCCTCCTCTGGGCTGATGCATTTCTCCTGCCGTTTGACGCAAACACGCATGAAGAATCACGTGTGTGTTTTTCGGACAGGCTGAGGACTCAACCATGGAGATAACAAGCAGCTCTGTAATCAATAGCAATGGCGCCTGTGTCCTAAAAACCCTCGCGCTCAGCCTGCACCCAGGAGAAGAGGATTACACTCATTAATACTCATTATACAGTCATTAAGCACTGTTTAATTGAAGTTACTTGTTTAATTTTGCATTGATTACTGAAAGTGTGTCTCTGTTGCAGTTTTGAGCAATTGTTGTGTTATCTTATTTAAATAGCAGGGACGGAAATTACACTCGCCTGCTCGCCTGAGGTGTGGAGTTTCTGGCACGGCCGAGTGAAATTAGAGAAATTTCGCTTTTGAGTGACACAGGATAAGGACTCTGAGACTGTACCATTTTGGCTGTAAACCGTTTTGGCCTGATAAGTATCCGTACCGAAATAAATTCTAATGTTAGCAGCTGAGGGAAGGCAATTTTAAAAAAAATGATCAATGTGGGACTGAAAACGAAAAACGGAAACGTAGTGGAAAGAATGAAAAAAAGGAAAGAATGGAACAGGACATGGCAAAGAATGGCACTAGCCCTTGTTAAAATTGGAAAGGCAGTGGCATTAGAGAAGGTGTACATATTGTATTTCTGTTACGTTTTTAGGTACTAAAAAAAGCGCAGAGAGAAATGCAGAGCCGGGGAGTGTGTGGTGCTGGGAGCCTGCCGGAGGAACTGCGGAGTGTCAGGGTTTTACATCTCCAGTCCGGAGGAGGGCTGAACTGAACCTACAAGAGCCGCACGAGTCCTTTCATTACCCAGACGGAGTCGGTTCACTCTGCGGCCCCGTCTCGCTCATCCCCGCTTCTTCCTTTAGCAGAACCAGTGTCGATCCAGGAAACCTTCAAGCACCACATAATGACGATAAAAAAAAAAAAACAAAACCCTGTTTTATCTCCGTTTTGAGTCTTTGCTGAGGACCGCGCACGCCGGGCTCCGGCTGCCGGGCGACGCCCTGCCGCGGACGCGCCACGCCCTCTCGGCGACGCAGACGGTGGGCCCGGGAACGGAGCGGTGAGCCGAGGCCGATAACGAGCCCGGCTCCGCTGCCACTCATCGGCGGCGCGCGCCATTGGAGGGATTTAAAGAGATGAAACGCGGCACGACGAGGGGAGGCCGCCTTTTAAACAGGCCTCAGACGGCGAGGGGAAGGCTGCTATCAAAGGCCTGCAGGCTGCTGTCTGTGCCTCTGCCTGGCCGCCAACCCCGCTCTGCAAGGCCTGTCACATACCCTCATTAGAGCTGCCTCAGCGTGATCACCCCACACACACACACACACACACACACACACACACACACACAGAAACACACACACACACACAGAAACACACACACACACAGAAACACACACACACATACACGCACACACACACACAAACAGAAACACATACATACACACACACAGTGCAGATTGATATTGTTCACAATATCATACACACAAACACACACACACCAAGCTGAGTACACACGTACACACACATACACGCGTGCGCACGCACACACACACACACACACACACACACACACACACACACACACACACACACACAGTGGGGCCGAGCACACACACCCAGCTCTGCCGGCACGCCGTGCGGTTTGTTTTGTATGTCTAATTTGACAGGGCTTGTCAGGAGCGCAGTGGCTGGCAGCGAGACGCCGCGCGGGAGACGGAGCTGCTCATTTGAAGCCGCGCATAAAGGGGGGAGGCTTTGAGCCGCTCGCGCTCGCCGCCCACTCCGAGCCGCTCTTCGCATGCTGAGGGCCCCTTTCCCGCTCCTTCCATCTCCCTCTTTGTCTTGCGAGAGGAAGGCTGGGGGGGGTGGGGGGGTGGGGTGCGTGTAGTCCGACCAGAACCCCACGCCGTGGGATCTTTTTCAAGTGTCGCCGAGCGGAAGCGGCTTTGGTCCCGGCTCCCGCTCCTGTCTGCAGATAATGACTCGTTCTGCCTCTTAGAGCACGCTGGGAGTCAGAGAGGAGGGTTTTGATTGTCCCCTGCATGCGGCTTCGGACACTTTGCTCATTAGAAAACACGGACCCGCCAGCCGGGCGATAAAGTTCAGCTCCGCAATGTGGGGGGGGTGTAACAGCTGTAACCGCGGTGTGCCTGAAGGAGAAGGGAAAGAGATGAGGGGAGAGACAGGGGGACAACAGCCTGTTTCCTGACACCGATTCAGAGGACACTCCCGAGGCTTGCAAAACAAAAGCCATCGGGCTGCGGAAAGTGGATGCCAGCGCTTTCAGACTGCTCCGATCTGTACGTTTCAGCTCGAAACAGCGCTGAAAATAAGCCCTCAGTGACCAGACTGGGGATGGAGAGTTGCGCAGGACAGAGTGAAGAGCCTTCGAGGCCGGCAGCGCCACGAGTGCCTTCCATTTACACCGTTTTACACGAGCCGCAGTGCGGCGCAGTCGTTAAGGATCTTGACCCGTAACCGGGAGGTTGCACGTTCAGATCCAGGCAGGAGCACCGCTGTTGAACCGTTCAGCGGGGTACTTAACCCAAATTGCTTCGGCAAATGCACCCAGCTGGATAAATGGGTACGATGCAAAAGAGCAAGCTGTGCAAATGGCCCAGGAAAGGAGCACCTGCCAGGTAAATAAGGAATGCAGCGCAACACTACGAGCTTCCTTCAACAGCGACAGACCTGGCCAGCGCTCCCATTCGGAGCAACCCTGGCTCCGACAGCTATCTGATATTGTAGCGTTCTTAGCTAATGTCCTGGCACGCACCAGTCTGGAGCAGGTCTGTAGTTCAGTGTCCCTCCAACCCCCTGTCTGTGTGGATGCCAATAAGGACGGGGGTGGAGGGGCACACAAATTACGGGGTTTCTTTTCCCAATCTCAACAGGCGCGTGGTCGCTACTGGATATTTGAGTGTTAGAAGGTGGGGGCATTTAATTAAAGTATGTAACACCTTGATATTTCATCATTCAGTGCCTCATGTTCTGTGACAGCAGGTCTGCTTTGCCATTCTAGGCGGAGCTATTTTCTCTTGCTCCAATCAGACCGTCAGTTAAGTGTTAAAAAAAAAAAAAAAAAAAAAAGAGGCAACTCTATTGTTTTCGAAGACCCATACAACCCACAGTTAGCCTGTAACAACAGGGAATAAACGTTCTCTGACAGCAGTCCTGTCCCCGACTCCTTCTTCTATATCTTGGCCAAAACAAAGCCACGCGTGCTTCAATATCAACTGTCCCACACAGACTCAGGACTGTTCTGATCAGCAGAAAATGTGAAGACGTCTTTTTATCACCAGCACACTCGTGCTAAACGAACACTAGGTGGCTTCACGCTTTTCCTCTAAATGAGAGAACTGTCCGTGGTAACAGCTGGGGGAACCACGGCTTTAATCTGAGCATCGGTTCAACACAGCCTTAACATCCTCCATATTTCTGCACTTCAGAACCCCTGAAAGCTGCATCTAAACTATGAACGGTAATCCGGCCTCATGCTCCCAGCACAAGTGGCTTCTCCTCACGCTCAAAACAGATTAGCGAAACTCCCAGCTCGGGCCTCTGCATAAACGCTGTCGATTGACTCCCGCAGAAAATGTCAACAGCTGTGAGTCAGGCTGTTTTGGGATCGATGGGCATTAAAGATACACCGTGTAAAAGCAGGGAGGTGAACTGTAAGAAAGGCAGGAAAGGCCTTATTTGCTTATCAAATGCACTTATCCAGGGCAACTTAAAATATGGTTACGGTTCCAAAACTCTCACCCATTTGTAAAATTAATTTTTTTTAATGGTGTGATCGTGGTCCCCTGGGATTCAATCTACCAGAATTCTACCTGTCAGTACAACAGCAGAACAGTAGCCCTGATAAGAAGAGAGAGAGAGGGTAATGTCGGGTGGAATCAAAGCTGCGCAGCTAATCTTAATAATGACTGAGAAAGGTGTCAGGTAGGTGTCTACTAGCAGCATCGTGGGCTGAGAATCTTTGCGCCCGCGGTGCAGGTGAGAGTGCGTGTGTGCGTGTGTGTGCGTGCGTGTGTGTGTGCATACATGGTGCAAAAGCATGCGATTAAAATGATAAAATCCGGATTTGTTCAGCATGTACAGTTAGACCGTCATGCGTGCACTCAGCGCACGGCACAGACTCCCTAATCCTGCAGCTTCATTTACACTCCGGCAGAGAGGCAGATGCAGACGGCACACAACCAGGGCAGCGTATGTGCATTCAGAGACGGGGTGTGAGGGGAGGGGTGACCGCAGGCGTGGAGGTCAGAGGTCACGGGGGCGCGCTCACCTGCGTCTCCGGCCCTCGCTTCTGCGGGAACTTCTTCTTGGTGGCCTTGCGCTCGACCCGCTGCGGCTCCGTGCTGGTGTCGGCCGCCGTGATCAGCTTCTGCAGGTCCTGGGCCTTCTTCTCGCGCTCCTTCTTCTGGGCCTCCATCTTGCGCAGCTCCTGGATCAGGTACTCCTCCTCCGCCACCTGCGGGGCGAAAGGGGAAATGCGCTCTGACCAGCCCGCCAGCTCAGTCTCCTCACCTGAGGACCTTGTAAAAAGAGCTACTTCCGGTTTAAAGACTGCGCTGTGAGGCTACACTGTGGAAATGGGATTCAACATCATTCAAAGAGAGTTTCAGTGTTTCTCAGTGCGTATTACACGCAGCCCCCAGAACTGGGTCGAATTGGCACCAAATTAGGCTCAGATTTTGTGGGTGGGAGTCTGCTACAGGAAAATCTCCATAAATGTGCAAGGGGTGCTTTTTCCAGAAGGTGACGGCAGCTGGAACATCTCTGGGCCCTGTGCCGAGTGCAGCGGCCAGCAGCGGCCGCTCTCCATGCAGGAGGGTGCTGGAGAGCGCTGTTGACCTCTCTCCATCTTGGAGGGCTCTCCTGCTCTCAGCCAGCTCATTATGAGCTTTCAGTACCACCCAGGACCATTTCAGCACTCTGAACAACCGGCACTGTAAACCCGGAGCACATTACTGTCAAACACCACCGCTCCTCACTGTCAGAGCAGCTGTGGCAGGGGGGTTAGCGCTGGGGCTCCACGACCACCACGCCAACACGGTGAATTAAACATGTCGCCGTTTCACGATTCATCAAATCGCCATAGAAACACACTGACACAACATGGTTCCAGTCTCCACAGGAAATACCTCAACAAATAAAGACTGAGAATAAGATTTTACAGTTATGTAGAATAAAAAGATTAAATATGCATGCCTGGTAAGCTACTGCAGTTGTCATACAAAGCTCATTACTTTTAAATGCACATTTTGAAATGCACACAAATTCATATACGTTTAGTCTGTATATTTGCACACATTTATATCCAGCCATTTGTAAAAGTCAACCTTTTAATATATACTTTTGCATGCAATTAAATACAGCCAATAAATTAAAATAAATTGCGTAAAAAATATTTTAAGGTGACATTCATAGTCAGAAAAACAGTTTTTTAAAATAGTCTGAAATATCTCTAGCTTAAACGGACAGGCAGTCCCAGGCTTGTGTGCTGCGTTGAGATACCGTGCAGCTGCCTAACCCAAGAGTGACAAAGAAAACTGGGGAAATGCTGCCCTCTAGAGGTACAACTGATGAATTCCAACAAGCCGACATTTAAACACAAAGGGGACGGAGGGGATTGTAATAAACACATTCTCATTTAACACTTATCTATGCATTGGCAGTAGTGTTAATCTCTTGTTTGTGAATGGACGGAGGTAGTGGAAGTCTGCTTAAACATGTCGGTCAGACAGAATGGCCTTTTTGCTTTTTCAACAGTGCAGCACAGAGAACACAGTTATACCTGACTGAAATCAAGCCCAAAAACGCTGGCAGGAAAACACATTGCCCCATCAAAAGAGTTAAACATTCATTTTTAAAGAGATGGTACACTACTGAGCTCTCTGCCAGGAGTTGTGCTCAAGTCTCATCAAGATGCACCAAGCGGAGAGACACGTCACCGTTACAGGATTGCATTGGCTGCTGGCTGTGTGATTGGGGCTGAGGGTGAATGGGGGCGGAGTCTCACCTGCTCAGGTGTGCGGTTAAACAGCCTCTCCAGCTGCTCCTTTCTGCGCCGTTCGTGGTTGGCATCGAACACGTAGACCTTGGGCTCGCCCCCGGGGCCGGCGTGCGCCTTGGTCAGCCTGGCGCAGACGCTGTAGTACCGCTCCTTCAGATCCTCCACTGAGCGTTTCTGAACACACCGGAACATTCCGCCGTTACGACCGTGAAACCCGCACCCACCTGACAATCCTGCTGAGCTGGAATCGGGTTTTAAAACACTCATCCCTCCCCTGGGCTGCAGTGTGAAATGGTGGCTGGGTCACTGTAGAAGAGGGGGGTGCAGCTACAGACCGAGGCTAGAAGCTTTACCCCAAACACTCTGGTACAAAGCCAGGTCAATCACTGTGCAAAATTTACACTCACTCAGACCTCTACTCAATCAACCTGTCACCCACATTACCCTTCACTCTCAGGGATCAACTTTTAATTGCCAGTTCTTACACAATATTGAGTGAGCTCTGCGGAAATTAGTGAAAAATGTCCAAAAAACAAATAAAACCTAACATATGCTAAAACGTATTTTTTCAAGATAAGACCAAATCACATTACAGTTAGACTGGATATTGGTCATCTGAAATGAGATCTGGTGCCTGAAAATATATATAGTATGTCAAACACAGTAAGTGAAACAGATTTATGTTTTTATGATGAGTCTTGTTCTGCTATCAAAGCTGTATTTAAAAACTAATAAGGAGCGTGGTGTTTCAGTACAGGTGGAGGGAGCAGGTAAGGCAGGCAGCAGGTGGAAGGTGTGAGGAGTAAAACCTGAGCAAAGACAGAGGTATAACAGCAGAACTGTGGAGGTGTGTCCGCGCTCAGGCGTCGCGGTTCACCGCAGCTGCGGCGTGGAGACCGCCCTCGGTTGGGACACAGCGGCCGGGCGCCAGCCACCCCGCTCACCCGGAACTGCCCCACCCTCCCCGCTCACCCGGAACTGCCCCACCCGCCCCGCTCACCCGTAACTGTCCCACCCTCCCCGCTCACCCGGAACTGCTGGTGGTCGTAGCGGTCCTGCACCACAATGAAGCGCAGGTCGAAGCGCTTGACCAGGTCAAACAGGTGGTCCGTCTCCGATTTGGTCCATCCGTCATCGTGCAGGTACATCTGATACTCCTGCTCAGAGTACACCGGCACCTGCACCTCCTGAGAGAGCAAACACACACACACGCACACACACAGTTTTAAACTAGAAGTGTTGCTGCAGTAAGCAATGTTGCCACTGACCACATATCTGCCCTGAAATATCAAAGGATTATAAAATATGGCTTATACCATTTACAAGTTAATTTAAAAATATGCATTTTCACTTAAATCTTGACTAATGATACATACGCTATTATTTCAACCACTGTCAAAAAATCCCCTGCAAAAAGTAGCTCTTTTCACTATTTACTCTGTATGCTTTGTGATTACTGCTCAGGAAACAATCTGTGGGGGTCACAAGTCACGCCGCCCACCCTCTGCGGAGTCACAGAGTCCCACCCCCACCAATGCCTCACCTTGTTGAATTTGGAGAAGGGGTAGTCCTTGCCCTCCTCCCCGACGCGCCTCCAGTGGTAGAAGACGGTCCCGTCCCGGCGGGCGGGGTTGGTGAAGGGCATCCACTTCCAGGGCCGCACCTTCTTGCAGCCCAGTTTGGCCTTGGCTGTGTGGTAGCCCTGGGTCAGGTCGCTAGGCTGCAGGGGAGGGGCGTCTCTGCGAAAACAGGGCGCTTTTAGGCCTCTTTCTGCTGACAGTGCAGGACAGGAGCCCCTCACTACTCACAGGGTTAGGGTTATCTGCTCATTCTCTAGCGTACGATAATAAATACTTAACCCCTGTTTACTATACAGTAATAAAGTTTAAAAACATAACAGGGCTTTGCTTTCCAAAGTGGAAGTGACTATCAATGTCATAATGGTGTAAGAAAGTGATGTATATCCAGATCTACATAATGCAACAAACTTGTGTAATATGTAAACCAGGGCAAGTGAGAGTGTGGGTTGTCCTGGAATATGTACAACAGGCAGCCCAGGAGCAGAAATGGAGGCAGGAACAGAGAGAGCTGCCTGGCACCAATATTCAAAACCGTGAATCGCTAATAAGTAGAGGGTGAGAGGCTCCTGTGTTTATTTGAGACACTGCTCTCCTGCAAGGAGTGGGCTGCTGGTCCACGTTTGGCAGTGCTGCTGTGAGCCTTGAGGAAGAGAACTGATCTCAACTGCTCCAGAAAAAAATGCAGCTGTAGCAACAGATTACAGACTATAAACACAGTGGGTAAATATAATGTAACCAGCGTAGGTCTTGAGTAAATGCTTCTGACAAAAAAATTCTCTAACGGAATAACTGATGCTGAGCTACTGAAATTTAGATTATTGGCATTAGAACCAGAAAATATTTAGTTTAATACAGAGTACATATTGCATTTCTTCAGACGGTTAACCGCACTTTGCTGTGCCATTCAACAAATCACTACTCAGACGCACACATATTCTGCATTCATTCTGACGTTCTGTACAGTGGTCATAATATTCCTGTACCCCGAGACACCTGAACCATATTTCTCCGGGTAAGAGTACACTTCTACGTTGTGGCAAGTTTTCACACGGCTTTCATACTTTTTATCCGCATACAGCAGGGCGTAGACCTCTCTGTGCATCCCCTCCGGCCTCTTGTGTGTCGGCACGCCTGTTGTTTTCTTGGGCTTCTTCTACCCAGAGAAAGAATGAATAATTAAGAGAAACCGTGAGCTCACCGAACAACTTCATTATGGTGAAAAAGCAGTTCTTACCGTTACCCATACAACTTGGGCAGATTTCTACAGTAACGCGTTTTCTATGCATATCTAATAGCCAGACAGCTTTTCCTGAATGACTGTAATCAGCACTTGCAGACCCCCATCCCTCTGATTTAGCCCCTACGGGTAAAGCATCATCACTCTGCAGCAGACACTTAACGGCAGACATACGAAGTCAAATCCAGTTCCTTCGCAGCAATTGTAAAATGGATTTGTGTCAGCAATGGGCAGCGTGCAACCACAGGGGGTGATGTACATGTGGCATGCCCCATTTCAATTTCTTGCAGCATTTAGCACTTAAGATCGAAGGCTGGTAGCCGTCAATGAGAGCAAGTCCATGCGGCCCTTGTGCTCTTCAGACCGAGGATTCCCTTTATTCAAATGTTCTGTGTCACTTTTTATGGCTGTTTTCAGTTCCGTGAACCATTATTCTGTCTACATCGCTTTCGGCGAATAAAAAACGGACCTTGTCTGCATTTACAGACAGGGATGTTCATAATTCTATACATTCTTAGTAAGTTTCGACCTCGGTCTCCAAGGGCCGGGTTCGGTTTAAACCGGGGCACCTCTGCTGGTGTCTCCAGCCTCCTGTTATCAGCACCCAAATGACAGTTTAGCGAGGGCAGCTACCCTGTGGGAAAAATAAAAGGCAAACTGTGCACTCCAGTAAGCGATGTTCATCTGTCTCTACAAATCTATAAACTTTTCCCTTCTCCTTTTCCTCCGACCGGCTCCAACTGATACATTAAGAAGCAGAGTGAGCTTTCCGGTGAGACAAATGCCAGTGATTCGCTCTGAAATGTCAAATATGACAGCCAAAGACATTCAATACACGTCTCTCCTTTCAGGCCTGAGAAGACGTGGGGCCCTAAGGAGGGTGAGAGCTGGATCCGTCCGCCTTGAGGAGAAACGCCTGAGACAAGCGGAAAGGTAGCCGCTTCAAACCCGCCCTCCTCAGTAAACACTGCAGTGGGAAAACGTCTTTGTCCTCAGCATGGAAAAGTAAAAAAGTCAGCCCTGAATTTTTCAAAAGTAAGTGATGCACCTCCACCGTACAGCACACAACACAGCCCTTTGGTGTTCATATCACATCCTTCAGAAGCGATCCGAAGTGCCCTTTCAAAGATACACTTTTAACCCATGGGTACAGAACATTACATAATTCACTTGCTTAACAAGATGCCCTGATGCAGGGTGACTTACATTGTTCATATTTTCCCCGATAATCCACTTATAGAGCTGGACATATGTACTGAAGGTTGCCAAGCAACAACAATAGTGTCCTGCCTGGCATCCGAACCCAGCCTTAAGCTCTGACATGCTTACATGTGCACTTAAGCTATACTTCTTTTTATCAATATGACGCGAAATTGCTGCTGAAAGACTCAGATTAAATTCATGCCAATTCCGAGACTGGCGTCTGAAATGCCTGAAGCTTTTAATGTAGATGAGGCATATATTTGATTCATTATGGGGTTTGGAGGACACATTTCTTACCTTATCTGCATTAATGATGTCCTTCTTACTGATGGGGCCGGCATCACTGCCCCCTCCGCCCAATTCCAGGATGTCTCTGGCATCCGCACTCGTTGCCATTGTGACCTGCGAAACAAATTTTTAATATCAGCACAACATAGGTACGTGACGCATAACATAATAATTTCATTTTACTTTTTAATAGATTGGACAATCACACGGGAAGGCAGACAGTGTAAACCGACATCATTAACAGTCCGCCCGAGATAAAGTGTCTGGCTAACCAAATGGCGCCAGACAAAGCAGATGCCACTTAGCTGGCTAACGAACCAATTTGGGTGGGTTTTAAAGGCAATTATCTGGTTAGGCTACTTGAATTACATATAATGTAAAAATATATTTAGCACTACAGTCTAACTCCCGCAAGTCTTTAGCCACCATTGTGAAATGGCTACAGCTACACCTCGAAGAGCCGGTGGCTAGCTAGCGCCTAGCTATATAGCTAGCGGTTAAGTGTGGCTACATATTTTTAGTTTTCTCTGTACTAACACGACTTGCAAGTGTAACTGTGCAGATTTTCCAGGTTTAGCTGATTACCTGTGTCTTCACTACGTAAGCATTTAAGAAAACGTTGATAATGTTAGCCAGCCAGATGGCTGATAGCGTGGATAGCTTTAGCTTCCGAGGGCCTAGACCGGGAAGGAAAGACCGAGGATATCAACACGACTTAGCCTACCAACCTAATGGGACCGATATCTTGTTAATAAAAGAAAATAATATCTTTTACCCGTTATATGTATATATTAATCATTACCTGTTCGTAAGTTAATGTCCTTGGCTTCCCTCAAAATAAGACGTCCTCCATTCACTTAGCCCCAGCTAGCTTGCAAACGTTCAGTCCGTCATTGAAGCAACTGCCGCACGTGTGTGTAAACTACAATTCCCAGCATTCCAAGTGTTACCAAACAGCGTCGCAGACTACAACTACAATTTAAACTACTATTCCCATTGTTCCCAGCGTAGCGACGACGAGCACGATCTGGAAGGGAATGAGCACGCACAGGTGCTCATACATTTCCTTTCGTTAACACAAAGGTTCACTGTAATCCTTTAAAGATTTTGGGTGAAAATGTTACTGTAATATGTCCGTGCCCCTTCCACGAATTTTGGAACAAAACTTAAAGAAACGAACGAAGCCGTGGTGGCGGAAGCTGCTTCTTGTCAGTTACAGGTTGCCTGGTGATAGCAACCCCAAACAGCACCCGGTTAGGCCTATTTAGGATTTTGTACGGATAGATGTAAAATGTCAGAGGTCCCAGCCCTTAAAAACTTTTGTACCGCCGTAACTAATACTAACACGTTGGTGCAACAGCGGTAAGGCCCTATAGGTGCTGGTTAAAATCCCAGTAAGAACACTGCTGTTCCCCTGGGAAAGGCAACTGACCCAAATTGCCTCATTAAGTGCCCAGCTTTATACATGGATAGCATGTAAAAATTGTAAACTAAGTAAGTCTCTCAGAATATGAACGTCTGTCAACCAAATGTAATGTACCTAAATTCTGATACAACTTCAGACTTGTGCTTTATTTTAAGAGACATATTGTCATTGTTCAGGACAACGAAATTACAGTTGCAATTTTACATTTTATTTATTGCATGCCTGCCTACTTAATTTTTATCTCCATTGTTTCTGATACTGTAACGTGAGCAATCTCTGGCACAATAATTTCCTTCGGGATAAATAAAGTCTTAATCCAATGCTGTACTTAAGATGATGCCGAACATTATGGAATGTGAGACATGTCATTGTAAAACTACTTAAAAAGAGTGGAAATGTCAGTGTTGTTTAGGACCTTTGTTAAGAACTATCTTGATGTGTTTGTCATTTTTAAGACCTGTTTCATCAATTTAAGATAATTTAATATCACGTATATTAAATTATACCAATTATCTGTGGCATTACTAAAAACTACATTTAGCAAAACTAATTTTAATAATATGGTAATTCTTTTCAAAGACAACCTTACACAAATGTGTACTTTGTTAGCACAATAAAAAAACCTCTTTATTTTTAGAAGGCACATTCATTAAATACAATTCAAAACAATAAAATTAAAATGCAATCTCAGTTATACATTCTAGTGACATATCACAACTTTATTAGAAATTATTTTAGAAATAGCATTTAGTAGAGGTATTGACATACAACTTAATTTCACAATGACCACTGACTTCAGGCTGACATTCAGGCATTCTTCTTCTTAGACATTTTGCACCACTTCAGTCCCTACAACAGATGAGTCTGAGGTGTACTCTTAATACATTCATACATGTAACTTTACAGTAGATTCACAACAAGCTTCCTCCCCATCTTGCGTGCCTGGACCACCACTGTGATCCCGTTTTAATTTGGCACTGAGAAACGCTGCTTCTTCTTCTGGGCTCCCGCTGCCTTCTGCATGCAGCTGGCCAGGAAATCCAGGCACCGCCTGGAGTACTCCTCAGGGAAGTCTCGGAACAGGCTGACGTGGGCAGGGGTGCCGAAGTCAAAGCTGTCCACCGGAACCCCCTTCTCCTGCACGGCCTTCACCATCAGCTCCACGTCCCTGTGCCGGATCACCCTGTCCGCCCGGGAGTAGAGGTACAGCTGGGGCCAGGGCGAGGGGCTGTCCCGGAGGGCGTCGTAGTGGTTCTTGTGGATGTACTTGGTCACGGAGTACAGCACGATCCTCAGCAGGAACACCATGCAGGCGAACAGCGCCAACAGGAAGTAGAGCAGAACCACGTTGATGTTGGGGCCCAGGGAGGCGGTGATGGCCCGCAGCGCCCCTCTCACGTTCTGACTCCCGGGGGCGCTGTCCACCACAGTGCCCACCACCTTGAGGGTGCTGAACCGTCCGTGGCTGCACAGGAGCTCAGCCATGTACCTGTACAGCATGAAGCCACCGTTGCTGAACACGTGGAAGAATATGGGGTTGTTTTCCACCTCGTAGTCATACAGCAGTTCCAGTAACTTGTGGGCAATGGTGCTCAGCTCTTTGTAGCCGAAAGACTCCGATATGAACACTGTCTTCAAGGGAGCGGTGTAGCGGACTGTGATGCATCCCTGTAGGGATAAAAAGAGGGTGAAGTGGTGTGAGGAATGTGTAAGCTGAAATTACTCTTGACATTCAATATGCTTGTATAATTACATTACATTACATTCATTTAGCAGACGCTCTTATCTAAAGTGACCTCCAGCACAAAAGAACATAAGTCTCTCCGTTCAAATTGAATGAGCAACAGTGTCAGACCGGACTAACAACACTTCCAGACCAGTGAGTGTGAGCGTAACACTATTCAAGCCCTACCACAAGTTATCTTGTGTTAAATTGACTAGACAGCCTAGAAACTAAGGGAAGCCAAGCGCACACAATGCCACCCATCACAGGCACAATAAAATATACAAGCAAATAATTTCAGTACAGGTCTGCCATAGGTTATCATCACCAAAATTTTAAAACATGTATAATGACAAGCACTGACCTGTTCGTTATAAATTGAGCTGTACTTCGACAGATGTTTGTCTTTGCAGCCAGCCCAACCCAACAACATGACCACTGGCTCCTTTGATCCCTGCCAGTACTTTTCTGCAAGGAGAATGCGGAATCATTTCATATTTTTCAACAAGTTCCATAGAAATTGTTACCCAAGAGACAAAGTCCACTGACTGAACAGTTGAAAGTTTAACTTGAAAGATTTTATCAGCAGAAACGATTGCCTACAGAAGACAAAGAAATAACATTGGTAGCTAGTTAACACGTTTTGCTTTTACCCCACGTTTATCTTTCTGCATAGGAAATCAGTTATGTAAAAATACGCGAATGAAAAAAACGGTACAATTCAACAAACAGCTAACATCAAGATGAATTACCCTTACATGCAACAGAATGTTAAATTAACTTGCGAGGTGGGGTTTGCTAGTTAGCATGCTATACATCTTTCATTTAGCGAGCTAAGTTTATCTTACCCGTAATGCACGCTTCTGGAAATACTATATTGTAATCTATGTCGACATCTCCCATACTGAACTTGTTTAAATCCCCTGTAACATTGGACTTGTTTATCCGTATCAATCTCACAAGCTAGCCGTCAATTGTTGCTAGCGAGCTGCCGTTTTGTCTCATAAACTCACCCTTTCACCTCTACGAGCGTAACCAGCATCACCAGCGTCAAGACAACGACACCAAGAACAACTTCCGGGTGAAGAGCACAATACGTCAAAATAAAAGTGCTTAGAGGCGTGCAAAGAAGCGCTTCAAACAATACACTTTTGGGTCGAGCATCCTATGATGATGACGTTATACACATATGTGAAATATGAAACATGTTGCGCAGAGGAATTTAGAAGAATTCCTTGTTTAGTATGTAATAAAATAAAAGCACGTCGGAAAATTCGTATGTAATGGTATGGTAAATTTTGTGTGGGGGGAAAAAAGAGGCATGGATTTTTTGGTGCCACTAAATGAAATTCTGATGAAATTTACAAAACCTGGCGATCCTTGACATGCCATATGAAAATAATCAGCTGATAACCAGCTGAAGGGGCAAGTGTAAGTCTCTCATTGTGGATAGGAACACTATCGAAGCTGTGACTCCATTTCCAGAGCTGTTTTGAGGTGCAATACTGTAGGCAACTGACAAAACAAACAAGATGCCCTGGCCATTTTAGTTCTAAAACGAAATATGGTTTCTTAACTTCCTCTTTTAGCTTGGGGCAACAGTAGCAAAACTTTGCTTGTTTTCAGACGTGGATGAAAGTTAATCACTCAGAACGCATCTTTTTCCTCCAAGCATATTAGTATTGCTCGGAACGATCACCAATAGGACAGACATAGTACTGTAACTACAAGCCTGTACTGGTTTCACGTTCAGAAAAGGATGCCAAACCTCTTCATCGTGATTAGCGAGACCAAACTTTCACGAAAGGCATTTCTCCAGTTGAACACTATAGAAATGATCCCTGAAAGTATAGTCTTAGTGAAATGCTGCCGCGCGCACAGGAGCATGTAAAGTGTCCGTACGTTTTACCCACGGTGTCTTTCTACATCGCCTTTACGCAATGCGCGCCAAAGGAAATGCAACAGGTGCGATTAAAAATGCAAAGCTCTTTGGCAAAGGTATGCTCTCTTAACAGTACCAAAGCTGAGCCCAGGGGTAAATTCATGTTACATTCTCACCGCGAATCAAGGTATCCTCCTAAACCGGAGGCTTTTGTTGTGAAAACAGTCCGTTGACAGCTGTAGGTTTTGGAGCGTATTGCTTCTTGTTGTCAGAATGTAACATGAAATTAACCCTCAACCCAGCTTTCTTTCTGTTTTGAGAACGTACCTCTACCAATAAGCTTCGTATTTTCAATCCCCCCTGTAGCACTTGCTTTGGTGTGCGTTCAGATCGTTGAGCCTGAATACCGAGCACGCCGATGTAGAAAGACACCGTGGGTAAAACGTGCGGGCACATTACATGCTCCTGTGCGCGGGTCAACATTTCACCAAGACTATACTTTCAGGGATCATTTCTATAGTGTTCAACTGGAGAAATGTGCTTCGTGGAAGTTTGGTCTCGCTACTCACGATGAAGAGTATCGGTATCCTTTTCTGAGCACGAAATGAGTGCAGGCTTGCAGTCGTTGGACTACGTCTGTACTATTGATGACTGTTCCGAATATTATTAATGTTCGGAGGAAAAGGATACGTTCCGAGTGAGTTGTTTCAATTAATATCACAAATGCAAAAGGTAATGTGCATTTAATTTTTTTCATGTTTTTTGTGCCTGTGTTTTAAGGCAAGGTCGCCATTTCAATGTAGTTGTTCAGTTGCTCTCTTAATAAGGATTATAGTTTTAACAATTTAATAAAGGAAACTAGGTGTCAAACTGATATACTGCTGATCGACAACACTTAATTTCTTCGACCTTGTTCACTTGTTCTTTCAGTTGGTCTAAGGTTTGGTTGTTAAAGTTTTTTTTTTAATCATGAACACATTCACAAAGATATTCATGAGTACTACGTATTGCATTGATAATGATAAAAACAGTCTCATTATTGAAACCTCTATTAACCATTGCATGTAAAGTAGGCCTACGTGAGGCAGTTATGGCCTGCAAATATGGGAATCTATGAAAACCTTTTTGTTTTTTTAAATAATTTCTGTTCCAACTTTACCAAAAACATGGTGATGTATGATACTTTTCATAGTACTTTGCTGGGCTGTGTTGTACATTGGACAAACGGTTAGTAAGAAAGATATCAGATAATTCTTTGGCTATTGTGAAAACAGTCCATCGACAGCTTTAGGAGGATATGTTACATGACGTTAATCCTCAACTCGGCTTTCTTACTGTTAAGAGAACACACCTTTGCCAATAACCCTTGTATTTTTAATCGCACCTGTTGCACGTCCTTTGGCGCTCCAATGCGCACAGGCGTTCGGATCGTTGAGGGCGACAGCGCAGCACACTGATGTGGAAAAACACCGTGGGTAAAGCGTACAGACACTTTACATGCTCCTGTGCGCGCGAAAACAAAAATCTAAGGCTATACTTTCAGGGATTGTTTCTATAGTTTTTAACTAGAGAAGTGTGTTTCTTGAAAGTCTGGTCTCGTCAATCACGATGAAGAGTATTTGTATCCTTTTCTGAGCGCGAAATGAGTACAGACTTGCAGTGCTGTCTGTGCGATTGATGACCGTTCCGAACCGTACCAGTACGTTCGGAGGAAAAGGGTACGAGCTGAGTGATTTGTTTTGATTAATACCATGAAAAGGAGACTCTTATTATAAAAGTGTTATGCTGTTTGCAATGTAGTTTTGTTCGTGCTTTACAGTGTTTGTTTAACAAATAGAGTAGCCTGTTCGTATTATTACGGGCATTTAAACATGTTCAGTTTTCGGCGCTATATAGTTTTAATGGAAAGACGCACTTCCAATATGGTTGGTCACTCTTAAGAGTTGCAGTTGTAACTACTTAACATTGGAAACTGAGCCTAAAACGGGCGATATCTTGCTAGTTGGCAACTCTGGATTCTCTTCATAATCCCTGCAAACTGTGACCTCAGGTCAGAAATGTTTTTTTTCACTTGTTCTTTCAAGTATGTAATGTAAATGGTGTATGGATTATATGGTTAAGGGGAATGTGGCATTCCACTTACAGATGTCTATTATTTATAGATATGGTTTGTTGAATGAAGTTACAATACAAACGTATTCATGAATGCGACCAATTCCCGTGATTCTGGCCAAAATAGTCTCAATATTGAAGCCTCTGTTAACCTTTGCATATAAAGTAGGCCTACGTGGGGCAGGTATAGCCTGCAAATACGGAAATCTATGACATTTTTTAAAACTCTTTGAACACCAAAAACAGGCTTGTCAACCAGATACATATTGAGGAGGGTGATTCGGACCAGTTTGAACCTTGAAATCCAGTCAGTAAGCGTTTTGCACAGTTTCTGTTTAAGTATGAAATATAGCAGATAACCCTTGGATACCTGTTGCCCTCCCTTCGGCGCCCCGCAGCGTGCAGGCGCTCGGATCGCTGGTCTTGGCCACCCTGCACGCCGATGTAGAAAGACACCGTGGGTAAAACGTGCGGGCACATTACATGCTCCTGTGCGCGGGTCAACATTTCACCAAGACTATACTTTCAGGGATCATTTCTATAGTGTTCAACTGGAGAAATGTGTTTCGTGGAAGTTTGGTCTCGCTACTCACGATGAAGAGTATCGGTATCCTTTTCTGAGCACGAAATGAGTGCAGGCTTACAGTCGTAGGACTATGTCTGTACTATTGATGACTGTTCCGATTGTTATTAACGTTTGGAGGAAAAGGATACGTTCCGAGTGAGTTGTTTTACTTAATATCACAAATGCAAAAGGTAATGTGCATTTATTTTTTCTTTTTTTGTGTTTATGTTTTCATGTAAGGTCGCAATTTCAAATGTAGTTGTTCACTTGTCCTCTTAATAAGGATTCAAGTTTTAACAATTTATTAAAGGAAACTAGGTGTCAAGCTGATATACTGCTGATCGACAACACTTAATTTCTCCGACCTTGTTCACTTGTTCTTTCAGTTGGTCTAAGGTTTGGTTGTTAAAGTTTTTTTTTTTCAATCATGAACGCATTCACAAAGATATTCATGAGTTCTACGTATTGCATTGATAATGGTAAAAACAGTCTCATTATTGAAGTCTCTATTAACCTTTGCATATAAAGTAGGCCTACGTGAGGCAGTTATGGCCTGCAAATATGGGAATCTATGAAAACCTTTTTGTTTTTTTAAATAATTTCTGTTCCAACTTTACCAAAAACATGGTGATGTATGATACTTTTCATAGTACTTTTGGGCTGTGTTGTAAATTGGACAATCGGTTAGTAAGAAATGTATCAGATAATTCTTTGGCTATTGTGAAAACAGTCCATCGACAGCTTTAGGAGGATATGTTACATGACGTTAATCCTCAACTCGGCTTTCTTACTGTTAAGAGAACACACCTTTGCCAATGACCCTTGTATTTTTAATCGCACCTGTTGCACTTCCTTTGGCGCTAAATGCGCACAGGCGTTCGGATCGTTGAGGGCGACAGCGCAGCACACTGATGTGGAAAAACACCGTGGGTAAAGCGTACAGACACTTTACATGCTCCTGTGCGCGCGAAAGCACAAATCTAAGGCTATACTTTCAGGGATTGTTTCTATAGTTTTTAACTAGAGTAATGTGTTTCTTGAAAGTTTGGTCTCGCCAATCACGATGAAGAGTATTTGTATCCTTTTCTGAGCGCGAAATGAGTACAGACTTGCAGTGCTGTCTGTGCGATTGATGACCGTTCCGAACCGTACCAGTACGTTCGGAGGAAAAGGGTACGAGCTGAGTGATTTGTTTTGATCAATACCATGAAAAGGAGACTCTTATTATAAAAGTGTTATGCTGTTTGCAATGTAGTTTTGTTCGTGCTTTTCAGTGTTTAACAAATAGAGTAGCCTGTTCGTATTATTACGGGCATTTAAACATGTTCAGTTTTCGGCGCTATATAGTTTTAATGGAAAGACGCACTTCCAATATGGTTGGTCACTCTTAAGAGTTGCAGTTGTAAGTACTTAACATTGGAAACTGAGCCTAAAACGGGCGATATCTTGCTAGTTGGTAACTCTGGATTCCCTTCATAATCCCTGCAAACTGTGACCTCAGGTCAGCAATGTTTTTTTTTCACTTGTTCTTTCAAGTATGTAATGTAAATGGTGTATGGATTATATGGTTAAGGGGAATGTGGCATTCCACTTACAGATGTCTATTATTTATAGATATGGTTTGTTGAATGAAGTTACAATACAAACGTATTCATGAATGCTACCCATTCCCGTGATTCTGGCCAAAATAGTCTCAATATTGCAGCCTCTATTAACCTTTGCATATAAAGTAGGCCTACGTGGGGCAGGTATAGCCTGCAAATACGGAAATCTATGACATTTTTTAAAACTCTTTGAACACCAAAAACAGGCTTGTCAACCAGATACATATTGAGGAGGGTGATTCGGACCAGTTTGAACCTTGAAATCCAGTCAGTAAGCGTTTTGCACAGTTTCTGTTTAAGTATGAAATATAGCAGATAACCCTTGGATACCTGTTGCCCTCCCTTCGGCGCCCCGCAGCGTGCAGGCGCTCGGATCGCTGGTCTTGGCCACCCTGCACGCCGATGTAGAAAGACACCGTGGGTAAAACGTGCGGGCACATTACATGCTCCTGTGCGCGGGTCAACATTTCACCAAGACTATACTTTCAGGGATCATTTCTATAGTGTTCAACTGGAGAAATGTGTTTCGTGGAAGTTTGGTCTCGCTACTCACGATGAAGAGTATTGGTATCCTTTTCTGAGCACGAAATGAGTGCAGACTTACAGTCATAGCACTGCATTTGTACTATTGATGACTGTTCTGGACATTATTAATGTTCGGAAGAAAAGGATGCGTTCTGAGTGATATCTCTTTCTTTGTGTCGTAAAATTACAAGCATCCGTTACTAACAACCGGAAAAAAACTAATTAGTTTTGTTGGTCTTAATCACTATCAAGCAAAACCGTTCAACTGAACTTGTTTAAGAGTTAAATTTCTAATGATTTAATGATAATGGAGCATTAAACGGTTTGACCAAAAGGAAACATAGGTACAGAGTCATGTACAACGGTGATGGTGAAAGGGTTATTGTACATTGCAGTGAATACAGCCAGTGAATGACAGGTGAATTACAGTCTATAAACCTGTAGTATACAGTCACAGATAAAGTATTCAAAGCTCTAGGGCACAGAGTGGGACAGGACCTGGAATGACTCACAGTTGGTGACAGAGACACCTGTTAACAAAAAAACCCCCAAAAACAATATATAACATATTATGCAAAGGAGTTGTGATTAATTGTGGGTGTCCCTTACCATAGTGCAGCCTAATCGAGATGTTTCAATTCTAGGAACACACCTCAATGTATTGTTTATTGATTTGCGTTTGAATGCATCATAGAAAGTCTCTTTCTATTGTGTCTTATGTATCGCTGCTCATGGCATGATGATGGAAAAGTAAACGCTTCCCTTTTGAGCACCGATTTGTGTTTTCCACGATGGGTTATGAGTGGCGCCGAATTCAGTATATGGACTCTTGCACATGCGCACTAAAACACATCGCCTGATATGACAATAACCCAAACATTATTGATAACAAGTACAAGTAAGAAAACAATGGAAACAGTAATGGGAAAACAATGTAACAAATAACTTTGTACGGCCTAATAATATGGCGACTTACTGTGACAATGTTACATGCCTCCTGCCTTCTGCCCCGTTTGTCAGATACCTGCTTTGGAAAGCTTACATAGCTACAGATTTTCCGATAACGACTTGCTGTATCAATTACGTGTATGCATGCATGATGTGTTCATCATCGAACGTTGGCATTCTAATTGGGCACTTGTCATAAACCCGAGGCGCATCAAAACGCAGGGCGCGCAGGTTATTGACCATCAGCACATGCACATTGCTTGCGGGAAAAGAAACCATGGGTACTGTGTATAGCTGCTTTGTAGACTTCTCTGGCGCGCCGCATTTGAGGCAAGACTATACTTCTAGGGATCATTTCTATAGTGTTTAACTAGAGGAATGTGTTTCGTGAAAGTTTGGTCTCGCTAGTCACGATGATGAGCGGTGGTGTTCCCTTCCGAACGAGAGCCGTGTAAAAGAATGTGTTCTATCATGTTCTTTTGTATCGATGATCGTTTTGTTTCACATTAGTGAAACAAGAGGAAGGGAGCACGGTCTGAGTGATTAATGTGCTCGCAATTCGTTTAACTGCAGTGAGAGATAAAATAGTGATATAGCACGCTGTTTTAACTTATTCTTGTCATACATGTAGTCTGCGTTCTTTCGTCTAACACTTTGCGCGCACACTTTACACTAGAACAAAAGGTTGAAAGTGCGTTCTTTGGAATGTAGTTCTTCAGTTTCCCTGCACGCCTGTCGCTAACCCATAATGTTGGTATAATTATCCTTTAGGACAAACATCTAGGAAATTAACGATTTTGACGAAATTAACTTGCTCCCTAACTAGTTGAGTGAACGTTTCAAGTATGGTAGTTGCGAGCCGATTGTGTGCATTATATATATGATCACCTCGCAATTTCTCTTAAGACTGCTTACTTTTTAAGTTAATTACGTTTAGTGGTTTAGTTGAGTATTGTTTTAGTAAACACTTCCCAATCTTGTGGAGTCAGTGGTCCACAGGGATCAATAGGCCTTGACCCAGGGTAAGTTTATTTATCTTTTCATAACAGGTGTGACTAGAGATAGCCCGTCCTGGATCCCGAATGTTGCCATATCTGGGTGCTTAAGGCCTTATCGCCCTGCAACCCCACCCTTTTCATTGTTACCATATAACGGTGAACTCTATGTGATATCCTCTGAGTGACAAAGTTACAATTTAATCTCGCCATGTGCTCTCGTTTTTCAGCTATTGAATTTATGTAGAATTTGAAACAATATGAAGAGACACTAGCATGCGTGCAAATAAAAAAATAAAAAACTACAAAAGAATGCAACAGGAAGCATGTTTCTACGCAGAAACCTGAAGCAGATTCATATCAAACTGCTTTTCCACCAATGGCCAGAGGGTGGCAGTAAAAGCTTTCTCATAGTGTCCTCCTTTACTTTCGTGAAACTGAGTGGTCAGATGCGCCCAATCGTAACTACAGGTCCCAGGATATTGTAACGCAGTTGTTGGTGACCCACAGATGCCCCTCCACATAAATCACCAGTTTCATTGTGGACTTCAGCATTTACTTTAGTGCGATCCTTACTCGTTTCCACAATGCTGAAGTGTTGCTTGGTTATTTCTCAGACAGGAAGATAAAATAGACGATGTGTTAAAGAGGGAAGGTGCATTCCAGCTTCAGATATTATGATGATACATTAATCTTCCATTAGTGTAGTCTTACTCTGTCCTGTACAGCATTATTCCAGTTAACACATTTCACATGCATCATTTGTCAGGGTGATTTACAGGGCATCATAAAATACAAATGCAGAATTCAAATGAACACACTACAGCATTAGCATGATATAAACGCAACCAAATATCTCTCTGTCTTTATACAATTTGAATTAATTCTTTGGTAACACACCCAGCCCTGTGGTTGTAGCTTTCATAACATGTACATCATAATTGATTGTTTTTATGATTATTTATTTTATGATTATTTCCCCTTCCAAGATATACATCACAACTGAAGAGTTGGGGAGAGAAGTATGCCACAAGAGAATATATTGATTCATTCTCATATATCTGAGGCATGGCAAACCTCAACAGCTGCTGGAATTAAACTGACAAGTTCAATGGACAAAGAAGATACAAGTACATGTTTAGTATAACCAGATTGCTCACTCAACTTTACAAGCACAGCATAAAATGCAGACCCATAATGTGCCATTCCCTTATATGCTGCAACAAGACAGATCATCTCTGGGTGATATTCCTACAGCTGACTTATTTGCCACCCAGAGCTCAACAGCTGGAAGAGGTTATTTCTCACTCTATCAATCAGAGATCAGTAATGAATTATGCTGTGTCTAAATTCAGTTTATTGACACTTATGCAATCACTTCCATCCATTCATTTTTGTAAAAATGTTTACTTTATCAAGTTAATGCTTTCATTTATGTCTGTGTATAACACAGTTGTTGTGTAATATCTGCCTCTCTGATCTCCCTTCCCTTGAACTCGTCTTTTTTGCATTTCAGCGGGATTTCTAACATTTTGACATTCCCCGGGTCGTGCATGTGTGAATGAATGTGATTAAATATTGACTGAATCCAATAAGAGGACTTTCCTGAGGGTCGTGTTGATCATGGCCTGAAAATTGCACTAAATGTGCTATGCATCCATTGGGGACACTATTGGTTGCAAAATATCGGTCCTCATCTATTGGTCCTTGTTGTAGAATATTCACTAGGTTCTTCACAACATTATTTTTGTCACATGGCCATTGGAACCTATACTTGCCTGTTTTTTCATGGCATTCTGTTCAAGAGAGGACAAACGTCAGATTGTGTAGTCCTGCGTGGACAAGTTGTCCTTTGGACACATGTGGGTGTTTCTTGTCTTGTCTCTTCCAGTGATGTCACTCAGAAAAAATCCATTACTTCGCTGAAAATAAACAAAACACACAAAAAAAATGCAAATGCAGAATTTACAATTATTTAAAGTGCTCATGCTCAGACCAGGTCATGGTAAATCACAAGACCAACTTTTTGTTGTTGCTTTTCATTCAGCCTGAAATGTACGCCAGTAACCATGCAAAATGGCAGTCAGTCCTCATAATTTCACACTTATTAATACAACACTGAGACATCCGATGCGCCTTGCCTACTGAAGAAGCTATGCTGTTCACCATGCTGTTACTGTGTACCTGCTATAGACCACCTTTTGAGGCACTCCCTAGGCTGAAAGGCAGATGACATCTTTGTCATATTTACATATGCTACGTCATGTTCACATTACGCGGGCATAAAAAAATATTCATATTTTACAGAATGTAAAATTAGCGACATAAAATGTTAATGGTTTTCAAAAGTTTTCTTTTCAACAGTGTTGGTAAAAAGCTGTGTTTTAATACCGCTGTAATTTTGAACTTGTAAGGATTTGACAAAGATCCGGTGTTACCTGCTTTATGGTGTAAATTCACTGTAATCTACAGCTTGTCGATGTGCGAACGCACATACTTACCCCTCGCCCCCTCAATCATAACAGAGCTTGTTCGGTCATTTCTGGCGTTTAGGATTGGTGTAGCAATAGCTATCCAATTGGTTTACGTAACCGTCAATCATATTCAACCCAATGACGTAAGTTGACAAGGGTGTTAGTGTCAAAGTGTCCTAACGATTCGTTGGCAATCCTAGCTGTCAATCATATTCGTGGGCGAGGTGGGTCAAATTGCAAGTTGGGTCCTTTGGGAGAGGCGAATGTTTGGAGAAGTCAAGACGCGATGTTTGGCGGCGCATAGGCGCTCAATGGGATGACAGCAAAGACGGCAAAAGGAGTTTTTGTTGCTAAATTGTTGATGGGGAGAAAAACATCACAGAAGTGGAACTTCAAGGCTTGGTTAATTTACTAGATAGCAGAGCGAGAGTGATTTCATACCATTGCACGAAGTACGGCCGAAAATAAGAGGATTTCTTTTATTTAGCTTGCTAGCGAGCTATCCAGACAGGGCACAAATACACAATGCAAGTCGCGAGTTTTGCGCACTTAAGTCGTTAGCTGGTGGGCTACTACGTTAGCTAACTTTTTAGCGTTAACTGGACTGGACTCACTTGCTCGCTCGCCAGCAGAGCTTTTTTTAATGCAGCAAAATTCCTTTGTATTTTTTGCGTTTTGCATTTCACATGTTTTATGAGGGCTGTAAGTAACCAGATCGCTTGCTCGTTCGCTAGCCAGCCTGCTATTCATGGCTAGCCACATGAGCGTGTTATGCGTCGTATGGATAACATGCCAGGCATTGGATTGAAATGAGGGCCGCCGTCCCGACCCCAGGATCGCTTCAGCTACACCATGACAAACAACAAGGTAAGGCGTTTAGCAAACTTTGTCAGCTTACTTGTTAGCAAGCATGCTGGCTCCTGCCATTTTCCGAAAAGTATGACCAGCTCTTGAGCTGGGTTGTGTTGTACTGGGTCTGCAAATGTTAACGGCGTTACATGTTTTGATGGCAGCTACTAACGTTACGTTAGCCGAACTCCCCCAGCATACTGACTGCACAACAGGCGCATTCCGCTCCAGTGCATGAACTTTGCTATTAACGCACAGCTCACATTAGCCAGCTAGTAACCACCTCAACATACTTGGGGTATAACCCTACAACCTATTTTGGTCTCCCGTATCATTTTAAATTTGGAATAATGTAAATTCTGTGCAAATAGTCTACATCACAACTGCCTGTGTTGTCCCCACATGGTTCAGCTTATTAGCTAGTTTAGTTGTACTGACGAACAAGATGGGTTACAAATTCAAGGTGAATTGCTTGTTTATTCCAGATGAGTTGATAGCTAGCTAGTTTTCCAGCTTGCTAGCCGGTGTGAATATCTGGCTTAAAATGGTGTTTACAAGTGGCTCGCCAACTTGCCAGCGTCCTCATGGACCCGAGAAAAAGAATGCGCACTCAGCTGTGTTAGCTATGTGGCTAACTTGCTACACAGCGTAGTTAACGTAGTACAATTGCGTTAGTAAATATTTGATTTGACAGTTAATATTAGGTAACAGTTTCCATGCCGAGTTTATTGTATATGGGCGTAACGGTAGCTGCTGATTGCCTTGCTCTCGCCATAAATTCAAAAAATTCCGCAGTAGTCTAGGTACTTATTCTTTTAATTTTTAATTTTTCCATCGTGTGTTATCAAGAGGTCCCCTTGAAGAGAACACCGTTGAACAATTCGTACTTCTTTATGTTTTATTATGAAGTGCAGTACAGTGGGGGTGTTATGTTTTTGAGTCTTACTAAAGTTGACCGACGAAGTTACGTGACATTGAACTATATTCTATAAGTGTATCAGGTATTTTATTTACTTTGCAGGCAACGCAGTATTTAAAAGTGAAATTAAAGCAATCATTTAGTTGGCTTCAGTAGCTCACTGATTTGTGGACACTACAGTAACTCACCCACGGCAACTCGCTGGAGGTACCGGCCTTATTAACTTTGACAGTAAGATTTTGTGAATGGTACTATGTCTCCGCTAATGTGCGAAGTTACTCAAACAGCGTGAACTTCAAACTTAGTCCTGGGTTTGGGTTCTCCGATCTCTCGAAGGCGTTTTTCATAGAGGTACCGTAAAGCCCAGTAAATACGCGACCATATTAAATCCCAGTTCATACGCGACCGTACATTTGACAGCCAGCCACAGAGTCGCTGTGGGTTATGACTCCGCTCGCAGCGTAAACATTTAGCCTCGAAGGGGAAATGTTTTGAAAGCAGGCTTTTGGGGACTTCCCAGATGTCACCTAAAAATTTGACGGCATTCCCGTAATGTCACAGCAAGGGAAAGCAAACATGAGCGTGGCCTCATAGAAATTTTAGCTGCTGTAAGCGTGTTAATTATTCACATCCTGCCTTTCTCTGAATGAATGGTTCGTCGCGGTCAGAGTTGGGGGCAGTTCCATTTCGGTGCAGCCAGTGCAAGAAAAGAACTGAATTACAGTTTATTATTTGAAGAATCTTAGTAGAAAATGACGGGGGTATTTTCAGTTCACGAAATGAATGTCATTTAATTCCCTGAATTGATTGAGCTGAGATGGAATTCACTGACAGCTCTGGTTGTGGTTTGATCAACTCGCTCCTTATTAGAAGCGAGCCCCACTTCTTTGATATTACCGACGCGACGTCAGTCATTAAGATCGTTAGTATTGGGTAATACTGTTGTTTGCTTAGGGGTCCTCCATTTTATGATCTGCAGGGGCATGTGTCTCACTCCTCATAAATGTGATGAATGTTTAATTTCACCAGCCTGTAATTTGGAACTGAATGTCCCCTTAGTCATGTAAGAAGTGAAGGAAATACCATACTGACAATGCCTTTTTTCCCCTCTTTCTCTGTGATGGGGGGCATTTCTGAAGTCATTCTGCTGAAAGAATTCAGTTGTAGACTTCACATTTCCTTGTGAAATTGCCATTGGTTATGCCAGTTCATCAGATCTATGCTGCCAAAATGAACTAACACCTATACTGGTGGCTGTTACTGATTTTTATCAATGTACAAATTCATGAACGTACAGTTTCCCAGTTTTTTGTGTTAAGCATTCGCTGAAGACATGATCACAATACCCATGTTCATTTTGTGTCACATTATAAAGTCCATTAACAACTGCTGTCAACAGATTCACAGCTCAAAACAAGTTTAAAGTGTTGAGTTACTTCACTGCAGACCCTGTGGGCATGAACTTGAGGTTGAACATTTTGTTAATGTTCAGAACATACTTGCTTGCGGGCAATCCTGCTCTCTGCTGTTCCAGACTAAACTTGCCCTGGTCACCTGCTTCCCATCTTTGTGGATGTTACACCCACACACGCCCACACAGTTGTTTGGGCTTTAATATCTTTAGCCTAAGAAAGATGGATCTGTTATGTGGTCTTCGGAACCAGTGATGTCTCAGCCAGCTGTAGTTAGTGTCTGATTCTCGGGAACATTCAAAGCTACATTTTATGCTTCAGCTTTTTTCCATTTAGCCTATACTACAGTTATGTGAAATTGAAGTCCTGTATTGAATCTCTTATGAATTTGACCCATTGTGATTCTAAAGCTCCACAACAATACTAAGTGAGAAAGAGAGCAGTTAGCTATCGTCTGTCCTCTGTGAAGCTGGCACACCACTATCAGCCTCCTAAAGTGCACTCTGTATGCTGGTTCCTTTAGTTCCAGTCAGTCTCTCTTTTCATTGGTCAGATTGATTTATTGGCCGTGTACATCTTCATTTATTGGACACAGGGCAGAAAAACAGCCTTCAGCTGTCAACTGTCGTTTGTAGAATTTAAAAACAGAAGTAAATGGTTGGACAGATGACATATTGAAGAGGAGATGGTGACGCAAAAAAAAAAAAAAAAACAAACAAAACTTGCAGGAAGCTCAGGTTGGGTCACCCCAATAGGGAGAGAATACTACTGTCAGCTGAGCCTCCATCAGGCCTTTATGAGAGCTGCCTTTCCCTTCACATTCACAGATGTATACAGAGACCTCGTTGCTTGGTGACGTCTCTGGCTTGGAATTCTAAGTGTCTTTGGCAAACAGTCAGAAATGTCGATTGGCTTTCCTGCGCTCTGTTACAATAATAGTCCGGTGGGGGTGTGTGTCTGTCGCTTTGGCATCTTTGGAAATTGCGTAACTTTCTTTTTATTATTTATCTTGTCTTAAAGAATGGCAGCGATTTTCTTCGGCTTGTTTATTTCTTGTACGCGCATAATTGAAGAGGCTGGACTGAGACAGAAAGTACCTCGCACCGAAACGCAGACCTGCTCCCTGGTTATTATTTCCGATGGCTGGAATTTCAGGCATGCTGCTGTTCTGATCCTCTCTGTGTAAAACACATTGCGTAACTTGATCACGGGAGTCTTACAGTACCTACCACCTGTCGAGATGAGACAAGCTGAGCGCAGATTTGGTCTGATCTTTGCATATTTGCCTTTGACCTCAGAACACCAAGTAAAGATATGGACCAGAAAACAGTTGGTGACAGAACATTTAGGTTTGTGCTATTTTTGTTTGGTTCTAATAGTGGATACTGTGGTTTAGTCTGTAATGCACTTGGCCCACTCTAACATTTTTCTTTCAGTTATGCGATTTGCCTAACCCTTCGGTCTTAAACTAACAATGGAAAGGTACAGCTTTTGCTGCAGATCAGGCTTTTTATATTGGAGATTTTTTTACCACGGCTCTCTGCTTTGAAGATCTTTCTGTCCTTTGTGAGTGTGCATCAAAGGTATCAGTATTTGATTTTTTATTATTTTTTTTTTTTATCTTCATGCTGTGTTGAAGGAAGGGTTTTTAATATCTCAGTAGAGGGCATGGATCGCTGTGTGACCTGAGGGTAAGTTCAGTGAAAAATGAAGACCGTCAGTCATCCCAACTCCACCTCCTTGCGCCTGTGAATACGTTATGTCCCAAATTCATAACAATTCAGTAACTGTATGTATTTATGTAAATAAAACACTCATTAGTGAATGAGTTTTATAGTCAAAGGGAACAAAGTTTAATGAAACTCCCAAGCTTTTTATTTAGAGGTGGAAAACTTTAACTGTGTTTTCTCCTTAAATACAGTCTTTACCTCTGTATACAGTGCCATTGTATTTATTTATTTTTGTTTTCTTCACAGAAGCCTTCACGCATAGAGGTTTACAGTGGTCTTAGTATTCACCAAAAGAAAAACACATTTCGTGATTGACGGACCCACCTCCCATACAGGTTCCACTGCATATGTTGATTCTTACAACAGTAGGGTATTTCCCCCCTTCCCTAGCTGTTTAGCAAAACTGGCACTGTGTCCATAGCAACACTTATCTAAATCGTCCGCTTTGAAATTCTAACTCATCCAAAGATAGATATCGCAGAAGCAAAAAGTCACACTTGAATCTTAGAAATCTGAAACAGTGAAAGAGTTCTTGCAAATGAAGTCTGTGAAGCTTTGAAGACACAGTCAACACTGAATGCAGGCTTATTTGATGGACCATAAAGCAGAGAGTTTTAATCTGCATTTGACTTTTTTCCTCAAACTGAAAGTGATACATTTTCAAGATGAACCATGAAAGTGTCTTTGCACCTTTTTAAAGTATGTGAATAATACTAATTTGCATATCACACCAAATGTATTAAAATGAATTGAAAATTAGTCAAACTGTCAGTCACGCCAATATTAAAATAGATGCATCAATCAAGGTTTTGCAAGGAGCAGCAGACGGTGCTGCGATTGTCATAAGTCACACTTTCAGTAGAGAAAACCTGGAAATCAGACTGAGATGTGCCTGTCAAATGCCTACAGAAGGTGCTTAATGTTTTGGAAAGTTGCCCTGAAGATGATCTGTTCTGAGTTAACTTTCAGGTTCCTTTGTCATATGATACTGTGCGAGCCCAACAACACTTTACATTTAAGAATAAAAAATGAATCATTTGTGTTCCTCCAGTTGTATAAATAGTATTATTCTCCTGACAAGCATATTGGAACTAAGGTCCAGTGCAACATGTTCCGCACACACAAATTCACACACAAACACACACACTCTTTACTGTGTTACTCAATACCCGTTACATATCTTGCAAACCAAAGTTCACCTGCAGCGGCTCATTTGTGATAGCTGTGATGGTGCCACTGTGCTTCTGAGCTGGCATTCAGCAGCTCTCAGCTCCGCTCTTTGTGTGAAATTAAATTACAATTGTTTAATTATAATTTTCTTAGCATTTGATTGGCATATTATGAATTTGGAGTAATTCAAACACAGTAAGTCAAGACGCAAGTAAATCAAACATATTATTTCTGCTTTAGGCAGGAATAATATGCTTTGGACTGCATCACCATGTAAATGGTGTGTCTGTTTTGCAAAAGCAGGAGATAAAGTCGCCTGTGAGCTTTGGATGGATTTTAATCTGTCACTTTTATACCAATATAATTCTTTTGATGTTTTGAAGTAAGTCGCTGAAACTTTTTTGATTATTCAGTCCGGTGTGCAAAGTTCGTATATTTTATTCCATTGCGTAATCAGTATTTGAAGAGGCGCGGGCTCGGTGCCTCTCTGAACGCCGCTCGCTGTGCAGCAGTGGGTCTCTGTGTGCGTTGCTAGTACCCTCAGCTGTGTACTCTGGGTTATTGCCTGAGTCAGCCCAGGGATCGGATCTCCGTGCATGGCCCGGGGGTTGGGGGGGGGGGGGGTTGGCAGGGGCGGGGAGAACTTAAGTGTCTATTGTACAGCCTTGTAAACATGTGTGTGCCGGGGCAGCAGCTGAGGCTGTTTGTGGATTGGCGCCAGGTGTTACACTCCCAGGCCACCCCGGGGCTGCCCCCACTTGCCCCCCCCACACCCCCCTCCTGCTAGAAGTGTTCACCCTCGCGCTCTCAGCTCTTAACACCTTCACTGTTCAGTATGCTGCTGTGCTTCATGGGATTTGCGTGCAGACACCCTTGTACAGTGTCAGTTGGTGTCACACGGCTCTATTCCGCACGCACCCTTTGACCCGTTTTATGACGCTGGCTTTTTCACGGTGCGGTTGAAGTGGATCACCTTGCGCCACACTGCCACAGCTGTCCCCCCCTCCGATTTCCACCTGAATTAAACTAATCGTGCTAATGCTCACAGGAGACTCTTTCCCATGTGAAGAGACTCCACTGCTTCCTGAAGAATGAGGTGAAATTTATTGCACTGGTGAGCAGTGAACAGTGTGTGAACGCTGTGAGAGCCAGACAACAGCGTTTTTGGATTGGCAACGGCCCCCGACGTGAAATCGTTCATGTTTGTGCATGTGGTCCGTTTTAGGTGCCATTAAACGCTGGTTAAATTATGAGTGAGATTTCAAGGAAGCGTCAATGTCTGTTTGGTGAGATTTTGTGCTAAAATTCCTTGGGATAATGAGTGGTGAGCTGTGTGAGAGTCAGGCAGCAGCTTTTTGGAATTGGCAAACGCTCCCAACGTGAAATAGCTCGTGCTCGTGCTCGGACACTTGAGTTCATTTTTTAGTGCCATTAAAGGCCGGTTACACCGTGAGTGAGATTACAGGGAAGCGTCTGCGTCCCGTTTGGGGAGGTTTTGTACTGAAAGAAGGGAAATGTGTCATAACTGCCGCGCTGTGGCTGCACTCCCTCACCAAACAAGCAGAACTCCGGCCAATCGCCACCTCCGGCACCGCGTTTGTGCCTTTCCCGAAAAGCCCGGCCTCGCATTCCCGGCAGGGGGGGTTTTACAGCCCAGCTGCAGAATTGTGCCAGGAGCGGAGCAGAGCGGAGCGGAGAGGAGGAGGAGGAGGAGGAGGAGAGAGCTCCTTTATAAGGAGCGACTCTGAGCTGCAGCAGTGATGCAACACTTTCCACTCGATGTGTTATTGATGCACCAACGGGGAATCGATCTCCGTTTTTTCACTCTCACTTCGTCTCCTGTTTGCGGATCAGCCTTTTGTCAGCTGCACCGATGCTGTGCCTCTAGTGTACATTCCATAACCTTAAAACGGCTTTGGCCGCTTTAAACGTTAAATACAGTTGTCTGATAAAGGCGCTGGTCTGGGGAGTTCAGTGCTGCGAAGTGAACGCGTTGCCATAATGATGTTATAATTGGTGAGGAAGGAGTGTAACTCCTGGCTCTCTGTGTCAGCATGGGTAGTGTAGAGAGCACAGGAGGCAGCGGGTTTGGTGTGCAGGGGAGACGCGGTGGCAGAGGGTTTGGTGTGCAGGGGAGACGCGGTGGCAGAGGGTTTGGTGTGCAGGGGAGACGCGGTGGCAGAGGGTTTGGTGTGCAGGGGAGACGCAAGCTGATCCCCTCATTAATGCTCTGTTTTTGTAGGCTGCTAGGCCGCGGGAGGAGGAGGAGAGGCCGTTTGATAAACACACACACACACTCACACTCAAACACACACACACACAGCACGATTGTACCGGGAGAAGGCCGCCGCCGCTGCCTTAATCTGATGCATCGCTGTGTAAGCAGAAAGAGAGGAAGGATGTCATACACAGTGATGAATCGGGGCTCTGTTCTATAAAAAGCCCGCTAATGAAAGGGTCTGGGGCCGCGCGGGGACTCGCAGGCCGCGGGGGGCGGAATCGGGGGAAACGGGGGAGGCTGGACTCCCACTGGAGGGGTGACGGCGTAGGAGCCCCGCGAGGAGTCAGCCGCGCCCCCCCCCACAGTGCTGCGGTATGGGGGTGTGATTGGCCTGTTTGATTTTCAGGGGCAGTCCAGCATGCTCTCTGTGTACTTGTCTGTGCTGTGGTTGGGTGACACCTGTGTCCCCTTCCTGAAAGCTCAGGTCTCAGCCTCCACTCAGCCTCTTATTTCGGAGTTGTACAGGGGACTGATGAGGGAGGGAGATCGACCTACTGTGCACACATTTGCTTTCATCCTGGCTGTTGAAAGGGGGGGGGGGGTGAGATGGAAAGATTATGTTTCAGGATTTTCCTGAACACCGTAACTATGATGAATTGTCTCAGGGGGTCTGAGGCCGACAAATCGTTTGAAGTTCCTGTTCCAGCAATAACAAACCCGGAGTGCAATTCTAATTTTAAAACCTTTTTTTCCTCTGTGTGTGTATGTCCGTGCGTGTGTGTGTATGTCTGTGTGCCTCTCTCTCTCTCTCAGGTCTGCCACAGCCTCTCACCTGCGTGTGAAAGCAATGCGAAGCTCGTTGCCGGTTTCCCGTTAAAGTCGTTTGTGCAGCAGTAGCCCCCCCCCCCCAGCGAAGCCATGGACCGAAACAAGCGCAACTCCATCGCAGGGTTCCCCACGCGGCCGGAGCGGCTGGAGGACCTGGACGGCGGGGGTGCGGGGGACACCACCCCCTCCCCGCTGGGCCGCGTCTGCCCCTCCTCCTACCGGGCGCTCATCTCCGCCTTCTCCCGCCTCACCCGCCTGGACGACTTCATCTGCGAGTGGATTGGCTCCGGATTCTTCTCCGAGGTCTACAAGGTCAGCCGGTCCCGTCTGCCTTGATCGTCTGCTGTGGACATTACATTACTTTATGTTACATTGCATTATGTTACATTACATTAAACTACATTACATTATGTTACATTATTGTCATTTAGCAGATTCCCTCATCCAGAGCGACTTACGTACATGTGTGTTACAGTTTCATCCATTAATACAGCTGGATATTTACTGAGGCAGTTGTGGGTTTAGTACTTTGCCCAAGGGTATAACAGCAGTGCCGCAGCCGCGGGAATCAAACCTGCAACCTTGTAGTTACAAGCCCTGTTCCTTACCACTGTGCCACACTGCTGCTCAATTCAAATGATTAGAATCCCCCAAGTGCATTGAGTGTAGAACCCTTACGTTTTGTACTTACTGTGTTACTGTGTCGCAGCAGTTTAGCATGGACAGATTAGTGTGATCTTGTGGTTTTATTTTTTTCCCCAGCTCCATTCACTTGTAAAGCCGGCTCGTTCCCAGCCTGCGCTGCGCTGTGCTGTGGTGATCTGAGTTTGCCCTCTGGCTGTGGGGAAAGCCTGCGTGTTTTCACCCTGGCGCTGAACGCCTCTCCCGGGGCCCCGCGCGCTCTCTCGCGTTCGGATTCTCCGCATTCCTCCTCCGCTGGCGTTTCCACTCGAGCAGTGAATCCGGAGCGGCCTGCAGCGAGAGCGTCTGGCCTGCGCTGCAGCCGCAGAGGCAAGAACAGGACAGCTGTCTGCGCAAACGCAGCTATGAATCCTCAGGTTGCGCCTGTCAGCGGAGCCCCGATGACAGGCCCAGGGAAACCCGCTGAAGCCTCTCTGTGCTTTAAACATACATGAGGCTGGAGCTCTGCCAGGACAGGGGGGAGGATCTGGAGAGGCCGATTCAAGCGCGCGTGAATCAAAAGCACATGTGTGCTCCGCCTTTATGAGGGCCGCAGAGCATCAGACAGCCAGAGGCAGCGCGGATACTTCAGGCTGGCTCAGTGGCTTTTTAACTGCGCCGAGGAGAAACCGGTCTTCACCCACCCCCCACCCCCACATCCCTCATTCCCCCACCTCCCCCCCCGATGGCTCACAGTCAAACATTTTGAAGCATTTTCGGTTTCCACGACTTTGAAAAGAGATCAGTCTTTTTTATGGAGTGAGAAGACTTTCACCCCCTTTTTATTTGGTGCTTAAAATCGAATTATGCGGCTGCATTACGCACTTCACAGGCGAAAGGGCGCTCTTGAAGTTAGCCGCGTTACACTCTGATCTGGAGTAACGGGTGAGCTTTTTACAGACAGGCAGAACGCAATAAGTTGTCCGTCATTACAGAGCTCATGGAGTAGGCCTAAGATTGCAGCCACACACAGGTCAATCATGTTTACTTTGCTGAAGTCTGATAGTCTATTAATAGCACTGCTAAAAGGCCAGCCAAGAGGCATGTATCCCCTGTGCCAGGACCAAGAGTGAAACCGTTATTACCGAGGATACAAATGAGTGATAGTTCCTTAGGTAAGGTTAAAACTGTAACCTATGTAAGTCTCTCTGGGTAAGAGCATCTGCTAAATGACAGTAAGACAGTTAAATAATGTGTAAGAATTCAGACAATGACCAGACTAGCTGAGTTTCTGGTTAGCTCTGTCCAAACCCTTCTGTACTTCTTCCATAAATAACAGGGACTAAATAATCCACTGACCTAAAATGTTTATCTCTTTTTATTGGATTGTAAGATTCAGTCCACTGTATTTTCTGTAATAATCCATGGACAGGAAGAGGGCTGTTGGAAATGACAGGGACTGGCCTGTTTGGCATTGGAGGTCAGACAGGCCCCGGGGGCGTGGTGTTTTTCGTGTGGCGATGGATATTCCCATCGCACGGGTCGATTCGCTCATATCCGCGCTTCGGGGTGCGCGAAACGCAGCGCGCCTCTTTGTCACGTCCGCGTTAGTGCTCTCGCTCTCACCCCATGGAGATATGCAGAGGTCTGCTAGCCCTGGTTGGTTTGTTCAGTTAATATTGTCCTCAGTTTGGATTATTCTGTAAATCTGAGCGAACAACACTGGTTACTTCAGACTTAGACAGAGCCCTTGCCATAGGGGCTTATATATATATATATATATTTATATTAGCTGCCGATTACAGAATTAGACAGACTTAAGGGTAGAGGGTGTGCTGTCATGATAAGTACCCAGTTTGTAGGTCTCACGATAGGTCTGCCATCGACGAATCAGAGAGATTGCTAATGGCTCTGCTCAAACTCAGGCTTCACTACAAACCCTTTCAGAGCAATGATGAACATTAATGGCTCCTGGTGATGAATGCTGTAGGGAGTCTCAGTAGCATCGGTCTGCCCTTGTAGAAAGCTGCTCAGCAGGGATATGCATCCAGGACGTGGATGGATCTGTTTGCTGTAGTTTATCATGTAGCCGCAGGGGTGCTGTGATAGGCTGCATTACTGCGTGGAATATTGGAGTGGAATATGCTGGAAGCTGTGCTTATAACAGGCGCATTCCCTGGCCAGGGATTCAGGCAGCAGTGTGGCGTCATGGTCATGAGCAAGGCCTCCCTCCCTTACAAAGCAGGCAGAAGTAGCAGCAGTAAAATCTGACTTGGTTACAGTCAGGATCTTTGCATGAATGGAAAGACTCTGTGGCCAGGCGGGATGGGAGTTGGGGGTGGAAGGCTTGTCAGGCAATCCTGTTAGTGCAGGGCAGTGCCTCGGTGCCCCGCTGTGCGGCGGCATGCCGTCTCAGTGGCAGGCTTTGGCACAGCGTGCGGGGATTAAAGGGTTAACGCGCCGGAGCAGAAACGCGGCTGGCGGGGGATGGGCGGCCTGCCACTGGCCCGGACAGCGCTGACATCACCGCCGGCGGCCAATCGGTGCGGCCTCCGTGGAGCCGGCACCCCGCCACGGGGCAGGGCAGGGAAGACGTCCCTCAGGCCTGCGGTGTTGTATGGCCCCGGTGTGAAGAAGCGGAGGAGTCGGTGTGAGTTACGGCCTCCAGCCTGAGCGGTTTATGCGCGTTCAGCGCTTTTCCTGCAGGCCGCGGGGACCGGGGGACCAGGCAGCTGCGATTCTCGGGGCCCCGTCCAACTGTACGAGCCGCGCTGGTTATGTCAGCGCTGTGATTTGCTGCCGTGGCGATGGCACGGGGACGGCCCATCTGCGAGCGTTTGGGAGCGCGCCCCGCGCGTTTATGACATAATGGGATTAGCGTGTTTTATTACGGGTCCGAGGCGCTGGAACGCCGGCCGCTTTGTCCCGTCCCTGAGCTCGGGTGGAGGAACCCCGGGTTTTATTCCGCTGCCAGCACTGAGGGGTGGGATTAGTCTGACAGGAGAGCCGGAGCGCTGCGTGGATCCAGCGTGTTTGGAACAGCTTGGCAGCGTCGGGGGGTGGCACAGCGGGCTGTTCCAGACCGGCTGCTCTCTCCGCAGGTGGGGTATCGGGGAGGCGGGGGGAGGGGGTGTTTGCAGAAGCCCCCTTAAAGCAGCCAGCCCCCCGATTTCACAAGAGAACTCTCTGTAAGCCCTCAGAGTGCCATACTCGGCTTTGATTGCTCCACCCTGTACCTCCGTGCTTCTATCCCTCTGGCTCTCCCTATAGGCCTCTCTCCCTGTAGGGCTGTCTCTCTCTGTGGACCTCTTCCTGTAGGGCTCTCTCTCCCTATAGGGCTGTCTCTCTCTGTGGACCTCTCCCTGTAGGGCTGTCTCTCTCTGTGGACCTCTTCCTGTCGGGCTGTCTCTCTCTGTTGGGCTGTCTCTCCCTGTAGGGCTGTCTCTCCCTGTAGGGCTGTCTCTCCCTGTAGGGCTGTCTCTCCCTGTAGGGCTGTCTCTCTCTGTCGGGCTGTCTCTCTCTGTCGGGCTGTCTCTCTCTGTCGGGCTGTCTCTCTCTGTGGACCTCTCCCTGTCGGGCTGTCTCTCCCTGTAGGGCTGTCTCTCCCTGTAGGGCTGTCTCTCCCTGTCAGCCTCTCTCTGCAGGGCTCTGTCTGTCCTTGCCCTGGTGTCTCTCAGCCTCTCTCTGCAGGGCTCTGTCTGTCCTTGCCCTGGTGTCTCTCAGCCTCTCTCTGCAGGGCTCTGTCTGTCCTTGCCCTGGTGTCTCTCAGCCTCTCTCTGCAGGGCTCTGTCTGTCCTTGCCCTGGTGTCTCTCAGCCTCTCTCTGCAGGGCTCTGTCTGTCCTTGCCCTGGTGTCTCTCAGCCTCTCTCTGCAGGGCTCTGTCTGTCCTTGCCCTGGTGTCTCTCAGCCTCTCTCTGCAGGGCTGTCTCTCCCTGTCAGTCTCTCTCTGCAGGGCTCTGTCTGTCCTTGCCCTGGTGTCTCTCAGCCTCTCTCTGCAGGGCTCTGTCTGTCCGTGCCCTGGTGTCTCTCAGCCTCTCTCTGCAGGGCTCTGTCTGTCCTTGCCCTGGTGTCTCTCAGCCTCTCTCTGCAGGGCTCTGTCTGTCCGTGCCCTGGTGTCTCTCCCTGTCAGTCTCTCTCTGCAGGGCTCTGTCTGTCCTTGCCCTGGTGTCTCTCAGTCTCTCTCTGCAGGGCTCTGTCTGTCCTTGCCCTGGTGTCTCTCAGCCTCTCTCTGCAGGGCTCTGTCTGTCCTTGCCCTGGTGTCTCTCAGCCTCTCTCTGCAGGGCTCTGTCTGTCCTTGCCCTGGTGTCTCTCAGCCTCTCTCTGCAGGGCTCTGTCTGTCCTTGCCCTGGTGTCTCTCAGCCTCTCTCTGCAGGGCTCTGTCTGTCCTTGCCCTGGTGTCTCTCAGCCTCTCTCTGCAGGGCTCTGTCTGTCCTTGCCCTGGTGTCTCTCAGCCTCTCTCTGCAGGGCTCTGTCTGTCCTTGCCCTGGTGTCTCTCAGCCTCTCTCTGCAGGGCTCTGTCTGTCCTTGCCCTGGTGTCTCTCAGCCTCTCTCTGCAGGGCTCTGTCTGTCCGTGCCCTGGTGTCTCTCAGCCTCTCTCTGCAGGGCTCTGTCTGTCCGTGCCCTGGTGTCTCTCAGTCTCTCTCTGCAGGGCTCTGTCTGTCCTTGCCCTGGTGTCTCTCAGCCTCTCTCTGCAGGGCTCTGTCTGTCCTTGCCCTGGTGTCTCTCAGCCTCTCTCTGCAGGGCTCTGTCTGTCCTTGCCCTGGTGTCTCTCAGCCTCTCTCTGCGCTCAGTGTCGGCTCGCGAGTCGAGAGGCAGATGAGAAGGGAGCGAGCGTTTCCTGTTCTCGAGGCGATATTTACAGGCCTGTGCCCGCATGCACGGCCCTGCCGGTCCACCCTGGGGGACCCGCTGCAGGGCTGACGGCTGCTCCGCACCTCTCTCTCTCTCTCTCTCTCTCCCTCCCTCCATCTATCTTTACATATCAGCTGTAGGAAGTGATATAGCGGCCTATTCTTCTCACACTTCGGCTTCCTGCGGTCGCGCTCTCCCGCGGCGACAAGCCAGCGCTGCTAAAAGTGAAATGTTTCTGTAACGTGAGCGAGTGAGTGCAGTGGGCTTTATGAGGCAGGCGCGTCCTGCAGAAAGCAGCAGGCAGCGCGTCACCCCAGCCTTTTTAAACCCGGCTCTATTCTGGAAGGACTGTGTCATATTTACTGCACTCTACGCGACACGCTCTCAGGCTGCAGGAGGGCTTGTGGCTGTGCCCAGCCGTAGCTTTAGATGACTCAACGTGAAGTGAACTTCTCTTTTCCCCCCCTGTCTAATGCTCTTTTATCGAGGCCAGTGTGACCCGACCGGCTTCCACCGAAGAGGAAATGCACATGATACACGTTTGTTTTGCAATTCGACCTGGAACAAGCTTGTGTGTGTGTGTGTGTGTGTGTGTGTGTGTGTGTGTGTGTGTGTGTGTGTGTGTGCGTGTGTGTGTGTGCACGTATTTTTGTGCACAGTTCTGTGTGTCATCATCGCTGCCTGTTCTCTCAGTAGTACACAAAGGCAGGCCCATTACTGGCGGGGCACAACAGCGACGGAGCCCTTTAATTACATCAGCAAATTGAAGGCAGAGCTTTTTCAAAGTGAAGAGAAAGTGAAATTCCCTTCCGTGAGTCAGGCGGCCCTGGCATTCTTACCAAATGACATAACGCGCTCCAAATTTAGCCCCTGAAAGAGTTGACAGCCCTGCGCATGCGGCTGCTTCAGGCTGGCTGGGGTGTGTGAGGGAGCGTGCCTGTGTGTGTGAGAATGCGGAGGAACGAGAGGTCGAATTGGTCAAACCGCACTGCTGTCTGTCTCTCCAATCTCCTGCTGTCTAATGACCCTCCTTCTCTCAGATTTAAATAAACTTTCAGCTGATTCAGTGTGATTCATCATTTCGCTGTTCCAACTCGATTCAACCCCATTTCTCTGCTTGCCTGAACATCCCCAGCTTTATTTGCATAGTAACAGGATGTCTAACTGGGTTCGTATACGGAAGGATGTTATTGATAGTTGTTATGTAATATATTATGTATAGGATATTATTGATGTTTGTTGACTTCAGGATTTCAGATGTGCTTTGTCTGTCATAGGTTCCATGTAGTCAGGGCTACTGTAACACTATCCCAGAATGCCGTTGATAACTGATGTCCTGTTTGCATGTGATGCGCTGCATTGGGAGGGGTGCGTCAGAGCGGGACAGGGAACCCACTGTGTGTCTCTGTGTTGCAGGTGCGACACCGGGCCTCCGACCAGGTGATGGCGCTGAAGATGAACAAGCTGAGCAGCAACCGGGCGAACATGCTGAGGGAGGTGCAGCTGATGAACCGGCTCTCCCACCCCAACATCCTCAGGTGAGCTCCCCCCCCCCCCCCCCCCCCCCCAGCCCCCGCTCACATTCTCCCACCCCAACATCCTCAGGTGAGCCCCCCCCCCCCCAGCCCCCGCTCACATTCTCCCACCCCAACATCCTCAGGTGAGCCCCCCCAGCCCCCGCTCACACCGCTCTGTTTTCAGGACAGAACTCGGCTGTTTCCAAAGCAGTACCAGCACACACGCGCCACGGCCTGTTACCATCATCTTACCTCTGTAAACAGTAAATAATCAAACAGGATGTGCGACTGACGTTAAAGCTGCTGCTTCCAATAATAGCCATCTGTGAAATAATGTAAAATTATTAGGGGACCGTTACTCCTCGTAGGGGGGAACCGCTCCTCCAAACTGCCGTCTGCCCGCTCCTTCCATCAGAAGCTCACCTTCTCGTACAGAGTGTCTTACTCACAGTAACAGGAAACTGTGACGCAGCCGTTAGTGGCTGGGAGGGTTAAGTAACTCCACGCGGCTCAAGAACATGCAAGTGGGGCACTGAGCACAGCATGAATCGGGTGACCTTTTACCCTTTGTGTGTGTAGCAGCCTGTAAATGCTGTTTCTGAAGCCATAACTCTGTCCAGCAGCGATTATCGCAGTAGCACAGGATGGTATGTTCTCTGTAATTTCCACAGAGGCAAGTTGCCACTAGTCTTCTATGGCCAACATCAATCAATGTGACAGCCGTTCACGCACACACAAAGCAAACATTACAAGAATGTTGCTGTAAAAGTGATTTTACCGTATTGATGGGCCATATTGATTCGCTGGTGAGAGAGCCCAATCCACCAGCCAGCTGGACCTCTCTAAGGTTAGCTCACTTCCTGGTGGCTTGTTGTGATTATTGACTGATGCCACTCAGCTATGCTTAGCGAGGATTAGCGGAAGTAAACCAGAGCTGAATCGTGCTCTGAGTCGTCATTGAATATGCTCGCAAAATGACGGTATTGTGTCCCATGATGATTATGAGGGCAGCAGTGTTGTGTAGTGGTAAAGGAGCAGGGCTCGTAATCAAAAGGTTGCTGGTTCAATTCCCCACGGGGGCACTGCTGTTGTACCCTTGGGCAAGATGCTTAATCCACAATGGGCTCAGCAAATATCCAGCCGATAACATTGTTATCTATGTAAATCAGTGTGGATAAGAGCCTCTGCTAAATGATAATAATGTAACGATATTGGTCTTTTTAGTGGCATTGGGGAAAGCTGGAGGATTGCAGTAATCTCTGTGTGATGCCCCATATGAATCACTAACAGCGGGACTAGAAATAACTGGAAATTACAAGAAACCACAAACTGTAGCTAATACCACATGATGACGAAAGTGCAACAGAATCAGAGTGGGTGCATCAGTGTGTCGTAAACACACAGAATAGCAGGAGGTGCTCCTGTCTCCCAGCCTTTGTTTGGGGCTGTGTGGTTAGCCTGTCCAACTCGTCTGTGCTGTGTTGTAATCACACGCCAACGTATACAAATAATGGCATTTTGGCATTGCGAGTGTAATCATTTTCCCACCTTTACTGTTGGGACACGTAATGGCAGATTGGTGTAAAATTGCTGGAAATTAATGCCGTTACAATGCTGGGGTTGCTGTTAACCCCCCAATCCTATTAAATCTGTAGTATTTCAGTTCTGTAGTATTCTTGGTATTTTTTGTGAAAATGCTGGCATTTCTTTGGAAGCAGGTGTAGCGTGAACAGGTGTGAACAGGATTGCACTGTGAGGGAGTTAAGCCATGCTCTCTCATTCTTTCCGATGAGAGACGACTCTGAGGAGCATGCCTGGGTTCAGCCCAAGAGGCCACGAGCGCCTCACTTTCTCCCCGAACATTAAGTCAGAAGTGAAACAGCCCCTTGGCCGCACCTGAGGACGGCGTGCCTGCATAAAACATGTGATCTGGAAAGCAACACAATCAGGGGGAAAACAGGAGGGTCAGCTCGGTTACCAGTGCTTAGCGACGGAGCGGCTGTCCAGCGTCGCCGCGCAGGAGAGGCCCGGAACGTTCACTGCACCGCTCCAGAAGTAAACAGATGCAGGGTGTACCAGCGGAGGTCCTCGTTCGCGGGTGACGCAACCGTGCCTTCGCCCGCCGTTTCCCCTCACTTCTCCTTTTGCGAGTGTGAATGAGGGGCGGAACGCTGGCAAAGCTGTAACACTGTAACTGACTGATATTATGACACGCTGACACTCGCAACACTTGAGCCACCGGGGCCTGCCATTGGCTTACGCTTTGACAGTAAATAACTGTTTATAACGGTTCGGTAAAGTTATGCTGACCGTGGCCCTAGTGAGACAAGTACTGTTGCATTGCAGTCTGGCTCACTTGACCATGTGTCTCCCATTTCAGTGGCCACTCTTAAACATAGCCTCGTTCTTGAAGGCACAAGCTTTATAATCTATAATTAGTCTGGCCAGGTTATTTTTAACCGATTACACAGAAAAATAAAATGTTTAACGACACCCTGTTTTCAAAACAGTGCCAGTAAAAAAAAAAAAAAAAAAGTGGTGAACTTTTCAAAGAGGAGAAGGCAGAAGTCGACGAGGTTCTGTAAAACAGTCACGAATGACGGCAGTTTAACAGATTGGCTTTTTTATTTTTTAAACTCGGCAGACATGTAATCCTCTTCATGTCCACCAGATGTTTGAGGACTGCAGTTAGCAGACCTATTATATTTTTAAGAGACCCGGGGCTACAGCTTTCAGTTTGAATTGCAAGTGTTTTCCTCCGTTCGTAATGGAAGAGGCTGCGTGGCCGCTTTGCAACCCCCTCCACAGAAACCAGATCAGAGCCCCATTAACAATGCATGCGGTGGAAAAACGTATCCCGCGGTTGTATTGCGTTGTTTGCTTGTCTGTGACATCCAAGGACACCGTGCCCGTGTTTCACTTTCCTGTAATTAGGGCCATTCACTTTTCAGCTGTGCGCCGTTTTTGTGCAGTGGTGATTCTGGAGGGATGGTGGTGGGGTTGGGGTGGAAGGGAAGAGGTTGGTTTCGGGTGAATATTGACCGCATCATATTTTACACACACCCCCCCCTCCAGTGTAAATACCGCCTCTGGAGGAAGGGTGGGGGCTGATCTGATGTTTCCAGGTGTCGCACATTCTTCTCTGGAGCAGTTTGGCAGTGTCTAACAGGGATGTTTTCCAGCGTAAATGAACATTCAGAGCTCTTCAGTGCAAGCTCTTGTATTGTTCCTGAGTACAGAAACATTTTACATTACATTACATTGATTTAGCAGACACTGTTATGCAGGGCGACTTACAGCACAAAAGAACAGAAGTGCATCCATTCAAACTGAATGAGCAACAGCGTCAGACCAGGCTAACGACGCTCCCAGACCAGCATAACACCATTCAAGCCCTATTACAAGCTGTCTTGTGCAATCTGACTAGACAAGGGAAGCCAAGTATACTACCGTGTATCAGTCACTAGATCGCATTGCAATACTACACGTAAAATAAACAGCGAGTAATATAAGTAGCAGGTGCTGGGGGTGGGGATTGAGGTGAAGCCTCCGTCTGATTCAGATCGGGGTCACTGTGATGTGATTACAGCTTTGTGTGTCATCACTGTGACCTTCCTGTCAGAGTCAGCGCGTAGCCCAGCTCCTGCAGTCACTCACTAATCCCACCAATGGCCTCTCTGTTTGTGCTGTGACGTCACTTCCTGGGTTATGTTTTCACCTGCCGCTTCAGTCCGCTCTCTGGCTTGTCCGCCTGGCCTCCGCTGTGAAGACGCTGCTGTTCTGTCTGACAGGCCTCGGGCTTAAAGGCTTGTGCGTGTCGCGCGCTCGCGAGAACAGCAGCGATCCCTCGCGCACCGCGCGGAGGGAGAGCACTTCCTGCCGAGCCCTGCCGGCTCAGTCAGAGCGCGAAAACCGCCGTTCAGGCACGGGAGGTTTCTCAGGTGGTGAGACACTCACGCTCGCCACAGAGCTGACTCTCTCTGTCTCATATCCTCCTGCACTGTCACTGAACCACACGCCCAGGCAGAAGCTGACTGTTCTGAGCTCTAAACTGCCTGCACAGAATGAAACCAAAACAGCGTTTGTAGCGGGGTGTTTAATTGCTGTAATCGGTGTAGTCCCTATGTTTTTTTAATAAATAAGTTCATTTTGTTTTTTGGTAGCTGACCAAGCTCTGTTGCTGTTGGTGTAGGTGTAGTTGTTCGTGTTAGCATCCGCAGGTTTGGTTGTAAGGGGTCGAGATTGACGAGAATCTGTTTTGGTCTGAAGCCTGAGCTATTGTGTGTCCCACTGGATCCGTTAAGTAAAACCGCCCTATCCAGTATCCTGATAGAATGTCCACACAGGGGCACCTGGTATTCCAGAATGTCGCTGGCTTCTGTTTTAGAACAGTCTTTGAATTTGAAATTTGGGGCGAAAGATTCTGACTTGAGTCCATTCCAGCATGGCTGAACACCCAGGACACTTTCAGGCATTGCGTTTGATAAACGGGTTCATTAGCAGTGATGTATCTGTGAGCCCAGCTCCATATAGGCGCATTACTCTGTACTCTGTTCTGTACAAAGGAGAAAGTGTGCTTAATATCAATTGGTTAGGTGAGTCTGGGTTTGTGTATCAGTGTGTGCATTTCACTGTGTTGCAAACAATTGCACCCTTGTTACAGTGAGATCTATGGGGGAGAGGTCTGGGGCCCTGCTGTTGACAAGTGGGTTCTGAGGGGTCTTTGTTGGAGAAATAGTAAAATGAGTCACAGTAGGGTCCAGCTCCATGCACAGGCACATAACTCTGAGCGCGCTAACAAGTAACACTGTGGCCACTCTGTGAGGAAACTGGTGTGTTCAGCTTATTAAAAAGTTATGAGTTGCCCAAAGTCTGACTCCTGCTAGATTTGTACATGGAGGCAAAGAAAATAGACTAAGGAATGCCAGTCGAGAGGAAGCCCTACTGTCTTGTTTTTCCTCCAAAAAATGCCTTTCTCGGTTATAACGCTTGTCAGGTCTTGCCTGTCTGCGAGGAAATATTTAACCATTCACATATTGAGCGCGATGCGGTTTTGCCCAAAAAAGGGAATGCTGAAGTCTGATATGTTTGCGTAAGGTTTCGTTGTGTCTCTCGCACTCGGAGGAAATACTCGCTCGGCGTTCTGTAACCTGCCAAAAAAGTGCTCCGCTGTGTCTTTAAACACATGCAGGCAGATTCTTTCCATAAATCTCTCACTGGGCTCTGGCTACCCAAGAGCCTCTGCTCTGTGTGAGTGTACCGCTGTAACCCTGAGTTATGGGCATCGTTAAAGTGCCCCAATAAAGCTGTCCGTGTAGATGTGGGGGAGGATCACAGGCCCTGTGTCCCGTCAGGGCTTCCTCACACTGCCCTGGCCTGTTCCCCATTGCATCCCTGTCTGTGAAAAAGCGCTAGCGTACACGCCGGAAAAAACGTTATAATCTCCGTTAAGGCGCAGGAAACTTTGCTTTTTATAGATATGCACGCTTGTTTCGCAGAGCTCTCTTATCGCAAGGAGCCGCCGGCCTGCGTTATTTCAGAGTCCGTTTGACTGGAGGGAGGAGGGGATGGGTCAGGGAGGGAGTAGTGTTTCGGCGGAGGGGGGGAGGCCTGCGATCGAGCCCTCCTGTCACTGACTGACCGCCAGGCTGTCAGGGCTTGTCTGTCACAGGCCAGCCTCTCGCTGAGGGAAGCCGCAGAGGTCCTAATGAAGAGGGCTAATAGATGGCCTCTCTGTGCATCAGTAACGCTGACAGGACACTGCTGGGGAAGCGGTGATAAGCCAGGGATGGGCAGATGCCAGTTCTGTGCTGAGACAGAGAGCCGTTATGCTTCCTGACAGCGCCAATCAAGTACAGTCCTGCCTGTACAGTCAAATATTTCTGACCCTCACCGGCTCAATGCTACGGTGAACCGTGACAAAATTATAGAACAGAGAATAAACAGAGGGCGAAACATTGGAAAAGCTCCCTAAGAGTGATCCGGTGAACCCTACAGCGAGGCATGCGTAGAGAACAGAGTCACCTTGCCATACAGATCGGAGTGAATAAAAGAACACTAATAGATTAAATAAGTGCTACAGGCACTGTTCATGGGCTGTGACTACTTTACTGGGTCCCCTTAGTGGTGAATTCTTTGCCATCTAGTGGTAAAATGAAGGTAATATTGTTGCTCAGGGTGAGGTGTTCAGTCGATGACGTGAGTGTGTAGATTATGGCCCTTTCAGGGCTGCTTCCTGAGAGCCTAAAGCATGCAGGTTCAGGGCAAAGTCCTGATCTGCTTCTTCACCCTCATACCTGTATCTTAACTACGTTGTTCCCCTGGATCCTCCTTAAGAATTCGTGTCTCAGTATTGACTGCAGACACAGCAGCGTGGATATTTCTGAGAAAACGATAGTACTGTGATAATGGGAGTGGGTGACTGAGTGTCCTGTACTTTAGCACGCAACATGTCACAACATTACGTTACATTACTTTCATTCAGCAAACACTCTTACCCAGAGCGACTTCCAGCACAATAGCACGTAAGTGTAACCATTCAGACTGAATGAGCAACAGCGTCAGACCAGGCTAACGACACTCCCAGACCGGTGAGTGTGAGCATAACACCATTCAAGCCCTACCACAAGGTAACTTGTGCAACCTGACTAGATAACCTAGAAATTAAGGGAAGCCAAGTACACACTCTACCAGAGGTGGAAAACCCCGGCTTCAGAAAGTAAAAGTCCTACCATGTATTTTGTTCTAGCCATTCACTAAACAAGGTGATTTCACTAATTAGCTCCTCTACCTGGCTGAAGAGTTGTGCTAATTAAATTCAGCTGGTGTCGTGCATGGATGCTACAAATACGTGGCAGGACTTTTACTTTCTGAAGCCGGGGTTTTCCACCTCTGCACTCTACCATACATCACAATCACTAGATAACAGAACCCATAACACATTGCGATACTTGCCGTTTATTTCACGCATAGTAATACAAGTAGCAGGTGGTATTAAAGTCATTAAATGCTAACGGTTATTCTCTGCTGAAACGCTGCTGTGTTTCGCTTTATGTTGCAGGTTCATGGGCGTCTGTGTTCAGGAGGGCCAGCTCCACGCTCTGACCGAGGTAAGAGTCAACGCTGTGTTTGGAGCTGCTGGATTGGGTGGAGTGTTTTGTGTGGTGTATATTACAGTTCTGTTTGTTTTGGTGTTTGTAATGGCCATGTACACAAGGAACAGCAACTTGGAGCTGGTTAGTACAGCACCTTGTGTCATATTCATATAATGACACTACTAGTGGAATTATTTTTGAGTTGGAACGCTTTGGTTTGGTTTGGTTCTGTCCACTTTGAATGCATGTTTAGCTGATGCTTTTATTGAGTTAGAACGTTTGAATACTTCTGTATATATGGATGTATTTTTGGGGATGGAGTTTGGTGACGTCTGCTTTTGGTTCTTCCTGTAGGGATACCTCAAGTGTTGATGTATTGTTAATTGCTCATTGTTAACCGGTTTTGAAAATGGAGAATACACAAAGGCATAAAGCACACTGCTGGCTGTGTTTGATCGTTCAGCAGTGTGATAGTCTTGGGTTTCTCTGGAGAGGAAGTCGGGAGCGTGGTCTGTTTGAAGGGTCTTCAGATGGGAGCAGATGTCAGGTGGTTTACGGTGCGCGTGTCAGTGTAGCTGAGCAGGACGTACAGAGTGTTTCACCATCCAAAGGGATGAAAGGTCTTAATCCCAGAGATCCTAAAGCTGGGTAGAGTAACAGGTCAGATCACCACAGCCACCAGCAGCAGCGGCATGCAGCCGACCGAGTGCTAACGCGCTAAAGCGTGCCACTGTGCAGATCCATACTGAGGAGAGGCTACACGCACGCACATACACACACGCGCGCACACACACACACACACCTCATCTGCCACGGCCAACTGGTCCCCTCTGCTTGCCCTCCCTCTCCTGTTCATTATACCGACAGCCAAAGATAAAGCGAGCCCTGGCGTGACAGATCGTAAGAGGTTTCTTCGTTAAGCTGGGTTGCGTGCGTGCGTGTTTGCATGCGTTTGTATACGCCTGAGTGCATGCGTGTGTGCATGCGTGTGTGCACATGGTCATATGTGCAGGCTGGGCCTGAGTGTGTGTGTGTGTGTGTGTGTGTGTGTGTGTGTGTGTGTGTGTGTGTGTGTGTGTGTGTGTTGTACCCATGTCTGGTTTGGTGTAGGTACATGGGCTTGTGTCTGTGTCTCTGTGTTTGTGAATACGTGAATGTACATAGCGGTAGGCATGTGGTATTAGTCAGCGGCACTATAAACACGATTCTCCATAGCCTGACGCAGGAATGTCTCCCCTGTAATCAGGAAAGCCTGCACAGACCATAATTGCACACATCACAGAGCAGGACTTCACATAGTACAACTCGTAAATTTTGACAAGCATGTACGCATAAAGAGAAAAAGGCCAACAAGAGCAGCACAGCTGTGATCTGTGAATAACGTAAACAGTGACCGCATCAGAGGTTAAGTGCCACGAGGAAATGCGGAGTGCATGCTGTTCTCACATTAGCACACTGAGGGCACTCCCGGCTGTTTATGTAATAGTCTAGGCCTTTTCGCTCATTTTGTGACTGTAGGAGTCACGCTGTGAAGCCGTCCATTGTTGTTGCCGGGAGGCGACTCTGCAGCATCCGTGTCCTGCTTAGCGGGTGAGCAGAGGTCGAGAGTGGGAAGCCCCAGGTCCTGGCGCTCTGGGTTTGCGCCCACAAACGGAGCCAAACCAGGACACCCTGTCCACCGGGCTTCACGGCGCTCCCTGTCCGAATCGGGCCAAGCGGAAAGGCCACCCGCGGAGCGCATTTTCCCCACCCGATACCCTCCCTGGACAGCGGGCGTTTTTAAAGGATGAATTTTACAGAGTCACAAACAGCAGGCTTGACCTCACACAGGGCCACCTACCGCGCGGCCGATTTTTCCGGCCCTCTGATTGGTGGTTCAGGTTGAGGAGAGCTGATGAGATTCAGAGCTGTTTTAAGCGATGTGGCTGAATGCTCCGGTGCCGGTTGAGGACGGTCAGATCCGCTGCTGTCAGTGTGTGTGCCCAGTGTTTGAGCGTGGTTTGGGCTGCCCATCCTCCCTCGGTGCCAGGCCGAGCAGAAACCCACACCTCCGGCCTCGGGAGTGGGTCGGGCCGTGTGGAAACACGAACAGCCAGCTCCCAGCCTGTTTCCAATGCATTATTCAGAAATCAGTACAGATGGCCATTGTCTGAAAGGAGAGCAGCGTGCTTCGAATTGCTGCGTTCCAGCCCGGGCTCTGAAGATTCCAGCCGGTGTCCTACGCATCGCTGCAGTGTTTGGGGGCATGGCAACATTATCTAAGTTCTCAAACACTAACCGGGCAGAACAAAGACATCGTGTGTCATACAGCAGCTTACAGCTGAGAGCGTTTCAGTCAGAATAGCTGCTTATGGCAGTGGCTGGGCTTCGGACAGAGTGGTGCTCTTATGAACACACTGTCACCCCCATAGCTCAGCCACATTCCACAGAGCGCGGTTCCTGGTTGGACAGACACAGCGTGGGGTCTCTGGCGTGTGTCACGGAGGTGACGACTTGTGCCCGATGAAGCTGTTGCTCCAGTCAGGTCAGGGCTTCTACCTCTGATCCGCGGGGTTATTTTTAGGCCTGTGGCCTTTGTTGTGGTAAATAATTTGTGCAGCTCCATGTCCCGATGAGGACAGATAGGGGGTGCAAAGGTAGACCTGGGCCCAGCCCCGCACCGGCCGTGGTGAGCTCTTGGCTCTGACCGATTGGCGGGGGTCTCTCTGAGCAGCGTGTGCCGGCTTGGCTTTCATGGGGCGTGCCAGTCCTTTTGAAACTGTCCTTTTCCCCTTTGCCTAGATGGGGATTCCCCAGGGAGAAACCACAACAAACGGAGTGGGTTTTTTTTTTTCTTTTTGTTTAAATAGCAGCGTTTCATCTCTAATACTGCCTTTCGTGGGTCTCTGTTCTCCGCTGTAGGGGAGTGACATTTCGGTGGCAGCTTTCAGTCGGCAGGTCTGTCAGCTGTCTCACTGTGTGCCTGACATTGACGGGTCTGTGTTGGGGCTTGCACCAGGAGAATGGGAGCAGGAACGAGTGGGGATGTGTGTTTGGAGGCAAAACGTTGCAGGCTCAAAGCTGGGATGCTGCTGTTGAGAGAGCTTACATTTTACACACTGTAAAGCCACCCCGGTGAGCAGCCCTGGCTTAGCACATGAATGATGGAGTGTCACAATAGTTTCTTTCTCTAGAGAGACAAAGGAAAGGTTCTGTTAAACTGTCGAGGATCGCCACGGGCAGGACGGGTTATTTTTAGTCCCGTTTAAAGCATTCTGCGTGACAGCCTGTGAGTGGATTCTTGTTGTTTCCCAAATGGATAACCTTGCGCCCGTGATTAGGGCTGATTATGTGGAGGGGAAAGGCGTAAGAGTGGCTGATCTGAGAACTGTGGAGTGGGGATGGCAGGGGGTGCTGTTGGGGGTGGGGGGGGGGTGGGGGGGGGGGCTACTGGCCAGCCTCCAGTTCAGCCTGTTCCTGCCCTCTCACAACCCCCACGTAAAGAACCCAGATAAGACAGAGCCGGGCGGAGGACATTTTCCATACACAATAAACAATCGGCATCAAACATGTGTTTTCTCCCCCTTCAGCGTGGCCTTTTTACCGCGCGTGTCCGTTTGCTTTCGAGCGCGGACAACGTCGTTTCACAGTGTCGCGTGTGGAGCGATACAAGCTGTACTGAGCCCTGCGGCGGAGCCGAGTGTGTCCCGATCTCACTGGAGTCGCTCCACCCGCATCAGCACAGCAACCTTTGCTCCGTTTCCCCACTGCCTGATGTGCATAACCCTGAGAAGAATTAGCGCAGTCTTAATCCCTCGTAATCCCCGGACTACGGGGGATTATGCTATTATTTGAAACTTCGGAGACTTGCTGGTAAAGCCCCTCGGTCTGAGGCTGGGGCGTTCTGATTGGTGGAACACTCAGGTTGGGTCTGCTTCCGGAATGTTTCTAGCGCAGCCGCCGCCCTGTTTCTCTCTCCTCTGTATTAGAGGCAGTTACAGACTCTTTAATTAGAACCCTTAGAAATGGCCGTGTTTGGGCGTGGCTCTTGCTGCTGCTGACCTGCACGGCTCCTCTCTGGCTGCATGAGCAGGTGGGTGCGGACGGTTCCAGGTTACAGGCCCAGCGGGGATCGGCCCTGCAGAGTGGAGGTGGAGGTGGGGAGGCCTCGTGGGATTCCAAACGCAAACGTCACGCTTAGCCTTGGCCGCATGCTAACCTTCGACGCGGGTTCAGAGATCGGATTGGCTGGCGTCCAGCCGTCTGAGACTAGACCCAGGATTTGAGGGAAGGGTTTACCCCTTTAGATGGGACTGAGTGGGGGGCAGACAGCAGGTGCAGTGGGGCTGTGGAGTAATTTGCGGTCGATCTCTGTAATCCTCTCCAGCGACTCTGGGGGGGGGGGTCTTGCAGGAGTGGTGACAAGGAGGGTGGCAGAGGGGGCCAGGATGCGGCCGGTTGGCAGGAGACAGAACTGCCACTGTCACCTCTGACCACAGTTGGACACGGTGTGGAGGGCCAGACCGGTTGGACGCTCTTGGCACACATTGAGCTTCGAAAATTGTTGTTTTCCTTTCTAATGTGGCCCTGTGTCTGTTTGTGAGACAGTCTGTGTGCAGCTTAGAGTTCCTTGAAGTAAACAGGGCAAAAATAGACAGGGACCTGCAGCAGAGAGAGTTGAATAGTAGGCTTTTAGTAAGGTTTATGTTTCTAGCATACTTTCTCAGGGTGAGCACAACAACTGTCTTAACTACCCTGTCCCAGGCTAATTTATATACAGCACATCGTCGTTTTCGGCATAAACATGTAATTTAGCAAAACGGGGCGAGGCACAAAGACTCTCTTATCTGTGTTTCTGTCTGTATTTTCATTGTTGACATTGTGTTTTCACTTGTTAGAGATATTTACTTCATCAGCAGTTTCTTAAAACTAAAAACGAGCTCGGAAACTCACAAATTGCATTGCTTGCAAAATTTCTCGGGGGGGCTGGTGGGGGTGGTGGGGGGGTTGATTTCCTTCTGCGTTCTGTGTTTTTTTATAAATTTCACAGATGATACCAAGCTCTTCCCGTTTTCGCGAGAGCCTTTTTTAAAAGTGTTGGTACGTAGTCATGACAGACCGAATTGTTTATTCCGCGGTGACGAAATGTATCGCAGATTTCTGAAACTGGAAATGTCCCGTCTTGTGAGCGTGTAGCGGAGGAAGCAAACAGACGCAGAGGTGAAGCTCCTGATTCGATAAGAACAGTCACACGCGATTGGTTACCGTTCAACTCACAGTGCGGGCAATGTAAAGTAAGGGTTGGTGTTCATCCGCGTTCAGTCGTGGTGAGAGAGACTGCAGGAAGGATGGCCTTCGTGCAGAATAACGGCGCTTTGGCGGATTCAGCGCTGCCCGGTAATCCCATCGAAGCAGATTAACCTGCAAGAGACACGCCGGAATAAAAAGGTCGACCTCACAGCTTGAATGGAAACAAACTGGGTGTACCTGCCCAAGGGGTCATGACCTTCTGCCTTAACTCCTGTCAGTGCAGCTGAAAGTCTGTCATGACAGCCAGCCCTGCACTTTTCTGTATGTTTAAGCAGATACTGTTTTTTTAAATGCCCACTTTTTTCACTTGTTTAGTTTAGTTGTAGGGATGATGCACAACACATTAGTTGCACCAGATTTAGCTATGTAGCTAATGTTGCATTGGCAGTGCTTGGGCCAGAAGCACATTAAAATATATATATATTTGTACCAGAATTACTGAGGTGGAGTGCCCTGATGAAGGGCACAATAGCAGTGGCCCCCTGGGATTTGAACACACAACCCTCAGGTTCAGAGAGCAGTATATCACATGCAGCATATCGGTGATTCATCCTTTGCTGTCAGAATGCCCTGTCTCACAGCGGCCGACTCTTTGTGAATGACGAGCTTGTCGCAGTTAGAGCCGGCAGACGTGTCTTTTCTGGGCGTCATTACTGGTAAAACCACTTAGAGGATTGTGGTTAGGCTCTCGCTTTCTCCACAGGCGGACGCTCCTCTTACAGAGCTCGCTGCCCGCGTCACCGCTGTCAGCCTCACCTGCAAATAGACTCCAGGTTAAGTTTGTGAAGCGTAAACCCCTTCACTTCCTGGCTCTGTCTTTCCCAATATAATCAATCCTCAGCACACTGGCCAAGGGGAGCTGCACTTCATGCATTTTAAATGGAAGGCCGGAAGCAAGTTTTAGAGACCTTGGATGGCTAAATAGAAGGGGTCAAAGGTGAAAGCAGGTCACTGTTTTCCATTGTCCAGTGAAGACAGGTTCTTTCTTTTGGGACAACATGCCTCCCTGCCATCCAGGAAAACTTCCTCTGTCCCTGATTCAGTCAGTTTTGTCTTGTGTATCAAATGTGTTATGCTTTATATAGGCAGACACAAGCCACCTCACAGAGAGGCTGATGGGAGATGAAGTCCTTTGCTTTGCATCAGCACTTTGCTGTTCTGCTGTTAGCTGCCTGTGCAGCTCTGTATCAGGACACCTGCTGAATCGAGCAGCGTGAATCGAGCTAATTGATGCTGAGATCTCCGAGACCTTTACCGGGAGCTCCCTAACAATCGAATAGTGCAATTCACGAATCTGTTAGTTGTCTCTGTGTTGTGGTTTGTCTTTGCTAAGGCTCGAGACCACTGGTGCAGGTGGCTGACCCTGCTCTCTGCTCTTTCAGTACATAAACGGGGGGAACCTGGAGCAGCTGCTGGACAGCAACAAGCACCTGAGCTGGACGGCGCGGGTGAAGCTGGCCTGTGACATCGCCATGGGGCTGGGCTACCTGCACTCCAAGGGCATCTTCCACCGGGACCTCACCTCCAAGGTGTGTCAGTGCAGCTCCTCTCCACTCTACCACCTGTCCCTGGGGCTCTCAGGCACACGCACACACGCACACGCACACACGCACGCACACATACACACGCGTGCGCACACGCACACACACACACATACACACATACACACACACACACACACGCACACACGCACGCACACACACGCACACACGCACACACGTACGCACACACACATACACACGCGTGCGCACACACACATACACACATACACACGCGTGCGCACACGCACACGCATACGCACACGCACACACACATACACACACACACATACACACGCACACATCACAACCACAAGCATCAGTCTTAAGCACAGCTTTCTAGGTCATGAGTAGCTACCAAACCCACCAGCTGAGCCCACTGTGGCTGATAGCTTTAATCAGCTGGGGTTCTCTGATTTAACTGCTTGCGTGATTGCATTGTTTATTTGTCTTATAAGAGTCAGAGGGCTCATTTTTTTTTACCCTCTGCATTTGATAATACGGCTGTTTTTTAATGGGGATTTCCTTTTTTTAATAAAAGCCTTCCTCAAGCCAGAGATCCGGAGTTCATCACTCTAACCACTACATCACCTGATGTGCTTAGTATGGTTGTTAAAATGAACAGCAGTTATTGAAAGTAACTGCAGACTCAGTGCGGTTTTTCAAGGGCATGTGTTCTCTGTGTCTGCTCTGCCACGTGTGAGCAGCTAGATGTTGACCTCTCTTTCTCCACAGAACTGCCTGATCAAGTCCGACGAAAACGGTTACACGGCCGTAATCGGGGACTTCGGCCTGGCAGAGAAGATCCCGAGCCACGAGTGAGTGCGATTCAACGGTCGCTTCCCTTGCCCAACCGACGCTGCCCCTCTCTTTCTGCCTCTGTCTGCGGAACGCAGCCAGTCACGTACTCAAAAACAAACCGTAAACAAAGCAATCGAAAAAAGAGGAATGTGCAGAGGAGAAACTGTGGTTCTGCGATTCAGCCGACTGTCATATCTGACTGTCCTATCGGGGAAATAAAGGCATGACTCAGCCGGCTATTTTTAGTGCACGTTTTTTTACGTTGGCCTTGGGACCTCAGAAATTCCCCACTAAACGATGATTAATCCCAACCAGCTCACGCCTGAGGCGGTATTCTAGTTTTCGCTTAACTAGCGTTGCTCAGCACTAAGGAATCCTCCAGCTGCCTGAAACTGAGTAATCTGATGACATGCGAAAGCGAGAAATTAGCGTTTTCATCCTTTTTGATTCATTCAGATGACACAGTGTACCAGACATTCTGGGTTTCCTGTAATGAGGATAAATTTGGCGGAGGTTAATTAGGGAAAGCTTATGTGGCGCGGCCCGCTGATGACTCCAGCGGCAGCTGATGCAGTGTTTGTGAGGCACCGGGTCCCGGTAAGGTGATCAGTGTCCGTTTGGCCTGCCAGCTCCTCCCTCCCCTGGCCCCTTCCTGTCTGTCCACAGGGCAGCTCTCACTGTGTTAAAGGTCATCTTTAGATGAGCGTTGATGGACAGCTCTGTGTGTTCTAAGTTTATCCTTCTGATAGGCCAGCGCCGTGCACCTTGTAGGGGTGGGACCAGCCCGGGTTTTACCGCGAAACCCCCACATCAGCTGCTGTCCCGGTTTTGTCTTTCAGCGTAACGCGGATATCCTTCCCTTCCTGCCAGTGACCGGCTCGGCACAGTTCTCAGAGTTTGGGCACACGAGCTTGATTGACAGCTCGTTTGGGGGCTGCATGTGTGGTCAGTGGGGATGCTGTAATTTGCGTCCGCACCTGGCAGTACGCCGGGGGGTATTGAGTTGCAGTCATGTTATGCCCCCCCCCACACACAAGGAGGGGCCTGTGATGGCTTGCTATTGTGCCCTCCTGTCACCACAGTCATGTGACCCCAGTCATGCTTTCACTGCATCGCCGCGGCGCATATGGAAACCGTGCACCAGCGGAGACTTGCACACCTCTTACTTTCGGGAGTCTCGTTACATTCTGAGTATAAATATCTGGCCAGACTCGACCGGCTGGCGTGGGACAGCCTGACGAAGAAACGGAACCATCACGCGTGTTTCGCGTCCAGTCGGCCATGATTCACCGGCTGGTGTGGCAGTGTTCCCCGCCGGTGGCCGTGACGAGCCGGCTATCTTCAGATCTCTGTCTAAATCAGGCTTCAGACGTCTGCTGAGCCACGCCTCTGCGTGAAGTCGTGCAGAGAGGAGCAGAGGGAAGGCGAGAGCGTGCTCGGAGAGCAGGGCTAACCTGTGGGGGAAAGGGTGGACCTGTGCCAGGGGGAAGGGGTCACCAGGGTGCACAGGAACATAGCGTTCGAAAGCAAACTCCGTGAGGGCCAAAAATAACGGGCTGGGCCAAGGAAGCCCGCCTCTCCCATGACTGCTGTACACATGAGCCTGATAAAAATGTTCCTCTAATAGATTATTCTTTTTTTTTTTTTTTTCCCTTCGCTAGTGTTTGACCTCAGTGTTCCATATTAGATCAGCAGTTTCAGGGAGCATAACCAGTTTATAAATGAAAGGGTACGAATAAGCTGTTTGTGGTATAAACCGGATGGGCTCTGGCCACGGCAGCGCAGGCTGTAACCAGGGCTGTCCAGCTTTGGGCTCGGTGGGCCTGAATCCAGCAGGTTTTCCTGTCCTCTGCAACACCACTCGGAACTGTGGAGGGAGGCCAAACTGGCACAGCCGGGGCAACAGCTCCTTGAATCAGGTGGTTCAGGACCTGGCTGTAATGAAAGCCTGCAGTCGCTGTGCCTCGGTGGTCACTCCCCGGGTTTAAGTGACCCCTCTTGGCCTTTGTTTGTCTGACAGAGCTGAAGGGGAGAAGCTGGCAGTGGTGGGCTCCCCCTTTTGGATGGCGCCGGAGGTGCTGCGGGACGAACCCTACAATGAGAAGGTGAGGGTTCGGTCTCGGGGAAGGACTGTTCAGCATCGGGGGCTGCTGGGGGGGGGGGGGGGGGGGGGGTGCTCTTATACAGGGTGGTATCCTCTCTGAATTCGTGGTGAAGTGATTATATTAATATGAGTGAGGCACACTGTAGCTCTGCTGGGGGTTTGATGGTAAGGCACAGCGCGGGCCTGATGCAGGGTCTCCTTGTTTCCAGGCCGACGTCTTCTCCTACGGGATAATCCTGTGTGAGATCATCGCTCGCATCCAGGCCGATCCCGATTACCTGCCCCGGACCGAGGTGAGTCAGAGCGGCCGTCTGGACGGCTCACTCCTTTCAGGTGCGGATTACCCGGGCACCAGCGTGAGGTCTGGAGTTCCAGGCTAACCTATGACCCTCTTTGCTCCCCTGGCAGAACTTTGGCCTGGATTACCACGCCTTCCAGCACATGGTGGGGGACTGCCCGCCGGACTTCCTGCAGCTGGCCTTTAATTGCTGCAATGTGAGTATGGCTGTGTCCTAAACCGGGTCCTTCGACCCTGCTTCCTCAGTCTCCTCTGACCCCCCAGCAGCATTCAGCACATCACACAGAGTGGTCTGACTCAGTAGTCTGGCCAAGTAAGGATCTGGCATATAAAGCTCATTTTATCAGTTAAAAACACAGCGTGACTGTTGATGTACTCTGGTTAGCCCCTGCACTGGTCTGATTGCATTGTGTCTGTGTGTGTGTTTGTGTTGTTTCCTTGTGTGTCTGTGTTTGTGTGTTTGTGCTGTTTCCTTGTGTGTCTGTGTGTGTGTGTTTGTGTGTTTGTGCTGTTTCCTTGTGTGTCTGTGTGTGTGTGTGTGTGTGTGTGTGTTTGTTGCTGTTTCCTTGTGTGTCTGTGTGTGTGTGTGTGTGTGTGTGTGTGTGTGTGTGTGTGTGTGTGTGTGTGTGTGTGTGTTTGTTGCTGTTTCCTTGTGTGTCTGTGTGTGTGTTTGTGTTGTTTCCTTGTGTGTCTGTGTGTGTGTTTGTGCTGTTTTCTTGTGTGTCTGTGTTGTGTGTCTCTGCGTGCCTGCGTTCTCCAGATGGACCCCAAGCTGCGGCCCTCCTTCCCAGACATCGTGAAGAAGCTGGAGGAGATCCAGAGCCGGCTGAAGGCGGAGGAGTCGGAGCGAGAGAGGGAGAGGATCCACCTCGGCATGGATGTGGACCGCAAGACCATCGCCAAAGGTGCCACCTGCTCACCGCTCCCCCACATATGCACACACACACCAACCACACACACACACGCACACACACACACGCACGCACGCACACGCACCCCGCCTCAGCAGTCAGTAAAACCCCGCACTCACAGCTGCCTTCTCACCAGTGCTTCCTGCCGGTGTTTACGCCGAGGCTAACAGAGATTACAGTTCTGCGCTGCTCCTCACCACTCCACACCCACTCTCCATGTCCCTGTGGAAAAAAACTTGCTTCATGACAGATTCTTGGAAGCAGCTCAAAATCGTGCTGCACTGAGCCTTCCAGTAGCTCCCTGTGAATGTTAAATGCCCATTTATGATATCAAGGTCTAAATGGGCTCTGCATCGAGGCAGTGATACCCCTAGCCCACCCCACCCCATCCCTGACTCTCTCTGCATTAGTTTTATTATAGACAGTATCTCCTTACAGACTCAAATTGCTACACCAAGTTAGACCTTAGGAAATTATCTGTGAAGCTTTTTTTTTTCTCGACTCGGCCAAGAAATGCAGGCCGTGGAAGAATCGGTGATTTGCAGGCAAGCTGCCTAACCTTTGAGCCACAAGGCAGGTTCTCAGGAGGGCTGCAAATCACACGAGCTTCTTGGATTCTGTTCTATTTCTAATCCGGTACATTTCTCAGCCTGCGGTCGGCTGGGTTTCCTGCATATTACACAGGCCATTCCTAAAAGCTGTAAACAGCCTCTTACAAGCGCCTTATACACTGATACTGTAAGTCTGTAATATCATTCAGATTTTCTCCTGTTAGGAGGTTGTGTATAGCATGGGTATACTGAAGACATTTTCAGATGTAATCAAATTATCTAACGTAAACTGACATGTGCAAAATGTGCCACAAGAGCCAGGGTTTCTTGATAGTCATATCCTCGTGACTACATTACTTCATTTAGCAGATGTTTATTACGCTGTATTTCTGGATAGTCATATCCTCATGACTACTACACTCTGTTTCTTAATAGTTATGTCCTCATAACTGTTACATTGTATTTCTTGATAACCTTGTCCTTGTGACCATTACGCAATTTTTTTATGTGATTTGGCTTCATTTTGCAGGTTTTATGATCATTTCAACCCTCCATTGGTGTCAGAGATGCATCTCTGTCTTCTGTTGTTGTGGAGCTTGGAAGCAGAGTTCCGGGTGTACCCGGGGTGTCAGAGATGCGTCTCTGTCTTCTGTTGTTGTGGAGCTTGGAAGCAGAGTCCCGGGTGTACCCGGGGTGCGGTGATGTGTCTCACAGCCGGTCCTCTCTGTGCACAGGTCCCGGCGAGAAGGTCCAGGGCATGAAGCGGCTGAACCCGCTGGGCCTTCAGGACGATAAGATCCCGCCCAAATCCCCGCGGCCGCGCCGCAACATCTGGCTCTCCCGCAGCCAGTCGGACATCTTCTCCCGCAAGCCCAGCCGCAAGGTGAACGTGCAGGACCCCTACTACAACCCGGGTCCCAGGGCACGCAAGATCAACCCCTTCAACGCCCGCGAGGACCTCAAGGGCGGCAAGATCAAGTTCTTCGACATGCCCAGCAAGTCAGTCTTCTCCCTGATGTTCGACCTGCACTCGCCCCCGAGCGGGTCTGTCACCTACCACTCACAGCTGGGCCCCGGGGCCCCCGACCCCTGGCAGGAGCCCTGGCAGCTGCCCGGCCGCCGCTGCCATTCGTTGCCCGTGTCTCCCCAGCTGCCCCCCCGGGACGTGCACAAGGCCGACCCGGCCCCCCTGGGGGGCAGGGCTCCAGGGGGCTGGGGCGGGAAGTACTCTGTGCTGGAGATCCCCCCTTTCCAACAGAGGGCGGAGGAGGGTGAGGAGGAGGAGGAGCAGGGCTGGTCGCCCCTGCCCTGCGAGAGGGGCGAGGCCATGGACTGCTCCAGCAGCTGTGGGACCCCCGAGGGGGAGGAGGACAGCCCCTTCCTCCCTGCCGAGCCCCAGAACGGGCCCTGCGCGCGGGGGTGGGCCTGCGAGGACATGGAGGCCGAGGACCAGGAGCAGGGGGCCACGCCCGATGCCGGAGTCCCCGGCCTGGACAAGGCCTCCTTCAGCCTCAGCCTCTCCGTGGAGCCCCTCTGCCCCACGGCACCGGAGAACTTCAACTCCATCGTGCTCGCCCCCTGCGGGGCCCAGGAGGCGCCTGGCATCCACTCCAAATGTGACATTTAGTGCACTCCAGCGGCCGGCGAGAACCGCGCAGGAACCGATCTCCGGACGGCGGAGATTTAACCCGAGAGAGAACCCTCCTCAGATCCAAGATGATAAGTGATTTTACTGGACGGCCTGCAGACAGAGATTATTTTTAGATATTGTTATTTAATATAATGAAAAAAAAGATGTACATATTGTTTCTTGAAATGAGGAATCCCTGAACTTTCACAGGGCTGGTATTTAAGCACTTGGAGTGGAAAAAAAAACTATCCAAAGTGTGAGGAATCGATCCAGGTCACCTCCAGAGACCGTAAATGAAGGGTCTGTCAGATTACCTTGTGACCGAATTTGAGGTCCCCAAATGAACAGAAGTGCCTTCAACAGTGAAACGTCCCTCCACCAGCAACTCTCAGCTGTAGCATTAAGGCAGTTCCATTTGGCGCAGCCCTGAAAGTCGGGTCACATGGTAAACAGATCCTTCGTGTATAGCTGTTGCTTCCCTTCAGGCCTCCTAGTATTACCACATGGAATAACTCCTCTTTCTCCTCTAAGAATCCAGCTGTAGCATTAAGGCAGTTCCATTTGGCGCAGCCCTGAAAGTCGGGTCACATGGTAAACAGATCCTTCGTGTATAGCTGTTGCTTCCCTTCAGGCCTCCTAGTATTACCACATGGAATAACTCCTCTTTCTCCTCTAAGAATCCAGAGGTTTGAATGACCATATCGAAACAAATGATTGATGGATCTATATCAGCTACTTTTACAGAAGCAAGTGGGCCGATCGACATCTGATTTAGACCTGGCTCAGCAGAGAACCTGACTTCCTGTGCAATAATGACCTCAACTGGTCAGTTGGGAGAAGATACAAAAGTAAAACCGGCAGGCCTAGCTCCTCTTTCAGGGCTGGTTGCCCATTCCTGCTGAAACACAAAGCTAACAAGGAAACGGAGAGAATGTGACAGCTGCAGAGGTCTCTGCTACGACAGCAACCGAACCCACAGCAGAGCTCCTCTCACACAGTAAATAGCCAAGAGAGCCAGAGTGTGGCTTCCCTTATATATTTCCCCGTGAAATATTGATGTAAAAAAACAATCAGTACATACCAGAGGTCTGCCCTTATATTTAAACACTTTGTTTGTCCTGATTTATATTTGTTGTCCCAAATGACTTACTTCATGTGGTGGCTGAATTCAGAAGAAAACAATGCTAAAACCTCAATCGTTAGTCTGCTAAAATGCCTGATTTACAGCCCTTGGTTTACTTCAGTTCATAATAAAAAGCTGAGATGTACCCACAATTTCCCAAACTGCTTATGGGACATCCTGTGTTGTTGGCAGAAGTCTGTTTCAAATGCGTTGTCACAAAGAGCAAATTTAATTAATATAGGTTGGTTATTTTCTAAATGTCAGTCCCGGAATATGATGAACATGTATCTCCCTAGCTCATTGTGCAACAAGGGCAACGTTACCTTTTAACTTCAGCTTCTAAACCTTCTTTGACATGTCGAATTGATCTCTCCTTATCTGCTGGAAGTCGTTTTCCAAAAGGTGTTCCGAGCGCTGGATGTGTGACCCCCGCTTTAATTGCTTTGTTCGGGCATGACTCAGCTTCTCTGTCATTGCAGTATGGCGTGAGAGTCCAAAGGAGCATTTTACGGGGTCGTCCAAGTGCGTAAATCAGAGATGTGTCAAAGGCGACATTTCAACATACAATGATGCCTGTACACAGTCGCTGGTTTATGATAATTCAACAAAATAGAGATTTACAACGACAGACAAGGGAGTGAGAACGGCCGTAAACAAATGCAGAAAGGGCTAAGGAGGCCGCACGTTGGGGTCGTGTGCGTCTGTTGTGTTGTCTTTCGTGTTTTAATTTGTTCTGACTCGGTGAACACATATAGAGGAGCGGAAAATCAGTTTCTTCGCGATGTTTCACTAGCGCTGCAGCTACACAGAAAAAGCCGTCCAAGGCCGTTATACGCCACGGTGTTCCCAAGCCGCCACGCAGCGCGCGCAACTATTCTCAAAATTTACGATGTACTTCATGTGCGAGTGTGGTTAAACGGACAGATGTTTAAACTATATGAATATTTGATGCCATCTTAATATTTATCTGACCCCTGGATACGTATCCCACGCAACTCCTGCTTATAACATTGCGTCTCTGGGAAAATAAGAATCCGTTCCTGATAACAGGGTTTGCAACGGGTTTCCAGAAGTGCATTGTGTCATAGAGGCAAGATCGGCTCGTACTGACAAAATCTCTCCTGTTTTGCACCTCCCCTAGGTTTTGATTATTGTTTGATCTGTATGTGGGGGACGCCTGCTTGTAAAGGCCTTCAGTCATTAAGGTCACCATCTTTTAATGGACATCAAACTACACTGGATGCTTAGGAAAGAGCTTGACATGAGGCGACCTCAGCAGACAGTGCAGGCCAGCACAGATCTTTCTCACACTTTGTGATCTTCGGGGCTGCCGCAGAATCCTGGCCTGTTACTACTTAAAACATTAATTGCACTTGAAAGGAAGAAAAAAAAAGTATACATGTATATTTAACCATGTCTGCATTTGTCTTACATTTCTATGCAATAAATAACTGCAACAGGATAGCTACATTTTACAGAGATGATCTATTTTGATATTTATAAAAAAATACTATGTCTTATTTCGATATCTGTAAACAGACTTGTGTTTAAATACTAAATGTGCTGTCTTTGTAAAATACTGAAATTCGTTGTAATGAATGCCATTTACAGTAAGTTCCACCCTGTTCTTTGTAAATTCATCTTTGGTCTGAAATCCTGACTGTTTTAATAATACTGTAAATTTGTGTTTGTTCCTGAACAGCAAGTGTGTATTTAAACCAAAGACAGATCAGGACTAGAACTTTTCATACATATTGCTTTTTACAAATGTTTTTGAAAGAACAGTGTCTATATATAAGCACATGTATGTATTCTCAATCGCTTTAAAATAAATTTAAAACTACTGCACTTGTCCAGTTTATTTCAGCAGAAATTAAGCTCTCATCCCCTAAATACAGTATGCAGCGGTAATTTATTTTGGAAATCAAAATCCCACTGATGGAACTAATTTAAAATGTAAAATGTAATGGCAATAAAGGCCGTCAAACCAACCTCAAACCACACAGCAATCCAGCAATACTCATCAGCGTATTGGTTTTGTGTACATTCTTTGCCTGTTGTTTTCAGAGATGACAAAATTACAACAGTAACAGAATAATGGCTACAGGAAAAAAAAAATATGGAAGATGACTGTAAAATTGGAAATACTTTAGCACTCTGATACTTGCAAAACAGTTCATTTTATTTTTCATTTTCATTTTTCATCTAGTGAGTTTTTGGTCACACAGAACCTTACGCTGACAGATCCCGCAAGACCAAAGCTTGGTAAAGATACAAAAATGTGTGACTGTTTTGCAGATATCAGTGTCAGAGGACTCTTTCCAAGTTCACAGTGTTACCCTACTCTCAGGCCCCTGAGTTTAGCTGGGTTTGGATGCACAAATGTCTGTGGTCCTACTCATTAATTATTCAGAAGACAACTTGTTTCCAGTCACAGATAGTTTCATGAAATTTGCAGCTTGGATAAATGCATTTCTAAATGAGCTGCGATGTTTGCTTTCCTGTTGGACCAGCTGACTCCTTTGTGTGTGGTTTATATTGTTCCTGTCACCAAGAACTACACTCAAGAAAAAGAAAAAGCCTTTTAATGAGTTTCTCCAACATGTTAACCACCCAGTCCATTGTTAATCTAATTCATAAAAAAGCCTCCTGAACCAATGCTGTTCTCAAAATATTTTTCCCTGACATGAGAAATGAATCCCTAAGCTGGCAGGACCACGCTCCTAAAGAGTGCAAGTTAAGTGTGATTCAACTAGATAGAAAATCAACCATCCTTCTTGCCTAGAAGTCCCCACTCCCTACATATCTAGATCAGCTCTTCCCCCACACCATCTCCATCTTGTGTGTGTGGGCTTTGGAGGACTTGGAGAAGGTGCTCTTCACGATGTGAAGGGGGACAGATTTTCCGCTGAGGTAGAGCTTATTCTGACACTCAGGGAGGCGTGTGTCTGAGCTCGACTCGTCTGGCCTGCCCTTCAGGGTGCAGGCGAAGGAGAAGATGTACCCTGTCATGAAGGCGTCGAATCCCGCCCGGTGGGTGCCGCCCTCCGCCTTCTTCCCTTCAGCCCCCGTCTTCGCTGCGGGTGGGGGGTCGTCTGGCGTCCCATCTGCGGACGCTGCTTGAGGCTCGTAAGCCCCGTTACCGCAGTTCCCCTCGGCTGCCAATGTCGGTGTTCGCTCGACGTTCAAAGGCTCCTCTTCTCCCTGGGGCTGGTCATTCATTGGTTCCCCTTCTGCGCCAGGTGCCGTCACTGTGTCGGACACCCCCTCCAGGCATGGCTTCTTGCCCGAGGGCACACAGTCCTCCTCCTGGGACCCTGCCTCCTGGGCCGCCTTCTGCTTCCTCTTCTGCTTCCTCTTCCTCCTCTTGTCTGCCTTGACCTTCTCATCCTGCTGAAGGATCAGGTCAGTGTTGTGGGACATGGGGCAGCTGGATCCGTTGGGGCACCAGCCGTAGGCCTGTCAATAGGTAATTCAAATATTTGTGAGTCCTGGCTCATTTTTCAATGATAAGCATTATTATAAATCTCCTGGTTGATGAAGAGTGCAAAGGAAAGTGTTGGAGACATGAACCTCTTGGTGTAGAATGCATAGAACTAGTCCTCAAAGTCAGGAATGGTTCTCACTTCTCATATATCTTCAACAGGATGAATACAACCTTGGACTCAAAGTAAGGACTGTAAATGTATATAGGAGATCTTTCAGCTCTACAACCAGAACATGCTCAGAGGTATATCTATGAGTTTAGGTCTCATTCTTTGGTTCCTGGTTTAATCTCGAGTCTGATGCGGCACTTGTTATGTATCTGTCACAGTACAAAAAATGCATCTGAGATGCTCAGCAGTTTATTGTGATTGAAATAAACCCAGACACTTTTTGCTTCTCATCCCCGAACATCTAAATTCTTAACATTTCTTTTTGGAACAGCATAGCTGGGTGGGTCTCAGAGATGGTCCCGGAATTACAACCGGTCCAGACTGAAGCATGGCAGGCACTGAGATAAGCCCCCCCCCCCCCCCCCCCCACGATGAGCGGAGCCAGGCCCCAGCGGGGAGGAGGTGGCTGAGGACTTACAGAGAAGCGCAGGCAGATGTCCAGCCGCCCCTCCTGGCTGGAGCAGTCCGAGCAGGGCCGGTAGTCGATGTAGCTGCGCATATTCCCTGAGTAACTGCAGAACTCCAGGAACAGATGGGGCCCGCCCCCGCCCACCTCCACCAACTTGCAATTTTCCAGTTTGCTGAGCAAGAGAAGGAGAAAAAAGCCTTTCAGGGGACATTTTTGGCTCTGTTCTGCTGAACATTTCTTGACTTTCACACACTAAGGGAGTTGGGGTTGAAGATGCAGCCTGCCACATCATTTTAAGTACTGAAAATCAGTCATTTCTTGAGTTATTCTTCAACAAATCTTAACATTACAATGATAAACATTTGTGTGGCAAATACCATTCATAAAAGATTATTCAGTAGACTTTTGATGATCCATTACTTTACATTAAAGTCATTTAGCAGATGCTTTTATCCAAAGTGACTTACGCAGGTGACAATTTTATCCATTTATACAGCTGGATATTAACTGAGGCAACTGTGGGTTAAGTACCTTGCCCAAGTATACAACAGCAGTTCAAGGAATAAAACCAGCAACCTTTTGGTTACGAGCCCTACTCCTTACCACTACGCCACACTGCTGCCCCTTCAGATCCTTTCAGTGAATTTTCACATTAACTTGTACTTTGGGATACTCTGGTGTTTTAATTCTTATTCTGTTTTTTGTTTCTTCATTTGCTACACAGTTAAGGGGCCAAGACCACAGTCTGGTGACAACGTGCACCCACCACTTCTTGTAGGCGTACTCCAGGTACGAGGCGGCGAATCGCAGCTCGTACTCCGTGGCGTACTTGGTGTCAAAGATGCCGGCGGGGAACATCTCGGACAGGTCTGCAGTGAAGGTGCCCAGCCGCTCCGGCAGGTGGGCGTAGAAGCACTGGTACAGGAAAACCATGTCGATCAGTCCGTTGTGCAGCACCAGCGGCTTGCGGGCCCGCAGCAGCTCCACAAACAAGGTACGCATGTTCTGCCCGTGGACATCCCCGCCCTGGGAGACATGGAGAGAGAGAGAGAGAGAGAGGGCTCAGCACAGCATCACCTGACCTGCGGGGGCGTGTCTGGTCAAACGTACACAAACACTTAAGTAGTGATCATCTGTGTAGAGCGATATACCAAATAACTTAACCTGCTCAGACATGTCTGAACAAAGAAAACACACACCTGTTGAATGACCTAAATAACAAAAGCAGAGATTAGCCAGGGGGGATATGCGTACCTTACAACCTCCACCATTAAAGCTGAGATGAACCAAGACGAACACATACTCTTAAACACTTTAGTGTGTGTGCACCAGGAGGAAGATTACATCAGCATACTTCCAGAAGAGTTCCTCCAAATTAGAGGGAACGAATTAAGTGCAAACACATTGAGGACTGTTGTTCCGCGCCCACACATATGCACTTTCCCCATTAAGAGCAGTTAAATCAGAACACCAGGCCAGATGAGTCTAACAGCTACTTTATGAATTCAAGGACCCAACATCATCTAAGACCATATAAAGATTCCAGTGTTACTCGGGTTTACAGTACACTCTCTGCCCTGTAATTACGTACCATTACTGTGCAGAGCTGCTGTTGTTGGGACAGAAAGAAGATTCATTACCTGGTCTCCACAGAAATGTGGGGATTGAAAATGACTCACCTTGTCATTGCCCTTGTAGTATGGGATGCCCTGGGCATACTGTTTGTTGAAGTCGAATCCATGCTGCGCCAGGAACTGTACAGACTGGGGTTCTATAATATACTCCTCTGTGCACAGCAGTGTCAGGTTATACACCTGCACCAGGTAAGTGTCATCAGCCTGGAAAAGAAAGCCCACTGAATAACAGGACATCTAAAGTAACTGCATACTTGCTTTATTATTGTAATTAGTAGTACTAGTACTAGCCAGATGTATTTTTACACATATATATAGAGTAAAACTTACTTTGTTCTCGAGTTTCTTGTAACAGGCGATTCCCAGCGAGAGAACAGAGCGTGTGCGAGCCGCATGGCATATGGCTTTGTATCGATCTTCGATCGATCTGAAAGTCAAAACAAACGCGTTGCGATGCCAGTGTCACACGCAACAGCGTTACTGAGTGAATGAAGCTTGATTGTGTCTGGTATACACAGCGTAGCAGTACAAGTGGAAAAGGAGAAAGGAACATTTCATATGTAAGGGGACGCAGGATGTGAAGAGGCTAGCTACTCACTCTGCCAATAAAGCCTTTCTGGTTCCCAGTCCACTTAATTCCTACGAAAGAAAACATTGAATTCATATTGGTTAAATAACGACACCAGAAGACCAGCTACGTTAGCCAGGCTTGCAGGTTAAGTATGTTTCTGCAACCTCGTGGAAACACCGGATGCAGCATGTTTACTCGGGAGCTAGCTTGCGGTTTGCTGCTTTTATATAGTTAGTGGCTACGGAATGAGAGACTAGTAGAGCCACACTCACTGTATCCAGCGCAATGAAAGACGAAGTTTTAATCGCCAGCAGCATTGCTGGCCACAGCTCCTTGAAATTATTGTTCTGCACATCGATGACCGGGACCATCATCGAGGAAGTCATTACCAACACCCACAAGATATCTAGCTAGCTCAGTTAGCTAGCCTGGACCTAGCTTGCTGGCTGACCTGGCTACCTAACGAGCTGCGTCTCCCCGTATGTTGTTGGCTAGTTAACCAGTTAACTAACCACTTCTACGATCAGCTGTCATTTCGGTCCTATCCGAGGATGCGGCAAATCGCTTCCCCGCTAGCGAATTAGCATCTCCAGCACATGTGGCTAACGTTACTCCCAGCAACAGCTAGCTCTGCTCGTGGTTATCCCTGGGAGAAACCAGGACAGCAGATACCTAGCCGGTGGGCATAAGCGTGAATGTTTTACTAATGCTGGTATCTGCTGATTGTGTAACATTTAGAAATATCACACTATCTACGCAACTATTCCACTGCCATCACTTTCTGTGCGTTTAGCTGGCTAGTTTGCTGCATGGGTCTTTCCATTTTCGTGTGTGTAAAAAAGGGCCAGAACTATTTAGAACTATTTATTTGTATTTAGATTTTGTTATTTAGCCACGTGTGTTTTTAAAATAATTGATAAAATATGGTGTTTTCTAATGTGTTTAACTTGGTTTGTACACATATTGATAGATTATAAGACTCTCTTTGAAAAGCATTTTATTACGGCATCTGCGAGGGCAGCTGTGATTTATGACGTCAGGAAACTTAGCCGTTGAGGGCAAAGTGGCCATTTTGGCTCAAAATAAAGTCGGGGTGGCAGAGCTTTTCTACGAGAATTTTTTTTGTTTGAACTGTGTTTCAGAACATCTTTAATCGAAACGTTCCCTGTGCGAGGCGACAGTTTCGTTTCATTTTTTGGTTTTGGCCAAAGTCGTAATTACAGCCTCTTACAAAAGCAAGTTTTAAGTTACAGCTGATGTTAGCCAGCTAGCTGGCTAGCTACTGTCACTGAACTGACGTTAGCTGGCTAACGTTACTTTGCTAACAATCGAGAGCGCAGCTCGCAGCTAGCTAAATTATGGGAGGATGCTCCGCTCCAAACTGCTCCAATTCTACAACAATAGGAAAGCAGCTGTTCCGTTTCCCGAAAGACCCGGTGCGCTGGAGAAAATGGGTTATGAACTGCCGACGTGATTTTGTGCCAACTCCATGCTCAAGGCTGTGTCAGGCAAGTTTGGGAATTTGAAACGGCACCTTGTCACCAACAAGTAGCTAACGTTAGTTAATCTCGCTGACAGCCACATAAAGTTTTTAGCAATGTAGATAATAGACTATTACTGTTTCAGTAGTTGGAATCCATCACAGTTTTAAAAAAAAATGTGCATCAGCATTAATCCAGCTTGCAGTGCAGTGCAGTGCATGAACATGTCTTCGTGCGCAGGACCATTTTGAGGAGAGCCAGTTCGAGGAGATCGCCCGGTCCCCTGCAGGCGGGAGGAAGCTGAAACCCAATGCAATCCCCACTCTGTTTAACGTGCCCGACCCCCCTTCTCCCATCACCCCTGTTGCGCTACCCGTCAAGTCAGAGCCGGGTAAGACTTCCCTCTTATGGGCCAGACACCCCTCCTGCAGTATTAATTACCTGCGACTGAACTCACAGTTTGAACACCTGGCACTTCTTGGCAGATTAATAACCGTTGCCATTTTTGTAATTCCATTGTTCCTGGAAACGATAAACAGCTTTCAGAAAAACTGCCTGATGTGTGCCAACATATTTCTGTCTTTTTAATAAAATAAAACCCTATAGGTTTTTCCCCCCCTCGTAATTGAATGATGCAGGCTTGCAGTGATGTCTTATATACAGATTAAAAGGACATAACGCAAACCTTTGATGTAGTCAGCAATAGCCCCAAAGTAATACATTTCACCCTCACAGCAGAGAAGGAGCAGAATTTGGGGGACCACGGCTACGCCCGACGTCAGCCCAAAACCGATGTGGAGGGGGGTGAGCGCGGGGGTCAGGGGGCGGAGGAGGAGCACCCCTGCTCCTTGTGCGAGCGCTACAAGGCCCTGCTGGAGAAGCAGCAGCAGGACACAGCCAGACTGCGCAGAGAGGTCGGTCTGACTGCGGGAGGGGGGACACCTCTGAGAGATCACTGACCCCCATCACTCCCTCTCATTCCACTGACAACCACTTCTCTCCCTCCACTAACACTCCTCTTTGCATCCTCTGTTCTCCTCTGCCATTACTGGCATCCAGGTCCCTCTTTGTGTGATATACCATACAATAATCATTTCAGTTAAGCAGTCAGTCAGGGAAACAAGGCTCTACCATTTTTAAAGTCAAAGAATCTGTCCCCTGTCAGATAACGCCATGCAATACAACATGAGGTGCCCTCCTCAGATTGTGCAAACCCAGGAACGGCAGTATAGTATAGTTATCAAGAGCAGAGCTCGTGACTGAGAGGTTGCTTGTTCAGTTCCTCGCTGGGGCACTGCTGCTGTACCTTTGGGCAATGTAGTTGTCCCTAGACATGCCTCAGTAAATATCCAGCTATATAAATGGATTACATGTAAAAATTGTAACCTATGTAAGACGCTCTGGATAAGAGCGTCTGCTAAATGCCAGTGAGGTAAGGTAATGTCTGTTTCTGCAGGCAGAGGAAATGAAGAAGAAGCTGAACAAGCTGAATAAGATTGAGAAGGGTCTGCAGATGTTCCTGTACGAGGACCAGATCCGGGCCCTGACCCTGGCCAAACGCTCCCGCAGGGCCCTGTGGTCCCAGGACACGGTGATGACGGCCCGGAGGATCCAGTGCGCCGTGGGGATCAAGGGCTACGAGTTCCTCCGCGAGCTGGGCTACCCCCTGCCCTCCTACAGAACTTTGTCCAACCGGCTGAAGCCCAAGATAATGGGCCCGAGCAGCATGCAGGAACAGCTAGCCGAGCTCGGCCTGGGGATAATCACCACCTGCGACAGCCCCGAGGACAACGCGGCCAGCGAGGAGGGCTTCATCGGAGTCATTTCATAATGGAGCCGCTATCCGGCGGCTTCCGCCAGCTTTGTGTCAAGTGTAAATGTTTAGAGTGCCGGCTGTGTTTGACTTGCGCTGACTACATACAGTACATCATGTGAAAAAAGGTCTCCTCTGTACTAATTGTACAGTGAAGAAAATTCGGAAGCATGTTAATAGCTCATAATTGCATTCGAGAAGCCTACAGTCACCAGATCTGATCTGACAACATGGTTAGGCAAGTTGTACACTAATATGTATGATTTTTATTCCTGCTTTACGAATGGCACTTTTTTTGTATGATAGGGAGCGTTTTGTCCTCCATGGAAATTGATAGTGTATCGGATTTCATTTCCCCTCTTTTTGTATTATTTAATGAAAGTTCACATTTTGGGGGGATAATTTAACAGGCCTTGCATCAATTTGTGTGGATGAAGGAGTGGTGTAAAAACATATTTTTTGGAAGGTGTTTGGTTACTCTGGGTTGCCTCCTTGCATATTGGTGTCTGCTGAAGGCGTGTAATATGAGCACAGACTATCTGGGAGGGAGAGGCAAAGTTGCCGGCAGTGCTTTCAGGACACTTTTAGATTAACGGCTGCAATAGGACGCTTTATTCTGTTCTCCATCAGTAGTCTAGCACAGATGACTGACTAACAAAAGAACTACCAAAACAGTAGGCTATGCCATACCCTTCATAGGGGCTGAAAGGAGATCTGCCCTGCAGTTTGTGACAGTGTTTGGCTTTGGAGAGCTGCACTGTAGGTTATTTTTATATCCATCCGCGTGGTTAGACTGAACTTTTGCACAGCACTTTGTGTGAAGTGGTTCCTTCAGTCTTTTACTTGCAGCAGACTGTAGAAACTTTATACTTTGTTATGTCAAGCATGCCGCGATAAAAGCAAAGGTTCTGTATTGAAAAATAAAAAGTTGCGTTAAAAATGGTTGTGGTTTCACTGAACACTGTGACCAGCTTTAGATATCATGTTAGCTTGAAGCAGCCAACACAAAGGCTGGAGAGTTTACTGCAGATGTGAGGTGATGGACAAACTTGACATACGATGAGAGGTTTCCTGAATATTATTCAGTTTGATTTTTCTCAGAAACTACCAATGAAGTGGATGATTCTGAAAAAAAATTATATGGCAGGGATTTGAAAAGATAAGTAAACCATTTTATTACTGTGTTTGAATTGAGAGTTGTTTGGTTTGAGGGATTAACATGTAAATTTCCCAGGAAAAAGAGGAACAGTCAGGATGGTCTGAATTGGAGGTGTGTGGGTCTGGGGTTTCCCCTTGTAAATGCTGCCATTCTTAAACATTATTCATGGAAATTCTCCACATTTTTTGCGGCTCTTCATTTTAATTGTAATGTAAGTGATGACTTCAGTACTTGCTTTCAAGTATGTCTATATAGCGATATGACATCCATCATCTCTATTATGAAATGCAAGCACAGTCAAAAGGCCAGCTCTGAGGCAGGACAGATGAATCCCTGCTGTATGTTTAAATTGTCAATAAAACATAGCACTTAAGTATTTATTATTAGCTCGTTCAAACCATATGCATGAGTCTTCCGCCCCATACGAGGGCCAAGATGGACTGCGGATCGATGTGATGTATAATTCAAAGCTAGCGTATATTTTTCAGCACATTGTTGAAATAATACATCACCAGGCCCCTGTCCTCAGCACCCCCTCCACTGTCTCCCGGTTAATCAAATCAGGGGCTTTTTCAGATGGGCTGAATACGTTTAGCGAGGCCTCCAGAAAAATGGTGCTGTCAGGGGTGGCAGCAAGCTGAGACGGGGTGCCCAGGGGCTCTGTGCCGAGCGGAGAGGCTGATGTTGTTTTCGTTTCCGAGGTGACAGGAGCAGGAGGCAGAGATGTGATTACATTTTTCTGCTGAGTCCTTGCCTCCAGGGCCATCAGTGCTGGTCCTTCTGTCACTGACGCACCACCGTAACCCAATTGTTCTGTAATCAGACGCTGATACAATTAAGCTCCAGTCTCCCCCAGGTACTGTTTCTGGTGTCAGTCACACTCATTTCTAGAGCATGACCTCCCAGGTAGATCACCTTATGCCTAGTAACCTTAACCAGGCCCTTGTAAAGCTCCGAGGCGACCGTGTTTAAGATGTACACTGCTTTGATGTACTGCTACACCAACAGGAATGTACAGTGCTGTCAATCTTTGTGTAACCACACAAGCAGAAGAGAGTTCTGCCCTGCAATGCATTCTCCATCCACTAGAGGGCAGAAATTACCAATGTTGCTTTATGTCACTGGACAAGAGGCGGAGCACAGAATAGAAAAGCAGGGTTCAGCCATGTAATTCTGCCACGGGTCAACTTCTGCTTTCTTTCCAGCCTGATAATATTTTGTCTGTATAAACAGATGATGAGAAGGAACTCTTGTTTATGCAGGCCTTAATTAAAATGAGGAAATGAGAAAAAGAACTTCATTCCCACAGCAAAGCATCCAGAAATTAGCAAAAAGGTGGTCAATCAGCCACTTACTTCCACGGCAACAGTAAAGACAATACACAGTAAAACTACAGCCCTGAAATTAGTTCTCTGCACAAAATTTACTGACGAATTCATGCTCTGTAGTGTTAGTTTTAGTTATATAGCCTGTATGGTAAAGTTATAGCAATGTTCTATTGGATTGGAAGCTGACTCAAAATTAACAGCCAGATATATACCCACTTAACTAATACTGGAGTCCTAATACTGGGATGCAAATTTATAGTGTGCCTATGCACATAGCTGTCTGTTTGGTCATTTTTCAAACTCCCAGGAGCTTCCACTTTGATTGACTTTTCACATGGAGCATCCAGTTATGTCCTCATTTCAAAATTCCTGTTTGATTTAAGGTTTGAATGATTTAAACCAATTGTGAAGTGTGGGTTCATATTTTCTTATGGAAAATAATTAAGATATTTTAAGTGATACAGCACTATCCTAAGGATAAACCTAAATTAATCTTTTCCCTTCTTCCTTTAGTCAAACTACCACAACAGACATGTGGGAGTGTGGAGGTGGTTTTTTTTTACTCCTACGCAGACCAAACTATTATTTCTCAAAAAACCTCACTGATCCATAAACAGGCAAGAGGTCGTGGAAAAGAGGAGAAAAACAAGCGATCTTTTAAAGTGTATTTGCACTTCCCCCTCTCTGTAAATGTTCTGGGACGTCAGCACGCCAGGGTTAGGTCCAACTGCAAAACAGACATCGCCGGCCCCACAGCAGCCAGGCCAGGCTGCAAAGGAGGCAGGAGGTCTTTGCTGCAGTAGCCAATGAGGACGCTGTATCGCTGTCAGTCCACGGAGGGCCATTTCATTTATCCGTGACTATTTCTGGCACAGGTATTTACCTGAGCCTCCCCTGGAGCCTGTAAGCTGGCAGAATTTTCCATGCACGGGTTATGACTGGAAAATAAAAATAGAAAAATGGTGAGACTTGAATAGAACAGACATGCTGATTGTGCTCAGAGGTTACTTCTGGCCCGAAGCCTGTCTGGTAGCCGGTGAAATCGACCCCAGAGAGGCCGATTTCCTCTACTCAAGGGAATTAAGGTTGTTGCCATTGCCCTGGCTGTGATTTAATGATACAGTCTGAAACTATGGTTAGTGAAATTCAATAGGATGGTCTGAGGTGCAAGTTAACAGAAATTGAGCTGTCCTGTTCTAACGAACAATTGTGAGTAAAACTGAATTGTTGGAGCAGGGACAACAGAACTGAATACAGACAAGCTGGTCAGGATACCTTAGGTACAGTGAATGCTATGGTAGGTGACACATTCTGCTTGCCTTTATTGAAAACGTTCAATGAGATGACCGCATTGATCCTGCTCTTTGTGCTGACTACATGATGGAGGGCCATTCTGAACCACAGGCAGTCTCCATATTCCCCTCGGCGTGAGTAAGGACCTGTGGGGGGCGTCTCGGTGGAAAAGGTATCTGCGCGAGCTCTCTATGTTTGGGCCACCCTCTCACGAAGCGCAATCTAAGGCTAAACAAGCCTTGGTGATCTCAGAGAAGGTCTCTCACCCATCAGCGTCCTTCACCTGTTATTGCCAGCTTGCAGCACTACAGGGGGACTCCAAACACATTCGTAATGAGCATGAGAAATTAAACGCATTGCTCAGATCGCATGAGAGGTGAAAGAGACTGAGCAGTTGCGTTTTGCGACACAAGCCTATCTCTGCGGACCTCTGGAACGGCAGCAGGTATTTCGACACCCGCCGTGCGTGAGCCAGGAGTATTAGGAAAGCACACAGCAGGTATGTGTTTGAAGAGAGGCATGCTTCACTGTGCCATGATCACATGACCTGGCTGAGTGTACGAGCAGATGCCCTGCTGGCCTTAGGGGAGAGAGTGTCAGCTTATTAGGCACATTTGCATTTACCTGTAGTTACTTAGCAGACACTCTCATCCAGAGTGCCTTACTAATGTCACAATATTCACAGGTTATTCATTTATACAGCCGGATATTGCTTGCAGTTTGAGTTCAATTTCAAGTTAAGTACCTTGCCCAGGGTTACAAGAGCAGTGCCCCGGTGGGGGATTGAACCAGCTCCTTACCACTGCTGCCTGTGTGATTCCCGTGTCTGAGTCCCCTCTGTGGGTATGTGGGGAGGGGAAAAGTGGCTTGTTTCATAGCACGGCGCTTTCCTGAGTTTGTTCTCTCATTAATTCAACCAGTTGCAGGTTAATTAAGTAAGTAATGTTCTTCATTGTACAGCGGGTCATTTGTGATTACAGTGTGCTACAGCAGACCCAGAAGGCTGGTTTAAAATGATCCATCTCCTTACTTATGGGAAGGAAACAGGATGAAAAAAAGGACCTGTTGTTGGACCTGTGGGGTTTAGAATCCAGTGAACTGCTATTACATGAAGCCACCTTGTGGAAACCCACAAGGTACTTCCCTATTAGATTGACTGGTGAGGTCCCAACGACCTCAACATTGGCTTGATGTACACAGGCGATCGTTCTATGTAATAGATCCTTAATCTGTGACCTATAAGTGTTTTCAGCTATTTTAAGGCTGCCTTTTCATTCTTTGCAATGTTTTGATCTGAGGCTTTTGTAGGTGTTTTGTTCTGCTTGCTGCCTGTAGACTACAGTCTGGTGTTTGAGCAGCAGCGGTCAGCAACTCCTGAGGTGGCCTCTTATGTCATATTCAGGAATGTGAGGGAGAGGAGAGGAGGGCATTTTTTACTATCTCGCTTTTAATTTTCTGTCATCTACCCTTTTTTTTCATTTTTATTTTCACTCATCTGTATTTTACATTCAATATTATTGAATAGATTGCTTTTAACTGTCTAGTAATCCTTGTAAATTGTTTTATAATTTTTTAATAACAATCTTATTTTTGCTCCCTTTTCTCCTGATTATTCCCTTCCTTCGTAAAAGCACTTTGAAACCTCTGTGTGAAAGATACTACATAAAATATTCGTTTGTAATTACTTTTTTTTTTGCCAAATGGCCAAATATCCCATTAAAGAGCAGGCATAACAATGGCTGTCACATGATCTGTGACTACTGTTCCCACTAGTCACTGTAGTCACTAGTCACCAGGCCGCCCCCTCTAATCCATTGCTCTGGCAACAAAGAGGCCTGATGGGGTGCTGGAGGCAGGCTGTGGGGACTCTCCTCACACACACATGTGACACACAGCCAACGCCTGTCTGATTGGCTAGAAGCAGGTCTTTGCAGATATAAATGGAGAGGATGCGCTGGCTTACCAAGTTAGTGGCTTAACAATGAGGTTGGCGTCTCCAAAATTTGTAGTTACAGAACTGCTAGCTTGATCGAACGTCCTGTCAGATACGCGCAAAGCTGCTGCATTGAAAATATTTACAGAGAGGATAGCTGGCTGACGTTGCATAAAGGGGCAAAACAAGTGCTGAACTGGAGCACGCATATGGAGCGTCGTGTCCTTGAGCCCCTCCCCTCAGGAAGAGGAAGTTACATCTATTCAGCTGGCCTGTGATTGGTTGGCGGACAAACGGTTGCCTGGCTAGGAACAAAATCACGCTGACATTCTGACCCGACAGGGGGAGTGTTAAATATCCTTTTTATTGAATTACCGCAGTTCCGAGACAAATAATAGTGCTTGTCTATCCCTTGACAAAACAGAAATTCTGTTTCTATGTCCAGAGCCATGGAGACATAGATACTGGCTGTGTCCCCTTTCCTTGGTGCCAGATGGAAGGATACTACTGATGTTCAGACACAAGCTACAGATCTTTTGCATGGGGTCAATAGCAGGCACAAGTTCACCAGCGTGTAGCTGAGATTTGTCTTGCTGCTGGTTAGCAAACATGTCCCTACCTTGCCGATCGCCAGAGCCTGCTACATCAGAGGCCTCACACGGACACAATGCCGAGAGAGAAACAGTTCAAACACTGTTCTCAGAGTGAAAAACAATACCCCTTTATCAGTAGGTGAACTGCGGGAGACATTTTAGGCTGTCAGGTGCTTTGTTCTTAACGGTGAGAAACAAACACTGTTGAGTGAGTCCGTTGGGGTGTCGAGCGGTCGGTGTGTGTGGGGTGTGAGCAGCTGGACAAACGTGGCCAGTTAGTGTGAAGATGCAGCCTGAGGAAACGACTTCGACATCACACCGTATACCACAAGCACAACTCCTCTCACTCATTACACTGCCATTAGAGTGCCCTTTCACAGTGAAACCGGATGAATCTGCTAATAAAAAATCATATTCAGAGTCCTTGAAGGTCAAACCAACCAGCAGACCGAGCACCGGAGCTAAATAGCTTTTTTTTCTGAGCTAATTTTATCCACCGTTTTCAAATGGCAGACTCCCAACCTTGACAAAGAGCCCTTGAATGCTCAAACCTCAATGCTAAAAGCTTTGTAAAAGGTTTATAAAAATGTAGCTCTGGAATGGAGGAGGAAAAAAGGAAACTCTTGCTAGAATAATTAGCCCTGAAGTGTGTCGGAGCCCACCTGCAACCATTTCTCTGAAGCAGTGAATTCTGTGTCTGTGTTTGCACATGAGAGGAAATGGCATCCATTCCCTACCTCCATTGCCTCAATCAGGACAATAAAGTAATTGATGAGGCCTTTCAGTTCAGACTCTTTATTTCCAGCCCTCTTTCTATTCAGAACCAGAGTCCTGGATACTTTCGGGCGTGCTGTTGCATACTTCTTTCTTTATATAACACTGTTAACCGTGTTATATTGTTCTTGAAAAACAAGTCTCACCCTAAGAAATAGAAGTGTTTTAAAGCTACCCCACTGACTTTTCTCCACAGGTCTGCTGGTGTTAGATCTTTGTTGTCATTCCCACCAGCACAGGAAGATATTCCCCTGATCAAATGACTCGGCAAACAGTCAGCAGAGTGACATCAGAGCATTACTACCTGAGCAAGATCTCCTCACACATGGCCAAAAATCTATACAGTGCAAAAACCAAAGGTCTATTTGCAGTACATCCTGGAAATACATAACTGGACATACCACATGCCACATACCACAAGATCCACATTACCCCACTCCATCACAATTCTGTGGCTGGAAGATCAGACATAGATGTTATAATATATATGTTGTATAACACGTACATGTATAGTAATATTATGCATTTGATATTTTTGCAGCGGAAATTGAGATGACAGTTGGCCATTGAAAGCCGTAGCTTGTTTCTCTTGTAGATGTTGCCAGTTAAAAGACATGCGAGATAAAGGAGTGGTGTCCTTTACTGGCAGTCCTGCAGATGTTCGGCTGTGTGCGCTGCGGAAACGGAGTGAAACCCAAATGTGAAACATGCTTCCCATTATCATTTCAAATGGCGCCTCTCCCCCCAGTCTGAATGCCAGTTCAGCTGCCTTTCAGGCCCGTGAGAGCGGAGACTGGGGCCGCTGTGGCCTATTCATCGTCATGGTGAGAGGAGAAGAATATGGAAGGCAGCGGGGCTAGGGGGTCTCCACTCATTACCCACGATTCCTGTGGGCAAGGTCACCACCATCAGCTCAGAGAGAAAGGTCTGACGTCTCGTTTATCTGAATGACCCCTTGGTGCAGCTAAAACCAACACCCTCACCGTGGGTGTCTAGGAAACAAGAATTCCAATAGCGAAAAGGGATCGAATCGAACAAATCAAGTGGGTTTGTTTTGTGGTGTTTTCTTTTTTCTATGGCTGCAAATTTGGTTTTGGAATCTGTTTTGCGTACCTTTGCATAATTTTGATGGAGTGTTGCAATCTTCCTCACTGTGGATATTTCAGCCTGTTGCTCGTTGTGAAATCTAAACGCTCACAGAGGCCTTGAAGCTTAACAGTATTTGCCAAAGGTAAACCTTTCCAAAAAGATAAAAAAATCCCACTAACGTTATGAAACCCGTCTTTGTAGTGATATTTCCAGTGAGGTGCCACCCTGCACGTTTCATATATTTGGATGGCTGTTTGGAAACTGCGTTTTGTTTTCCTGTTACACACTTGACTGGGCTTTGAGGAGAGGTCATGTGAATGCTGTTGGTCTCTGTCTCTGTTCATCACCATCATTTGAATGTTGTCTTTATTCAGCCTTTTTCACAGTCACAGTGGAGGCACCGGGACAATGCCACACAGACACTGAGCTGAGGACAGAGAGAAGTTGGACCATTCAGTTTGCACTCACCATAAACCTCAAACCAGATCTGCCCTTTGGTAAAGGGCTGCCTTTTCCTTGCCCCCTCTCCATGGTATGCAGTTTAATTGGAGGATTCATTATGCATGTATATAGGGGTGATTAAGAGTGTATCTAAAGAGGCAAAAGTCTGAGCCCTGTAGAGTGCTGGAATGTTTGGGTAGTCCCTCCCCTTCACTGACACCTGATTGGCTGTCCCGCAGCACTGGGGGGCGGGCACGGTGCTAATCTGAGCCTTTAAAAACTCCAGAGTAAAGGCTGATACTTCCAGTTTTTAGAATTGAGCAGTCAAAAAACAGACAACAAGAGGGTAAGTGTAACAATGCATTCATGTTTTTGACATGTCTACATACTGTTTTGAGTACATTTGCATTTAGTCATTCATTCATGCTCCAATCCAGAACAACTAACAAAATTAGTTTGTTGCTTTATCATTTTAAAGGTTTTTAACAATATATAGTGTTGTGGGACAATCAAGCAGCGCATTTTTTGCTCTGAATAAGCTAATTATTTTAACAGTGATCAGGTAATTCTGGAGTTTGCGTGCAGCAAAAAATCTCTTCTGATACATTGGAAATGCCACTGCTTATGCAAACGTTCACCGTCATATTGCCACATATTTGTTTGCTGAAGATGACACTTTTTTAATGTTTCTGGAGCTTGATGGCATGCGGTCTTGCCTTTAATATTTTAAGATGCAGGCAGAGTTGAGGAGTTAACGTGGCGTGGACCTTCACTGGGTAAACGCTTGTCTGCTGATTGTGTGTCCGCAGGGGAGAGGCCGGCCAGGACAATGCAGAGTCTCTGGAGCCTCTGGGCTCTGTGGCTGTTGGCTCTGCCGGGACACCTGTGGGGGGCATCCCTCTTCATAGAGGGGGACAATGACGCTTCAAAGATATGCAAGCCCCCGCCCCACTGGGAGATCAACGGCACGGCCCCCATGAAGGATCAGCTGGGGAAGGTGGCGGTAGTGGCTCTGCTGAAGGCCAGCTGACAGTTCTGCCTCACGCAGGCCTCCCGGTAAGCGTGAGTGTGTGTGTGTGTGTGTGTGTGTGTGTGTGTGTGCGTGTGTGTATGTGTGCCTGTTGCATGTGTGTGCGTTTGTGTACGTGTGCATGTGTATGTTGCATGTGTGTGTGTGTGTGCTTGTGCGTGTGTGCGCGTTTGTGTATGTGTGCGTGTGTGTGTGTGTGTGTGTGTTTGTGCGTGTGTGTAGGTGTGTGTGTGTGCGTGTGTGTGTGTGTGTGTGTGTGTACCACACTGCTGCAGTACAAACAGCCATAGGGAGGTCAATTGCACAAGCACCTCGAGATGGCACCCATCTGATCACGATCAGTTTGTTTTGGAAATGAGCTTTTGTGCACAGTTCTATTTGTGCTGCAGACTACATTACACTCTTCACCTCAGGCTTACTTGACATTTCGTCCTCTCAGCTTTCACTGCTTCAGGTCCTTCAGTGACGCATTTCCCTGATGGGCTCATATCTGTCATTTAAGCCGTTTTCCCAGAGTAGATCAGTTTTCACCCAATACAACAGGAGAAACTAACTACAGGCAACCAGTGTGCTGAACTACACTTCAGAGGAGTGCATTATAGTTATATGAAATAACCTCTTTCTGAATATGTTAATTAGTCAAAATGTTGTTTTTGTTTCTACGTCCTAAAACACATTATCATGCAATATAGCAGTGTTTCTCAGGCCTGGTCCTGATGCACCACACCACCACTGGTCCTGATGTAGATTCTGATTTTGTTAAGGAGATTGTAGGGAGATTTTGTTAACTTATGCCTCTTTGAAATACATATCACTTTGAACAATAAACTATTAAACTGTCCAGTTAAACATAGCAATACAGTTTAAAGTAATATTATGAATTTTCCTGAAATATAATTTATTTGTTAAATTTAGTGCATTGTGCCACTAGATGGCGATATTCTCCTTACTCTGACTTAATGGTAAGTCTATGTCTTCCTTCACTTTTATGTGTAGAAACATTGATTGAAACATCTAAAGGGTGGTCTCCCAAAGTGGTTATACATATAAAAATCTATAATTGAGCTGCTGGTAAGAGTCGGAACTGGAACGATGACTCCACTGGCACTGGATTGGCAGTGGCACTGGAAGCAAGGCACCGCTAGGCCCTGTCATTCCCCTCCCTGCTCCACTGAAGCTGACTTCCCTCTCTGGTGCAGGCTGGGAGACCTGCGTGACAAGCTTGCCCGGAGCGGGCTGACGGACGTGGGCTTCCTAGTGGTGAACGAGCGGGAGGCCCAGTCCAGGGCCATGTACTGGGAGCTGAAGAGGAGAGCGGCGGAGGGCATCCCGGTCTACCAGCAGGCTCCGTTCCAGGAGGACGTGTGGGAGGCACTCGGGGGAGACAAGGACGATTTCCTCATATATGACAGGTGGGAGACACGCCCAGTACTCACTGGGGAACAGGTGTCTTTGAGGACAGAATGTCAAACTTTGAGAGGGTCAGGATAATGGAAGGTGCTTTCACCTTTCCAAATTTCATTTAAGTGACATCATAGATCAAGGGAGAGCTTCTATGGCAGTAGACCCCAGAAGATAAAAACATGCTTCAAAATTTGCCTTCTGGGACTCAACATCTACTGCAGTTCTAATGTTCATGAATGCAAATTACAAAAAATTCAAGGTGTCAATGCCTAATTATAGGTGTGAGTGGTCTGGCCACTTCCAAACAAACTTTTTTTTCCTGAATTTTCTTTTTTTTTTGTATTTTCACATATTTGCTGAAGATTTATTTCCAGAGAACTGAAAATCGTATGACACTTCACACCTCAGTCAGGTGTTGGCATTTAAAAGAAGCAAAACCTAATTGTGAGACGTGCTTTCCGACGTTAGCGACAGCATTGATCATTTTTCCCAGAATGACCCTCAGTGCCCTTTATGTCTCATGCTGGGGCATGTTTGAACTCCCCTGTGCTGAGCTCTCCCCCTCCTCCCTGCAGGTGCGGCCGGCTGACGTTCCACATCGTTCTGCCGTTCAGCTTCCTGCATTACCCCTACATCGAGGCGGCCATCAGAGCCACCTACCTCAAGAACATCTGCGGGAACTGCACAGTAAGCGCAGACCCTCTTTCACCGCTAGTTTTCATTGATGCAACATTTAGTTTATGCACAGTTTAGCTCATTATTGTAGCACAGTGTTTCTCACTCCTACTCCTGGAGCCCCCCTGTCCTGCATATCTTCTATCCATTTTTGCTTCAAACACACCTGATTGAAATTAGTGTGAGCTCCTGATTAAATCAGGTGTGCCCAGCTAATCAAAAGTGCCACTGATGACTTCAGCCAGGTAGGTAGAGCAGGGAAAGATGGAAAACGTGCAGAGCAGAGGGGCCCCAGGAGCAGGATTGAGAATCAGTGTTGTAGCATTTCCCTTCGTATCATTACCTCGGTGGCCTATCAGTTAGAGTCTTCACCCTGCTGTCTGAATCTGATTGGTTAAATATGTAGCCAGTTAATACCCAATATAGTCCCTCTTACAGTGTTTTAGACAGATTGAAGTTCTTGTCTTGTGAAGGACTAGTGTGTTTTCTAAGCACTTATATATCTGGCCTATTAGTGATGCCACACATTGGACAGAAATTATTCCTACAGGAAAACAATCACATTTTACTCTCAGTAAGATCCCATCTAAAATTTCATTACATTACTGTCATCTAGCAGACAATCTTATCCACAGTGATTTATACAGGCTACAATTTTTACATGTTATCTATTTATATAGCTGGGTATTTACTGAGGCAACAGTGGGTTAAGTACCTTGCCCAAGGGTACAGCAGCAGTGCCCCAGCAGGTAACAGAATAAGCAACCTTTAGGTTAGGAGCTCTTCTCCTTCCCGCTACACTACACTGCCACCCCTAGGAGGCAGTATTGTTCACATAAACAATTCATCTATTAATCTTGTGAGTAACTGTTACCTGAGGAAAGAAAACAGGGAAGGATTACTTTTTGGGGGGTCCAGGTAGCTGGCAGAGGTGATGTGAATGTGTCAGTAACCCTTCCTTCTGCCACAGGCATACAACTGCACCCTCTCCGCACAGCAGAGCAATAATGGAACCATGGGCACCAGCTGCAATCCGACGGAAATGCCTCCCACCCAGGAGGCATCAAACACATCAGGTGGGGAATCAGCGAGGGGCTCTGTCCACACCCCTCACGAGCCTCACCACCGTCCACACAATCTGGGGCCTGACCATACGGAGAAGCACGGTCACCACCCCGTCCACAGACACGGTCAGGACCACGGTCAACACGGCCACGGTCACCAGCATGACCATGGCCAGCAGTAACACCAGCGAATGCCTGAAGTGGTGCTCTGCCGGTCCTCTCCCTTTGGGCTCCAGATGCTCACCTAGAACGGACTGCTGCTTGGTCTATTTTTCTCAGAGAATTCCAGTCGTATCCTTCAAAGCGATTGGACAGAGACTGCACCCTTCCTTGTAATTTACCAGCCTGCTCCACGGTTCACCATCTGTGTGGTGCTCGTGCTCCCTCAGTTTGAATTATTGATGGTCACTGTGCACTGATACGCAGCTCCTCCTCGTATGTGTAAAACTAGACGATGCCACAGGGTTGCACACTGGCCTTGTGTAGATGTAGAACATTAGTAAGCACATGTAATGCTTTCAGAATTGACCTTGTATGCTTTAACAGTATTGTGACATTTTTGTATAGTGGCCTTGTACATCTTGCGTGATGTATCTTGTATGATGTATGAATACTGAGGTCTGTTTCTAGAAACATGCTATTCATTGGTGACAAAAAAAACATCCTCAGCGTAGATGTGGACAATGTCGGGGATAAAGCAGCCAGCATATTTCTCATTAAATATTGCTCATGGTAAATTGGTGAAAACCTCATTCTGGGGCTTCATTCGGGCCCTGTATTTCCCCGCGGCTGTGTGCTCTTGGTGAATTTGCTTGTGGTCCTATTGTACCGTGCACTTAATGAACCCTGCAGTTTAAACCACAGTGCTGGATCTGCAGGTGGATGCTGTGCAGGGTACAGGTAGAACTAACGGGATAAACCATCGGCACAGGTGGTAGGGGGGTACTGCTGAGAGTTTGGGTGCCTTCAGGTACCACAGAACCCATGACATGTTTGCAAAAAGCAGACCTCACCATTTGATTTGCTTGATTATTTGGCTGCGTATTTTAAACTGTTACAATCTTTATATTACTGCTTTCAGAAGATGTACTTGTTTTTGGAACAGTAAATCATTTTTCTACAACTGTTTTAGGAAATAATGCTTCACCGCTATGGTGCAAAAAAACAATAAAACGATAATACATTCTTTTGTAAATAAGTCTTATTTCCCACATTACAGTCAAAACAGGTGTGTTTTGATAATTCCATCAAACCGACTTCTATTTTGAAACACATATGGACTAATACTATTGTCACTGGTTTCTTTCAAATATTTTAGTATTGGCCTATAATACAATAGAAAATATTATTCTCCTCATTCTGAAAAGCTAGACTTGGACTAGTCATTCCTGGAGTTTCACAGGAGTGAGTCATGATCACAGAGGTGTGTTTTTCAATTTTATATTGAGTATATCTCTATTGTGAGCATATACCTCTGTGTCTGCTTAGCTATCTCAGTGACGTATTCGTTCCCCTGAGAAGCTCAAAGCGACAAAGGGCAAATCCACGGAGAGAAGCTCTCTGAGCTGCTCTTGCTGCCGCTCTGTGAGGCGGTTAATGGCTCGGATTCAGGCGTTCGGGTGGGCGATGCCGGCGCTCCAGTGCTGATAAACGCGAACGCACTGCATTGTGAACCGGGATCTTCTCGGAGCCGCCGTGACAGACCATACAAACTTATGCGGAAGTGTGTAGTAGCAAAGTAAGTGTGGTTCCTCTCGGTATCGAACTGGAGATGACGTTTCTGTATCTGAAAGATGTTTCTTTAGTTGCTTAGTGGGACGTTTGTGTTTATCTTTTTGCATGTGTTTTCCATTTCGAAAATGATTGTTCACGACTGGAATTAAGCATGCTTATCGTACTTGTTAATTCTGTAAAAAGTCTGCTTGCTTTGTTTTGGAAACATTGGTATTAAATATGCTATGTTACGATTTTGTAATTAGTACTGATGCTTGTTTTCGTTAATTATGGAACTGTTTCTGCAAATGCTTCGTATACATTTGGAACAGTAAATAAAATATAAGGCAGTACCATCGATCTGTGCATAGCCTTCGTGCGGATTGCCAATGCGTGGCTGCACAGCGGATTGTCTTAATGCGACTGGGGCAAATAAACTACTTAGCTTGTCCAAACGGCTTGTCTTTTCCGGCGAACATATGTTGTCCGTTCACGGATTTTCTGACCCGTGAAAAATAGCCTATAGTTGTTAAAATCTTTTTTTCTTGGCATGACTTCTGCAAAAACTGTACATCTTGTCATTAGGCGGCAGCAGTGATAAGGCTATAGTGCCATGTAGGCCTATGAATTTACGTTTTCAGTTAAGTTTTATAAACATTGTATGTATAGTAGTGGCTTACGCAATACCTTGCAGGTCATAAAATTTACATTTTAAGAATAACCTACTGTTAAATCGAAGATCGCTGCACGTGATGGCAGGGAATATAAAGCCGTAACAGTTTTTTTTTTTTTTATGAAGGATTGTGTATAAGAGCAGCACATGTACAAGCACATCAGAATACAGACTGACTAACACAGTGTTTCATAGTATGTGCTGTTTCACCACCCTTTTTATAAGTGATATAGTTATAACATTCTGGTATGTTATGACATTTTGAGTTTTAATACAGCAAGGTGAGTAGCAGTAGAGATGGAATTAAGGACAAGGGGACAAGAGTATCAGAAAATAAAAAAATAATAAGCTGTTGATGATTTACACAAAGTCCTTGAATGCCTTGCGAACTTGGTGAATACACTGTATACAGTTTCCAATAAGACAGTAACACAATGCAGATTAGGGAAAAAAAAAAGACAAAAAATTTCAGGCTATGCGCCATCAGGGCCCGGCAGTACTTGACTTACAGGCACTACCAGTACTGTTCCTACTCACTTTGACTTCTTAGGAGTTTTAAACAGGCTCCTGCAGTGCCTGTAGCCCCTCCCCCAGGTAAAACAACGTACAGGTCAGGTATCCCATCCGTATGCCACGGACTATATTCAAAATGGGCATTACCGGCAAAGTTCTAGAACATTATATGAATAAAAGGCACACATGTTACACTCAATAGTTGTCTTGTCTCTTAAAAAAACTTCTGTTTTCAAATTCTGTTTAACCAATGCAGTCACGTCTACCAATCGAGTTATTTAGGCCTAGGCCTTCCCCTGTCCGGTTCGTGGACTTTCAGTCCGTGACAGTCTGTGTGATGTCACATGTGATACTGATTGTGACATGGCACACCCTAATGTAATCTGTGCTGGTTGGTATAAGTGTTCATGAAGTACTCCTGTAGTACTGAATATTTAGGTATGAAATATGAAATTGAGCTGTCTCTTCAAATAAGTTTGGAAATATATTAATCATATCTCTATACCTCTGGGACATTTTCAGTTTCTGTGCAATTCAGGCATAGATGTGAGCCGCTCTGTTGTTCGTTGTATTCAGCAGCGGTACTGATCCCAGTTCAGAATAATAACTAACTGCCTTCTTAATGTATATTTGTTTAATGGTGGAAATGCTTGACTGAATTGTTTCTTTTTGCAGCCATTTCGATGGCATCAACGTGGCAGAGAATCCAGATCGTCTCCCAGGGGATTTTGGAGAATGGAGGTATCTGTTGAGTGCGTAAGGCAGGTCTGAAGGCCTCTCTGAGAATCTCTCTACCAAACTCTCAACCAGAGATAGTTTAACAGATGGGATGCCAAGCTCATTTTACACTACAAGTCTGGTTAGAAAGATCGTCCTTTGAAAGCGATTCATTACGACAAGAATTTAAAGAAAAATGCAAATAAGAAATTGAGTACTGCTAATCTGGCATTATCACAAAATTCTGACCTGGTGTGTTAGGGTAATGTCACTTATGATATGTATGGTGACACAGAACAACCTGCTGTAGTCCATGTCAGTTAGTGCAAGTGTTCGTAAATATTTTTACAGTTCGTGTGCAGAAGATGTCGTGTACAGTTTATGAAATCTTCACATGCTTTACATAGTTTTGATGTTTGAACATTTAGTCCTGAATGTCTGCAGCTTCCTTGTTCATTATGGTGAAAAGTATTTATACTTTCACTGTAATAATAAATAAAATTTAAATGAATTAATTTAGTTTTTACCCTGAGTTACACTTAATTACTTTTACCCTCATGATTTATGGTATTTTAAACACTTAAATGCCTGAATTATGTTTTTTTTTGTCGTAGCCGTCAAGATTACATCAGCATGGCAGAGAATCCAGATCTTCTATCAGTGGGTTTTGGAGAATGGAGGTACCTATTGACACCTATTATTGAGTGTGTGTGGCAGGTCTGAAGGCAGAGGAGCTCTCTACAAAACAAAAACCAGGCTCTGACTAACACATGGAGTGTCAGCTCATTTTACACTACACGTCTGATCAGAAGGATTGCCCTCTGACAGCACCACAGCACACTGAAAAACTCTAAAACAGCAAAAAAGAAATGAAGTCATGATAAGAATAACAATGAATTGTTCCTCCATCTTTTCTTTCTGATGTGGCAAAATGTTTGAGAGAGACGGATCCCTTTCTGTTCATTTGGCCTTTCTGTTTTTTTCTGACCCTGAGACTGAAACGAGGGTAGGAACTGCCAGTAGCAGCCCACTCTAGGTTAGGTTGTGGTGGTGTCTGGCTCATCCCAAAAATGCTTTTTTCATTTCATTACTGCTCAGGCCGCAATCACAACAGCACATTTGGATAGTAACTATGTACATTTGGGATATATGCAGTGTTTCATTGGGAGACCTTAGGTCAGAGGACACATTTTAATATATTTGAATATATTTGTACTGACATGTATGTGTGAGCATTCTGAATGACCTCTTGTAAAACCACATTCCTTCCATCTTCCTCTTGCTGGTAGTGCAAGTTAGCCTTACTACCAGCCAGCATCTCATTACAATGAATGGTATACCGCAAGAAAAAACTTGTTGATAGAAAATATGCTTTTTTTCTGCAGATATCTTTTTGATCTCTTATGCACGCAAAGCGTAATGTGCAAGCAGTTCACATGACAGTGTGTGGTTTTTGCACAGTCGTTGTTCAGTGAGTGAGGGAAAGCCAAGGCTTGCTTTGCCAGCCAGCCATCCTCTACTGAAAGGATGCGTGAGCTTGGTCTCCGGTTTGGGTTCAGCTGTCTGGCGTTTCCTCTCAGTTTGCAAAGAACAATACCACGTCTCCGCACATTAACAGCACGTTTGCCGTGTGTGTTCTCCAGACAAGAGGACAGACCCGTGGCTGCTGGTCTACTCCCCCATTCCCGTTATCACCATCTTCCTGACCTACCTCGTCCTCTTATGGGTCGGGCCCAAGCTGATGAAGCACAGAGAGCCGGTTAACCTCAAGGCCGTGCTCATCGTCTACAACTTCAGCATGGTCTGCCTGTCCGCGTATATGTTTTATGAGGTAGGGTATGGCGTGGGGAAGGTGTGGAATCCCTCTGAAGATACCAGCTTCCAAAGTTCAAATATCATGTGAGACATTGATCTTGGAAGCTTGATTAATTTTCCAGGAATATCCTGCTGTATAAGTGAGCCATATAGAATCTCAGTTTCCCTGTCGGTGCAAGGAATATACAAAATGTATAGAAATTTAATCCGAACAAGGTCTGCTGCAGTCTTACAGGTGATGTGAATCATTTGTCTAGTTTATAATAAGCATGTTGATGTACTCTGATGTGTGTATTCTCCCTGCTTTTCCAGTTCCTGGTGACCTCCTGGCTTGCAAACTACAGTTTACTGTGTCAACCTGTGGATTACAGCAACAGCCCCTTGGGAATGCGGGTGACTTTCAAATTAAAAATTAAACAGAACCAGGGGTACCTTTGGATTCCCAGTCCTGGCACAATGTGTGTGTGTGTGTGTTATGCAGCCTTTTAGAAGGCCTTCTCTAGAGCAGTCTGACTGCCTAGACTTTAAGAAGTTGCATGTGTGAGTCTGTTTACACATGACAAGTTTGCTCATAAATCCTTACTGATTTATCCTCTACCAAATTATTTTATATGTTTTAACATTTGTGTTTTATAGCAATGATATGGCAGTCATATTCTATGCATCAGATATATTTGAAAATTGTATCCAGAAAGAAAATGTATTTTGAAAAATAGTTATAGACATGTTAGCTACTCTTTTACCAGGCACCAACTGAAAAAAATGAATGCTTTGTTTCCTTCTGTAGATGGCAAAGGTCTGCTGGTGGTTTTTCTTCTCCAAAGTCATTGAACTCAGCGACACAGTAAGACATGTTTGGTCACTTTAGAGTGGTGACACACTGTGCCACCAAGACGGGATCTGAGGTGTCTCTGATCCACCTCTCCATTTCCAGATGTTTTTCATCCTGAGGAAGAAGAACAGTCAGCTGACCTTCCTGCACGTGTACCACCACGGAACCATGATCTTCAACTGGTGGGCGGGGGTCAAATACGTGGCCGGGGGACAGTGTAAGCCTTTTGCTTTCCATTTAACACTTCACTGGGGACCAGAGGGTTGTCTCCTCAAATGCTAACTTTTCTTTTATCGCTGTGAGCTGCACCTCATGTTATGAAATCCCAAAATGAGGATCCACAGAACTCAGAACTTTCCAAACTTAAGATCATGATTTTCAGCTTCTGAGAATACTGAGGCTTATTATGTAATTTAACTTTGCCCGCTGAAACAGGGAGTACAGGTACATTGTCATGGCACGGATCTGCTGATGCTATTGTCCTTGCCAGCTTGTCACCAATTTGAACAGGATGATGCTTTTAAGAAAGGAAATGGTCACACTAGTTCAAAAGAAAATTTACTGAAAGTAAATTGGAGAACTTTTAAAGCTCCCTGGCTATTATGGAAAACCTCTTATCAAAAATAAAAGGTATAACCATTATAATTGCAATAGTGAAAAGTAAAGTGTTTAGTTCGGCATTTTACAGATTAAACCTTCGGTTTTCTGTCCACTGACATTTTCCATTAGACAGACACATGGACGCCAAATTCAAAGATGTCACGATAAACAAATTTTCATCACACCATGTTGCTGTTTCTCCTGCTTCCTTGACATTTAAATAATTGTGACTTTTCAAATGCATTTCTGCTTCGGGTTGTAGACGTTCCAGCTGTCATCAGATAATGCGCATAGTTTTAGGTAAAATACAAAGGAGAGGTGTATGATAATAACAGTAATTCAAAACTAAAAACGTGTAGCGATGTCATTTTGAGCATGCAGTTGCAAGGGCATCTTATGAGAATCTTAGAGCTGTTTGGAACTGCTTCAGAGAAGGGAAACAATGGGACCTGTTAGCCTAGCCACTGATGCACCTTAAACCGAACTTGCAAGGAAGTGACTTTGTGTGGGTCTCAGTGAGTATGATTCAGCAGTTAGCTTGCAAAGTGCAAAGTCAGCCAATATACTTTAATAACCACCCCCCCCCCCCCCCCCCCACAATAAAGGGAGAAACAGTAGTATTACAGGAGTATCATATTCACTCAGTTTGTTTTTGTTGTAGAGTGTCAGATTCTCCGTAGAGCTAAATGTGTTGTACGTACCACGGAGCCTCAGAAAAAGCGGTTGGAAATCCAGGCGCACCTTCTTTAATGCATCTGACATTTCAGTAATGCCGGGACATGCACAGCGGTGTGCATTGATAGTTATTTTAGCCCTTTACTATTGGAGTGGAACATTTTCTGGTGTGAAAGGAGCAGTTAATAAAGAATAGCTTTACGTGGTGAGCCGCTTGCTGTAGTCACACTTTAATTTGTGTGAAATGGCAGTGGAGGCCTGTGTTTTCAGCGCTGGGTGGTGCTGCCCCCTCCCACACTGAGAACTGATGGGTTCGGACAGAAAGTGGTGCCTTTATATGAACAGTGGAGAACCAGGATCCAGCTGTACAAAACTTTAGTAAAGCCGGTCCTCCTGTACAGTTCTGAGTGCTAGCAAATGGCCAAGTGTGTTATGAGTAAGATCGAGGCTTTCCACAATAGCTGCCTTAGGAAGATCTGCAGAATCTATTGGTCTAACAAAATCTCCAACAAAGAGCTTTATGAAAAGACTCAGTGCCCACACAAACTTTTTCCCAGCATGCAGTGGGAGTCGTGACCTGTCAGTGGAGGATGGGTGGCCTTTTGTCATGTTCCTCTGGAGGCAACTTGAGCTCAATCCAACATGTTATAAATGGTATGGTAAATCTTGGAGAGGGAGCTGAAGTGTGTAAATGGAATTGATCACAGTGGATCTGTGTTTGTTGTGTGTCCTTCCCAGCATTCCTGATCGGCGTGATTAACTCTTTCGTGCACATCGTGATGTACCTGTACTACGGTCTGGCCGCGCTGGGGCCTCGCGTGCAGAGGTACCTGTGGTGGAAACGCTACCTCACCTCCCTGCAGCTGGTGAGTGCCTCCCTCCGATGCCGCCGTCTCTGCTGGGTAAACCACAGGCGCGTCTCTGCACCGTGACAGCGGGGACCAGGTGGCTTTCAGGGCTTCACAGGCAACCAGTTGAACCCCACCTGTCCAGTCCTGTTGAGTTTCTGTTGTGGGCTTAACCTTAAAACAGCCCCTTCCCCCGCTTGTGTCTGGTTTGGTGTTAGAATGTGTGGTGGAGTTTTGGTGGAGTGTCAGCTGCCATTTCAGGTAAGCCCCTCCCTTACGTACCAGTTTTCCCAAGCCCAAACCCTGTAGTGGGTCAACTTTCATCCATTTCCAAACATGATACGGAGGGAAATGTTTCTGGACTCTGAACCTGAGAGACTTGCTTTATGGTGTTATTGCTGTTACGGTTTTGGCTGTTTGGTCTACAGGCAGTTAAAGAGTAATCAATGATATCATATCCAGACAAGGACAGAGAGGGAGAGAGAAACAAATAAAAAGGTTGTTGAAAGGCGATTACATGTAAGATCTCTGTGATGCCGCCGTGATGTTACAGCAACATGGTAAAGTAACAATGGAGAAAACAATATTTGCTTGTGTCTGCATGTGTGCGTGTTTTATGTGTGTTTCTGTGTGTGTGCGTGTGTGTCTGTGTCTGTATTCATGCGTGCGTGCGTGTGTGTATGTGTGTCTGAATGCACGTGTGTGTGGGTCTGAATGCATGTGTGTGTGCGTGTGTGTGTGTGCGCGCTTATGTGTGTGTGAATAAATGAGGCGGCTTAACACTGAGTGACACGGCACCAATGCCTTGTCCCCCCTACAGCTGCAGTTCTTCATCCTGACCATCCACACGGCCTACAACCTCTTCACCGAGTGCGACTTCCCTGACTCCATGAACGCGGTGGTCTTCGCCTACTGCCTCAGTCTAATCGTGCTCTTTGCCAACTTCTACTACCAGAGCTACCTCACCCAGAAGGCCAAGAAGGCCAAGGAGATGTAAAGGGCAAGGAGTCGTGTGGGTGTTGAGTCTGCAGGCTTACAGGGTCAAGCAATAAAACGGTGGTTTTGGTTTAAATCTCCGCTTTCCTCTGTGACTCACTGCAGTGGCCACATAACAAGAGTTATGGATCTGGGGTGTCCCGGCAGAGCTGTCCCCCGTTATCAGCCCTGCTGTCTCCCTGCTGGCCCTCATCACCTCCATCCCAGCCTCCCCTCCACAACCAAGGGCAACCCCCCTTCCCCCTCTCTCTGCCCCTTCCCCCTCTGGTCATTAGAGATGGAGTCCTCGCCACGCTCTGGTGACTCTCCCAAATTGAAATAAACCCGACTGGGCCTTTTGCTCTCCACTCCACTTATTTATCTAATCTCCTTCTGTGACACTTCATTTGTCTTATAAATTATTGGCTGGGCAGTAGCCAATGGCTGGCCAGCTGAGGTCTATAAATGCGCCCGAGCGACGCCCACTCTCTCCCCCTGCGCACAGATGAACGGCAGCGATTCCGAGCCCTTTGCCCCCGTGACATTTACACTCGCTGACCTACGGGGGGCAGTGTTTACCTGCTGTGTCCATCAACACGCCGCAGTCCGCAGCGTAGGAAGTAGTCATTTCCCTCAATAGCAGGTGACCTCATGTAAGGGCCGGAATGCGTTTTAAAAAAAAGTAGAACGTGAATCATTGCTTGAAAGAGTGACTGTATTGCTCGCATGTTAAAAGTCTGTCGGTTTTCAAAGAGAGTTTGTCTGCCTTTGTTCTGGGGACCTTCATGCTCTCCCCATGTGTTTCCCATCTAAGATCTGCACACAGAGGATGCTGGGAAGGAATCCAGGCAGCCCGGCATGTATCACACTTTTATAGTTTTCTCACAGCTGCCCAGTCATGAAAATTATCATTAAAGCCCATTTTTACGATACTTACAGCTGTCCCATAAACTCCTGAAAGCTGTATGTCAGAGGATGACAAATGCAAGCTGGCTGCGGAGTGAGTGAGCGCTGGCTGTTCCTTCCGGTGCCGCTGTCTCTCGTGGGGTTTGTTTTTTTTTTTTTTTGCGTGCGTCGGAGTGTCGCAGAGGGGTCTGTGTGGGGGTGCAAGCCCACTCCTCTGGCATGCGTGCCAGCCCCCCCTTTTAGAGCACAGAGGGGCTGGTTTCGGGCAGGGAAAGGGATGTCTAAGTGGCACACATTGTGACAGAGGACAGAGCTGCTTTGTGCTAATGTGAAATTGCCGGTGTGAAATGCCTCCCTGGAGGGCGGGGCAGAACAGTGTCAGCCCCGCATGCTGCTGGCGCTGGTGTCTTATCGGGTTGAGGAGCTTCTGCCCACACATATGGGTTGGTCTGTGTCACTCCGACATCTCGTTGAAAAATGTGAATCAAATACCGCAACCCTGCGTATAGTGACTCCTTTAGATAGACGTGTCTTGTCGATGCATCAGCAGCTTTGAAAGGTTGTCCAGGTTAACAGGTATCACCTTTGTAATGTATGAAGAAAGCAGGCCTCAACGCTTCAAGATCAAATCGAGGCCCTGCATCCTTGTGCAATTTTGGGCCATTTCTAAGTGTGTATGTTAGAGAGTTATTTTAACTACCTCGAGACGCTTCAAAATGTCAAATTCAATCTCCAATTGGCCACAGCATCTCCAGCAAAAATGCTGGTAATATACCCGAGTCGCTCAGCTCAAGAATTCAGGTTGAAGCCTGCTGTATAATTGAGTGTCCACTCCACACATAGGGGCTGTGTTTCATATACAATCAGGGAGAAAACATGCCTCTTGGTCCTCAGAGCCAATCAGGTGAAAGTGCAGTCCCCTCCCCCATCAGACACGCGTGTTCAGAACACGCTGCGAAGCGGGCAGCGTGGTCTCCGTGATTTACGGCACGGCTTTTGTCAACTCGTCCCATTGTTTCGCCGTGGCGAACGCCTGACGGCTCTCTGCCTGACAGCTCCCCGCCCGCGGGTCTGATGTCACCCCCGCCCTCCGGAGACGGGGGATGAAGGCTGTTCTTTAGCACGGCTGTCACTGTGAGTGCGGTCTGCTCTCTCAGCTGATGCGGCTCGTTCAGGAGGAGAGGAGCAGTGGAGTTCTCCAGCAGGAAACCACAGTGACTCTGATCGCTGATGCTGGTAGACAGCACAGGCCTCCTCTTCGGGTGACTCTAATCATTCCTGAAATGAACCGAAGCATGACATACTAGCAAGGTCTTTGCACCGTAGTGGCCATGAAAGGGTGTCTGTTCCACAGACCAATAGAATATGTGTTTCCTTGTGTGGAAGGTGCATGTGGACTGGCCTTGTTGTCATTCAGTAGCAGATGTGTGTCAGCTCTTGATGGGTATTTATTTTCTGTTTCTGTCTGTAATTTGCTGTTGAAGCTGGGCGGGCCCTGTTCACAGCAGAGAACGCTGTTCTAACCAACAGCACAGATATTCTCCTGACACCTGGATATTCACTCCCCTTAACTTCGTTTTCAGCATGGACCCTGAGTGCTTTTAACTTGTGAGAGCAGCACTGGAGTACTGAACTGCCTTTAACATGGACAGACCCGGGATATAACCCCCACAAAACTGATTATGGAAATATGCTGAGGGCAGGCTATGCAAACTGCTCATTGAGGCATCTGTGTTGTCAGCGGAAGACGTGGAAATATCGTAATAATAAATTAAAAAATACACAACGTGAAGAAGGTCTATGTGTGATTCCACCAAAACTCCGGTGGGACCTTAATGTCACATCACTGCCTTATTTGGAGCTGCACTTGGTGACCCTGCTTTGCTGTGGACGATGGTTTGATGGTCAGGCAGGGAGAGGGAATTGTGAACTGGGTGGTAGTGATGGTGCTTGACGCAGGAATAGCGTGTAGACTGCTGGATTCACACAAAGAAAGTCAACAGCAAGAGAAAAAAAAAATCAGCATCCAGGGGCAGCAGGAACAGCAGACGTGACCAGGCAAAGGCCAGCGAGGAGCTTGTGCTTTCCCAGCTACCCACTCCACCTTTTACATTCCAAATGACCAAATCAGCGGAAAGACTATCAGACATTAGATGTGTGTTTTCCATTAGTGAATTAAATGCTAATATTAACTTTAACAAGAACTGGAAGGACTGTAAACTTAAGCATTGAAAATGTACACAGCAGATTCCCGGAATTGTGTGTCTGTTTTAATAACCTATATGCTCTGTAAACCAAGCTCGTGGGTAGAGCCAGTTTCTCTTATTAACATGTATTATTAAAGCACTGCAGGCTGGGATGCCTGGTGACAAGAGGGCAGTACAGAAGCTGTTATTTTGCAGCCAAGGTCTCTTCAAGCCTTGCTCAGTGAAGCTCAGAAAAGAGCCCCTTTCCCTCTGTTGTAGGCGTCACCATTCCTGCAACCAGCGTTCCTGGTTAACGTCTCATTTATCTGAATTTACAAAAATGAGCACTTTTTGCAACCCTTCCCACAGCTGAAATTCTGCAGCGAAGGGGCAGGCAGAGTTTGATGTCACTGCGGGTTTGTCAGGTCACTTCTGCTATTGGCCACGGCACCGAAGTAGTTTGCAGTATCCTGGAATCATTTAATTGCAGACCATGTCCTGGACGTGTCTCATGCGCTTAGTAATTGTGTATCACAGACCAGCTGTGGATCTTTACTGTGGATGACACACTTGGCAAAGCTGGATATTGGTGGTCAGCCTCAGTATTCACAAAGAATTAGAAAATATCTGTGTATGGATCTTACCCAGTGCTGAGACACTGTGGCACCCTGGAAACAAACAGGAAGGGCCTTTGACATTGTCTCATGCACACACATGCATGTGTGCAATGCACACTCACATTGCCTTACATTACATTGTTGGCATTTAGCAGACGCTCTTATCCAGAGGGACTTACATAGGTTGCAATTTTTACATGTTATCCATTTATACAGCTGGATATTTACTGAGGCAGTTCTGGGTTTATTACCTTGCCCAATTGTACAGCAGCAGTGCCCCGCTGGGGAATCGAACCAAAAACCTTTTGGTTACAAGCTCTTCTCCTTACCACATACCACACTCACAGCACACTCACGTGGTCAGACGTCTGAAGAGTAAAGGGCAGCGGTGAAAACGGAGGAAAACGACCAAATGACACCATCCGGATTTTCGTGGTGCATCAGTCATCCGTGTCGTTGGCTGAATTTCAGGGCAGAGGCAACCCGTCGGTGTGGATTCCTGCACTCTTTTCCCTTCCAGCCCTTGGGAATCGGCGTCTACCGTCTCTGCGCCACGGGAAGGAAAGAGGCAGTGCGCACTCAAGGCGAGAGGGCCGGCCTCACCGGCTCCTTAGGAAGCTGAAAAAATTATGCCTCCATTAATATTTAATAAAGTGTGGGACCGGGGAGAAGCGCTTGTGCGAGGGCCTTTGTCTTTGTGTCATCTGAAATGTGCTTGGATGCAGCAAAAACCATTTTAAATTAAACAGATGGGGAAACCAGCGCGCCTCGGTGATTTAAACTCTGAATAATAGAGAGGTTCGGGGGTGTGCAGCTCGAGAAGGCGGAGGGACAAAGAGCGGTTTTCACGGAGCATTTGCGCCACAGAGGCAGACCGACGTGGCTTTGGACAAAACCGCTGTTTACACACAATAACCAGAGCAATATCTTTAGCAGGAATCAGTGCAGGTATTGTCCGGGAGGATGTTTTTCCATGGCAACATTTTAAATCTCATTCCATCAAATCCTCAGAATTGAGAGCCCTTAGTCCCACAGACGGCCATCAGACATCCGGACATTGGAACAGACGTTGCAGACGGTGTGAGCGCGGTGTCAGTTTCATTTTGGGTTCACCTCAGCCTCCCCAGATCAAAAGCACATGAAAGGGTTTGTGGGCCGAGCTTAAGTGGCTTACAGAACATTAGATTGTATATGGAGCGCCGTCCAATGGGAATACTGTGTTGCTTTAGAGCACTACAAATGTGATGTCATAAGGCTTTTGTTGCACTGACCTTCCAATGACCTCATTTGTTCTGACCCTCAGGAGCCTGCTTAAAGACACTTAACACCTTCATTTGAGAGTGAGAGGGTGAGAGAGAGTGAGAGAGGGAGAGAGAGAGAGGAGGCATTCAGGGCCTACATGTAAGTCTAGCTAAGTCTGTTTTCCAAAATAAAGCTAAGGCTTTGTTATCTACACCACCTTCACTCATTTATTTGCTGAGCAAGACATTCTTATCGAAGGTGACTTTCGCTGTTTACATATGACACGTTTGTGCAGTTGGAGTACGTTGCTCAGGGGCATTGAGCAGTGTCCCACAAGGATCTAAACCTTTCGATGCTGAGTCTCGAGGCAGAATTAAGCGTATGTCCTTCAACTTACAGGGCCATAAATTCAGCTTGAAATCCACAAAACAAACCTCATATACTTAAAATAATGTTCTGTTCTGAAATTAAAGAACTGTCTTTCCTTAGCTATTTCTATTTTAATCTCAAAACACATTTTTTCTGTTTTTCTGTCAAAGACAGTTGCTGGCTAGCTACCAAAATAAGCTATGACTAGCCTGCTGTTTCAATTTCCAGAACTAAGGAAATAATGTGTTTGATTTACACTAAGCCAATCACTGACAGAATGTCTTGAAAACATTTCTTTTCTTAGAACAGGATTTTGTTTGTTGCTACTGAGGCGTATTAATAATTTCGTATGTGATGATTTTTGAAAAACACACCATTGTTTGGGTACATACAATGCTGCTCTTTTCAAAATTGCTAGTGTTAAAACCGTCTTATTTCCAATTTATCTTGGCAAAAGAAAAGTTTTTCTGTTGAGTCACGTTTTATAAAATGTGTATAATAAAGATTAAAATACACCCATAACACAAGGGTATGAATAAATATGGAAGGAAATGGATATGTATACAGTGTACTCCCAGTAAGTGTATGTACATCACAGGGGGGAGATATGAGTCTGTTTGATATGGTTGGTAAGATGGATATTAGGTCACTCTAGGAGGCTCTGTCCTTGCAGACCTGGTGGGGAGAGACCGCTGGACCCCCTCAGCACCCTCCCACCCCTCTGCGCTCCCCTGGGGTCCTGACAGAGGGCAGAGGGGAAGAGCGTGCACAGTGACACAGTGATGGGGATCGAGCGCAGGGCTGTTGACCCAGGTGGCCCTCTGAACAGCTGAACCAAGCAGGGTGGCGTGTGCGTATGTTTGGCTTATGATATATGTACGTATTTGCGAGATTATCTCTTTGAGTATGTACTCGTGGTTGTGTGTGTGTGTGTGCACGTGTGTGTGTGTGTGTGTGTGTGTGTGTGTGTGTGTGTGTGTGCTTGTGCGTGTGCTGCGTGTGTTTGTGTATGTGCAAGTGTGTATGTGTGCACGTACAGGTGTGTGTGTGAGTGTGTGTGCACACGCATGTATGTGTGTGTGTGTGTGTGTGTGAGAGAGCGTGTGTATGTGTGTGTGTTTGTGTGTGTGTTTAGTGTATGTGTGTGTGTGTATGTGTGTGTGTGTTTAGTGTGTGTGTGTGTGTACGTGCATGTTTTTCTGCATGTGTGTGTGTGTATGTGTGTGTATGCGTGTGTGTGTGTGCGCATGTGTGTGTGTGTTTAGTGTATGTGTGTGTGTATGCGTGTGTGTGCGTGTGTGTGTTTAGCGTATGTGTGTGAGCAGCACGGTGGTGCTGCTGGGAGGGCAGTGTGCTCCCGCTGTAATTGAACCTGACAGTGCAGCTGCTGAAGGAAACGCGAACACATCGAGACGCTGATGCCGCGCCCCAGATAAAGGTCACCCCTCATCCTCACGTCGGGAGAGTCCCCTGAGCACATCAGGGTGGGGTGTGTGCCTGCGGAGGCCATTTTAAATCCTCCCCGGGAAACGGCCTGTGACATCACAAAGCAGCGCTCGCTGACTGACACAGACCCTGATCCCTGCAGAAGATGCTGTTGAAAAGCATACAGGGCCACCAATCTCTCACGAATGGCCTTGTCAATAGGCCTTGCTCTGCAAGCGTCTTTGGCCTAGAAAACATCATTGTTCTCCCATTTAATTATTTTCATCCCTGTAAGAGGGGAGGCGGGGGTTAAAAAAACCCGAGCACATAAATCTTACTTGGCCAGCTCTCGGGACGAGCGTTCAGGCTTTCAATAAACTGTCAATATTCGGAGGCTTTGAAGCTGCCACTGCGGCTGTGAAGGTTCTGCTTGCCAGAGGTAACGGCTCCTTATTTCTCTCCTTCAGTGCTTTTGGCAGAAAACAATGTCAGCCTTAATGGGGGGCTTCTAGACCAGATGGTGACTCCTCTTTTTATAAATGAGGGGTCACCCTCAACACAGGCCGGGGGGTGTAGTATCGAGATACACAATCAATAGAGGAGTGATGAGACAGAGGCCTGATTCATTTCAATCCGGCGTGTCTGCGGTCTTGTGTAAAGGTGAGGGAGGGTAATGAGGTCTGTTCCTAACATGCAGTGTACCACCTATTGCAGGAGGTGTTCTCTCTCAGACACAGCCTCAGATTGTATCGTATGGCATATGAGAACAGCAGGCCTTTCAGGCTCCTTATGGGGCCTGAGAAAAATGTTCTGGTTCGCGCCTCATACATAATGTTCTTTCAGCGCTGAGGTGATGTTGCAGCAATGTTGTGGAGCTTTAACAATTTTCCATTAATAGAGTCAGTAGCATATAGTGGTAAGGAAGAGGTGCATGTGTTATTGAGAAAGAATCTCTGTTCTTTATGAATACATGGCAGATTATTAGATGTGTATGGTCATTATCATGGAAAAAAATGGACTTTTATGTTTGTCATTCACAAAGCAACTTCAAGAGGTCACTCTTTAATGAGCCGTGATGAAAGTATTCACAAAATCAAGTCGGTTTTGTTCGAGCGGACTCACCAACGTGGGTGTATCAGCGCTGTTGTGTGTGCAGGCCTGACAGTGGTTTGTTGTATCAAATCCAGTGCAGGATTTCTCGATCTGCCTTCACTCCCTTTCTCCAGCTCCTCCTAGCTTCGCTGGAGGTCTGTCTGCAACTGTAGCGTACCCCCTGGCCTGTCCCGGGACCCTCAAAAGCCTCCGTCCCGTCATTTCCTGCACATGCCCAGAGGCACATGCCCACCCCAGGCTCTGCCTGCAGCCTGTGGCCAGCAGCCCCTCCAGCGCTGCCCTCCTCTACGTCAGCACTGCAGCCGTGCAGAGACGCAGAGGCCACAGGGTCAGCTGCATGCTGCTATTATTGCTGTTATTATTGTTACTGTAAGCCCAGGGCTACCTACATAGATGGCAAAATAGACACATGGACTGTAATACATCACTGTTGGTTAGGGATGAATAGACACTACTACTACTATTACTATTACTACTGCTACTACTAATAATAATAACAATAATATTGCAACCCTAAATGGTTGTAAAACATGATTTATGACAAATTATTTTCCTTTAAAATCCTTTCCTGGAATGCAATTTTTTCTTTTTTAGTTTTCTTTACTATCTTTGCTCATTGCTGTTGAAATGCATGTGTTTGTGTGTGTGTTAGTGTGAGAGTGAGAGAGAGTATGTGTAGATGTGTATATGTGGGTGTGTGTGTGTGTTTGTTTGTGTGTCTGTGTGTGTGTGTGTGTCTGTGTGTGGATTATCGCCTCCATGTCCTGAGTGCTGCATTTCAGCCTGTAAATATTACAGCTGGAGAGCCATTATTCATGAACAGCACAGACCTGGCTCCGCACACACACTCACACACACACATCTACACATCTACTCTCTCTCTCTCTCTCTCCCTCTCACACACTCTCACACACCTGCACACACACACACACACACACACACACACACACACACACACACACACACACACCCGCCCTCACTCACACACCCACCCTCACTCACACACACACACCTGCACACACACACACACACACACACACACACACACACACACACACACACGCAGTACAGCCCTGGCTCTGCAGAGCAGGAACTCCGCGCCGCTCCCGCTCTGAAAGGTGTATCTCCTCCTTCCCGTTCTCCTGCCCTTCTCTGTTTCATAGAGCAGTCCCCCCCTCCCCCCCCAAGCCCACGTTGCCCTCCCCTCAGGGTCACCCAACGCTTAAAATAACCCTGACGCGAGGCCTCGGAGGGCCCCGCCTCGCACCCTCGCCGGCGATAGAAGTGAATTACAGCGCCGTTCCACGTTATTAAACATGACACTCACGGAAGATAATGGAGCCTATCTTCATCTCAATTCAGAAATCCTAATCTCATTTCTTTGATTAATAGGCACAGATCTGCATATCAAGGGCTCTTGTTAATTTACTCGGGCAAATCCCTTTTTTGTGGTGTGTCTGTCAAAAAAAAAGAAAACAATATTTGTTCTTTTATTTCTTCTTCTTCTTCTCCCTGTGCTGATCCATCTGAGGGCAGCTGCAAACTTGAGAGGGAGAGAGAAGACAGAAAGAAAGACAAGGGAGGGAGTGAAGGAGGGGGGATAGGGGATGATGGAGGGAGATGACAGAAACTAAAAAAGTGCCTAGGAAGGAGGGGGGAGGGGCACAGGTGGGCCGGCGGTTTGACCAATGGGAGGAAGATGGACTTGACAAGCGGAGTCTCCCACTGGCTTATTATGGAGGCTTGTTGCTGTGTTGAAGGAGAATTTTTTTGTTTGTGTTGTGGAGGACGTGTTGTTTTCAGCATGTTGTCTGAATTTCCACCTGGAGAGAGGAGGAAAGAAGCCCCCTTCACAGCTCAGGATATACACTTTCCCCTCCCTGTGATTGCAGGGGCTTATCAGAGGACCAGGGGCTTGTTTGTGATTGGGGCGTCTGAAGATGTGGGTCCGTTGCTCCTCTAATAAGGGCTTGGAGTCACGGGGGGCTGTGTGGTTTCCGTAATGAGTTCTGTGTTGTGAGAGACTCTGTGAGCGAAATTGACTCCATCATTCAGATGAGATGTTAAAAGGGTCCTGACTCGTTGTATTCATAAGGGCTCTGGAGTACGAGCCAGCCCCCCCCCCCCCCATGTGTCCTTTCCAAATCCGGCTCTCTCGGTCTGGCCATCGAATAATCCTCATTTCATCTGGCTGAAGGAGTCCTTGCCACTCACCCCTCACTCGTGTGTGCTGAGCACTCTGCCACACGATGGCCACTGTGCAGAGCCCAGGTGTTGCCTTGTATTAATGCTAGAGTTTAATAGTGCTTTGTTTAGTAGTGGTGTGGTGTAGTGCTAGGGCACAGGGCTCGTAACCAAAAGGTTCAATACCCCATTGGGGCACTGCTGTTGTACCCTCGGGCAATGTGCTTAGCCTACAATTGCCTCAGTAAATACCCAGCTGTATACACGGGATGAAGTTGTAACCTGCGTAAGTCGTTCTGGATAAGAGTGTCTGCTAAATGACAATAATGTGAATGTAATGTCATTTATCATCTTCGTCATCGTCATCACGGAATATCCATTGGGGTCCTTCCTGTGCAGGGGCTGATGGGATTGATGTCTTCACTGTTTCTCTCCATGGTACTTCCTGTTCTCTCTCTTCCTTCCTCCAGGATGGCCTTTGAGCAGTGCTCAGTGCGTTGCGGTGTCAGCAGTGCGTTGCTGATGAGGGTGGCAGTGTAGCATAGAGGTAAGGATCAGGGCTCGTATCCAAAAAGGTTGCTGGTTTGATTTCCCACCGGGGCACTGCTGCTGTGCCCTTGGGCAAAATACTTAACCCAGAATTGCCGCAGTCAATATCCATGTAAAAATTGTAACCTATGTAAGTCGCTCTGGATAAGAGGGTCTGCTAAATGACAATAATGTAATAATGAAATGATCTGAGGTCTGTAGGGACCCTCTCCCCAGAGTTGAGCTGCTCTCCTGTGTATGACTAAAGAATGGAGGATGACAGCCTATCCCTTATGAAAATATATCCTAATGTGCTCAAATAAGGTATTTTTTTTTCAAATTTCAGCATGTACAAGAGCGAGCTGTATTGATTTATTTCCTGACCAACCTCAACTTCTCTCACAACCCCCGTTGTGGGAACCCCTTACATAAACTGTTATTTTGCTTTGTGAATATGATACCATCTGCATGGTGGATTCTGAAAACATTTTGTCTGATGCAGAGCAAATGAAAATAAGTGAAAATTCAAATTATATGGAGGTATATTAGAGGACTTATAATGTTCTTTCTGGGAAAAGGTTACACAGGAAAGTGCAGAACTGAATCCAAAGCATTTTCTGGTTTTCCAACATCAATTTACGATTGATTCATCTGAATTATGCAGCAATACTGTGCTGAGCATCAGGGGTTACATTACATTGCATTACATTAGTGTCATTTAGCAGGTGCTCTTATCCAGAGCGACTTACATAGGTTACAGTTTTATCCATTTATACAGCTAGATATTTATACAGGTAATTTTGGGATAAACACCTTGCCCAAGGATACAACAGCAGTGCTCCAGCAGGGAATCGAACCATCAACCTTTCAGTTACAAGCCCTGCTCCTCATCACTTATGCTACGCTGCAGCACAAAAAAAAGTTAAGGCCTGGTTTTAGGCTCCGGTTTGTCCCTCCTGAGCTGTGTCAGTGTTCTGTGGAGCGCGTGCAGAGGGGGCTGTGTGACCCAGTGCGCTCGCACCTCGACGCCCTCCACACCGACGCTCCGGGACTGACAGAGAGACGGCGCGGCCTCCGCCGGACCGACATACTGATCGTTACAACATCAGCCGTTATCTCTGACCTTTCCCCACCAGCTGGGGACAGGCAGGAGACAGGAAGCAGCAGGCCCCCTTCGTCTTTATCTCCAGCCTACAGACCCAACTTCCTCTGCTGGGGGGCAGGAAGTTAGGGGGGCGAGGGCTGTGGGCGAGGTCATTAACGAAATTCTTTGCCCCGTGAGAGAGGGGCAGGTCGCCCCAGCCATGGGTGACTCGGGACAGTCCTGCTGGGGTTGCCAGTCGTCGCGGGAGGATTGTGATGTTGGTACAGTGTCACATCAGCATGGGGAGATTGTAATGAGGTACTTGCACAGGTGACTAAGTCTGCTGGGCAGCCTCTCACAGTCAGGCTCCCCATGAAGTGTGCATCTACCCATGACAGGGTTTTTCTCTCTCTCTCTGCCTCTGTCTCTGTCTCTGTCTCTCTCTCTCTCTCTCACTCCCTTTTTCTCTCTTTCTCTTTCTCTGTCCCTCTATTTGTCTCTACCTCTCTCTCCATCTCTGTCTCTTTCTCTGTCTCTCTCTCCCTCTCCCTCTCTCTCTCTCTCTTTCTCTCTGTCTCTCTCTTTCTGTCTTTTTCACTCTTTCTCTCACTAACTCTCTCTCTCCTCATCACTGGACTGTCTGTGCACACAGTGAGACTCGGAGTGGTGTAGTTTCACTTCAATGGGAGCTCCTCCAAAGGGTGGTGGTGATGGGGGGGGCAATCACAGGAAGCCCGCAGTGTATACAGCACACAGTCTTACCACTCAGGAGCCCAGCAACAAGAACAGCCTAACCAGACCAATCAGGCCCTGTGAAAATAAACCCGCTGTGCTGAACAGAGCATATTCATGGCTGTGTACGGGTTGATACGCTGGCATCGCTAAAATGAAATCCTGTCTGTTCTCCTTTCTTCATATCTCGCCCACAGCAGTCAGTTATCTGATGGCTGAACCCGACTGCTCAGTGGGAGATAACTGTTATTCTACCAGCAATAGCTCATCAATAAATCACATGCCTCCAAAAAGCACAGCTGCCTTTGGATACCAGGTGCCAAAATGAAATTCTTTTGCTGAGATTTGGTTTCCTACCACAGTTTCCTATATTATTTCTCCAACATCGTGGTGATCTTTGGTTTTCTATTTGCACTCGTGCTGTGGGGGGTAGCTGGGATGTAGGAAGGGAGGAGGTCATAATGGCTATAGGCTTGCTGTGTGTCCTTGGAAAGGTTGGCCTTACCTATGCCTGGTAAACAGCACACATACGCATACACACGCGCATGCACACACACAAACACACACAAACATCCTTCACAGCAGTGCCTCACCTGTACACACCACATTGTATTCTATCATCAATACTAATTTTGATCAGTGATCAATGTCATTCGGTATGTATTCAGATCAATAACAATGCAGCATATTGAACCGAGCTCCTTCCTGCTCTCAGGTCTCGGAGATGAGCTGTTTTTCTGCAGCGGCTTCAACAATATTTGCTAATCCGTGGCTCACAGCCAGCGGCGCGATAAGTTAATTAACCAGCTCATTTCCAGAGCACCTCTGAGGAACTTAAAAGCCTGCTTGCCCTAATTTATGGGTTAATTAATAAGACGGGGAAAAAGGTAAACATTTTAAGAATCAATTGCCAGGCCTAGCTGTGAGGCGAGGCCTTGAAAGCTCTGACAGAGATGATGCATGTGGAGAAAAACAGCCCGTGGTGCCCAGAGCGGGGCTCGTCCCCTCTGAATAGGGGGGCATGGCTGACGACAGACAGAGCAACACAGCCTCTATTGTGGCCACATCAACGAGGTTTTTTCCTGGCTGGCTGCACGTGGAGCCGCTGGGACGACCCAAGTGAGAGAGAGAGAGACGCAGTTAAACCTTTTCCAGTGGAGGCTGTCCCAGAATACACTGCATCAGAGACACACCGGGCACGGGGCTCCATGTTGGCCGCGTTCGGTGCTCGGCTCGTCGTCCTGTCCCCTGAGAAACAGGTAGAATAGGAGACCCACTGCAGGACCGTAAAATCTATCTCGTAGCATTGGTATCAAAGATCGTGTTGCCAGGGCAACCGATGAGGCCATTCCAGTATTGGAGATGGGAGGTGGGGTTGGGGGGTGATGAGGGATCTGCAAACCTGGCAAACCTGACCTGTCCCCCCCCCACGCTTGCCACATGTCGGTGTCTGGGACAGTGCCAGTGTCAGTCAACCTGTGAGATGCATCGCCCGGCCTCCCGGAACGGCGATCGGGCTTGGCGGCGAACTATGTATGGGATCCAAATTGTGATTACAATCATGCAAGATAAATCACTTTGCCGCTGGAGAAAATAACCTGGCTAAGATAATGAGCGGGTGAGGCTTTAGCTTGATTGGCATTTTGGGCATAAATAACCTGGAATTATCCGTAATAACCATGGTAACAGAATGGTAATTGCCAGAAAGTTCTCTTGTCTCGGAAAATAGCAGTGGAATAAAGGAAGGAGCCAGAAATTAGTCCTTGCACAGTTAAACCTTCATTAATTGTGTGCATTGTGTGCATTTATTTATGTCACAAAGGACCATGCTGGTTCTGTCTCTAAGGACTTCTTTCTGTTGCTCAGAATGAAGGCAATTAGCATTAAGGTTTGTCCAATGTTTTTTTTTCTTTTTGGATAAAGGAATCAGATCCCAACACAATTCACAGATAAAACTTGTATAGGCTTTGGAAATGATGTAACAAGGCAATATTTAATCCTTTTGAGAGGCCATGCTAATGAAATGCTTTCTTCCCACAAAACAGTTTCCCTGTCTAAAGCGACCTCCTCTCTAATGCTGATGTTTTCCACCCCTCCGCAGTGCAGGGCCGCATATTTGCACCCTCCCCGAAATGCCCTGTAGGCCAGGCCCAGAGCATGGGTGCACATGCGGCTCCTCAGCAGACTGGCCTTGTCCTGTAGTTCCTGTACTGCCTCTGAATGCCAGCTCTGTCATCTACAACCTCAAAGCCCAGCACATCACAAAGCACAGAATCAGGCACGAATTGGCTATACTGGCTACGCTGCACCGTACAGGCTGTATGAAGTGTGTAGATGTCGTAATGCTGTTCTATGTGATAAAGACACATAGTAAACAATGTGTATCTTCAGTTCTTCAATGGGCAGCAGTGTGGCATAGTGGTGGTGAGTAGGGCTTCTAACCAGGTTCGTGGGGCACTGCCTTTCTACCCTTGGGCAAGGTACTTACCTCAAAATTGTATCGGTAAAATCCAGCTGTGTAAATGGATAAGTGGATGTAAGTTGCTCTGGATAAGAGCTAAATGACAAAAATGTAATGTAATATAATGTAATCTTGAAGAGGTGTGGTCCTCCACAGAATGAATAGGTGTCTCCTTTAGCGCGTTAGAGGTCCGTCATGAGAGGGTGGGCCCCACCAAAGCCGACACCTCCCCGGCTCAATGCCACTCTCTGTTCTCCTTCATGCCATTGGATGCCACGGGAATACAGTTCAGTCTGTGCCGGTATTTCCCAAAGTTTCCCTCCTGTCTCACTTCTGAAGAACCCCCCCCCCCAACTGCCTCACAATGCACGGGTGTTTGAGCGTGAGGGGGCTGTGGTATTCTCTCATTAATAAAGATGGCATGCGAGCGCACATTCCGTGCCCCCACCCCGGCCCCTGAGCTCCGGAGACCGTGTGGCACGCGCGAGGAGGGGGCGGGCTGGAATCGCCGAGAGGGTGGGCGGAGCCAGGAGGCGGGAGAGACCTCAGATCTGAGGCATTCCGTCCCTGCCGTAATGCCACCGAGGCCACGGGTAGGCTCCTCTGCATACATCAATCCTCGTCTTTTGATTTAATTTCATTCTAATGGTAATCGCAGCTTCGATCCGTCACAGATCTGAAAGTGCGCTCCTGTGTGTAAAGTCTGCATGAAACATGAGGGCCGGGGGGGGGGGGGGGGTGTTGGTGGGGGGGTTGTGTTTCCTGCAGGGGTGGAGTGAGCATCGGACAGCGGGTATGCTGGGATTTTTGGAAGAGGTGGCACTCCCTTCGGATGCACCACACTGTCACAGTGATTTATGTCACATCACCGGCTACGTCTCCAGGCAAGAGGATGATAGCTTTTCCGAGCACAAAACAGTAGGCGCAATATAAAATATCCAGTGCTGTCAGCAGGTAATTATTTTGAGATTCGGCCCAGGGAGAAAAAATGTACCCCTCACATTATAACCACTGAGGAGGAGGAAAATAAATGCCTAAGTTTGTCGAAGTTTGCAGATTCGCGAAACACATGCGATCCAAATCAATGCGGTTAAAATTGTGGCCGACGCCTTTTAGGACACTGAATTTACTGCACGTGCCACTTAGGGCCAATTTACAACAACCTCTGCTGTTTTTTTTTCCGTGCAATGCTTTGCTCCTCCTGCAGATCGTACACCTTGTCCCTCAGTCGCAGCGCTTGCAGAACTCTCCGGCTGTTTGCGGGGAGTTTCTGTCTGTTTTGCAACGTTCCTGCGGTGGCTGCTGCCACGGCTTTGAAGCGGCACCGCAGCGCGCCTCTGTTAGCAGCGGTTCTCCAGTGGGCCGGGTTCTCCTCCCCGTCCTGGGCTCGGAGGAGGAGAGGCGCTGCCTGCCGAAAATAACAGCCGAACAGGGAGAGCAGGGCAGACAGCAGGGCTGAGGGAAGGCGGCGGAGCTCAGGGGAGGGAGCGTCGCTGGGCAGGGCTGGGGTGGGGAGAGCCTCCCTGCACACCCCGCTCACCCCGACGCCCCCGTTTCATCTCCAGCTTACCCCTCTCCCGAGGCCGGCTCGAAAGGGCCCCGCTGCCGTCCCTCTGCCCTGTCCCCCCGCCACCCCCTGTTTGAAGTGCGGATCAGCCACCAGCCGCAAACTCTGGGGAGGAGAGGGAGGGCGAGGAACCCGTCTTTCTCTCTCTCTCTCTCTCTCTCTCTCTCTCTCTCTCTCTCTATCTGCCCTTTGTTTCCTTCCTCTCCGTTTCATCCTGATTGGCTGGCCCATCTGCCCCGCTGCTCTCCCGGCTGCTCACCGCCCGTCGGCTGCCCTCTCTTTCAGCTCCTCCTCCTTTCTCGTGCGCCCTGACTCTGTGGCCGGGTGTCCCCCTCTCGCCGGGCACCGCCTGCTGCTCTTTCTCCTGCAAACACGCGGCGGGTTCGAAGAGTTAGCCGAGGAGTTAATTTGTGAGGCCCCCGTGCCCCCCCCCCTCCCGTGGGACAGAGGGGCTCTTTGTTCCCGCTTGCGTCCCCTTGGACCTCAGCTCATGCTTGGGATTCCCCGGGCAGCAGGTGTTCCCGTTGGAGGGCTGAGTTCAGGGGGGGGGGGGGGGGGGGGGATAGATCTCTCCTCCTGCAGCTCCCTGCTGAGACCTCCAGGCTGTCCCGGCTCCAGGTAGGCCTGTTGGGAGCAGGGATTCACACAGGGAGATATGCCTGAAACAACAAGATCTTTCACACTGCCAAACAGATGCGAAGCTGACATGCCATGATTACAGTCTAGACTCAGGTCGGACGTGTTCTGTCCCTGATACGGCTTTGTATTGATCCGTTCTAACTCCAAACCGCCTCCTGAAGTGGTCTTGGGTTAGCAAGCCAGTTTGGTCCGGCTAAAATGCGCTAGCTACGCTCTGTGTCTAGCTTGTATTTGTTTGTTGTGCCTAAATGTTAAGGTAATACCTTTTAGCTGGACCAAGCTGACTTGCTAACCCATGACCACTTCAGGAGCTAGAAAGAAATCAACAAGGTCCATGACAGTGCACAAAGTAATGACTCTAAATTTAAATAGGATTTAAGAGGATGAAAAACATTGTTGGGCTTGAAAATAAAACTCTGTGAATATGTTGTATAAACATAACATTTCGTGCTAGTTAGTGCTAGTTTTATTAGCTGCACAATGTAAATTTAGCATATCTGACTAAATTATCAGTGATATTATATCTACAAAAAGAGACCTCGAGAGCTAAAACGACAGGCTATTTTGACAATCCCTGAGCAAATCCTCCCAGCATGCTTTGCATCATTTGTTAAAGCTGTATCATGCTTCCAGCCATCATGCTATCAGCCATCTCCAGCTGATGGAGCCGAGTCTGTGGTTGGTAAAATCAACCTGAAAAGCAATCAAACCAGATCAAAAGAGTTTTGTTATTAGCTGGAATAGCTGTCTGGCCCTCATGTGGAGAGGGCTAATGGCACTGGGCTACTCTCAGTCAGCAACATGCAGCTAGACTGCTATCTGATTCTTATGGTTCAAACTTAAGCTAAGCTTATGCTAAAATCAGAACCAAAACTCACACTCAGATTCACGTAAAGCCTTAAGTAATAAGGCTGTGGGTGTAAATGAATCTCCATGAATTTCGATGAATCACAACTTGTTTGAGTCGTCGGAGGAGTGACAATAGTCACGATTCAATCATTTTCTGGAGGAATAAACAAAATCATAACACAGTGCATCACGTGACTGTCGTATTTCCAAACTTACACATGGATGCAAACGTGAGCGGCAAAGCGGACGTGGCACAGTTTGCGCAGTGAGCTGGACTTTAGCGCTAACAGTACAGTAAACAGTGGTGTATGCTGACAGGCTGCAGTCAGCACGTGAGAGCGGTTGCTTTCCTCGCCTCGGAGAACAATAGTAGTCTGGAACCGCTGTCCCTCCAGCCTCTGTTGTTATCCCTTAGACAACTGGAGCAAACGCGTCCCGGTTAGCTGTAGCAGCCCTCCGGAGTGTTTATTTAATGGAAATTCGCTGTTCAGCACGTCCCCCGAGAGGCACAGAGGTAGAACAGATTGGCGGGACCCCGAGCTCCGAAACACGAGGTTTACCCTCCACTGGCACAATAAATCACTCACATCAGGACATCCTGGTGAACACAGGCCTGTCGCCCCCCCAACCCCCCCCCCCCCCCTTCCGTCAGGGGCGCCGTGTCTGCCCCTATTCGCCCGTTCATCCCTCTTCGCAATCAGGGCAAAGGAAGCATTAGAAAGGTATTGTTCCTGTACTGAAAAGACAGAGATTGGTTGATCTGAAGCAGCCGTATTAACGGCTAGTTAATCAAATGGATGGCTGGCTGGGGTTTGCTGGCAGATAATTGGAAAATAGGGTGTAGGTCACACAAGACCCTGGAGTTCAAAGCTTGGGGGGGGGTGTGAATAAAGGTTTGGGTGAGCCTGGGAGTTGGATGGGGGGGCGCAGGGGGAGAACACAGATTTTGGAGTGGTGGAGGGGTGAGTTAGCACCCCTTGCTGGGGGCAGGCTGTCTGACAAAGCAGGCGGGCGAGTGCTTCTGACATGGACAGGAACGAGTTCCGACAGCTAGATTAAGGATGGAGGAAAGAGCTTATTTCACGGCTGATTTGTTTTCATATCTGAGCAGCAGTGGGAGAGCATAGGGGAGCCTGGCCATGGGGGGGGCTGGGGGGGGTGCACCGGAGGGAGGAGCGAGGTGAGGGAGGGGTGGAGGAGGGGAGGGGGCTTACAGGAGGGGAGGCAAAACAAGGGGAAAGAGGAGAGATGAGCCAGAGGAGGGAGGGAAGGGGGAAGAGAGAGGGGAGAAAAGAGAGGGAAGGAAATGGAGTGGAGGTGGAGGTGATGGAGCAGAGAAGACAGACGAAGAAGAGATAAGTAAGGGGGGGGGACCTGCAAAGAGGACACAACAACAGAACAAGGTGCCCTGAGGCGAGAGAGGAGGGCTGTGGGGGAGACGAGAGGAGTAAGGACAGGAAAATGGGGTGCGGGGAGCTGGGGGAGTGACTAGGGGGACATCGCTGGAGGCATCAGCCTGTCAGAATGTAAAAACACCCTCATATGGAAGGATTTCAGGAGAGGGGCAAAGTAAACACAGACAGCAGTTCTTTGACAAGAACATGTTAGGGCTGGGGGGGGCAGGGAGGCAGGTGAAGAACCCCTTTGAGGAGAGGAGGGGTGGTCGGGGGTGCAGGCAGGAGAGGGAGAGAGGCACAGGAAAAGGTGGATGGGATGGGCACGGCCTGTCGGTCTGAAGCCATGCATCCTCTCAGCGTTCCTGTCACGCTGCAGCTGGGTGCAGTGGAACAGCAGCTCGGTGTCTCGGTATAAAAGCTGAAATGGTGATGAAAAGGCCCTGAGCTGACCTGGATGACACAGAGAGTGAGCAGGGGGGGAAAAAATAAACACAGATACATCCAGCCAGCAGGTTATACGGGTCGGGGTAGGAGAGGAGTGGATAATCACAGAGATGCAAAGATGAGATAGACGTATCGGAGAGGAAGAAAAGTACCTGGATTCAGGATCACTGCTGGATACTCCGAGCCGGGCCCAGGGGAGAGGATCCTGCTGGTATACCGGCTCAGAATTTGGGTCAGTAGGTGAGTGGCACTCACAAACAGCACTGTTCTGCAGGATCTGCACTGTGATGGGGGCATGTCCCACTCTAACCCCCCCCCCCCCAATCGTGTGAGGTCTCTCTCTGACCCACTTACGGGCACCCTCTATCCGAAGAGACCTTATCTGTGACCCCTATTCATTTTAAATGGTGAAAAAAAAAATCTAAAAATCATGTATACTAACACACACACACACACAGTCCGCTGCTCCACAATGAGCTGGAAGAGCGAACCTCCACCCCATTGCAGCGTGAAGTGTTGCTCGCACGTGGGACTGCTCACTTGTGCGGTCTGCGCAGTTGAAAATGCATCGCAGCACTGAATCAGTTTCGAGATGGTGGAAGTGTTTTTTTTGTTTTTTTTCTCCTTTTTAGAGAGGGGCATTTTGGACCCCAGCTGCTGTCCGGGGCCTGCCTCCAGTCTGCAGTAATGGCGTGATTCATCCTCTGACGTCCACTGTTTCATGGAACCGCCGCTGAAATATCAAAGCCAGTGGAAGACAGAATGGCCCTTCAGAGCGCTACAGTTCCCTCTTTGAGCACAGTTTGGAGTGGCTCAGGCACAAAAAACAACGAACGCAATCGATCCCCCCCCCACCCCCCCAGCGTTGCCGAGCTGCATTACCATGTGCAAGTGAACATGCTCGGATCCATATTTGGAAGTGTAAGTACTCGGCGTCCTTTAGATATGGCAATCGTAGCTGTGCCATGAGGTATGCTGTTGGTATGCCAAAGTGGCGTGCTTGTTTGAAAAGCGGTCCTTAAATAAGCTGCGAAAAACAAAAAGCAGTGATGTGCAACTCGCTATTTCTCCACATCACAGTCTGCTGCCATTATCAGAGGGCCGCTCTACACACGCACCGCGTTGGGAAAGGGCTGAAGAAAGCTCCAATGACACAGGTCCTGTTTTTGCCACAGTTGGGAAATGCATGGTTTGGAATTGGGCAACGTTTCGCTTATCGCGGTTATGTGCAGCGAGCTGCGCTGTGATGGCAGATTTCTGGTTTCACCCAAACGCCTCAGCAGCAGATGAATGCCACGCGTTTCCATGCTCTCATTTCGATGTAGCAACCGTTTCTATAGCGTTACATCGGCGACCAGGACTGAGGGGAGACAGAGAAGGGTTCTTTTTGATGAGCTGGGGGGCCGGAAACAATCTCTTTTCAAAAAGTAAGAGAGCACACCCGCCCCAAGGCCCTCGCCTCAGACACGAACCCCTTTCAGAGGCACTGGTGACTGTGGAGCAGTGTGTGGAACCACGGCGGCAGCACTGTGGGCCCAGAATGGAGAGGATATGAGTCATTCTGTGGAGGGGAGAGAGGCCGCTTTGTGTGGAACTGTCTCATTGACAACTGCGGAAATAATTACCTCTTTTCAAGTATTGCCGAATAAATTGCTCAATAACTTTTTTTTTTTTTTCCTCCCCCTGTTGATTTTACGTGGCTCAGCGCAGGACTCGCTGTCTTCCTCAAGGGCTCTGGGAGTCAGAAAGGGTCTGAGCAGGGAGATGGAAGTGGGAGGGGAGTCAGCAGGGGAACGTGGGAGGGGCAGGGGTAAGTGCGGCCTGTGACATCATCATTCCTTATTTAAAAGCTTTGCGCTGTTTGTACGGGGATGCATGTACGAGCGGGTGTGCACGGGTGTGTATGTGTGCATGTGTTTGTGTGTGTGTGTGTTTGTGTGTGTGCATGCGTGTGTGTGAGCGTGTATGACTGTGTGTGTTTGTGTATGTATGTGGGCACGCATGCATGCATGCATATTGTACGTGTATAGGTGCATGCATGCATATGAATGTTTATGTGCATGTGCGCATATGTGCATTTGTGTGTGTGTGCATGTGCGTGTGTGAGTGTGTATGACTCTGTGTGTGTGTGTGGGTGTGTATATTGTGTGCGTGGATGTCTGTATACGTACACGCGTGTGTATGTATGTGTGTGGGTGTGTGTGCATGCTTGCGCATGTGTGTGTGTGTGTTCAGAAACCCTGTGAGCAGCGTGGGTGTCACCGGTGCTCTAGTTAGCTACTCATCCCTGCTCCCCGGCTCTCTGTGGTGTCATTACTGTGCATTCCACATGGCTGGGCCCCTAATGCACGCCCGGGAACGCAAAACGAAGACCTGTCTGCGTAACGCTGTCTGAGACGTGGCATTACACGCTCTTTACTGCAATGTTACTGCAGCAAATCCTCCACACAGGGAAATCCTTGGCTGCTTTCGATTCATGCAAACGACTATTTGAAATATTTCACATGGCACAGCAGGGTAGATTCTGAAAGCAGATTTGGATACAGACATCTTCAGGCTAACAGGTTAAACACAATTGAATTTACTCTGGATACAGAGACGTTTGGTCTCAGCTCTGAACCATATCTGTCTCTTGAAGGTAGATGCATAACTGCGATTAATAATGGCTAGTTTCCATAGTTCATGCCAATCAAATAAATAGGACTAATGAGTACAGGCATTTTTTAATATTTCAGCAAGGTAATTATATAAACATAGCATGTAAAAGCATCTTACGTCTTGACTGCCCTCAATCCTGTGAGGTGTTAAACTTTAAGCTGATGAAGACGGGGGTGGAAGGAGGGCTAAGATTAATGAGGAATGCTGTGACTGTCACAACTCCCACCTCAAGTCTGTGTGTTTTCATGGACAGGATGTCAGATCGGGAACAAAAATTATTTCACCTTTTTTACTGCCTTGTGAGTGATATAATAAAAAAATGCAGATAAATTTTTTTTTTCCCTGCAGTTCACTCTGAAACATCCCAAGAAAATAAAAATAAAAAATTCTCTGTGCTGGGGCTCGTTTTGCAGAGTATTGGATTAGAGTACTGTTGTTGCATCAGTAATGAAATGGTGGTGTTTCGGTTTGCTTATTTCAAGCCTGCACGAAGGGTAAAACTCAACAGATGGATGCTCTCGGTCCCTGTGCTAGGGTGTTGTCCCACTCCCTTCTTTCCGACAGCCTGACCCCTCCCTAGCCCTATCCCCTCCTCTCCCGAGTCATCTCTCACTAGGCCCAAGTCTGACCCCTCACCCCCCCGCCTGATTGGCTGGGCCAGTTGAGAGGCCTCACATCCTGACAGAAAGTCCCGGTGCTCCTTGCGTCTGAGAGTTCAGCTCCCCTCCTGGCCGGCCCTGTGTTTGTTGTTAAAGCCGTCGTCCATTTGTCAGCCTGGCACCTTGTGTACATTAGTGGCGGAGGAGCCGGAGCGGAGTGGGGTCTCTGTGGTAAGAAACAGCTGCGTCACATGAAGGCCCCCTTCATCTCCCTCCTCCTGCCTCCTTTTCATTTGTAGGCCTTGCTTTTGTTTTCAGGGGCGTCTGAGTTCGACCTGTGCATGTGTATGTCTTTTTGCTGAATTCCTCAACACGCTACAGGTTCTGCAGCTTACCAATGCTTCTTACTCTGTTATTCCAACACAGAATTTTACAGTGGACAAAATTGCCCTGATGCACAACAGGCTGGTTTGTATTGTTTTTCTGTTTTGTGATAGTGAATGTGGTTTCCTCAGCATTACTGGACATAAACATTATGTACCATTCAGGTGAGGATGGGGTTCCAGGCCCTAACAGATGCCGTGGTCTACTCAGTACGAAGGTTGGATTAGCTAGTCACAGCCTAGGACTAATGTTTTAATAATGTCTGGTTTTGTTATGAACAGTCACATGCCAGTGAATAGGAGCAATGATTGGTTATTTAGTTTATGTGGCACATTTTTAACTTGTCTAATTTACCCCGGTTTATCTCATGTGATTGGGTTCTGCCACTTTGCAGTTTTGAACGGCAGTGTGGTGCAGTGGTAAGGAGCAGGGCTCATGACCAAAAAGCTGCTGATTCGATTCCCTGCTTGGGCAAGGAACATAACCTAGAATGACCTCCGTAAATGCCCAGCTGTACAGTATAAATGGATAAAATTGTAACCTGTGTAAGTTGTTCTGGATAAGAGCGTCCGCTAAAAGACAATAATGTAATGGAAAGAACAGTATCGATCACCCCACTACTTCGCAAACTGAGTAGTGAACATCAGCTGCAAGACAGAAAACAAACGTAGAAAACAAAACTAAGTAACACGCATATCTTGCCCTCATCTGTTAGAGTTCCTTTCAGGACATCAAGAACAGCGTTTTGCCTCTTGAAAGGCAAGACAGTCCTTGCATCACCCACAAGTGAGTCTTTCCTTCACTGGTTGAGTCAGTGTCTGTTTGCTTCCTTATTGTGATGTAACACAGTGAACCTTCATAGTCTTAACTGCGTTCACGTGTAACATCACTAATGCCACTGATTACCATGGATATCCACACTGTTGCTAACCACTGAGCCGACTCTTCTGTTTTCTGTCAAATCCGAACGCTGCTCTCTGGGAAACCAGATATCGTGTATCATCCTGAATCGTGATCAAAGAGTCGCCTATGTCCCTTGAATTAAGGCACTGTGAATGCGAGATGCTCACCGCATCTCGGCTGGATTGATGCGCATACCTCAAAGCCATCTCCAGTCAGAGAGAGTGAAAGGGACACTGTCATGATGTCATGGAAGTTTTTCCACCTTGTGCTTCTGATACGGTGTTAAAAGGGTTCAACTCCCTCACAAGAAAATGCTGTTTTCTGTGATGTTTTGCTGTAGTTTAATTTTTAAACACGTAAAGAACCCTGAAGCCAAAATTGATCGTCTATATTTTAGAAGAGATACATTATATGTACGTCAAATTATATCTGTGAGAGTTCACCAGCTATGGAAACGATCCCATTTAGGCCTATTTTGGGTCTCATATTCACTGATGAACTGCTGGTGAGTCACGCTGGTGTTAGTCTGAGGAGCACAGAGAGAGGTGCCACTTGTTAATAGATAGTTAATGTACTTACAGATAAGAGGTAGCAAACAGACTTGTTTGTTGGGTGCTAATTAGCCCGGCTCAATGCGGCTGTTGAAGTTCTGCACATCACCCCTCCCCCAACACCCCCCCCCCCCTTGCCCTCCCCTCCCCAGTTGGGTACTGGCTCTTCCACAACCTGAAGGGTCCAATCAATACCCCCTTCCTCCCCCAGGGCTCCACCTCTTAAAGCCCTGTCGCTGGAGAGCAGCTTTGGTGAAAGAGGTAAATGTCATCCATGGATTACTGCCATCGCTTCCCCTACTCTGCTGGGTTAATTAAGTGGGGTCAGCCAGCTCTTGACCCCAGTTCCCATGAGCCTCTGGGCATGAGAGGAGGGGGGGGAGTTAATGCCGCATACCCTGCTGTGGTGCTACAGTAGATATACAGGGGCTAATCAGTGATTAGGTTCGGCAGTGGCCCTGAGGGAGCCTGTTGACCTGCTTCATGGGTCAGAGGTCGGGGTTCAGGCGGCAGGCATGCCAGGGTAAGACAGCGGGAGAAATTAACGGGATGGATAACTTGTGGGGAATTGTGAGGTGTGAGAATGGCAATGTGGGAGAGATGGGCTGTGAGTATGTTAACTTTGGGGAGGTTGGTTGGTGAGTGTGTGTGTGTGTGTGTGTGTGTGTGTGTGGTGAAGGGTGTCGAGGGGAAAGAATGGTTATTTTGTGGAATGCGTGAGGAGGATGGGGGAATCTTACATGTCTCTTTTTTGTGTTACATGTTTTTTTAAAACCCAAGTTTGCAGTGTTGTTCCTGTCTGTGGAGGCAGGAAGCACTGAGATGTCAGGAATGTGTGGCTTACGGGCAAACCACCAAAGCCGAGACACACAGGCTGTGTTCCAGAGCCGACCGCTTCTCCCCCACCTGACACACAACGCTCTCACAACCTCGCGGCAACGTTGTTACAGCGCAGTGCGCGTTGGCTTCGTCTCAGCCGGTGTTTGCGCGTTGGTGCACAGACAGAGCACTGGGCCGCACCAACAAACAGAGGGAGGAAGTGGAGAGGCAGAGAGGAGGCGTGACGCGGACCCACTGCGCTCCCACTGCTGTCTGTGACCTCATCCATCTCCGCTCTCTCCGTGCTCTCAGCGCTGTGATCCCATTGGCTATCGGTCACGCTTTGCAACGGGTCTGGTGTCGGTCTACCGGGCGTCAGCAGGGGTAACTCCTACTTACTTGCAGGCTGCCATCAAACCCATTTGTCTTATTACATACATTATGTAAGTAGGTCCCTGCTATAATTTTGATGTCATATAAAGGCTCCTACCTTGACATCTCTGTCTCTGTCCCCTATTTTTAATAATAATAAAGAGACGTCCATCATGGCAAGTCCCTCATAATCCTGTCTGTTCAATCCTTGCAGACAGAGAGCATACCTCATGCTAATCTTGATGTGACATATAACCTGTATTACTGGCTGGTTATTTACTGTTCTGCCTAGCAATCACATTGTCTCAAATTGTTGTTCTGCTTTAATAAAAATTTTAAAAATTTAAATAAAATAGAGAATTTGTTTTACAATTTGATGTTTCATCTTTTTTCCCCTCACAGAAAACCAATTGGATTAGCTAGACTGATATCTCTCTTCTTACAGGTCATGCAGCTAAATTTCTTTGCTTTATACCAGACCAAAAGTGGGAGGATTCAGATAATCCAACTGATTTTTTTCAGTGGCTCGGGGTACCTTTCATGTGAACAGCCATCATCGTAATAGTGTATAATAAGTGCAATTTGACTGGTAACCACTGCAGATCCCCACCGCAGACCAGTCTGTGTGGGCAGGGCTAGATGCTATCCTCTGAGAAATATGTATACAACGTTTGCTGAAACCTCAATACAAATCACTCGGGTGAAAAGTAGTATAAGCTAAAGCTAAACCGGCAACATTAGGTGGGTGTACAGCGTACGCTTGTGTATGCATGGGGCTGTTTCAGCACGCTGAGTGATCCGTGTGCTCTCTGTGATCCCAGCCCTGTCAGTGATCTCCGAGATCTGTCCGTGCTCTGTGTGCTTTCTGTGGTCTCTGTGATCTCACAGATGTCTGTGATCTCCCCACGGGCGCACCGCTCCACCAATCGGCTGCCTGCCCTTTGTCTTGTCACACCTAATCTAAATTAACCAGGGCAGCGCACGAGGAGGGAGGGGGGGGGGAGGGTGAGAGGGGAGGCGGAGAGGGAGAGGGAGAGAGTGTGAGAGAGGAGGCGGAGAGCGAGAGCGAGAGCGAGAGAAATGATACGAGGGCAGGGGTGGCGAGTGGAGGGGAGAGGAGAGGTGCGAATGGAATGAGGACAAAATGCAGCTGGCAGGGTGAGGTGGGGGGGGTCAAGAAGAAGGAAGGAAATTGGTCAGGAAGAGGGGATGGGTATGGGAATGGGGAGCACTTACAATGAGTTTAAGAGATGTATAGAAGGAGGAAAGAGAGGGTTAGAGAAGCAGGGGCTGATTGGTTGAATCATATAAACTCTACTGGGATTATAATGCACCTTTTTACTGCCACTACACAGGAAGAGGACAGGCCTGAAGCTGCAGTCTGCTTCAGCCCCCACTGGCTGCTTTCCTGGTTTGATGCTCTACCCCATACTGTGGCTGGATGTAGGATGACAACAAAGTGATGGACAGCTTTGGGCTCCGCCCAGAGAATCCGCCTAATGCAGGAGGGACGGGCAAGCGTAACTCATCATCCCCCCTACACGCCCCCCCCTCCCGGACAGAGAACATTACCCGCTCCAGAAGACAGCACACAGCCATTTCATTAAGAGATGGGGCCGGCCGGTCATACCTAGCTGCACCCACATGAGGCCTCCATGATTAATCGTAATTGATTTACTTCTGTGTCCGCCACGTCAGGTGCATTCTGGGAGTCGCGGTCCGCCATCACCGCGACCCCGTTATCCCCTGCTGCGGCTTCGCTCTCGGAGACCGGCCCCCACGCCGCAGCGGTGCACTGTGGGATACCCAGCCGTCAGTTCTGATCTCGCCCACTAGGCACTGGCGCTGACGGGGAGAGAAAGTAATTAAGTGCAATTTCACAGCGCCGGGTGATTTGGGTTTGTTGTGCTTTTGTTTACGGAGGAGTCATTATGATATCAGAGTGTCTTGAACCAGATAAAAGCGGAGTTTTCATCCAGAGCGCTGAGCTGAATGCGCAGAGCACTTTCTCTTTCCTCTCCATTAAAAGAATGGAGCTGCACTGCAAGAAATGACTGCCTCTCTGCACATAAATAAAATGCTGGCTACCAGGGCTGGCACAGCGGAGAGTGACTACTAAGCAAAGGGTAATTTCACAGCAAAGAATTTATTTCACTGTTAAGTTATACTCTGACACAGAATTCTGACTGGCCCGGTTTTGAGTACAGGTTGAGCCCTATGACCCGGGTTCGAAACTGGTCTTGTCATCTGCTGATAATGACCGGAAGCCCACAGCAGCAGAACACATTGGCTTTGTTCCACCAGGCAAAGGAGTGCCTCATCGGGCAGCTGCAAGCTGCTCAGATGACATCAGTGAAGTAGCACCAATCCTCCAATTACCACCCACTCTGCTGCAGTGCACTCTGGGGCTTGTAGTGTGAAGAACTGTCAAGTCGGTGTGCGAGTGGGAGGATTGCATATGCTTTGCCTGCGCCTCACAAGTGCAGAGATTGTTGCACTGAGATGAGTTTAATGTAGTACAACTGCTAAAAAAGGAGAAAAATAACAAAAATCACACTCTGATGTCTGCCTGTGACATCCTCTATCTTTACAACCTGAGAAATGGAGGCTTCTTTTCTTCCTGCCAAAACACAGTTTTGCTCTGTCTCCATGAGATCCTACAGGTAGTTGTCCTAAACCTTCTGAGTTTTGTACATTATGTTGAAATGGTCATTTTCTTTCTAATTGTGGTTGGTTTTCTCATTTTGTTCCTGTTTGCCTACAATTCCCAGAATGCACTGCGCAGCTGGTCATAACTACGCATTCTGCTGAAATGAATATGTAGGCGGATGGCCCCCTTTTATTTCACAATCTGCTCTTGGAAACCCCCGTTACGAACCAAAGGGAGTTGGGAGTTGAGTCTTATTTTCCCGTAAAAAAAAAAGCATCATTAAATTGGATGTTTCTCAAGTTACTCGCCAGACTAAAACCAACACATATAAACATGTGAAAGAATAATGGAGACAGCTGGAGAAAGGGGGGGATTCTGGGATTATATGACTGCAGCAGTAGAATTTCATAAGCATGATCATCATGTGTGATGACAGCGTCTTGCTCATAGGAACACCACAGTATGCAACACCACATGGGACAGGGTGGGCGTATGGCAGAAAAGCAAAAATATGCTGGAAAACTCCAGTTTGGCGTGAGAGGAAGTTAAATTAATTACTACAGCATTTAGTGTAGAATTAAGCAAAAATGTTAAATACAACACTCACAGAAAACTCCTCAGCTCCTCAAGCAACCCCCAGCCTCGGTCATATCCCTCTCCTGGAGGCAGAACAGGGCATAACTGCAGCGTACAGCGGTCCTGGACGTCCTGCTCGTGAATCGGATCAGAACCAAAACAAGTGGCAGTCTCATTGCTGGTGAATGTGTAGTTGGTGGCTGTATTCACCAGAACTTTGTGGGTTCAGGAGTACCAGGGCAGAGGGCCGGATGGTGAAGCGTTTCAGACGTCCTGTTGGTGAATCGGACATTTCTGGCTCAGCAGCTGACTGAGAGCTCTGGGCAGGGTGTGGTGTCCCGGGCCACTCTGAGGGGACAGAGAGAGGGACTCGGGCAGAGAGAGGGACAGAGAGAGGGACAGAGAGAGGGACTCGGACAGAGAGAGGGACAGAGAGAGGGACTCGGACAGTGAGAGGGACAGAGAGAGGGACTTGGACAGAGAGAGGGACAGAGAGAGGGGCTCGGACAGAGAGAGGGGCTCAGATAGAGAGAGGGGCTCAGATAGAGAGAGGGACTCGGACAGAGAGAGGGACAGAGAGAGGGACTCGGATAGAGAGAGGGACAGAGAGAGGGACTCGGACAGTGAGAGGGACAGAGAGAGGGACAGAGAGAGGGACTCGGACAGAGAGAGGGACTCGGACAGAGAGAGGGACAGAGAGAGGGACAGAGAGAGGGACTTGGACAGAGAGAGGGACAGAGAGAGGGACTCGGACAGTGAGAGGGACAGAGAGAGGGGCTCGGACAGAGAGAGGGACTCGGATAGAGAGAGGGACAGAGAGAGGGACTCGGACAGTGAGAGGGACAGAGAGAGGGACAGAGAGAGGGACTCGGACAGAGAGAGGGACTCGGACAGAGAGAGGGACAGAGAGAGGGACAGAGAGAGGGACTTGGACAGAGAGAGGGACAGAGAGAGGGACTCGGACAGTGAGAGGGACAGAGAGAGGGGCTCGGACAGAGAGAGGGACTCGGACAGAGAGAGGGACAGAGAGAGGGGCTCGGACAGAGAGAGGGGCTTAGATAGAGAGAGGGGCTCAGATAGAGAGAGGGACTCGGACAGAGAGAGGGACAGAGAGAGGGACTCGGACAAAGAGAGGGACAGAGAGAGGGACAGAGAGAGGGACTCGGACAGAGAGAGGGACAGAGAGAGGGACTCGGACAGAGAGGGGGACAGAGAGAGGGACTCGGACAGAGAGAGGGACTCGGACAGAGAGAGGGACAGAGAGAGGGACTCGGACAGAGAGAGGGACAGAGAGAGGGACAGAGAGAGGGACAGAGAGAGGGACAGAGAGAGGGACTCGGACAGAGAGAGGGACAGAGAGAGGGACTCGGACAGTGAGAGGGACAGAGAGAGGGACTCGGACAGAGAGAGGGACAGAGAGAGGGACTCGGACAGAGAGAGGGACAGAGAGAGGGACTCGGACAAAGAGAGGGACAGAGAGAGGGACAGAGAGAGGGACTCGGACAGAGAGAGGGACAGAGAGAGGGACTCAGACAGAGAGAGGGACAGAGAGAGGGACAGAGAGAGGGACAGAGAGAGGGACTCGGACAAAGAGAGGGACAGAGAGGGGGACTCGGACAGAGAGAGGGACAGAGAGAGGGACTCGGACAGAGAGAGGGACAGAGAGAGGGACTCGGACAGAGAGAGGGACAGAGAGAGGGACTCGGACAGAGAGAGGGACTCAGACAGAGAGAGGGACAGAGAGAGGGACTCGGACAGAGAGAGGGACTCGGACAGAGAGAGGGACAGAGAGAGGGGCTCGGACAGAGAGAGGGGCTTAGATAGAGAGAGGGGCTCAGATAGAGAGAGGGACTCGGACAGAGAGAGGGACAGAGAGAGGGACTCGGACAAAGAGAGGGACAGAGAGAGGGACAGAGAGAGGGACTCGGACAGAGAGAGGGACAGAGAGAGGGACTCGGACAGAGAGGGGGACAGAGAGAGGGACTCGGACAGAGAGAGGGACTCGGACAGAGAGAGGGACAGAGAGAGGGACTCGGACAGAGAGAGGGACAGAGAGAGGGACAGAGAGAGGGACTCGGACAGAGAGAGGGACAGAGAGAGGGACTCGGACAGTGAGAGGGACAGAGAGAGGGACTCGGACAGAGAGAGGGACAGAGAGAGGGACTCGGACAGAGAGAGGGACAGAGAGAGGGACTCGGACAAAGAGAGGGACAGAGAGAGGGACAGAGAGAGGGACTCGGACAGAGAGAGGGACAGAGAGAGGGACTCAGACAGAGAGAGGGACAGAGAGAGGGGCTCGGACAAAGAGAGGGACAGAGAGGGGGACTCGGACAGAGAGAGGGACAGAGAGAGGGACTCGGACAGAGAGAGGGACAGAGAGAGGGACTCGGACAGAGAGAGGGACAGAGAGAGGGACTCGGACAAAGAGAGGGACAGAGAGAGGGACAGAGAGAGGGACTCGGACAGAGAGAGGGACAGAGAGAGGGACTCAGACAGAGAGAGGGACAGAGAGAGGGGCTCGGACAAAGAGAGGGACAGAGAGGGGGACTCGGACAGAGAGAGGGACAGAGAGAGGGACTCGGACAGAGAGAGGGACAGAGAGAGGGACTCGGACAGAGAGAGGGACAGAGAGAGGGACTCGGACAGAGAGAGGGACAGAGAGAGGGACTCAGACAGAGAGAGGGACAGAGAGAGGGGCTCGGACAAAGAGAGGGCTCAGGGCGTGCGAACAGCAGGCAGTGCCAGAGTCAGAGTCCCTCCGGTAAGAGCTCAGCAGAAAGAGCTGCTGAGAAACAGCAAACAGCATTAATATGGAAATAAAGGCAGCAGCAGCAGCCCGGGCTGCGGAAAAAGGCTGAATTTGCATTGTGAGCCGAAGCTCTGACAGACGAAGCTCAGGCCCGCCGAGTACGCCGGCACAACCCCCTCTGTTTACTCATTTACTTATACCACGCAGAAGGCCAGCCCCACTGCAGACCGCCTGCCCCACTGCAGACCGCCTGCCCCACTGCAGACCGCCTGCCCCACTGCAGACCGCCAGCCCCACTGCAGACCGCCAGCCCCACTGCAGACCGCCAGCCCCACTGCAGACCGCCTGCCCTCACCACAACTGTGGGAGCGCTGACCTTTGCTGCCTAAGATCTGACATGGGCGGCTGCTCTCCCCGTACAAGAATAGTGACCACAGAGAGAGCTACATTCAGCATTGGACATCTGTTAAGAGCAACTGCATAGTGTATGCTACATGTCCAGACACACTGTGGAGGGTATTTGATACTAGGCACTAGGCATCAAAGGGCACCTTGTTTTGCACAGGTGACCCAAGGAAAAAAAAAAAAAAAAAAAAACATTACTTTCAAGGAGTTAGGGCATTGAAAAATGCATTAGAAAAGAAAAAGATGATTTTTTAAATTATTCTAATTTTTATTTTTTATATTTTGATTTTAGATTTTACCATCCATCTGCATTTTGGATGCACACTGTAATATTGCTTGAATGGATAAACGTACACTTGTGCCACATTGACATTTATAAATGATGCTAACCACCCTAAAATGTCAAAGGTCAAATATGTAAAACAAAGGTACATAATTGATTTTTGGGTCAAACAAAAGCACAGTATCAAGACATTGTTTTATTATTCCTGGATAATTCATAATTTGTAACACGAAGGGCTAAAGTATCTGTTATATGTTTTGTGACATGCTGACACATACTGATTTTATGTAATGGGCTACATACTACTACATATGTAGTAAAATTGTCACAGCTGTCACAGCTTTAAATGTAGAACACTTCACCTACAGGCCCTATCATTCAAGTAACAAAATCCAGGAAAATCTTACCAAGAACGCCAGAAATACTAGGCCGGACCATGCCCCTGACCCCAACCACAACTCATAATGCTGCGTAAGTTTCCCCGCGTTTCCAACCGACTCGGTGCTGCAAATTTAATGAAGTGGGTCTCGTAATCTCCCATTCACTCCTGGATGCCCATACACACTGACAGCACAGCTGCTCGTGAGAGACCTGGAGAGAACCATTAGCTTGATGTAAACAGGACTTTCAGGGGAAAATGTGCCTCCAACCTGATTTAAAAGTAAGTGTGCAGGTGAATGGGGGAAATGGAGGGAGAGAAGCAGCAGGGAGGGGTGGGGAGAGAGTGAGGGTTGGGGGAGGAGAGAGGGAGGATGGAGAGATGGACAGGAAAGGGTAGTGAAAATTTGGGAAAAATGGGGCGGCAATGTAGCATAATGGTTAAGGACTTGTAACCAAAAGGTTGGCGGTTCGATCCCTGTTAGGACACTGCTGCTGTATCCTTGGACAAGGTTCTTAACCCACAATTGCCTCAGTAAATATCCAGCTGTATAAATGAATAACATTGTAAAGAAAGACCTATGGACCTATTGGAAAAAAAGTCTGCCAGATGAATAAATGTAAAATTTGGAGATTGAGACAGACAGAGAGGGAAAGAAGAAGACAGGGAGTGAGAGGTATAACCAGGAGCTCCTTTCCCTCGTGTTGGCATCAGAACAATAGGAGTGCGCACTGTGGAAAGGCTATTGGCTGCTCCTGAAGGGACCACTTCATCAGCCAATAGCAGTGGGCGGAGCAGGGCGTAGGGGGAGGAAGTGACATGTGGTGAGAGGCGTTGAGTGACTCCACACTCAGTGGATGACCTCTCTCTTATAATGCCCCCTGTTTGAAATGCATATCCTCCCAATACACAGTGCCATCTCAGTCCTGCTCATAGCATCTGCCACACTGTCAGGAAGGTGAACAGATGCACAGTGGCCATTTCTGTAACCTGTATAAGACTCAATCCTTTATGTATGTGATGAACTGTACACAGGACACAGATCTGTATACAGTAGACTGAGATCTGTGAATGGAGCCATATCTTAAGCAAATAACATAGATTTAAGGTGTATGTGTTTGCATTCATGAGTATGTATGTACTTGTATGAGTGTATAAGTGTGTGTGTGTGTGTGTGTGTGTGTGTATGTGTGTGTGTGTATGAGTGTGTGTGTAAGTGTGTGTATATGTGTGTATAAGTGTGTGTGTGTGTGTGTGTGTGTGTGAGTGTGTGTGTGTGTGAGTGTGTGAGTGTGTGTGTGTGTGTGAGTGTGTGTGTGTGAGTGTGTGAGTGTGTGTGTGTGTGTGTGTGTGTGTGAGTGTGTGTGTGTGAGTGTGTGAGTGTGTGTGTGTGTGTGAGTGTGTGTGCGTGTGTGCGCGTGTGTGTGTGTGTGTGCGGTAGCTGTACCTGAGTGTGTGAAGGCTGTTTGCTCTCTCTGTCTCCCTGAAGCTTCAGCAGAGTGGGGACAACAGCAGGTCAGAGAGTCTCCGCCGTGTCACCCAGGCGCTGGCATCTCGGATGACAAACCCAGTGTCCCGGGGCCTGAGAACTGTTCCTCTGTCAATTCAGCTCAATTCAGATCAATTCAGGCAGATTTACGGCCACCACAAACACGGCATCTGCTGCGCCAGAGAGCCGGGGAAGTACATGGAAAAATAAAAATGTTAAATTAAGTACGCTTGTGATGATGAAGAAAGGAAAATAAATGCGGAAAATAAATTCTAACTATAGTACAGACAGGGGACTGAAATGACACAAATAATGGCTGTGTACAAAATAAGTGCCCATTAATGTAAGTAAATCATTATTGGTTGAGTCATTCACTGTCCCTCAGACTGTGGCAAGTGTCTGAGCGGGGTTGCCAGATTTGCTTCATGTGCGATAGAATCAGCACAACGTGAGCCTGTAGCCCTGCTGGCTCAGGGGGGAATCTGAGCTCATTAGTTGACATTGCAGGGCTGGGTGATGATAAGGGGGGAGGTCAGTGTTCTTAAAGTGTTCCTTTTCTCAGGGCATCTTCGCAGGCACTGAAATGAAGGGAGAGACAGGGAAACAGAGACAGGGAGAACGTTTTAGTAGCTGCTGTTTTTGACATCTGAGGTTATTAAGGACAGCCTCTGTTGGGACAGCCAATTTGGTGTTTCTTTGTTTAGTGTTTGTTGTCAGAAAGGCAGCGTATAATTTAGGTGATGGGCCCAATTTGAACATCATTTCAGGGGGGGTGGGGGGGGGGTTAGGAACCTGGCACATCCATCCCCTCCTGAAGAGGAGCTGAAGCACATCTCCTCATGAAGCAAGCTGGGCTGTTGCTAAGCGATGGAAACTGGGGGTTCAAGCACATAAACAACAACAATCGAGTTCCACCCTCAGCCAGCCGGGGGGTGGAATTCAAACGCAGCTGGTTAAGCATCCGAAAATCCCCCTGTCTTTGTCTCTGCGGTAGATGTTACGACACGACGCACAGCAGAAAATGGCGGGATGGATGTGCACGGACCTGTTCTTTGTGTTGGCAAACCCAGCCTTGCAGCAGTAATGCTGTCAATGCGCTCAAAGCGTTCAGCAGAGCGTTGCGAGCCGCTGAGTCAAAAGGATGCAGATTATTCCTCTTTTTATTAATGCGGGTGACTTGCACTCCCTTCCTGTTGAACTCTGACTCACTGTGGCTGGCTGAGCCTCTCACTCTGGTCCTGCTGGTCTGGTCGTATTGGCTGTTAGGGAGGTCAGCCCCTGTGGGGGGGGGGGGGGGGGGGGGGGGGCGCGGTTGCGGTTGGTTGGTCGGGGAGGGGTGATGAGGGTGTTCTCTCTGCAGTCTTTGTGATAAGAATCAGGCCCTACAGGTAGAGCTGGGTGCTCTCTCAATACTGACATTGTTCCCTGTGTAACGACACTTATCCCTCTACCAAACCACAGCCCGCCCCCAGACCGATGATGTCACGGGATGGGGGCAGGGGGAGGGGGGCAAAGGGGCCACAGTGCTGCCCTCAGGGGCTTCCACATCTCTCCTCACTGCCCCCTCTCTGCCGGCCCCACCCATACAGGCAAGAGGAGGAGAGAGAGCTAGCCATTGATTCCAGCAGAGCTCTGACCCCCAGGGCTCCACCGCATTCTTAGACACTATGTCAGGAAGAGTGATGTCACGACCAGGCAGAAAGTTCCGGGCCCAAACTCGGCCCAGATTTGGGGGGGGTGGGGGGTTAACTCTACAACAGAGGAACATTGTGTGTCTCACCAGCAGCATAGAGCTGTAGTTACAACAAAGGGCTCAGACTGTGGGTGATGGGAACGAGTCCAGTCGGTCCAATAGCTGCTCTTCAAAGAACGCAAGAGTGAGAAGTCAGAGAGAACGCAATATGTGAATCTGTGAGCATTTAGAAGCACAATGGAAAGGAAAATGAGCAAATCACTGCAATGGGACATTAGTTCAAACACGTTTCTTTACTGGCCTTTTTGCTGGTAAACTAAACATTCCACCCTCTGTGCTTTATCTTTAGTATATAGTAATACTAACCACACTGGCAGGGGCAGTCGAATCATTACACTAGGAAGACCACAGAGCTGTTATTTTTTTGCCCTTAACTTGTTTGTGAGCCACACTGAAGCTGTTTTGATATGAAAGGACACAAAAGCTGAAATTCGTTGGAGAAGGCGCACACACACACACACACACACACACACACACACACACGCACACACATTTACATTTATTCATTTGGCAGACGCTTTTATCCAAAGCGACTTACATAGGTTACAGTTCTTTACAATGTTATCCATTTATACAGCTGGGTATTTACTGAGGCAACTGTGGGTTAAGTACTTTGCCCAAGGGTACAGCAACAGTGTCCCAGCGGGGATTGAACTGGCAACCTTTCGGTTACGAGTCCTGCTCCTTAACCACTATGCGACACTGCTGCCCACACACGCACACTCCGAAGTCTGTGTCTCACACTGGTGAACTCACTTTCCAGCAACAGCTCAGGTTCCAGGCAATCAGCCATGAACCTGCAGTGAAGAGCGGTGCTCTCCGCCTTCATCTGAGGCCGCCATTGGAGAGCCTGCCCACAGGACAACTCATCAGCCTCCTCCAACTGGCTTTTCCCTTCCCTCATTTTCCCTCCATCAGTCTTTTTCTTCCAATTTCCTGTCCCTTCCCCTTCCAAATCTATTCTAATTGTTGCCACAGCAACTGACCGGCTGCGCTGCAGGCCGTGTCCACTCGGTGACGCGGCGACGCGGTCATGTTACCGAGAGACAGAGTGACCTCGCCAGGACAACACAACGGGAGACAGAAGGTGACGGGTCACGTTTGGGTCACCAAACGTCCCTCTTCCTCAGGCGTCGGACGCCGGTTCCAGGGACAGGGACTGTTTCACCTGCATGGCATAACGCAGCGGTAAACAGTCCCAGTGGGCAGGCGCACAGACCTTGGCTCTCCCCCAGATTGCTGTCACGCCAGAGAGAGATATCGCTGATTGTGGCAGGAGCTGAAGAGCGGAATAACAGCTGATTTTGTTGTGCCTGCCTCGAGTGCCTCTGTCACTGGCTGATCATCTGGATGCCCGGAGGGTTGGCTCCCCCAACCCCCCCCCCCACACTGGAAGGCATGTTTCACAGTATGGGATTCAGTCTGCAGCATGCACTGGCAGCTCCTGAATGAATAATTTGCCTCATACCTCCCTCCCACACGCACCCCAACAATGATACGCCTGAGCACAAAGGTTCCTGTATTTACCTCTTCACAGGGCACAGGCATACAGTCGGATGCAGAGGACGCTTTTGTGGGCAGCCACATAACCTGTGACATATAAAAGGCGACGCCCCTGTTGCATTGTGGGAGATGGCTGAATATGCTGAATGGACAATCGGATCCCTACGGAGTTGCTCGCTGACAATTACAAGCCGGGCAGTGGGGCCCGAGAGCTCAGCTACGACACGCGCTGATTTGTGTCTGAATCTGTTTTCCTGTGAATAGAAAATCAAGTGCCATTAAAGCCGAAAGATTGTTTCCTTGTCCCCCCCCACCTTCATTTGTGTCCCTTTCTCCTTGCCAAGGAGTGGGGCCTCTTCAGTGATGAGGAGACGCTGGTCTTGAATAGATAGTTAATCTAGCCGTGCTGTCTTTAATGGTGGGGTTTCCGGGAAGTCTCCGGGAAAATGATATGACCAACAGATGGGCCAGATACAAAGCACATCCAACACGCAACAGTCTGACTGCAGGTCACCTGCCCACATTTTATTTTTCTTTGAAGCTTGAAACGAGCATGTGATCTTTATCTCCGGTGCTTTGTGTTTGCGCTTCCTCGTCATGCGTTCTCCACCTTCTCCCGTCTCCTAAAGCAAGTGAACAAACACTCAGAGTGCTGTGTATTTAATAAATGAACATATTTACAGTTTAAATGTCCCGGCGATCGCTGGAAGACAGGCAGACATCCTGCCCAGTTGGAAGGAAAACGATTCACTGAGAAATTCACGTCCATGAGAAATAGAGGAGAATCCGGATCTCTTTAAATGAAATGAGGTCACTCCGGCTTCCATCATGGAGGAAGCCCTGGTGATCACTGTGGCCTGTATTCAAATCACAGCACCGGTCTGGCTGACAGTGTGGATTAAGCGATCTCTATTTAACCATCGGTGAAAACTCACAGGAGTGAGGAAACGTCAGCTGCTGTGTTTTGAAGTAACTCACATCAGATCCCCCATGATTGCACCGCATGCTCTTCCTCGGCCTCTTGTAGCTTTAATTTTTGCATTTGTTGGAATAAACTCCCATAATACTTTGTGGCCGTAGACCTGTGTGTTCTGTGCGTCAGAGCACTTTTGAAGACATTTGAAGACATTTCAAAGGTTGATTTTTATCTTTGACTGTTTCTCACAAACACAAAACACAACTGAAAAAAAGAATTTGATCGCAGCCGGCGCCCATGAAATATCTTCCTTAATATAGCGCACAGACAGAGCCACATACACCCAAAATCCAGACGGTAAACAGGAAGCGCGAACAATGCCTGGCCATCTCTTTATGCTTTTTTGGAGCGTCTGAGACAGTGCATCTCAGAGCTCAGTGTGACGCACTATAAGCTGAAGCTGATTGTTTAGATGTTCAGCTGCTCTCGAAGAAGTCAAGCAAAACGGAACTGGCATAATTACCTCTTCTGAACAAAACACAAACAAACACAAAGCTTGTGTTCTCGCTCAATTTACCTGGAGACTGTGGAACGACAGAGCGGTCACATCAAAGCTGGGAGGGGGCAGAACAGGTGACCGGGGGTGGAAGAGGAACTAAAGACAGACAGAAATGTACTACTGGATATAATGACAGGTCCTTCCATTTCATTTAAGTTTTGCTTCTCTTATCTGTTTATTTTCTTTCTTCTCTGCCTTTTCTTGTTGACTGCCTTCTTTTGTGTCTTTAAATGAGCATTTCTCCTCGTTGTGGTCTATGATTAAAAAGATAAATAAAAAATAAAAATAAAAAAGAAGAAAGAAGGAAGAAAAGAGAAGAAAAAAGACAGCAGGGCTATGTTTGAAGGGGTAATGCTTAGTTTGGACAGGGAACAAGATGTTCCCCTCCCTGTGATCCCCTCTGTGCTGATATGACTGAGCTTCATGGACCCCATGCAGCTTTGAGCAGGCATGGCAAGGCCAGACAGGTTCCCAAACTGCTCCTTGGCCCACGGTCTCTCAGAAGCTGGATCTAGTCGAAAAGGAAGGGGAGATGACAATGCCAGCTTCCTGGAGGGCCTCTCGTGTTTCAGAGGGATCCGCGGCTGGTTTCTGCTGCATCGTGCTCTGTGGAAAGTGAGCACCTGTGTGTGTGTGTGTGTGTGTGTGTGTGTCTGTGTGTGTGTGTGTGTGTGTGTGTGTGTGTGTGTGTGTGTCTGTCTGTGTGTGTGTGTGTGTGTGTGTGTCTGTGTGTGTGTGTCTGTCTGTGTGTGTGTGTGTGTGTCTGTGTGTGTGTGTGTGTGTGTGTGCGTGTGTGTGTGTGTGAGTGTGAGTGTGTGTGTGCGTGTGTGTGCGGTAGCTGTTCATGAGTATGTATGTACTTGTATGTGTGTGTGTATGTGTGTGTATATGTGTGTATAAGTGTGTGTGTGTGTGTGTGTGTGTGTGTCTGTCTGTGTGTGTGTGTGTGTGTGTGTGTGTGCATGTGTGTGTGTGTGTGTGTGTGTCTGTCTGTGTGTGTGTGTGGGGGGGGGGTATTACTGTGTGTGTGTGTGTGTGTGTGTGTGTGTGGGTATTACTGTGTGTGCGTGTGTGTGTCTGTGTGCGTGTGTGTGTGTGTGTGTCTGTGTGTCTGTGTCTGTGTGTGTGTGTGTGTGTGTGTGTCTGTGTGTCTGTGTCTGTGTGTGGGTATTACTGTGTGTGTGTCTGTCTGTATGTGTGTGTGTGTGTGTGTGTGTGTGTGTCCCTGTACATGTGCGTTATGTATGTGTGCATGTAGGTACATGTGTGCCTGTGTGTTCATGTGTTTGCGTGTGTGTGTGTGTGCATGTGTGCATGTGTGCTTGTGTGTGTGCACATGTGTGCGAGTGTGCACGTGTGTGTATGTGTGTGTGCACACGCTGGCAGAAGAGCGTCACTCGTGCATGCGTGTTTGTGTGTGAGATAACATTTGTTTGCTGAACCTCCCCTTGAGCGTGTTGGTGAGGTCCTGGTGAGTTCAGAGTACTGCAGCTCTACAGCGTGCTGAGGAAGAGTTAGTGTGAGTGTGTGTGGCGGGGGAGTGGGGGAAAGGGGGGGGGGGGCTCTTCTGTAGACATTAACTGGAAAGTAAGATTCCTAATTCCGTCTCATTTTTGGTCATTTAAAACCCCCTCTTCTCTTCAGTGTCTTGCCTGATCCCACTCACCCCTCTGATAAGTTCTTTTATTATTTAGGGCTTCGGCGCGGGTTGTCTGAAAAAGGACCTCAAGAACGTCTACATTCACATATCTTCATTACCAGCCTGATTAATTATGTGCTGCCTTTCACAGTCCTCTGTAAAATATTAACAGTGGAAATTTAAGGGGAAAATTGAAGCTGAATAATATGGAGAGAAATGTTCTGCTAAAATGTATGAGGAGCATTTCACTTGATTAAAGCTTCTGGTAAAAAAGCATGCATAGGCATCTTTTTGGATAACAATTTAGCCTCTGATTCAGCCAAACTGTTTGCTAGATTTTAGGTAAAATAATTGTGTCAGAATAAGATCATTGCCAAACCAAAGTCAAAACTGGGCAGCACGCTAGTGTCACAGTGATTTTTAGTACTTTTACATTTGTTGACCTTTGACCCTTACACACAAAATAGATCTCCAAACTCCATTAGAGAGGAGCACATCAGAGTCTTTGTTCAAATTTAAAATAATTTCAGCTCTGATCATAGGCTGCTGTGGCGGCAGATCAACACGTATCTGTCTCCTGTGTGGGTGACGGATACGTGTTGATGAGCTGATCATTAGATTATATGGAAAACGACTCAAAGTGCCCTTTAAAATGCCCTCTTATCTGAAGTCAACACGCTCCTGCAGTTCCCCGTCTTCACCAGCAGGGTGAGCACTGTGCTCTGAGAAGTGGAGACAGTTGAAGGGAAGCTGAGTATGACCTCATCAAGGTGTATGTTCCGGAGCTGGACTGTCAGACCTGAGATATTCTGTTTCCGCGGGTAAACTCCGGTAGGGAACAGCCTGTGAGGTTGGGTCCTTCTGAAGCAGCACCTCTCCAAAATCCAAATTCTGCCTACGCTGGGGCCTAGCAGTAAAGCCTCTGAAATGCTTCCCTCAGTATTAATTATTCATGTCAATGTTAATTAGAGCAAACAAAAACCCACCTAGAGTGAGGAGACCAGAGAGTAATTGGGTCGGGATGATGTTTTCTTCCTCCGCGGCTATCCATGAGAATTTCACATTTTATCTGCGTGTTGCATGTTCCCCACTCTCTCACCGTGGCAGCAGAAGTCCAGAGCGCTTTCCTATTGGTCAGTGCAGTGTGTCACGTGATGTTCAGCCTGCACGGGATTATGTGAAACATGAGAACTTCTATAGTGTTCTCCATAGAACAAATAGTAGCCCCCCCAAAGCCTGGACTCTGGATCAGTTTCAGCTTCTTCTGTAAGATGTTTGCAGTTTGGATTAGGGGTCGGCTTAGCTGTACCCGGGTCAGTGTTTGAGGGCCACTTTTCACAAAGGGCATTTTGGAAGGTGGAGTCTGTGGCTGTCCCTGAAGACAGTCCTGTTTTGTTGTGAGTAGCTCCCTGCTGAAAATACATGTGAATGGCCTGTTGTTGCTCCCCACCCATGTGATGAGAGTTACTGCCGCACTGTTTCAGGAAGGCTTCCCTGAACCTTACCTGCTTATTAGAAAGCCTGTGTTTCTTGCATGGCAGTGCCTGACCAAAGCAATGACCTTTATGAGAGACCCATTAATTTGCTTTCTGCGGCTCTCAGAACCGCTGATGATCTGCGTTTGGCCAGCCGAACAGACGTCGTTGTAAAGCAGTTTGCCATTAGATACAGTCATTTTCCTCCAGCCAAGCAACAAGACAAATCTGCCCTGTGTGGTAAGCTTTGGAGAGTCATTACGGCACTGGCTAGCTATGGATCGAGGAGGGATTGTCGGATATAGAGACCCGAATTACTCCTCCCCCCAACCAATTTCCCGGGATAAAGGCACAGGGCAGGCAGATCTGCTTAAGGGCTCCGCCAAGGACGTGAATATCATTTGGAGAGCCAGAGAAATGGAGACATACGCAGGCTTTCAGACATACATACAGTCATGCTGAATGGCCAGGGCAATACAGGAAGCCAGCGATGTGTTGTCCTTGTTCTTCATCACAACACCATTAAGCCAATTCGCACTGAAAGGGCGGTTTGTGTCTGGAGAGACAGTGTAGAGTGCTGGGCTGGGAGGACGGGCTTTGCACGAACCCAAACCATCTCAAACAGCAGATTGGAGATAAACATTATCCACAGAGTCATTTTAATATAGAGATGAATATGCTGCAATTTTAAGCACCCCCCCCCTCCCCTCCCGGGAGAGAGAACAGAATAATGGCCACAGAGCAAACAATGGTGCTGTTATCAAACATATTTTTTTCTTACCAGACATAATAAGTGACAAATAATAAGCTGAAGAAATTTTATAAATGATGAAAGGGCCTGCAACAACAATACAGGCAAAGTTTTTTTTTTTTCATTTTACAGTCAGTGATATCCAAAGGCTATTTGTGTTTATGAAATGGCCAGTCCTGATATGTAAAATATATTTCGGGTTAAATTTAGTTTTTAGGCAAATTGGAAATAAAATTGATTGAAAATTAAATTGGCTGGCTCTTATTTTCTGAATTTGAAATGAGCGTTTTTTTTTTTTTGAATGTGCATATAAATCAATTTCTTTGTTGTCTATCTTAACTGGCATGTTCCTGCAAAATGTCATTTAATCTGAGCGATTTGATTGTGGTTTTAAGCAAAAAAAGGTGTGAGCATCCTGGCAGACGGGAATGCTAATTCGCACACACTTTGCTCGTCAATACTGCCTATGCGATGCCTAAAGCGATTGGGAGATATTCAGCGAGGATTTCAGACTACGTAATTAGACCATGTTTGTGAATAGCGCCTGACACCTACGAAAAGGAGTCAGCCGAGGTAAGTTGGGTATTCCAAAGATGTTTATTCGCCTTTTTTGTAGACACTGACGGGTATTTAAAGCCAAATGTTGTGAATTAAATTTACAAGTCAATTGCTTTGTAATTCTTCCCCACGCCAATAAGCAGCATTTGCACATTTACAGCAGATGAATAGGAGGTAGCTTTTTCATTGGAGGCGATTCAATATTTTTGTTTGATGAGGAGAAATATAACTTGCGCTTCATGTAAATATGAGGCAATGTCTCCCCCTTTTAACTACGACAGCTATCATAAATTTCTATATATTTGTATGGTCCGACATGGTATCAGATAGGCTACACTATTGTTGTTCAAAACAGCAACGACCATAATAATAATAACAATAACATTATCGAATTGTAGGCTATTATTACTGGTTGACTTTGAATATCACAGTTTGAATATCACAACAAGATTCAATGCAGACTTGTTTCAGCATGAATTTAGCAATTTAGATGTAACTACTACGGAAAACAAGCAGATGTCGAAACATATTCTCGATTTAATTCCTAAAGTTCCTCGGGTTTGCGGGATGCAGCGTTTGTTATTGGTGGTGACGTAGGACCCCCCGCCCCCTCCCCTCGTGTGGAGCTGCTGTCTCTGCGATTCCCAAACTGGTCTTCTGCTTTCAGTGTTTATCTGGTCGTCATGGCGGAGGGACGTGGAGAGCAACTGCCTCAGCCGCCGCTGCATCTATCTTTACCCCCGGCCAGCAAGCGACCGTGCTTGCGTCCCGCTCCCCGAGGCCCGGGTCCAGGGCCCGGGCCGGGTTTTTCGAACTCTCGGTTGCGCAGCCCGGAGTCTCTGTTGGACTGTGCCGCTAAGGCCGTTGCGGAGAAATGGGCCTTCGAGAGGGTGGAGGAGCGCTTCGAGCGGATCCCGGAGCCGGTGCAGCGCCGCATCGTCTACTGGTCCTTCCCGAGGAACGAAAGGGAAATCTGCATGTATTCGTCGTTTCAGTGCCGCGGAGCCGGCGAGGAGGGTCCCGTTGTCGGCTCGGGAGCTCCCGTTGGATCTGGGGCCGTCCCCGGTGGAGTACCCAGCGCTGTGGGGACCGCGGGGGCAGGGGCAGGGGATGGACTGCCTTTCCGCAGGGGAATCCGGCTTTTGGAGAGCGGTTGCGTGGAAAATGTGCTGCAAGTCGGTAAGTGGAGCAAAAGCTCTATCCGCCGACGTCGGCGTCGTCTCCTTTTTCCCCCAAAAGCTTACAAGCCCCTCAAAGCGCAAACTTTGCCAAATTGCCAAAGAGGAATTGCGTACGCTTTGTTTGGAAACAAATGGAAGTTGTATAAAAAGTTGACTTTATGTGCTTTGTACATCTAAAACATGTGCCACACGATTTCCGTTTGGGTTAAATGTACTTCTAGCTTTCCACAATGTATACCTGTCTGTTGGGCTACGGAAAAGCGACGCTGATCTCTATCAGCTTTTTAAATTTTAAAGGGCTGCCTTTTTGCCGATTGAATAGGCGGTTTCTTGCTATGGAACCGAAACGAAGCCATCACCTATTATTGTTCACGTGGAGTGTATGAAATTGTTGTTTTTTCCCCATATAACATAGATAATAAAGATCATTTCGTTATTAAAGCTCCCTTATTTCCCCTATGTGTTTCAGTAGTCGTCGTAGCACCGTTCTCGTCACATTTCTGGGGGCCTTTTTCCGATAAGGGTTACATTCTTTCCTCTCTCGGTGGAAAAAAATGCAGACGCTGTCACAATGGAGCAGTATTGACCATTGATAAGGATTTTTTTACTTTGTAGTTTTAAACGTAGCGTGTTTATTTTGAGAACATTTGTCGGTGTTTGGAGGAGGGGGTGATTTCACACAACGGCGACAATTGAATCTCTTATTAAAATTTAGCCAGTGTAATCCGCTTTGATCTTTTTTGTCGTATCCGTCTTTTGTTTATTTGCTCTTGTTGGACAAGACAAAGGGTTCTTATCCGATTTAATTCAACACATATTTCCAGCCAGCACACGCAAGTAAATAGCGAGTTGTTTAGTTACAGGGGAGTCGTTTACATTTAGCTTTACGATTTAAACGCGATTCTTCGTGTAAGAGCCTTTGGGTACCGGTTACCCTACACAATAGCTTGCTGGTTATGATAAATGATCGATACCCGTCTCGCTAAAGCGAAGGAGATCGCTGCAGCGCAGCGGGGGTTTTTGCAAACGCCTGACATTTTTCGCGTTTCTGTTACCTCTGTGTTTTCAACGATGAGAAGATTTTAAATGTAAAACGTAAACATACTATGCGATCTTACAAATGAATGATGAGTTTGTTTGGTTGGTTCAAGCCAGGGTATACAAGGCTATCTCGGCTTTAGCCGTCTAATGGGATATTGTCGACGAGAGAAGTATAGTAAATGATTTTTTGGACGCTGTATAATTAGTTCAGCCACCTTCGGGTACAGTATTTGTGTTTCGAAGACTTTTTGATTTGGTATCGTTTGCTTCTCATTGAGTTGTTTCGAGTGTATGTGGGCTTATCTTACACAATAGTCAGCATTTACGGTAATTTACACTTAAAACGGCATTGTGCGTTTTCTCTCCCCTTTCCCAAAAAATATTCAGTTCCTTTGTACTTAAACTGTGAATTACAGATGTTAAGTTTTATAGGTCCAAACATGAAATTGCAGTTCAGTTATTGTAGTTAGAATATACCGAAATGCTTTAAGTGTTTGACGGACCTTCATGCTCCGTGAATGAGTAATTAATCATTTTTGCGAATATTACACATCCTTGACATAACAGAGGTAGGAAACCCCCAGCCTCCAGCTGCCCAAGGTGTTATGAATTAAGAGAAAACACAGGCTACACATGCCTTTCGTAAAATAATGAACCCCTGATTCATTTTCCCTCACAAAGATCTCCTGTGTTGCCTGCAGAAGGCTGTATGTCTGGAAATGTGATAAGTTGGCTGTAACGAAGTAACGTGGGCACACATTTAAAGTCCTTGAAAGGCTTGGTTCATGAAAGACCGCACTCTCTTCATGTTAGCTTTAAATTCAATATTTATAGCTTATTTTCTTAACCGCAATCATGTTGATAGAGTAATTGGATTTTATGTCCGGCTAAAATAAGATGTTTTCCCTCACGTTTGGAGACAGGCGCAGAAACATGCTGGACACAGTAAGGCTTCTAATGGAATGATCTGGTTCTCGATCTGGAGTTTCTGCTCCCTAGCATTGGCCTTTCTCCTGGACCCCTCTCAGGACAGAGCGAAGAGTTCAGCGTCGCTCCTGTCACCATTTCTGGGTTGGTTAGTCACGAACACAACATCTGAATATCTTTGGAGATGAATTTCAGTGGCATTAAAAGTTGTATTTGTAGCAAGCTGAAAAGCAGGTTTATCCTGTACACGCGTCAGGATGTTTCGGGTAACAACTCCACACCTTTCTTTCCGAGCTCGTCGTTTCCGTCGGAGTGCGCTCCTCAACCTAGAGTTGACAGCAGATGGGGAAAACGAGGGGGGTTGGGGGGTGGCACGAAAATGGAGGAACCAGCAGAGGAAGCCCACCCCTATCAAGGCAACGTTTCATCAAAGTGGTGTAAAAGGTGTAAAAATAAGCTACAGATGGCGACGGCTGGTGTAGTGCCGGCTCCTGGGGGGAGTGTTGGGAAGCTGGGTGGAGCGAGTCCACACTACCCCCTGCCACTCCGCTGACACACCGAGCTGGTCCAATCAGCAGCCAGGCAGCGGCGCCAGGGCCCGGGCCACATTCGGGCTCTCCAGTCAGCCCGGCTATATTCGTCACCCAGGCAAAAGCTGTCTGCTCTCTTCTCCTTCTGAGTGTGGTGTCTTCAGGGGCTCTTGATTTCGTTATTAGTCAAACCCTTTTTTCGATTTAGGTTTTTCTGTTGTAATTTGATAACGGTATTGCATTTTGAGTAATAATTTTGACAGTGCTGGTTTAGATTGGGTCAGATGTAAAAAAGAAAAAGGTAAATTGATGGTTCTCTAAAAGCTACCTCGGCAGTTCTGTGGTGTTTGGAGATAGTGTTTTCTTATGTACATATGTAACGGCTCTGTATTTATGAAAAGGCAGACCACACAATCTGAAAAGCCGAGACTAGATTTCTAACTGCTTACCCATAAGCAGATGCAGGAAGAGGGCACCTCTGGTCTTGTCGGCATTTATGTAAGTCACATGCTAGGGCCCATTTTCCATTTACGAAAATTCAGCTCATTTAGTCTCTCCTTTTGATAGTCGTATCAGCACTTTGTCACACCAGCACCATGGAGTCTAAAGTTGCAATCTTATCGGTATTAGTGTTGCACGTTAGTGTAGCTTATCGTACCAGCAATATTTGATCAACTAACATGTAAATGATGTTTGCTCTGAAATGTCAAACCAGTCTGCTGTACTGGATTGAACTTTGTATTGGAAGAGTGTATGTTGTGTGGGCCATTGACCATTCAACCGTATCTGCGGTTATATATTGAGGTTTCTCTTTTTTCCCCTCTGAATGTTTTCAGTGAGACTTTTTTTATTCACAAAGGAATTTGATGTAGTGAACGAGGGGCATATCTTTTATTGAAAGCGGCAGAATTTCCATTCTCTTTTAGTAGTTCCAGCCCCAGCTCATCTTTTACCTGAGTATTGTCAGTGGAGCAGGAGGGATGTGCATTTTTTGGAAGAGCCGATAGTCTTCAGACAGAGCATACTGTTCTCTGGCATGGGTGCGATGAGTCCAATAATTTTTTACATTTTTTTTATCACTCTCCCTTTCAAATTGTTCTCCTCTGTGCTTCATGACAATACTATTCAGATTTCCTACAGAAAACAAAAACATAGACACAAAAACAACCCCCCAGTGAGGCCGGAGACGAGCGAACATCAGAGGAAAGCAGGGGTGCGGGAGAGGAAGGCGTGAGGATGCTCAAGGCTCAGCCTCCTTTCGGCACCCCTTTTAATTTTGGATTAAATTATTCTTTGTTCTTTTTTGTCTCCCCTTTCTCTGCCTCTCTTTGTCTTGGTTGAATGAGTCTGATGTGTGTGAATTGGAAAGGTTGAGAAGCATTGTGTGGGCATAAATGTTCTGAGAGCGTCGTGCGTATGACTGCGGTCGGCCCAGGCGAGGGAGGCCTGGGCCTGGTGCTTGTTGCTGGCAGAGGTGGGAGGGGGTCTGGGCCGTTCTCCTTCTTTCTCTCGTTCTTCTTAATGGCTTTCAGAAAGTTGGTGTGCTCCTATCTGCTCCACTTGAAATGTTGTAGGGTATGGTTTTGATGTAAGGACAGGCAGCCGGTTTTCCTTGAGCCGTCTGGTGTAGCCACTGAGACGAATGAGTCAATCAGGAGCGGGAAGCTCTCTTAATGTTATCGAGGGCAGGGGGGAGGGCGCCATTTTGGTGAGCTCTTCTCAGGGCCCCCGGTGCCTGGTCTGTCATAAGCGAACAGCCCACAGTGACCTTCTCAGCGGTGACAGCAGCAGAGCCCTCCGACAGGCACTGTGGAACTGGCGTTGTTTGCAGGTGAAGATTACATTGTTCCGCGTGACTCTGGGAACTTAACAAATCCGTCGCAACCGGAACAGACTTGTTTCTTGCGGCCCGTGTCTGGACTTCCACTCCTACTTCTTCAAGGGGTTGAATTCCAAAGAGACCAGAAAATAAGGCTGTCTGAAGCCTCGTTTGGGTGTTCTGGTTTGTGTTGTAAAAAAGGTGTTCATGGTGGCACATATGCTCGTGCAGGTGATGCCGGTGGCTTTTTCAGGGCCTTTTTCTGCTTTATGGAGGTACTGCAGCAAATGATGGCCGCCGGGCCCAGCCGCATTTTTAATTGCTTGTTCCTCCGCTCCCATTGTTTGATCTGGAATGTGACTGCTGACCACCTTGGCCCACGTCCACCCTTAAATTGCCCTGGACAATTTTCAAAAGGGGAGGCAATCAAGGCGAGACCGCATTCCACTTGTCTTGACTGGGATTAGCGCAAAGTCATAGCTTTACAAAACCTAGGGAGGGTTTAACACGTGAACCCCTTCTTCTGTATTTCCCAGAACCCCCCTCTCCAGCGGTCCCCCAGGTGACCCTCCGCCCGCCCGGGCCGCCACAGAGGCTTATTAAGTCCTCAGAGAGGAGGTCCCGGGTTTGAGTCAGGCTTGGGGATTACTGGGTCATGCTTTGTTGCCCAGCTGGACTACACTCCTGTTGTTCTGGGAGCGGGGGGTGGGGTGTAGTGTGGCCCACCATATTGACACAGAAAGCAGTGGGGAAGCAGGCCCCCTTTGTGAAGTCTCAATAACTTCCAAAGAGGAGAAGAAGCGAATTCCTGCGGGACTTAGCCCGGTCAGCCCTCTCTAAGAAGCAGTTTAGGCACACAGGCGTGCCTCCAGGCTGTACCCCCAAACCTCCCCCCGCTATGTCATGCCCAGCCTCGGGCCTCAGCTGTCTTGCTGTGATCTGAGGGAGGCCTAACTCCGCTGCTATAGACTTTGAGTAAGCGGAAGTGACTCCTCAACTCACCCCCCCCGGGCCTCAAAACGCTGCATGGTTTTTTTTTGTTTTTTTTTTTTGTGTAGAGGCGTCCTTCACGGTTCCTGCTTGGGCTGCCCTCCCTCTCAGTCTCAGAGCACGCCAACTCCTGCCCTTTGAAGCACTTTCGGCTGACGGGGTGTTTTCTCTCACTGAAATAGGTCTCTTTTTTAATGTCAGGGTTTTGGAAAGCATTTGGTGTTTTGTGGTTTGTCGAGAGCCGGGACGAGTTGAAAGAAGCAGCGCTCAAGCTCTGGGTGCTCGCCTCTTGTTTTTACGCTGACAAACACAAGGCTGTTGAAGCATGTCCGTTTTTCTTGGCAGTGACTTTGCTCAGCCCTTTTTCTCTCTTCTCTTCTCTTTTTTTTTTTTTTTTTGCTTTATTTGAGTCCTGTTTGTTATCTTTAGTGTAAAATGCAGCCACGCTCAAATGGAAATCATTTACATTCGTTATGTGTTTGCATAACACATTTGCCTTTCTCCCTTTCATTCAAAACGCAGATTTCACGCAGTCAAATTTTGGAAACGCACCACATTCCTACCATTCACCACCCGGATAGCTCTTCTAATTTGAGAAAACAATGTTCCTAATTAGATTTTCAAGTTTTTAATCAGAGATTTTTGGCTGTCAGATCAGATTACACATCACCCCAGATGAAAGCGCCTTTATTCTGTAGAAAGTTCCACTTAATTACATTATGAATCCAGATACACAGAGAAAGTAGTGGAAGTTGAAGCCCTCAGTTGGACTTTTTCCCCAGTAAAAAAAGGCTAACAAGATTTTCTCGGACTGCGAGGGTCTTGAGGATGTTTTCTTTGCGTGTGTGTGCCCATGCAAAGTGAGCTTGCATGTTCACTGTGTGTGTGTGTCTCTCTAGGGCAAACGCGTGGGGTAGCAGGCTTCAAGGGTGTGTGTGTCTGTGCAGTAAGTGCGGTTTCACAAACGTGTGTGTTTGCGTAAGATGTGTAGGTTGAAAGTATGTCTTGGCTATTTATGTGCAAGGGCAGGCTGGCTACAGGCTGGCTAGAGCTTGGTAGCAGACTGTCCCTTAGCAACACAGGGCCCCAGGCCTGCCAGGTGGGCCTACACCTGCACCAGTGCATGCTGGGAAGGGTGTGCTGACTCCATCAGAACAGAGGGGCCTGGTTTGTGTTTCACTTCTGAAAGTGGAGCGGTGCCTTGCGCCGTAAAAAAAAAAACAAAGACGACTGTCTGTTTAAAAGCTAATTATCTAAACAGACCCGTCTCTCCACGTCATCCACACCACTTAGAAGTGGTGCGTGCAGGACGTGGCTGCCCCGAGAAATATGTGTTTTTAATTATTCGTTGTCGTTTTTTGTTTTTGCGGTCCTCCCTGCTTTGTGGGGACTTGATGATAGCCGTGCCTGCTGGCTGGCTGTCTCCCGCAGCGGAGGGGTGTTGGTTTCAGCCTCGGAGGAGTGGAGCTTGGAGCTGGCTGTGGGAAAAGGTGTCCCAGGCTGGTGTGCTTAGAGCAGCGTTTAACCTAGAGTGACCTTTGCTGACTGCCTGCCGGACTGTTTCAGGGGTCTTATTCAACAGACACTCACCTCTCCCTATAAAGTAGGGGATTTTTCATCTAAAGATATGTAGTTTTGTACATGGCTTACATGAAGCGGCTTGTCCGTTATAATAGATGTATACAGCCCTTCTGTGGGTGAGATTGTCAAATGCTTTGATCCAGAGCAACCTACATGAGTCCTGATTTTTATATGTTATCCATTTATACAGCTGGACATTTACAGAGGCAATTCAGGCTATGTACTTTACCCAAGGGTATAACAACAGTGGTTCCCTAGAGAATGAAATCAGTAACCAATGGATTAGAAGATTACCACTGCACCACGTGGTAGTCACCATACTGTTGGGGAAGAGTAATACTGTTTGTATTTCATATTTAGTCCTGTGTAGGGGTTACAGCCTTTTAAAACAAATTGTATATGATAGATAACCAACAGCTCGATCAGCACATGGAACTGGCAGACCCATTGTTTCCGTGCCAACAATCCGTCACGCCAGTCAGAGCAGGTTTCAGTCATACACTCTGCGGGACCTACTGTCCCTATACTCAGCGTCCTTTAAGAAAACAAAAAGTCAGCTCTTTGCCCCCCCCCCCCAAACCCCCTACCCACCCCCTTCTTCTTTGTCATTGTTTTAGTAATTGTTATGAGAGGGGGGCCCTGAGGTGCCCCTCCCCCCTGTGGAAAACTGAGCTGCAGATAACACCTGCCATTGTTCCAGGAGTGAGCATGGTGCTGCTTCAGGGCAGGCCATATGCACCCAGCTCTGCTCCTCTAATGTGTCCTGTTCTGGAAGCAAATTACCCCCCAGTTTGTGATTATAGCAACCCCCTCCCCTACTCCACACACTGACACACACACACACACACACACACACACACACACACACACCCACCCAGCACCCCACTCCACACCCGCTCCACGTCACAGATGACAGCCAGTGTGTGTTTTCCTTTAGGAAGTGACAGTCACCCGTGCAGCAGTGTTTGATTTCACTTCCTGCTTGTGCTGCAGCGGGAGTGAAGGCCAGGTCACATGATGGAGCGCATTCTCAGGCACCAGCGCATTCAGGGAGACGGTGAGGCAGACCTCGCGCCCGCCGTGCTCGGCCCGCGTCTGCCCGCCTGCCTTTGTCTTCTATGAACCCCTAAGAATAGCACCCCCGATCTGCAGAACTGGAACATCACGTCTGCATCTTATTCGGCACCGAGAAAGTTCAGCGCAGGAACACTAATTCCTTTCAATCTTTCATCGCCTAGACAGACAATATTTAATCAGGGTAATTAATTTCCTGCCTGCAAGACTCAAAGTAAATCAGTGAAATCTTTTCGGCTGGGGCTCATTAGTGCTTCCAGTTTTGAAGGACACCGACGTGAGACCTTTTGTTTCCACATGTTTCCATGTCCGTATTGAAATACGAATGAAACCGGTGGTGTTTGGTAAAGCGCTGCCTGTCGGTTAATGGTGGGTACTCTCTACCCCTAATGGAGCAAAAGATGAACCCAGCACGTGGTCACATTTCCAAGGTGTTGTTGGGAGATTTTTCTGTCCACCTCACAGGGGTGGGTAGGTAACCTTTGTGTTGGTGATGTGGTTGCCAGGTAACTGTTGGTGGGACTGGTGAGCACCTCCCTCTCCTGGTCCTGTCATGCCATATCTTCTCTGTCCTCCATCACTTTGGCCTTAAATGCACTGGTCTTGTACCTGAAAGGAGAATTTTTTGCATTAAACAGAAATGCTTTGCTCGGGGGGCTGCAAGTGAAGGAGGTCTGGGCTTCTGTCTTTGCTCTTTGCCTGATTCAGATTTGTGCAACAGTAATTTTATAAGGGGTTTTATAAGGCTGAGAAGAGTGCATCGTCGCCGACGTTGGCACGCTCCCAAAGGTTGAAAATCAATAGAACCCCCCCCCCCCCTTTTTGGTGCATTGCAGCCTGATACCTTCTGATTGAGTTCATCAGTAATGCAGTTAATATTGCAGGCCCTCCCACCCACTCCGCATCTTCAGGGAGCATCCAGGGAGAGGAGCTCAGGGGGGAGGGGGCAGGAGTAATGGCTTCATTTAACTGTCACCAAGCCCCCTCCACGCTGACACGTGCTCCGCACCGTGTGTGTGTACGTCAGCACCCGGCCGCTTCTTATCGCCTCTCTATAGCCTCGGCCTGTCTGCCCGAACCCACGTGTGCCCCGTGCCCTATCAGTGGAGGGGAGAGAGAGAGGGATCACTGCGAAACGGCTCGTGCTGCCTGTTCACCTCTCCCCATTAAAGACACTTCCCTCGAATCCCTGCACGAGCGCCCGCACGCCCTCCCTCCTGTCCACCCGCCCCGCGGATGGCCGTGAAGCTGACACGTGCTGCCTGCCGCTTCACCGCCGTCCTTAAATAGCGCGGAGCCCTGCTTTTTTTAACGCCTCTTTCACAGGGTTTGGTCAGCCCGTAGAGGTGGAGGCAGCTCTTGAATCTCCCTTTTTTTTAGAAAAGGACGGGTTATTTATTCTCTCATTTGAGCGTAAGTATGAGGTGAGCAGCGGGGTTCCTGTCAGAGGCCGCTCGTGATTCTGTTATCTCTCTCTAAAGGGTTCAGAAAACACGTTTGCGTGAGCTGTTTGTGGCCGGTTCATAAAACGTATTTATAGGCCTGTGTGTAAAAAGTCTATGACTGGCACATAAGCATTATCTGTGTGTGTGTGTGTGTGAGAGAGCCATGCATGAACAGCACAAAGGCAGTATGTGAGGAGGTAAGCCCGTGTGAGGGGGCGCAGTTCTCTGAAAGGTGATTGGCAGAGATACGAAGTGACTTGCATGTGCCTGTCGGAAACATGGGGCCGAAGCCCATTTGCTCAGCCTTGGAAGCAGAGGACCCAGGAGCGGCCTAATAGGGCCTCATTTGCTTGTAATTGCTTAACAAGTGCAAAAGAATGCCAGGGGAAACAAAGAAAGGAGAGGGATTGGGGTGGGAGACACCAGTGAAGGCCAATCAAATCACAGGGAAAGAGTTGACTGAAGGTGAGGTTGAAGAGGCAGCAGAGAGATCAAATCTCATTACTGGAGTACAGTCATTTTGTCGGCAAACAGGGAACCAGATGCTCCGTTTTCAGATCCACCCGGTTGTGGACCAGAGATCCGCCCGGGACAGTAACGGTGGAAGAGTAGGAAATGCCAGCAACTGCCTGTTCCCAAAAAAATCCTTTTGCTTAGCACAGAATCTGGGTGTCTGAATCACGAGGAAAAAAGTTTTGTGCAGGACTGAAGAGAATGAGGATACGTATTTAGGGGGGGGAGGTCAGATGTACAGCCAGGAGGGAAAGTAGAGACTCTAACAGTGGTGGCTTGGGACAGAGCAGTACCTTAAGTACTCTTGTCTGTGGGTTGCTGAGTTTCAGGGATGCCCATAGGTGTTCTTCCTGCTGTTAAAAGTACACGTCTTTATTAGCTGTTCTTGATTCTTTTTTTTTTTCTTGTCATGTGGCCAACCCATTATAAGCAAGCTGGAGTTACCCTGCAGGGGTTCTGCTTAATTTCACCCCACCCACACCATTTTTTAAAAATATTAATTTATTAAGATATCAGTGACATTTCATCTGTTCCCTCTGTGATTATTGATGGTCAATGCTTGAAATTCAGTTCTCAGCCTCACTAAATGTGGCTGACTCATGTCTACAGATTTCAGTCTTTGACTTTGATTTTTACCACGTTTTTGGATTTTGGATTTGAATCTGTGAAGCTAGCATAGGGAGCCACATATTTATTCTGTTACCTCACATGTTAGCTAGCTCACTTTGTATCCTAATACATGTATTTGATGCTTTACGGTGATCTCAGATGCTCTTAACGATGCCATTCACCGCCAGCCCACTTCATGCCTTATCCTCTGAAGCTATATGACAGCCTTCTGAGGTGTTAATATTAGAATGTTTGGCTGTTTTCTTCCTCTGTTAAAAAAACGAAGTGGAAGCTCCCTCTTGCAGAAGTTGTAATCCTGAAGGTGTCACTCTGAGGGGTAAAGGATGAGTCTGATGGAGTTTGCACATTTTGCATCTGTGACAGGTTAAAGCCTTTGTTTAGCTGGAGGAATGGCTGTACATGGACTCACAGGTCCCCTGGTCCCCCCCGTCAGTGCTGCTGAATGAAGCAGACATTTTTGGGGTGTCGGGAGACATATTGGGAGGGTCTTCTCGGCCCAGTGACCCGAGTTCCCTGTCCCCGGCCACCGTCCCACGCGGGACAAGCGTAACTAACATCACGGCCCTCTGCGACAGCCAATCAGCAGTAGGCTATCACTTCTGTGATTCCACCAAGGGACGTTTGCTTATATAATTAAATCTGTTCGTCGCAACAAAAACAGAAGAACAGCTGCCGATCACAAGAGGCTTTCAGAGCGTTCGGGAGGCTTTGATACCACCTCGGGAAGAAGCGGAATAATTGATGGAGTTCTTATCTTTGCGACATATATTGCTATTGTTTAGGAAGCGCGCCCTGGGGGATGCAGATTTAATTAACTGCCTTCATGTTATAAATAGCACCACAAATAAGTGCAACTTGTCAGCAAACGAAGAGTCGTCCCTCCTCTGTAAATAAAATCCGTGAAGTGCGCGCTAATTGTTCTCCGTTTTGCGAGCACGAGCCGAAACAAAGAGAGCAACATGTTTTTTAGCTTTCCGCCAGAGGTGTTCCCTCTGTGCAGTGCAGCGTAGTAGCCCTTACATTCACCGTTCTGCGTCGCCACTCGGTGACGGGCGAACTCTAGCAGGGCAGGAGGTGGGCCATGGCTTCTCTCAGGATTCAGAGGGATGTTTTTGCAGACTCGTTTGGATGGACTGCCTCCGCCGTGTCGGGGGAACGCAGACCGCCCTGCTTAGCGTCGGAGGCCATATTTGCCGTGGCGTTGCGTGCGCCTCTGCAATCAGATAGGGCCCCCAGATGGTGCGGCTCGTATTATGAATATTTAAGCAGCTGCAAGCAGCGTTCAATTAGCCTCTACCCACTGTGTCACATCGGGGCTTAGGGTCCAAATACTTCATCTGATTCGATTAAAAAAAGGCTGTTAATTAATTTTGGAACGCCGCTGCCGCTGAACCCCCCCCTCCAATCCCCCCACACACAGACAACCCCCCCCCCCCCCCCACGCACCCACACACGCAATCTCGACCCTCTGCCTCCTGTTTAAATGATCTCCGCAGGCACCGTTTTAGACGGCCGCATGGCGGGTCCTTTAATGTGCAGTGTCCCACCTCACAAAGGCAGTTAAGATGCAGAAGTCACTCACATGCTCCAATCTTTTCTTTTTCCCTTTCTTGATTGGATTTTCAAAGACACGGTGGGGCAGGACAGCTGTCACAAGTGCCCCTTCTTTTAACATTTAAATATCAGCCCAATTCTCTGCTTAACACTTAACCCTGTGGGGGTAGGGTTCACCTGTGGACATTACCCGTGTCTTTTTATAATTCAGGAGTTTGCTTTAAAAAGCTGACCAAGAACCAGGTGAGGCATTTGAAAGAAATAATGAAATTGGCCTGGGACAGTAGGAATGGGAAATGACCATTTTTTTATTGGTTACAGATTATTTGTTTATTCAGCAGTAATACATGCATACAGATATATCATTGTTCTGACAGATCTGATGAGGTAGCCTGCACAGTTTGCTGTGAGTGTTTGAGTGTCCTCATGAGAGCCCAGGATGGATTCTGATTGGATGGCTTTGTGAATGGATGGGAGGGGCTAGAGTGTGCATGTCTGTCTGTGTGTGATACTGTGTGTGATTGTGCGTGTGTGTGCGTGTCAGGGGTGGGGAAGGGTGCGTTGGGGAGGATTGACCCCCCCGGTGCAGCCGGCCAGGCGGGATGGCGGCCCCTGCAGCAGGGATCAGCAATGTGTGGAGTGGAGGGATCGGCTGTCTGTCCGAGACGTGCACTGCGCTGCCGGGGGGGCAGGGGTAGGGGGTGGGGGCGTGGGCTCCGATTCGCTCTGACCCACATTCCGCCTGCTCTCAGAGGACAGCTCACACTGTCATCCGTGCCCGGGGCCGCCCACTCACACTAAGGTGCGGCGGTCTGGAGGCGCCTGGCCCCGCCCACCCACATCCTCTCACCCTGACATGCACAGCAGGACGCACATGACACCGAGCATCATGGGAACCAAACGGACAGTCTGCTCTGGGTCCTCGGTGAGTGAGTGAGTGAGTGAGTGAAACGCTACACTCGATATCGCGCGTCTTATGGTGCATTTCCGCCACTGCATGGGCTCTTATTTTGACACAAGCTATTGAATGCAGCCTACCAAACCACAGTTCCTATACAGAGCAACAGCAGCCCATTATAAACCTGAAGTGCAAAAAAAAAGGGTTTGTCCATGACTGTGAGCAGGGGCACCATCCAGCAAGAATAGCCCTTTAAAAGTCAGATGTGAAATGGGTAGATACAGGAGCAGAGGGGGGTTTGCTTGCCCAAGCCGTGGCATTCAAATGTAGCTATTCAGAGCGAGAGTCTCTCTCAGTTGATTTCATGACCGACATGCACACAAGCACGCACGCACATACACACACTCGCCACGCACACGCGCACACGCTCTTCTTATTCTTCATACAGAAATGTCAACAAAGGCGCCCACTGAACATTTCAAAAGCGGAGCAAGTCACCCTATTTATTTTCTAACCTTTGTTAGAGAAATGAGTCAAGCAAGAAGCCTTAGTCTGGAGAGACCGGTGTGCAAATGTTGTCGTTTAAAGATGGGGACTACTGCATAAATAAGTTGCCTTTTTTTGCCTCTCGCCTCAGATACAAGCCACCTTATACACACAAGGCCTTTTTAAAAGCATTCAGAGTAAAAGGAATTTTTTTTTTTGTGGAAAAGGTTATACTTAGTTATGTGAAAGCTGGCTGTTTGTTTAAAATGTGCTGTTTATTGGAAGCAAACTTCAGCCCGGCATTGTCATCCTCTTGGAGGTGCAGTCCATTGTTGAGGTGCAGTCGGCCTTGTCACTCAGCAAAGGGTTGTGGAAACGGCCGTTAAGACCATCTGACCGCCCACAGAGTTGTTTCTCTGCAATGAACCTCAGTCTTGGTAGGAAGTGGGGATCGGAGATGGACTAGTCTGGTCTGCCCTGGCCATGGGGTTCAGGAGAGCTCTTGACTGCTGGAGACAACTGCACATTAGCACCATCTTTGCTGGCGAGTTGAGGAAATGGCATTTGAGGAAGTGCCAAAACTCAGCACTCACTTTCTCTATGGGCAAAGCGGATTCCCCACTCCACTCCGACTCTCATTAATCCACAGCGATCTTACTGATCTGCACGGTGGAGTCATGATGGATTTAGCACTAATCTTTGCATACACCAAGTTTAGGAGATCGGGCAAGCCTGCATCTTCACTGTTTTTTAAAAAAAGGAAAAAAAATGACATTCCCTATGAAATATTAATTGCCCTTTCATGGTAGTTTGCAGTCCTGAGGCGAGGGGGATATATTATCGTATTGAAGACTTCTTTTGAATGTCTTTCTAATAGGCACACACAATATAAATATCAATAGCACGGCCTCCCCTGCCTCCTGGCCTCTCCACTTCAATATGGTGTCTTAATGACAGGCCTCTGTTTCCCCACAGTAGCCAGGCTGATATGGCCCATTAGGCACTGGGAGCCATTTGGTTCTTTCAGGGAGCTGTATAAACAGATGACTGCAGGGGAAGGGGTGGGAACCCGAAAGAAAGGAGAGTGTTTGTGTGTGGGGGGTGGGGGGCAAAAATGACGCGCACAGAAAATGCAAACCAACCTGTCACCTCCTCAGCCGCACAAAAAAAAGACACAAGTGAGGCGTGGGAGACACTTCATTAGTCTTCCAGCTTGCCTTGACAGTCGGGGTGTCAAGACCATGCAAGCCTTAAGCAAGCATGCAAGCACACACACACACACACACACACACACACACATGCATACATGCGTGAAGAGGTGCCCCACCCGTACCCCCCGCACCCCTCGACATGATTAATGTGGATGACAGCCGCGGGACCGACCCTGGGCCCCCCTGAGGTTCTCACAGCCCCTGTTCCTCTCACCTCCCTGTTCTTCTTCCTGTCATGTTCCCCTCTGTGTCCGCTGTGCTGTAAAGGGTAGGAAGCGGCCCAAAGCCGTCGACGCAGGGCGGAGCCTTCGCTCGTACCGCCTTCTCGAGCCGGACGGAAGCAGGGCCCTGTCCCGGCCCTTCCCCGTGTGAACACTGTCAGTTGTAGGTATTTGGAAAGCAGGTTTTGAAAAGAGCGCCAGCACCATGTGTTCATGACTGCCCCTATCACTGCCTATGCTGAGCCAGCCCAGAATCTGAGTCACCATCTCTGACTCCTGGCCAAGACGCTCCCTTTAGTTTGGGTTGTGTCATGCAGGAGGACACGGTTGCTTCAGAACGTGAGAGACAGACTGAGTCACTCCAGAAGTTGACATCTTCGCATGTAGCGCCGGCACTCAGACGCAGGACGGCACTCTGTGTTCTGAGGAGCCCAGGCTGGTAGCCTCTCCCTCGTCTGTTAGGAGGCAGGTTGTGCAGTCATGCTGCCTTTTGTTACGCTGCAGAATTTCTCTATACGACAGCATGTTAGTCTGGGGTGAAGCCGCACTCCTGAGTGTGTCACAGTGTAACAGGATCGGCTCTCACAACACCGTTGGCAGCTGCCTTGTCCAGTATCTGCCGGGCGATCACAGAAAGAGAGTTCGCTCTGTAGGCCCACGCTGCAGGCCGCTGCACGGAACCGTGTCTCCCTGTTTCTCTGTGTCTCTAACTCTCGAGCGCACGCACGCACGCACACACACACACACACACACACACGCAGGCACGCACACACACTTGCAATCTCCAGTTCCATCCAACAGAGATGGCTTTCCCCACTTTCTATTCCACTTTTGATTTTAAATTCTAATTTTCGCCTACTTTAATTCAGACTTGAAAAGGGGAACTGGGTGGGAGGGTTCCTAAGTGCTTTTCTGCTGCGGCAGCAAAAAAAAAAAATAAGAGAGAGTGTGCAAGTGTAATTCCGTGTTTCACTGCGGTGCGTTATCGTCAGGATGAAACCGCTGCCAACAATGGGATTAAAGCAAAGTTGTCGGCCGCTGCAATTAAGCTTCATCTAATCGGAATCTCTCGCCACATTGCATTATTCCTGAACTTTTTTCCTCTTTTTTGTAGAGGCTCTCTGTGCTGCTGAGTGTTAATGCAGTTTGGCATGTATCCTGGCAGGAGTAGCCATGGATATGAGATTGGACTGAACCGCATCAGCAGCTGCAGGAGATGTCTTTCATGCGGGGCGACAGTTTTAACGCACTGATAATTAGAATACGTGCTTGTCCGTGGGAATCTTTGTGTTTCTTCTTTGATACGCTCTGATGAGGGCAAACGCAGGGTTAAGGGAAGTGTTTCAGCCAGGCCTGTGCTAGTGTTGCGCCTGCTGTTGACTTTACCTGGGGATTTATGACTCTGTACGCAAGGTTACCGGCTCTGCAGCATCTTGCCTCTGTTCTCCCGAAAAATGCCCCTGAGCGCACCTTAAGAGAAACGTAACCCCAGTCTTAATTTCTCTTTCTTTATGCTAATTCTTTTTTCATAAGCATTTTGTTTTTCTTGTTGTGCCAACATAAAGCGTGCAATGTCAGTGTCCAGTGCAGGTGGACATAAGATAGAGGGAAAGCCATACTCTGTTTAATTTCTGCTTAGCATTTGCCTCTTTGTATATGCCATAAGCAGCACTGCCAGAAAAAAAAATATTCTGGTATTTAAAAGGGCTAATTCCATGTGAAACGGTATTGAAGTGTTCCTGGAGGACAGCACGGTTTCATTGTGAGCAGACACTGTAATAAAACTCAAAGAGTGAGTGCTCACAGGCTGTGCCCACCAGAGGATCAGTGTATGCTTTACTCAGGAGCCCGAGACAGGTGTGTGTGTGTGTGTTTTTCATCCTGTCAGCGGAGCTTTAATTTAGAAAGTAATTTAAAAGAATATTCATGACCATCGCCTTTCATCGGTCCTCGTCCCTTGATTCGGGGCGGCGAAAGACGTCAGCGAGTAAATCAGGGGGTGATTGAAGAGGCCTTTCCTGGATAATTCCGTTTGATTGGAGCCCCACTCCCTCATTATCATCCCGAGCAGAGGGGGGTGGGGTGGGGTGGGGTAGGGGGGGGTCGGGCTCTCGTGCGCGTTCAGCCGCCCGCGGTGAGCCGACACTCCGCTCCACGCCTCCCGATACCCCCTCCTTTTGTCCACGTCCCTCCCTCTCAGCGTAAGAAAGCCGTGATTGTGCCTTTGACATCTGAGGGCCCAGGCAGCAAGCGGGCTGGGTGCAGGGAAATTGCATTAGCATCCCAGAGAGGCGTTGGGGGGGGGGGGGGGCGGCTGCTTAAAGCCAGCCTTCGGAAGGAATTCTGCACGGAGTGGATGAGTGCGGGTTGATTTTCATGTATGTTTGAGGACTATTATTTATTTATTTTAGCTCCTCTGAGGTGGTGTTGTCCGGGTGGTTCTGCCTACAGTGGCTTTCTGTAGAACAAAAGCCAAATGTGGTCTCTCTCAGGGATGAGGAATTTCTGTTTAGGGATGTAGGTACACTTACGTTTGGTCCTGATTTTAATATAATGCTCTAATATTAAGGTGGCTCAACAGATTTTAAGTTGAAATATGTTCTGTCCCTTCAAGGTTGTGTGGCACAAAGCATCTGTCCAGAAGAAAAGGGATTATTAACACCTGTGTGTGTGTGTGTGTGGTATAGGAGTGCTGTATTCTACCCCCTAAGGGCCATTATCTTGCCGGTTATTTAAGTCTTTTTTAATTCTCCAGCTCTTGGAGGAAGCAAGGCGAGAAGTGAAATTTATCCAGTTAGTTAATTGAATCAATTAGGCAATTAAGGTCTCCAGTGGAATTAAAAGAAAAAACACCCAGAAAACCTCCGGCCATCCAGTACGTGTTGATCAGCCCTGATAAGAAATAGGTGGTCTGTGTTGCCGATACCAGCAGCTACGTGGTGAGGTGACATTCTGTGGTTGTTCTATAATCACATTTTCTCAAAGGAGAGTTCTGCTCTTTTATTGGCTGGTGTGTAGGGGTAGTCTCACCAATCGGGAGTTAGAGCTTCTTTTCTGTAGACTCCCAGCAGCCCTTGGGGTTTTTTTCAGACCCACGACCCCACCTCACCTTTTGAGGCCTATGGTAGAAGCATAGTGGGATATGAGCCCGACCTCTCCTGTTGCTACGTACAGCACGGTTATTTCTGTTATTTGATTTCACTGGAAGGAGATGAGAAACTCTGGTGTGTGTAAACATCTCCGTAAGAAGGAGCTTGTTTATGCTCTCCCTTTCTCTGCTCTCCCTTTCCAAACGTCAAAAGCCTCCCTCCTTCTGCTCTCTCTTTCTCTCTTTTGTTGATTGTGGCTTTCTAGGCTGAGCTAAAAGATGCAAACCCACCAAATTGTCCCTCATCAGGCTTTTTTTTTTTTTTTTTTTTTTTTTTGCAATCACGGGTCTTTGTTGTGTTTGAGGTTTGTAATCTGCGCCACGAGCATTAATCTGCGTGGTGCAAACTCAGGCCGCTCGGCGTGACAGATGAAAATGGCTCACTTCGCTTTTGAAGTGGAGGACCCAGGCAGGCCGGCCTTGGCACTGCCAAATGTGGGAGTGTTGAGACTGAAGCAGCAGACTCCTGCACCTCACCGGAGAGGGGAAGGAGTTGAGGTCCAAAGAGCAGTTAACTACATTTTTCTGCTGACTTCAAAGACAGGTGGCACGTCTGGTGATCCACGGCTGTTAGAGATTGGGAGGCCTTTGAGTTCAAACACATCAGTGGCAGTCATTAGTGGCGGCTTGTAATGATGCACGTGTACAGTCCAACACCTGCTTGTCCTAGCTGGGCCCCACACTTTGCTGATAAAGACCCACTGCTGAGAGCGCACTCAGGCAATTCTGTTAAGGAGAGCAGTGCTTTGGTTGAACTTTGGAGACGCTTGGTTTGGTTAGCTAAGTACAGTAGTTGCCCTGTGTAGACATGAGTGCACACACCCACGTGTGTGTGTGTGTGTGTGTATGTATGTGTGTGTGTGTGTGTGTGTGTGTGTATGTATGTGTGTGTGTGTGTGTGTGTTTGTATGTGTGTGTGTTTCTGTGTGCGTGCTTGCGTGTGTGTGTGTGGAAGTGGCTCAGCTGTGCAGCTGATGCAGGTTTGTGTTGTTGCTGAGTCACAGACGGCACACATCTCAGGCACATGCACAGACCCTTTCTCTTTCTTGTCGCCTTTAAAGGAAATTGCCACCCAGAGCTTCTCTCTCTCTCTCCCTCTCCCTCTCCCTCTCCCTCCCCCTCTTCCTCACCCTCTTTCTCTCTCTCTCTCTCTCTCTCTCTCTCCTGCTGTAAGTGGTGAATGAGAATTTTTGTCAGGTTCACCCCCCCCCCCCCCCCCCCCCAGGCCCTGGTAGACGACAGGCACGTGCTGTAAATATGCTGCATCCCCACTGAAGGCCTTTGTCCAGGGTCTTCAGTCTGTTATTTCTGCTCCCGACACAGAAGTCTGTTTATTTGGGAGCAGTCAGCGGAATATGCTGGAGGATCCCCAGGCTACGCGCAGGACGGTGCGCTCTTGACCCCTAGCGTGAATGATGTCTGCAGATTGCAGTTCGGTCTCACGGGTTAGCCTGATGTGGGGAGAGGGTCTGTGAGGTCTGTGGAGGTGGGATTCAGTGGGACTCGAGCCCAGAGGATTCTCAAAGTGCTTTGCGGCAGGCTCGAACCCGAGGCCGCGCCACAGAAAAATCCAGGGGGTCTAATTTTGATAATCCAGAGGCTCAGAGACACGTTTGGCTCGTGTAAACTGCAGGCCCCCACGCCCCCGCTTTGATGTCAGTCAAGCGCTGCAGCAGGCCACGCCCCCTATCCTCCCATCTGAGATGCAGTGAGTCGCCGTGCGCTCTCTCGGTGGGACGCAGCCTGAATTTCACGGCATTGTGCCGAACCGCTGCTGTCAGACCTGCACATTTTGTTCCTGGAATAATAATGACGACCCGAAGGTGTTTTTATTTTTTTTTTGTGATGTGCTGTTTGTCCACATATTTCACGCGTGGGTGTTAAAAAATTGATTCTCCCTGCTTCTTCAGCCGTGGTGTTTTAATATGTGCCCAGTTTAAATGAACAATGCTTTTCTCTGCACGCCTCATTTCTGCAACAGCGAAGCTCCTTTTAACCCTTATTCTGACTTCCAAGAAAGGGATTTTATCAAGATTTGTATAGTTTTTTTTTTCCTCTTCCCCCCCTTCTTTGAACCAGTTAAAAAAGTAAGTGTTCTGCATGGAATCCTGCTGTAATAGACATTCCATTCTCTCCACATGGAGAGAGCTGCAATAGAGGGGTTCAGAGTGTCTCCAGCAGGGGTGTGACTCTAGGTGCAGCTAATGTGGACCTAAGAGGTCATGGGTCACGCAGACATGGGTAGCACCTCTGCTGTTTCCCTCTCCGAAGGATCACAGAAGGTTATACACAGAATCCACAGAAGAGCTTTATCTTGGTGCAGATGCAGAATAACTTCTGCTCAATGCAAATCGTAATCTGGCACACATGCAAATTTCGCGTCGTTTTGAAAATGATTAAAAAACCCATTTCTTTTGATTTGAATACACCTGCCAATAGCGTTGAGCACAGGGCTGAGGGGTTACAGTGTACCTGGCTGTCGCACGAATGAGTTTGTGATGAGGATAATTTGGCCGGTCACCTCAGCCTCCAAACACATTGTGTGGTGTTACCTGGGAAGGTCACCGGCCCCCGAGGTTTTTGCTGTCAAATGAGGTTTCCTCACCACTTCATCTTAGACATCCTCCCTCCCCTGACCTTACAGAGAGAGTGTGTACCGTGAGTGGGGGAGGGGCTGGTGAGGTTATGGAGGTAATCTGTGTAAGAGGTGTCCCTGTGATGAGGACTTCCACATTGTCGTCACTGAAAGATGGTCCTGCTCGGATACATCCTTGTTAATGGCTGACTGTCTTGGGGAAAATCCCTGTGCTAGGACATAGTTAGTGTTGCATGTGTATTCAAATCTGTCGGTTCTGGGTCAGGCTCTGGTATGTTTTCCGTGTGAAAATGTTCTGTAATCTAGTCGGACGCAGCGGGTAGAATGAACTAGCACTCTGTTGTCACTCAGCATTGTCTCTGATTGTAATTGGGTAATTGGATTATAGCAGTGTTTCCAATCATATGATGCAGTATTTTCTTGTTGCGTGTGTCATGCTCGACCCTGCTGCTTTAAACTGCATGTGTGGTGATTCTGTATGCTCCCTTTGATAGTGCTCCCATTGCCAGTGCTCCTCAGTCACCTAAGCCTTTTGATTGGCTCACCAGCGTTTTAACTTGAAACATGGCTTCCTCCATATGTGCTGACAAGGCCAAAAAAAAGAGACACTCACATCTGATCCAGCTATTTATACCCCCAGCCAGAGATCCTGGGCTGCATCATTAACGAGGACTCTCCCAATTAAGACGGATGAGTCTGCTCTTGAGGGTATTTGTTCAGGTAAGATCTCTGATTAGCATATCTGATGGCCCCGCTTCCATGCTCTGATTAAAACCTTCCCCGGTCCCTGGGGCGACTTTAAAGGAAAAACTGTGCAAATTAGACCTGTATATCATGAGGTCCACACTGAAGTGACACCCCCCCTCCCCATCACTCACAGCCCCCACCTCAGAGGATGCTGGATTTTGTGGACATTTCATGTGCATTTATTTTATATACTATATATGATCCTTTATATATTTACCCTTATATTTTTATACACCTTATATACACCTTAAGATATTTCTTTAGTGCATTTGAGAATTGAAGACATTGCCCCCAACCCCACACACCTTTTGTGAAGGGAAGCTCTATGAGACAATTAGTGGTTGGGGGGGTTCGGTGTGAGGGTGGGGAGGGGGGGGGGTTTACGATGAAATGAGGCCAGGGATTTAGGTGCTGTGCCTGAGTGCAGGAGCGAGGGGATCTCCGGGGTCTGGCGGCGAGATGAGGAGTGCACTGCCGGTGAGTGCACTCCTGTTCCTCAGTAAATTCGGGTGAGGGGCTCTGTGAGTTCTCTCTGAGCTGCGTCACGCCCCTCCCCCTCCTCACCCTGTCAGAACCCAGAGAGCCACCGAATTTCAGCGTTAAGCAGTCACATGGTGCTGCTTTACGGTGCTTGAGAGCTGTGTGTCTGTTTTTTGGTCAGTATTGCTGATATTTCTGCCCTTAAAATGTCAGGGATAAACAATTGCACTCCTTGGGAATGATGTAAAGTTGTGGTTAAAATATTCGCATTTCCAGTTAGTTTGTTTCATTGTTTTGGCAGTCATGCTTATGCATATGTAAATTTATATTCTTGGAATTCACTCTGTAGAGCTGTTACCCCACACACAATCTTTAATCCATTCATACAGTAGGGGCATGTTCTCATCCAGGGTTCCAGCTCAAGGCTCTGATGGGTTCAGCAATCTGACCATGAAGTCACTAGTGCCAAGATATGCGAGGAATTAAGGAGGTGGTCATTCCCTGTGAACCCTGGAGCACCGGACAGATCAGGGGCTCCCCCCAAACGGCAGGTCTGCAGGCTGAGGTTGGGGGGGGGGGGTGGTTGTTGGCTGTTTGCCGGCGCTCTACCTGCCTGTAATCCGCCCCTGTCTCACGCTCGGCTGGTCTCCACCGAACCCGGCAGCCCCCGTGTTTCGCCCGTCAGCATGCTTGACGTTCCAGGTGTTGAGGTGTGGGCATCGCTCTCGCTAATGAAACTGGGCCCGGCCGACAAGGCCCCCCCCCCCCCCCCCCCCCCAACGTCAGCAAGCAGGACGAACACGGCCAATTATTACCCCAACACCTCATTAGGGCAGCGGGAGAGAACCCCCCGCCCCCCTCCCCCCTCCCTGCCCACTGCAGAGAGCTGGCCGCCACGATCATTAATTTATACCCTTTGGTGAGATCCAACCGAAAGATGTCAGCTTTGGGAATGAGAACCTCTCCCAGTTCTCCCGGCATTCTGACAAGCAGGAGCCAATTTGGGAGAGGCACGGTGTTTGTACCGCGCTGAAGTCGACACAGTTTAATTGAGTTCCTCGCCACCCCGACGGTGGAGTGCATCTGTGTGTGATTAATAGTGTCGGGGGCTAACCACCCAGCCCGTTGCAGGCCCGCCTGAGTTTGCGCCGGGGTGGGCGCCTGAATAAAGAAGGGTAACTGCGGGGTTGGAGGGTGGTGAGATGTGAGTCTGTGGAACGGAATCAGTTTTCAGTCATCCTCATTTCCCCACAACTGCTTTCAGGGCTACACCTTCCACTGCACATAGGAACCTGATTTATGAGAAGAAAGTGTGCTTTCCAGACAGGATACCCCTTCTTTCCTGTGCTCCTTCATCTTTGTTTCTCTCTTCCTCTGTCTTCCTCTCTCTCTCTCTCTCTCTCTCTCTCTCTCTCTCTCCTTGAGGCCGTGTTCCTCTTGGCCGCCTCTGTAGGCGATCCTGTTGTCAGCAGTTCTGCCTCTCTCCACAGAGGCTGCCCTGATCCCTGGCCCTCTGTGAAACTCCACCGCAGTAATTGAATTGCCGTCACCCCTGGAAAGACGAGAGTTTAGTTGCCTGCCTCTCTCCCTCTCCTTCTCCTTCCCCCTCCCTCCCCTCCTCCTTTTTTTATATTTGGTATTGTAATTCAGGAGCTTGGCTCAATGCCCGGCTCCTTGCCATTGATGTCTCTCTCCCTCCCTCCGCCTGCCCTGCCTTTCTCCCTCCCTCCCTCACTCTCTCTCCCTCCCTCCCTCTCTCTCTTTCTCCATGTCGCTCTCTCTCTCTCTCTCTTTCTCTCTCCTCTCTCTCTCTCTCATTCTCCATGTCTCTCTCTCTCTCTCTCTCTCTCTCTCTCTCTCTCTCTCTCTCTCTCTCTCTCTCTCTCTCTCTCTCTCTCTCTCTCTCTCTCTCTCTCCCCCTCTCTCTCTCTCCCCCCTCCGTTTCCACAGTGAGGGAGGCAGCCTGGCTGTGGAATGTGGGGCTGCATTCCTCCGGAGCTCTCTGGCCAGCTCCGTGGGTCATTGTGCTCGGCACGTGGCCAGGGGGCCGTCCCACCGCCCAGCGCCCCCCCAGTCTGACTCCCGCCCGCCTTGGCAGGCGAGCCCCACTGGGCGGGGAGCCCCTTTCTGGGGCCAGCGATCCGGGAGAGGCGCTAAACGAGCCGAGTATTGCCCGTTCCGGCCAAGTCTCGCCCGCTCTGACCGGGCCTTCCATCCGTACCGCCGTCATCCATTCAGGTGAGGGTGGAGATCCATGAAAAGTTTGGGGGCGTTTTTTCTTTTTCTCCCAACTTGGTGGGGTTTCAGGTTTCCTCTCCCCTTCCCATGCCACAACTGCCATAAAGTCATTATTTCATTATTTTAAGCAGGAGTGAAATGGACGCCCTTTTTTTCTGCTCTGTGATTACCGAGCCGTGTCTCTCTCCGCTGCGTGCTTAAAGAGGCCCCGCCCCTGAGGTGAGGCTTCCTGGTCTCGGCCCCGAGGGCGGCAAGGTTTCCCAATCCGCCCTGTCGTTGCGTGTGGGGTTAGCAAGGCCATTGAGAAGCTGTGCTTCGTAACAGGAAGTCGTCTGTCTGTAGATATGCGTTGAGCAATACCTGGCCATGAGTCATCGTCCCCCGTCACCTCTCCTTCCTCGCTCCCGAGCTCAGATCAAAGCTGCGAGGCCCCGCCTTTCCCTGGCCCGGGTTTTAAGAGAACTCAGACGCACCAGCAAACCCCAGACCACAGCTTAGCTGCTATTTTGCAAGAGGGCCTCATCTTTCCTCAAGACCAGACTAACGGACCAAAGACCGCTTTTAGCCATATTAGTCCTCTGTGTGTGTGTGTGTGTGTTTTCTCTGGAATTCCTAGTTTGTCTAAAGTCCTGCCAGGCAGTTTAAGAGTCCAATTATCAAAAGTTCAAAACCTGGTCGGTAATAGATGAACATTAAAAGCAGGAGTTCTTTTTCTTCACCCACCTTTTCCTCATGTTCAATGAAAATGCAGCTGAATGCCTTCCCCTCCCCACCCCTTTAGTATGAAGCAAAGTTTGATCAGAGCGTTTCCCTCCCCTCAGTCTTCACTAGCAGAGGCTTTTGGGTACCTAGAGGGCTGGATTTGAGCGCTAACCCAACTGATCTGAGGACAGGCGGCCGGTGCCAAGTGAGCCGGGTCCAGCTGGCAGGGCGCGGGCCTTTGTTTAAGGTGCTCAGCATTCAGGCTTCGCTCACGCGGCGTTCGCGCCCGGTGCGTTAACGCGATAGCGGCGACCTTGACGCGTGGCTGGGGAGACGGGTGACCTGGCGTGGTGTTTACACAAGGGGCGGTGCACTCGATCGCCCACGCTCGGCAAACCTCGCGCCTGTGTTCTCTCGTCGTTCTGTAAACGAATTCCCGCGGCCGGTGCCAGGCCTTGGTGTGCTGGCGCTCGCCGGCGGGTAGGGCAGGTATTGTTTGCAGGGGGGGTTGGTTTTGGCAGCCGGCGTCGCTGACGAGGCCTGGAGTGCGAATGCTTGCTGTTTCCTGAGCTCTGACGCTGAGCTGGAGCTGAACGCTGGGGTCTGATGATGTGAGTTTGATTGTGTGGTCAAGAGGCAAGGTGGAGCTAAGAGTGGGGTGGGGGGGTGGCGGGGGGGAAAGATACGAGCCAGCCTCTGTGTCCTCATTACCCAGAATTCCCACCTGGTGGCTGCGTGCCGCTAGCCTCTCGTGGGCAGCATCCTTTAATAAGGGCGGAGTGCTGGTTATGAATATTCATGCGGTCGGCCCCAGCGACCGACGCGGTGCTTATATCGGCATCATTTGTATTTAAGTGGCACTCGGACGGCCCTCTCCTCTCCGTCCCCCGGATAAAATCGGGGCCTCACTTATTAATCAAGCTCCTTTGGTGGGAGAAAGGAGGATGGTGTAATAGCTGCTCAAATGGTCCATCCCGGCAGAGCCAAAGATCACGTTTTAAAGCCTCAGCGTCGCTTTCCAGCCTTTTAAAGTAACGACCAAATCGGGCTGTTTCCCAGTTATGGGCGTCCTGGAGAGAACAGGGAAAGGGGACCAGAGTGCATCTCCAGGTTTAATTACCTATTAAATTATAAACGGGCTATTGACTGTCTGCTGTCTGTGTGGTAGTTAGTGTTTTAAACCTGCACACAGAAGGTGAAGTTAATTGCACTTGGACATACCACAAAATTGTTACAGCTGGTTCATGTGATCATGCTCATTGTGGCTTTAGTCTCTGGTGTTCTTTCTCCTCTAGTGTACCCAGACAGGAATCTGGAGGAATCCGGAAGTATTGCATCTTTGCATATTGCTTATTCCTGTGATTGACAACGCAGTGGATTCTGGGGGAAATCTGCCATTTGAGAGAGCTCGGGGACTTAATATAAACTTATACCCCTTTACTGCTACTTGATGTCCTTGTTTAATGTATGAGCACTGCATCTTACACACAAAAAACCTATCATCAAGCCCTATCTGCGAGTGGAGTGACTCCACCTCCTCACTCCCCTGCTTTGCCTCTCTGATGGTGGGCCTTCTCTCAGCTGACAGGAGCTCAGTTGTAAGGCTTCATTTACCTGCTCGTAGCCTAATGAAACGCACCGTACCGTGAGGAGCGAGAGAGGAGAGGCTGGCTTGCTCACTCGCTCGGCACAGCGGCCGTGTCGGTCTGACAGCTGACTCATGCCATCGGAGGTCACATGGGCCACTCTGTGAGTCTGAGCCTCACACCCGTGCTGAGGTCATCAGCAGTGACACGCATGTTGGAAAGTGTTTTTTTTTTTTTTTTTTAAAACAATTCAAAAACGGGTTGGCGAGCTTGGCACAAGTTGCTTGCAAGTTGATTGAGGTCCTCCAGATAAAAATAAAAAGGCTGCGATGAGTAGAAACATCACCCGCAAAGACTCATCCAGTTATATATTTCGGTAGCTTGCTTAGCTAGCACTGTTAGCTAGCAAGTGTCTGACCAATGGGCTGCAACCGAAACACCTTTTGCAAACACTCACCCACCCCCAGTGCTCCGCACCTCAGAAATGAGATGCAAATCTAAACATGGTCTCCCCATCTCCGCCCTCCCACCGCCGACCAAAGAGTCAAAATTTCCCTTAAGGGTCCCTCCCCTCCCAGCCGCTGAGGTGCGGAGCTGGGATTTTGGGTTTAGCTCCCTCCCCTCTGAAACCGCCCCGATTAAGAGGGGACGCAAATCTCGTCTCTTTTGTGTGGAGAGCAAAGCCGGCGAGGTTTCAGCCCGCTGCTCGGTGTAAGCTTCTGCAGGCAGGAGCTGCGTAACCCCCTGCCTTATCAGGGGACCCACAGAGCGCAGCGCGTAAAAACTACGCGCTTTGTGAGGCGGCCTGAAAAGGAGCCGCAACTTATCGCTGCATTTTCCCATCTCCTGCCTCACTCTGAACACGAGATCCCCACAGCTCAGACACACAGCTCAGATACCGGAGGGCAGCAGTCACTTTATCCCTCCTGCTCTACTTGAAGTGCATGCAGGGTCTCACTTTGCCTTCAGTGGTTCTCGGTCTGCCTGTAACCCAGTACAGTGCTGCTGCCGAGACTGCCTCAACTCTCCCTGGGATGTGTTTGCACATCACTACCACAATGTAAATTTGGCATGACCAGGCAATACAAGACCCAGTTAAAATGGAAAACAAAACAAAACAAACAAACAAAAAAAAAATGTTACGGGATGCTACAACTGAAACTCACCTCTTCCGCTCACGGCTAACAGGTAAAAGCACACTTCAGCTGGTGTGAGAGGAGTGCACCTTTGCTCACTATCCTGACTGTGCTTCTCCTCCGGTGCGTAGTCTGGTGCATTTGGACGGCTGCTCTGTATGTCCCTCTCGGCGTGCCTTAGCTGCTCTTTTCAGAGCATCGGGGCCTGTGAATGAATAGCAGCCTGGGGATGGTCCCTTTCTCTCCAAACAGAGCCCTGCCAAACTGCTTTGTGAGCCATTATATACCAGCGTTTTCCTCCTCTACATAGACACACACATTGCTGCTTTCCTGTGCTCCATAGACACACACATTGCTGCCTTTCCCTTCTGCATATGCGCACACACATTGACTGTGATTGTGTTCTGAGCAGGAGCTTGGTTTTAGTGCTATCACCTCATGCAGACTGTTTGAGGTTATTCACTCACTATCCGCAAATAAATTCAACCCAGGCTGTAGTTGTAAAATGTGGGGGAAAGGGATTTTGCCGTAGTTGTATCGTACGGTATTTGTTTAAAAAAAAAAAAAAAAAAAACCTTGTGATTTGTTTTGATGCAACATTTGGCTATGGTGTAGTTCGATTGTAAACAGTTAAGTGAAGTTAAAAGGATGAGTTTAGTGTGGTAACAGTGCGGTTTATCCGTATTTACAGTACACACACTCGTGCTGGAGAGGTTCTCTGGCTCTGTTTATCTGAGGTGGGGAAGTCAACCATCACAGCCCCTCTGATGTTCCCCCCTGTATGTTTCAACAATCTAAAAACAGCCTCTCCGGCCTCCAGAAGGCCTTACTTCCCTCAGGAAATGGGGCCACTCACTTTGTCTTCATTCCAACGGACACACTCCAGCGCTAGGTAACCGGGGGTGGCTTCTCCGACTGCCAGCAATTCCTTTGACTCGCTCCTGTTGTCCTCCATCTCTCTCTCTCTCTCTCTCTCTCTCTCTCTCTCTCTCTCTCTCTCCCCCTCTCTCCCTCTCTCTCCCTCTCTCCCTCCCCCTCTCCTCAGTCCTCTCACAGTGGTGGTGAGGCCCGGGGCCCCGCTTCCAAGCTGACGCCTGCTAACTGCTGTTTGCTCTTTGTGGGCAACAATAGGCAGGCCAGGCCCCTGCCTGAGGCCTAGACGGAACCACGGAGAACAAAGGGGCCTGTGAATCCGCGGCCCAGCGGGCAGCCGGTGCAGGGGAATAATGCAGGTCACAGGCAGATTAGGAGTATGAAGGCAAGCACATCGCTGGGCTTCAGTGCATGCCAACTCATTGCCAGGCATGGGAGGCCGAGGAGGGGGGAGGGAGAAGGGGGAGACAATGGAGGAGTTTAGAGGAGGAGGAGAAGGAGGAGGAGGAGGATTTGGGGAGCCTGGGGGGAGCCGCCGTCGCTGCCTCTTGGAGATTGAGGCCACGAAACGTGCCTTCGGGGTCCCGTCGTACTGCGTCACGTTTTCTGTAACCATCCACCCCGCCCAACCCCCCAACTCGGGTTCATTTTCACACTTTTTGGCGAATGTGTCTTAATGTGCTGCGACAGGGGTGATCCGTTCAAGTGGGATTACAGCCAGATCAGAACTGCTGATGCTCTGATTACATCTTATTAACGGAGGTAGACCGCAGCGTTCGGCTGGGAGAACGAGCCCAGGTTGCTCTCCTGTACAGAGACCGCGCGGGGCGGCGTCTGAGGTAAACGCTTTGGAAGCAGTACTGAGCCAGTACAGCTGGGAAGCGTCCTGAGCACATATTGACATTGTTTAACCTTGTGGATATACACAGAATGTACACAAGAGAGTTGTATGCTGGTTGGCTTTTTTAAATTGTGGTTTTTATTAAAATCTGATAGCATTTTCTAGCTGTAGGGCAAATTCAGTCAAAATCCCTCATAGGAGATGGTTTGAAATGGAGTACAGAGAAAAAGAAGCAACTCAAAAAAAAAAAAAACTTCGGAAAGTTGAGAAGAAAACTGCAGTACGCTGGTATGGGAAGGATACAGAAGCACACTGTTGTCTGAAACCTGCCTCTGTGCTTGGGATAGTGCGCGGAACACTGGCTAACGGCAAAGCCGCCGTTTAAGTCATTTTTGCTGCCTTTAACAGCCGTTATTACGCCAAAAAACCCGAACAATTCATTTGTTTGATGTGGCTGTTACATATAAGCCTCTCAACTCTGCACTTATCACTTTTCACAGGCTCCCCCTTTAAGAAGAAACATGCCTGAAAGGAGATTTATTTTGCTTAGTCTATTTCTTTTCACCCGCTAGACTCGGCGTTGGTTTGTGTGTGCCCCGAGCATCATTACCTCCCGTAATGGGAAGGCCCCCAAAAGGGGAAAAGCTGTAATAATGAAGAGCCCGGCTGGGGTGTCTTCTGCAGCGCCAGGCTGTGGAGAGGTTGATATGAAAGTGTTTGCTGCCGAGTGGTTTACCTATCGGTAATAAAAGCACAAACGCGCTTCCCTGCCCTTTGTAGCTGTCAGGTCCTCTCATGCGCGCTGGCAGCCGAAAGGCCAAGGGCCTCAGAACAAAACTATAAACGGAGAGCTGTAAATTAAAGTGGAATCACGCGGGGGTGGGGGGGCGGTGCATCTCTGCAGGGGTTCCTCTGCAAACGGGGCGACCGCACTGAAAATGTGCCATCTCAGAGGACCGTGCACTCCCCGGCCTGTAAATTCCAGTTCCAGGGCCTGCAGACGGCAGCAGTTGGCATTGCCGGACGCCTCTTGTGTCAAGTGTGTCCAGACCCTTCTGTACACCTGATCCCAGCTGATGGAAGCAGTAGGTCCTAGGGTAGAAACCCACCCAACAAGGCAGACCACACGCAGTAGAGATTTTCCTGTAAAAAGGGGGTCCAGACTGCTGTAAGGCTACGGTGCTGGAGCCACAGAACAGCCAGGCTGTTCAGTACTGTGCATTCATTACTTACAGGTGTAAAGGCTGATACTTTCGCACAGGCACATTATTTAAATAAAGCTCCTGTGCCTAAGAATGGATTCAGCCTGAGAAGTAAACATATGAGGTGGAAACTCCTACATTTTGCCAATGTGTTCTTATTTTCCCGTGTTTGCTCATAGGGATGTCGTGCCAAGGGGCTGCAGCTGAGCCGATAGGCGCATCTCTCGGTACCTCGTCTCGTGGCAGCGCTGGCAGAGGGGGGCAGGTTTTCGAGGGCCCCCTGTTCCCCCGGCAGCCATTGAGCGGGCACTCAGTTCAGCGCGCTCTCCTCTGAGTGCCCCGCGCGGCGCTGATTTGAATTTGGCTCAGATGATGAGCATAAATATTCAGGCAGCTTTTAGATGGAATTGATGGAGGCCTTGAAAAAGGAAAACAAGAAAAGGTTTTGTGTCCCCCCCTCCTCCTCTCCCCCCCTCCACCCTCCACCCTTTCTGAAATGTTCCAGTTGAAGCGTCTCTCCTTTTATCTCAAGCAGGACATCTGTATGTGCTTATAGCCAGTGTAAAAACTGATTCATCTTCCACCTTCAGCGCTCGGAGAAAGCGGTCATATTCATCTGAACCACGAACCCAGCCGCCAGCCTGTATACATGAATTATTGTTGCTGAATGAAAGCGCTCCAGTTAAGGCAAGTTTGCTTCAGATGTTGAGTCTTTTGTTCAAATGAAGCCCCCCCTGCGTGGCGGTATGGTTCTGATTCTCCCTCTGTCTCCGGGCCCGGGCCAAACCGTGTGTGCCAGAGACTGTTTTGGGTTTTAGGAAAAACGGTAACCTTCCCGAAAACCGTAAGGGTAGGCCCGATAAAAAGAGTGATTATGGAACAAATCTAAAATAAGATTGGTCCATTAGCCACGCCGGCCTTCCTGGCGGAGGATCATTAAAATTTGCAGGGATCAATCTGATGTGATCGTGACTGGCCGAAGAATACTCCAATAAGCGCGGTGTGACAGTGATGGAGCTAAATCACAAATTGATCAATCAGTCCTGCATCAGAAGAGGGCCTCTGGCCCGCATCATGGTGAATGGGTGCGTCTGTGCGTGTGTGCGTCTGTTGAGGGGAGATAGGTGGGTGGGCGTTGTGGGGGGGTTGGGGGGGGGGTGGCGGTGCAATGCTTTCCTACAATGCTGCATTAACTGTATTGCTGCTGGAACAGATGGAGAATGGGGGATGCCTGTGTGCGCATTGCTTTGGCCGGCCGCCGGAGATAAAGAACCCAGCTCAGCCTCCACGGCTGATTAGAGGTTAATGGCTTTGAGCTGGGAGGGACCGTGCCCTGATTGGCTGGCACACTAGGTTGTGGGTGTGGCCGCATGGGACCAGATGGCGCAGATAGAGGGAGAGAGACACACACAGGGAGAGCCGAGGGGTCCCTGCTTCTGCCCGCTCAGCTGCTGCTGCGGGCCTGCGCTGGGCTCTGAGCTCAGAACGAGGGCCGCATCCCTGTCCATTAATAAGCCGGCTGCGGGAGAAGGGCCCCACCAATCATGGCCTCCACAGACAGATGGCCGGCGGGCCGGACGGCGCAAATGAGTCTGGAAACGCAGGCCGGGCGAGCGTGTGTTAACGCCGGCCCACATCACCAGCAGCTTAATATCAGCTATTAAAGCGCTGCCCCTGCAGAGGGGGGGGGGGCGGGGGGGTCTCAATCCAACACGCACAGGACTGCGAGCAGAGACGCACCCCCGTCGGAAAAATCGCAGCTTCGAGGCTTCGTTTCGGAAAGGGCAGGCGGTTCAGCGAGAGCCTCATGTCGAGCTCAGAGGCTGAATGCAGCTCCTGCTCCCTCCCAGCACGGCCGCCATTGTTGTGTGAGCTGCGCTCTGCGGAACACGCTCTTGTGTTTGTGCTCCAATGGAGCCATTGTGCCGCTGCTGGAGCATATGATGCTCTTTGGTAGCTGGGCCCCTCACCCCCCCCCCAGGAAAGAGCAATCCTGGCTAACATCTGACCCCTCCACCTCACCCCCCAGGAAAGAGCAGTCCAGTTTAACACACCCAGGCCCGACAGCTCCAGTGGGTCATGAGGAACTGGGCTGTTCTCTTCCTCCAGGGTCTGGGCAGCCTGGGTCTTCATTCCACCTCATAACCTAATGACTCCATGGGCGTCCTCTGAACATATGGTCACCCGTGGAAGCCTGCTTCCCAATGTCTACATCCAGTCTGCTGTCTCAATGAATCTGAGCAAAACGGACTCTCAGAATACTTAAAATACTCCCACGACTTAAATAACTCCTCAGATGTGTTTATATGTGGGTATGTGTCGGTCTTGTCTGTGTAATGTTCAGTAATGGCAATACCTGTAGAGAGCAGCAGTGTGTGAGTAATGTACAGGAGAGGGTGGAGAGAGCAGCAGTGTGTGTGTAATGTACAGGAGAGGATGGAGATAGCAGCAGTGTGTGAGTAATGTACAGGAGAGGATGGAGAGGCTCTGTAGGCCTGCGCTGTGTGCTGTGTGCTGTGTGCTGTGTGCTGTGTGCTGTGCGCTGTGCGCTGTGCGCTGTGCGCTGTGCGCTGTGCGCTGTGCGCTGTGCGCTGTGCGCTGTGCGCTGTGTAGGAGGAGCAGAGGCCCCTGGACAGCGGTTAGCGTGATGGCGCGGCTCTGTGCTTGTGGCTGCGCTGGAGCAGTGCTCCGGCTGCGCGGTCGGGCAGGACTTGCTCGGAGGGGGAATGTGCTGAGCGGGGGCTTCCTCTGGTCCTCCTAACGCACCGCCCCGAGCCGCCCGGCGTCCCCAGCTGAACCCGCCAGGAATCCCGCTCGCACGTGCACGCTGGGGGCGCGTCCGGGTCCCCCTGGCTCCCGAAAAGATCAGCTGCGCATTTTACTTCTGCTCTGCTCCTCCCCCCCCCCTCTCTGGGGTGCCTTCGAGGAAACAATCAAGGTTGCCGCCACGTCAGCGGAGTGACCTAAATTACACCCCTCCGGCGTCGTTACCCTCCCCGCCGCGACCCGTCCGTCTCCCCCGCCCACACCACGCCCCCTCCTCCCCTGTGTCCGCCCCCTATTCTGCAGCTCCGCCCTTTGTCAGGGTACCGCTGCAGGTCCAGGTAAGGATGCGACCCCCTCCGGGGGGGGGGTTGGGGGTGGGGGGGACTTCACCATTGCGATCACGCCAGGGGCCCCCCAGCAGAAAAGAGCAACGGAGGAGGAAACAGGGGGGCGCATTCAGCGCCACAAAGGGGCCGGCCCCCGAGAGCACGGGGGGGGGGGGGGGGGGGGGGGCGACGGGGCGACGGGGGCCCCTGGCCTCCTGAAAGGCGAAGAGGACCCTTCACGTCCTTCAGCGGCAGATGCCTCCTCTTCAGTGGAGCATTGTCATGTGCAAATGAGATCAGGAGCCCCCCCCCCCCCCGCGCCCCCCCCACCACCCACCCCCCTCCCAGCATGCTCGGCAGCAGGCCGGGTCACACTGTCAGCACTGTCAGTTTCAGCCCCCTTCGCCCTAACATAGAGGGTCCTTTCACAGGCCCGGCCCCTCCGAGGCCACCCTGGATGCTCCCGGCACAGGAGTGCTTTTCGCGGCCAGGCTGAGGCCCCTAAGAGAGGTGGTATGAGGGACACTGTGTACAGTTTCCCCAGGCTGGATTCGCACCGGGGGTTTCGGCTTACCGTCTTTCCCTAAGTGTAAACGGCCCCATCTAGTTCTTAGACACACCTTAATGAGGGGAACATTCCTCACCGCCCGGGTCAGGGGGAAGGAGACCTTCCACCTACTTCCGTCCGCTTCAGTCAGCAGGAGGGCTTTGCATCCCGGGCCTGCCTGTGCAGTAGATGCATTCAGTTCTTTTCACCTGCTTTGTAAAGGTTGCAGAGCCTGACATGTGCGGCTGGGTGCCAGTGCTACACTCTACCAGGAGGTGTTTGTTTTATGTTCCACCGTAAACCAACAGCGTTTCCTCCAGTTTCACACGCTCTGAGGCACGGCAAATTTCAGCCTCCCTTGAAGCGTCTCGCCAGCTAGGAGCCTCGCTCCCACACTGCAAAGCCCCTCTGAAGATCTACGCAGTCAGCGCGTAGCCTGACCCCTGAATTGTTAAGTTGGGGCGTTAAAGTGAGGAGGGGTATCAGGCTTCCCCGGCGCGGAGCATCACTGTGCTGGACACAAAGGCCCCCGCTGGGCCTGCCAGCTCGGGTTCCAGCCTACCTCCTCTCACAGATTAGACCATATCACAGTCAGAGTCCTGCCTTCCCACTGAGCCGGCGGATATCAGACACTCCTGTCCAATGAAAGACGACCCTCATTGTCGGGCAGAATTGCCTTTTTCTGCGATGGCACCAGCCCAGCAGGTTAGGGGAAACGTGAGAACGGTCCGGTGACAGCTCTTTTCTGATAGGGAGCCATGAAGTGGTGGAGGGATTAAGAGGGGGAGGCCACTCCTCCTCACTTTTGTCCTTTCGGGTTAAGAATGTCTCAATGACGGCTAATCGGCATGGCAACCGAGTATGACCAGGGCAACCAGCGGTCATAAGACACTGACTCACTGTGGTCTTGTTGCTTGGCCATTTTTGGTGAAAGGAGCTCTTGTAGGCCACCCCAACTCCCCCCTCCCTCTCCCAGGATTCCAGAGCGACTTTTAACAGACAGGGGGTTGTAACCAGTCAGATCCTGTGAGCAGTGGCTGAATTGCCAGATGATCATGGGTAGATCTATCTGTAGATGGCACTCAGAGCTCTGAAGTGCTGTGACCCTGAGTCAGGATTGGCTGAAATTCACGGGCTGAACTGGTCTGGTCGGGTCAAACGGATGCAAACAGCAGTTAAGATTTATTTGAATTTGGCAGAATTCTGCCGTGTTTTCATAGAAACAGCTCGTGGTTCTGTGATTATGTCTGGTGGTAAAGGAGCTTCAGTGTTGCCCACTGCGGTGCTAAACGGCAGCGCATTTCAAATAACTGTGCATCACAAACGACAAACGTGGCCAGCGGATGGACTGTTGCTCGAGCAGAAGTGACATCCGTCTGTAATGGCTCGCTTCTCCTCTTCACGGTTTAAGGTGCCGCAGATTACCGCCGGGCCTGGGGCGCAGAGTCTTAACGCCAGCCGTGTAAAGACGGTAATAACCCGGGACGAGGGGCTGTAGCGTACCCGTTCAGATTTGGACGCAGCAGGCAGGAGAACGCCTCACCACGCTGGTACGTCGGGAGAGAGCGTTATGCGCCAAAGATCTGTTTTGAACGGCCTCCTCATAAAAGCAGCAATAAGTTACAGATGCCGGGTTTCGCTGTCGCTGCGATTGTTATTCTCTGAGTGAAGAATGGAGCAAATCTTCAAGCAAGATCTTACCCTTTTCTCCCTTGTGTGTGTGTTTTTTTTTTTCTTTTTTTTTTTTGTTTTGGGGTGGGGGGGAAAAAAAGAGGCCCAGAGCTTTTTTGTTTTCACCAAATTCGCTTTGAACTGTGCATTGTCTCCTGCCTAATTCGCAGCACGTAGGGGTAGCCCCTCTCCCATTCTCTCTTTTATCAAAATGAAAACAGACATCACTGTAAAGTCCCCTTAATCAGATGGGCCTGTGGTTTTGGCTGGGTCTGAAAGGGGTTGGCAGTAAATTGGAAGTCGGATTCCTTAAAAAAAAAAAAAAAAAAAAAAAGCAAGGGGGAGGAGGGTGTTCGTCTGGAAAAGCCTTTTGTGGGATTTGGCAAGGGGACAGTCAGCTTTACACATGCTCATTAGGCACCCTTGTCTGGGCTCTGACCCTCCCAAAATCATAATGGTGTGTGTGTGTGTGTGTATGCATGCATGTCTCTGTGTATATGTGTGTATGGATGGATTGTAACAGCGTGTGCAGGGCAGGATGTGTGACTGAGGAGAGTAAAGTGCTCTGTGAGACTCGGGGTGTTCATGGTTCACACTGAGTGAGTGCAGTCAGAGGCTGCTGACGGTCGCTGGTGCTTTTTTAAGGGCAACAGAAGTGTTCCCTCATCCTCATGCCCCCCCCCCCCTCTCTTTACCACTGTCTGTACCCTGTGGTGCAGAGCCCCTCTCCTTACCCCCCCCCCCCCCCCCCCCCCCTCCCGAAAAAAGCAGTAACCCTAAGCTTGGCACTGTTCTCCCAAAGCACCAGGCACCCTGGGATTGTGGGTAATGTGGCTTCCGGCAGTGAGTCACTGAGCAATGATAGGAAATGAGCTTTATGTGTTTAAGGTCAGGGAACACATCCCTGCCAATACAGACCCATTTACACCCCCCTACAGCCACTGAGACACCATCACAGAAATGCTGCCACTTAGTCACCACACACACACACACACACACACACACACACACACACACACACACACACACACACGTACGTTACGCCGGGACCTGATTAGCAGTGTGTGAGTGCGTTAGCACGGTTCATGGTTCATATATTTACGAGGCCCACCCTCCCATGTCGAAACAGCCCCCTCTGTTAATAATTCACCACTCGGTGCGGGCAGCCAGCCTCTCCATTGGACTCACACTCCTTCCTGTCACACCCTACCTCTCCACAGTCCACTTCTTCCCTCATTCCTCCTTTTGCATTAAGGTCTTAAATATTTATGAAATTAGCTGGAAAATTCCCCTTTAATTACAGACAGAGCTGCTCAAGCACGACCGTAAAATAATTGCCTTTTTTTCCTGCACAATTAAACCGTTTTTCCGCTCTGCATTCCCGATATTTTGATGCTGGGTGTTTTTATCTGATTACACTGCATGGATATATGCTTTGGTAATGTTCCATTCAATCAGTTAATGTGTACTGCCTTTTCCCTCTGTTTCTCTGACTTCCATCTGGCTCCCTCTGTGGTCAGGAGAGGTATTGCAGCTTGACAGGTTGAAAGCAAGACTGTGGCCAGTAAAATGTCACCCAGAGGGTTCTTTTTTTCCAGCGGTGTCGTGGTTTGCCTGCTCTGCTGAGAGGGAGGGGGGGCCCGATCGGAACACAGCGAACTCGAACCTGCAGCACCCTCTAGGTTTTGCTGTGATGCATTGCAGTTATAGGGAATGAAAGGGTAAATCTGACTGTGTGGGCAATAAAACGCCACTAAAGGTTGTTTATCGGTGATGTCGTGGTCTGCGTGTTCAGCCGGGAGGAGGGTGGACGCAGCTCGGTCTGCGGGGAACAGGGAAACCGCTGCGTACGGCATTTACAGGAAGAGGAGGATGCTGGGTAATTCCACTGGGGGCTGGCATTCCCTCCCTACCCTTTTATCTGACTCGCAGGAGGGAGGCCACCATGGGAAAATTCTGTCATTGACAGTGTCGGTGTCAGCCAGTCTGCCTGGCAGGGGTTTTGAGGGACATTCGGCTCAGCTCACTCTTAATTTTGATGTGAAGTGTGATCACCAGAGCTGTTTGTGGGACGGTTTGTCCAGGATTTGTTTAAATGCAGTATGTGGTCTCATCTTAATACAGCGGCATTTCTTGTATGTGCATAGAAAGATCTGAGGCACTGAATGCCCAAGTGCTTTGTGATGTTGCATCTTCTGGTATCTGAGAGGATAGAGTGTTGATGTATTGGCAGGGTGGCAGTGTGGCACAGCAGTAAGGAGCTCATAACCTATAGGTTGCAGGTTTGATTCCCCATGAAGGCAATGTTGCTGTACCCTTGGGCAAGGTACTTAACCCAGATTGCCTCAGCAAATATCCAGCTGTATAAATGGATAACATGTGAACCTGCAACCTATGTAAGTTGCTCTGGATAAGAGCGTGAGCGTGGTAAATGACAGTAATGTAATGTAATGTGTTTCTCTCTCTCTCTCTCTCTCTCTGTACCTGCAGGGTTCCACCTCAGTGGCACAGTCACAGAGCCGGCCTCGCAGTCGGAGCCGGAGACCACCCACAAGGTGGCCATCAGCTTTGACCGCTGCAAGATCACCTCCGTCACCTGCGGCTGCGGCAACCGGGACATCTTCTACTGCGCCCACGTGGTGGCGCTGTCCCTATACCGCATCCGCAAGCCGGAGCAGGTCAAGCTGCGGCTGCCCATCTCCGAGACGCTCTTCCAGATGAACCGGGACCAGCTGCAGAAGTTCGTTCAGTACCTCATCACCGCCCACCACACCGAGGTGCTGCCCACCGCCCAGAAGCTGGCCGACGAGATCCTCTCCTCCAACTCCGAGATCAACCAGGTCCACGGTAAGGAGCCCTAAAAGAGCGGTGGAGGGATGTGGAGGGGGGTGGGAGGGTCGAGGACTGGCCTCGTCTTGCGGGTTTGAATCCAGCGAGAGGTGCACAGCCGATGGAAGCACCTAAACGGAACACCACCAGCTGTATAATTTAAAAGGATCAAATAAAATTTAAGCTTTGTGGGTCGCCCCTTTATACGTGTGTTCGCTAAGAGAATTTATAAACGAATGTAATAACGGGGGAGGTTTGCAGTGTGTCTGTAGGCGCTAGTGTGAGGCGGTTGCAGCTTTTAAAGGTCAGCGAAGACATCTCTGCACCCCAAACACCACCCCGCCCCCGCCGAACCGGCTCATGCCCCGTCACCCCTATACTGCCACGGTGAGAGCATGACACACTGACGCGCTGCCACGCGCATCCCCCCCCCCAGCCTGCCTGGATTAACTCCAAGGTGCGCTCTGATTGCCTTTCCAAAGCAGCGAGGAGGCTTCAAACAGCGCGTTTGATGGCTCGGTCTCCCAGGCACCCTCGCGCTTTGCATTTCTGAAGGTCGGGAAGGAGAACGAGCTGAGCTGAGCTGAGCTGACATTCCCAGCTGCCTCTCCAGCACCACTGCCTCCTTCAAGGCTCTGTCGTTGGGTGGGGGTGGGGGTGTTTTTTGGTTGGAGGTTTTTTTAAAGTGCACACGTACGGTGCAGCTGTCTGCTCCCACCCGGACAGGTACGACGCCCTTCATACTCACCTGGATTTGACTGGGCCATTTCAGGGCCAGACGTGTTCGCCAGTGGTGCCAGGAAGCGCCTTTCAGTGGGAGCTTCCTTTAAAATATTCAAGGCACAAAAGCTGTGGTTGTTAAATATGAGTAATAGGACGTGATATGGCAACACTTCAGTCACTCAGTTAACAAGTAGGTACTGGGCAGATCAAAAGACTTCGGAGACCTTCAGGGCTGGACTCAAAATGGTGCTTTTATTCTTTAGTTTCATCGTATTAATGATAATTAATTTTGATGATTTACTCTCATCATATTAACAGCAGTAAATGAAAAATGAGACTGGGGCATTCCTGCTCTTTTAAGTTAACTCTCAGTGCATTACAGCAAATTTATATTTTTATCTTTGAAACCCGAAAACCTGCAAATTATGCACAAGCTGACTGGAACGACCACAAGAATCTTGTTTAAAGATAACCCACAGGAAATCATATCTGTAATTGCCACTGGACCGTGCAGACACTGTTTGCTCCAAGGCAGTTGGTTTAAAATGTAACATTTAAGGGCTGAGGACAGTCATCTTTTTCTGTAGGGAGAGGGAGAGACTGTACCGCAAACATTACACATGCAGCGATACTCTGAAAAAACAATCGTATCAGCTCCCTTCTGAAGTGAGAGCTCCTCATGCTAATGGATAGCATTTGTAAGCGCTTATCGTTGTTTTCTTTATGTTGTGACACGTTGTTTTGCAATCACCAGCGTACACGTTTGCATGCTTTGTACTGATGATAATCTTGTGAAGCTATAACATATTATTCCCCTCTAAGTCTGGTCCAAGCCTATTAAGATATTATCTTCATTGTAAGACGGAGCCCCTAATATCTCGCACGGCAGCTTCCAAGGACAGTGCAATGTTGTGATGAGGGTTGCATTTATGAACCCGCAGTCAATCTCCCCAGGAATATCTGCGGCTCTAATACACGTCCGATAAAGGTTATTGTTTTGAGCCCTTGCTGGAATTCATTGGAAATCTTGTGGGTCTTGATTTTTAAAACAGGGGTTCTGTTATTGAAAATGTGCTGATGTCCAGCGTTCTCTCTCTCAAGGGGGGGGGGGGGGGGGGGGGGGGGGACTTAAAGAGGATTTTCGTATCAGCACTATTGTAAGGCCTTTCCCAGCCAAAGCGATTCCTCTTAATGCATTCCTACCTCCTTTAAAATGACCGCGTTCTGTGCACTGAAACGACAGAATTATCCGTGCCAAAGCCTCTAGATGAGCTTTTTGAATGCATATCCGCTGACGGTTTCTTTAGAATTTAACATTTTTTGGAGGTCAAATCTATAAAGCTTAGTGTGAAGAGAAGCAGTTCCTTATCATAAATATGTACAGAAATGCCTGCAAGGCCCAGAACCTCATTAATTATGGGTAATCCCGCTGTCTTATCTTTATCCGTCCATTCACAAGTGCTCTGCTAGTGCAGAAACCCCTGTCGAAACTCCCTGCGATGAATCTCTTCACCAAATTATTTCTTTCATCTTGCTGTCATTTACTTATTCGTACCACTGATTTAGGTATTTACCTCACTTTTAGTGAGAGTCACACTGGATGTGAGTGGTATGGGTAGGCTGTGTGCGTTTGTCCTTGGCAGTGTCTGATGATGTCAAACATGCGTGTGTGTGTGTGTGTGTGTGTGTGTGTGTGTGTGTGTGTGTGTGTTCCCTCAGGTGCCCCCGACCCCACGGCCGGGGCCAGCATCGATGATGACAACTGCTGGCACCTGGACGAGGAGCAGGTCAGGGAGCAGGTGAAGCAGTTCCTGTCCCAGGGCGGGTACTACGGCTCGGGCAAGCAGCTCAACTCCATGTTCGCCAAGGTGGGTCGCCCCCGCCGAGCAGGGTTTGCAGTGGCTGTCCTTTAATGTAGAGGTGTTCAATGGCACTGCTTTCCACTTTTGGAATAAAATACTCACTATTCTATATATTGTTAGTTATAGTTTCATAAGGCAGCAAAAATGAAATGTGTGTAAACAGAATGCATAATAGCAATTATACAAACACTTTATATAGGATGAAATAACTGTAGGATAGCCAGATAAGTTGATGCATTTATTCCAAGCGAACTGAATCCACTTGAAAGCAGAGGTCAATTCTCAAGGTCTGGCAGTGTTTCTGTCAGTGTTGGATGTCATTAATTAGATTGGTCCAATCCACCTTTGGAGTTAAGTCCATACTAGTTAAGCAGAGCTATGAAAGTAGATGCGTCCTTTGCTGACAGGAGTCTGTGCTCTGTGAGAGTGATGCAGGTGTACTCATGCAGGTGTGTGTGCGTGCGTGTGTCTGTGTGTGTTGCAGGTTCGGGAGATGCTCCGGATGAGGGACTCGAACGGGGCGCGGATGCTGACCCTCATCACGGAGCAGTTCATGGCCGACCCCCGCCTCTCCCTCTGGAGGCAGCAGGGCACAGGCATGACAGACAAGTGCAGGCAGCTGTGGGACGAGTTGGGTAAGCCCCGCCTCCGAACCTTCCCACAATCCTCAGCGCTGCGTTTCCCAGACCCTCTCCGTCCAAGCTTAAGAGGTCCACACTCCTGCTCTGAGTATTAATGCACAGCCAGACGGTGAAAGTGCTTTGATTGTGAACACCTGGGGGTTATAGTGGTTCCACGCGTCGATAGTGATGAGTATTAGAACTAGAACTATACAGGTAAAGGTCTCCCTGCTAATAAATATTTATGAGCTCCAGCCTGTTGAGAACCTCTAGGTTCCACAGTATAGGGACAGAACATTCAAGGTTAAGCACTAAAACACTTATCTGCACAGTGAATAAATGGTCAGTACCTACACTCTTCCCGTAGAAACAGCAGATCACTCTTTACAGCTTTGTCAGACACAGACAGTACTCAGCAGTGGGTATGTATCTATGGCTAAGCGCTCACCTTAGTCAGGATTTCACAAAAAGCCTGGCCTCACCATCTCGGAGTTAACCATTTAAATGAACAGAGAGCTTCCCGGGGGGTTTGGTGAGAGCACCAGAGAAAAGGTTTGCTGGATTGTCTCAGGGGGGCATGAGAAAGCCAAATGGCAGCATTGAAACGGGCCGGTTTGTGGGAACGGCGACATGCTCGGAGGAGCTATAACTTCTCCAGGCTGCCGGCGCGCCCGGCGCCCCCTCTAATCAGACCATCACTAAATCAGATTCGAAATGGCACCGAGGAGGGGCGTGTGCTGCCAGGCCATCTGTTACCTGGAGAGGGGGAACGTGACGAGCGGCCAGCCAGTCTCCGTCGCTCCGTCACCAGCCCGGGACCTGCCAAATACTGCCTCGCCCCCGTTGCCGTTGTTACAGAACTGTTACTGCAGTACTGCCACTGTGCTCCACCCTGTACCAGTTTAAACAGCGGTGTACCAGTGAATAGGCTGCCTCCACACCCGCTGTGGAGACAGAGTAATATGAAATAACAATGTTAACGTACTAGCATCCTCACTGCTTCCTACTCTTTGTGTTGCAAGATACTCACACTCTCTGGTCTGGGAATGTTGTTATCCTGGTCTGACGCTGTTGCTCATTCAACTTGAATGTCCTTCTGTGCTGGAGGTCTCTCTGGATAAGAGCAAATGCTAAATGAATAATGTATTGTAACATAATGTATTGCTTCCATTGTAAATGTTCCTGCTTTTTGATTGGTTGTTTAAAAGGAATGACCAGGCGAAAGCAGGTGCCTGTGCGTGATAACCGCCCGTGGGCCTGCTTTGGGGAGCCCTCGGTGACCTTTGACCCCCTGTGCTTGCTGCAGGTGCCCTGTGGGTGTGCATAGTGTTGAACCCGCACTGTAAGAGCGAGGAGAAGAGCGGCTGGCTCAGGCAACTCAAGAAGTGGAGCGACATGGACGTCTGTCCCCTGGAGGATGGCAACTATGGCAGCGAGCTGCCCAACATCACCAACGCCCTGCCGCAGAGCAACCTGAACCAGGGTCAGTCTCTCCCTTTCTCTCTCCCTACATAACCAACACCCTGCCGCAGAGCAACCTGAACCAGGGTCAGTCTCTCCCTTACTCATCTCGTACTCTCACTCTTCACCGTATCTGCTGCCCTGAACTCAGGACGAGTTGGTCGCTCTCTCTCTCTTTTGCTCTATACCACCTTATCCTCGACCCTGAACTCACGAAGGGTTAATATTTCTCTCTTTCTCTCTCTCTCTCTCTCTCGCTCTCTCTCTCTCTCTCTCTGCATAACCCCTTATCCTTGACCCTGAACTCAGGAAGGGTTAATTTCTCTCTCTCTCTCTCTCTCTCTCTTTCTCTCTCTCTCTCTCTCTCTCTCTCTCTCTCTCTCTCTCTCTCTCTCTCTCTCTCTCTCTCTCTCTCTCTCTCTCTCTGCATAACCCCTTATCCTCGACCCTGAACTCAGGAAGGCTGACTCTCTTGTTCACACTCCATTGCTGCACGCTCCTGTCCCCAGCTATCACTCTCGCCTGGCCAGAGTCTTTCTCTCTCCCTCACCCAACAGCCCCTGTGTCCCCATCATGACTAACATCAGCTGAGAGGAGGACATGACTCCCTCAGACTACCTCACTCTGACTCTAACCTGCACTTGGTTCCCACCTGTAACCCTGACCTACTACAGCGACTGCCAGTTTTCTTCTTTATCTAAACTCGGTCTCTTACTAGGGGGTGGTGCTGTCATATGTTTATGTCAAAAACAATGGTGACTGTCAGAAAATGGTCCAATTTTTTTTTAGGTTTATTCAGCGGCGCACCGAACTGTCTGCACATATTTTCTGTGTTCTCTTTTATCACAGTGAGGTTTCTCTATGAAAACGCCAGCCCTACCAATAATCCTATCCTTTGCCTATCTCTAACCCCAAGTCCCAAGTGTAAAGTGCGTGGTTTGATGGTTACACGATTCGGCAGAAACCCTCCCCACTACCTTCTCCCACACTTTGGTGGCAAAGAACCCGAGCTCTCCTCCACAGCAACCCCCATCCTGTCTGCGTGCCAGAAATTAGCCTGTGGCTAAACAGCCCCCCCATGTCAATATCCATACCATTACTTTATCTGTTTGCTTGTTTTAAGTGAGATTTTTTTCTTCTAATATGCCGTAAGTGCTTCATTTCCCCAGCACAAAAGGAAGTGGGACAGAGGCAGCAGCAGTTAGAGCGGCCCGCCGATGTGCCTCCCCACCTCCATCTGCCACGCTCTAATTGGCCTGCAGTGTATACGCCAGGCAGCCCGGGAGGGGGGGCGTGGGGGGGAACGGGGGGATGGGGGGGGGGGCCCGCTGCCTCATCGGCTCACTCTTCTGGGGGCAATTAGCCGTGTGTGAAGGTGCCCCCTCTCCCACGTGGGCTGGGGAGAAGTTAGAGGGGTGCAGGCGAGGCAGATGATGCCCCCCCGCAAATGAAGAGGAGACGAGGGGGGGTTGAGGAGGGGGAGGGGAGGGGGTGGGGACACATTCCAGTGTACGAGAACTCTCTCCTGATTGCGTGAAGGGAATATTGATGTGATATTGGCAGTCTGTCCTGGAGTAGTGATTTAAAGTTTTGTTGCTTCATGTCCCATCGTATGGGATGTGTTTTGGGACACTATTCCCAGGAATCTTGAGTGCCCTCTTAGTTGCGTTGAGGAGAGATTGATGTGACGTTGCTATAACGTTGCTGTGACGTTGAGGAGACGTTGCTGCGACGTTGGCAGGGCGCTACGCAGAGGTCTGACTGCAGCTTGTCCTCCCCCCCGCAGACTCTCTGGCGCGGCCCCGGAGGACAGTGTTCACGCGGGCGATGGAGGCCTGCGACCTGCACTGGCAGGACAGCCACCTGCAGAGGATCATCAGTAGCGACTACTACATGAGCCCGTCCTACCAGAGAGAGGGGGAGAGCCTGCTGTTCAACCAGCAGGGCCTGCCGCTGTGGCTCGGTGAGAGGAGCGCGCTAACACGCACTCACACGCGCTCGCTCACTCACTCACTCACTCACACACTCACCAACACAGGCTTTCCAACTGATTAACACACACACACACTCGCACACGCATATGCGGCTTACTTAAATAAGATTTCCTTGATTCTCTGTAAGTTTCATGTGATTTCTCTCCTGAGTTAAGTTCTATACCTTCATATGGTCAAGATTTTTCCGGTGGAAGTCAACCAGATGACAGAGTAATTCAAATGAGCAGAGAAGTGATGTTTATAATCTTAAAAACCATGTTTTGCCGGGGAATCTCCCAGTTATTCAAGATTCATTGTAAATTGTCCTCACACTGGGTCTTGGCACTCAAAGAAGCTCGATTTGTGAATTTCTGATTAGTCACTGTAACGTACACAATGTAGCATATTTGTTATAGCAGGCAGTGGGCATAAACGTTTGAGTGACAGGTGAAGACTTCCTGTTGAGCGTGTGTCATGTGACCTGCGTTGCAGACCACGTTCCCACTGCGTGTGCGCGTGTGGATGCCCTGCGTTCCCATGGTTACCCCCGGGAGGCGCTGCGTCTGGCCGTGGCCATCATCAACACCCTGCGCCTGCAGCAGCACCGCCAGCTAGACATCTACAAGCACCAGAAGAAAGGTAAGGCCTCCCCGTGAGGGCGCCCCCTGTCTGCCAGGGTGTCCAATATGTCAACAGTAGGGTTTATTACACGTTACAAAAGCCAGAACAAGTATCTCACAATATTAAACTAATGTAATGTAAACTAATGTTCTACCTATAAGGATGGTATGAGCAAATTATTGAAATTATATTAGCTTTTATGTATTCCACAACTCTACAATTTGTTTTTAATGAAATTATTTACTTCCTTAAATGTGTCCATTATGATCTTATTGCTTTTAATAAGAAATTTTCTTGTTTATTAATAATTAACACCATCTGCCATGTCACACACACACAGCATACTCTCAGTTCAGGGCCATCAAATCAGGGCCCATGTCCTGGAGATATTTGTAGAGGAGTGTGAGGGGTGAGGGGTTTGTAATGAGCTGGGTGTGGAGTCAGGGGAGGGTGGTGTGAAGTCATTACCCCCCCCAGCCGCCCCGTCATCTAACCTTTTCCCAGGATGCCCCTGAGGAGAGGTTGCCACATCCGTTCGTATCTATATAATTATGACATTAACAATGCAAAATATCCTGACATTTTCATTTCTCAACGGATGTTCTTGTGTTTGTGTATCTGACAGCGTTTTCAGCATCGATCCTTTAGATTTTTTTAAATCGTTTCATTTGTGTGGTAGGAATACTTAAGTTGACTGTGCAAAAATAATCAAATAAGTGAGAATCCGCTGTTTAATCAAGGCACTTGAGTCAAAATGAATCGTTTGGTATGCAGGGGAAGTACCGTCTGTCCAGCGTATACTGTGAGCGTCTGTCACAGGAGAATAGGCAGTCTCACTCTAATTGGAACACTTAGGTGCTCCCTGGCACTGTGGTGTAGGTATGTGTCTGTGCAATTTATTTGCTAAAGTGTTTGTGTCGCTGCGGGTATTTATCTAAATCTGGGCTGTCAATCACAGAGCTGCTACAGAGGGGCGTGACCACCACCACCAATCTGGAGGGCTGGGTGGGCCACCCGCTGGACCCCATTGGCTGCCTCTTCGGGACCCTCACGGAGACCTGTCGCCTGGAGGACGACAACGCCATGGATACGGGAGGTATGTTCCAGGGGCTGTTAGCGTTCCATCGCCTCTCACCACAGGTCAAGGTCATGCTGTCTGCTGAAACATGCAGGAAACACCAGCCTGCAGGATGGACAGGCCTGTGGGCGTCTGCGCAACCAGTCCGACCAGAATGGCACCTCCGCCTCGATGCGTGACCTGTTCCTCTCTGAGCTCCGTGTGCTTTGGTTCATATCAGTCAACATGTCGGTTCGACAGGAATGCGCTGCCTACCTAAGGTCCTTGACGTAACGAATCGGTCGCGGTTTAAATTCCGAACGTGCCTCGCGCCCGCTGCTGGGAGAGCCGGGCCTTCCTCACCCCATTGTTCCCCCACAGGGGCGGCATTGTGCTCTGGAACAATGGCGTGGAGTGGCACAGGGACCGGGGTGATGGCGCGCGTGGTCGGCCTCTCACAAAACCCTGGCCGTGAGCCCGTCAGGCCCATTGTCCAGCTCTGTCACGCAGCTGTAAACATCTGCAGGGTTCAGACGCGCCCTGGCTCCTCCAGCCACCGGTCCTGACCGCAGAGACCCTTCCACCAACCGCGGAGCCCCGGGAGCTGCGGTCTCGCGTTCCGCAACACGACCGGATGGATCAGGTTCCGTCACAGGCCAAACAATGTGAACAAAACCCTTCAGCAGCCCCTCATCAGAATCCAGTAGCCAGGCCGGAAGGTGGTGTGCTGTTCTGTTGGGACGGGGAGCTCCTGTACAGAGAGTGCTGATATTGCCAGAACACATTGAGTTTCTTTACCCCACTGTGACTGAGGCCTAACAGTAGGGCAGGGCCCCCACTCCACTGTAAGGAGCCCCCGGTTTGCTTGGTTCAGCTCCCCTTGGCAGATGAGGCGTGTTTTTGAACTGTGTGGAGATAAACCCAGAGCCCCTGATCCCCTCCTAATAACCCGGATTGGCGGCGGGTGCTTTTCCAGGGGGGTTTAAGCGCAGGGTCTGAGTCCAGCGCAGCAGATGTTGGTGTTTTTCTCGGGCCCTGGGCTCGCACCCTCCCCTGTCCTCCCTCGTCTCCAGTGCCGGCAGCTGGATGCTGAGTGTGAGAGCCGATTGGCCAATCTGAGGCTGTCTGAACCCCGTCACTGCCGCGTGGGGTGCGGGGTGACTAACCCCGCCCGAAACGCCATTTTCACTCAGTGTTAGTGCGGGTTAAGATGTAAGCATTAATACTGCATTAATACAGCGTTAATACAGTATTCACAGACAATGTTGCCAAACATGTATAACAATATAGATTTTGTATTAATATGGGTAATTAAGACTTTTCACCAATATGGTTAGTGATCTGATATGGTTATTAGTAATAATATGGTTAGTGACCATTAATCTAGACACTGTTGCTCATTCACCTTGAATGGATACTTCTGTTCTTTTGTGCTGGAAGTCACTCTGGATAAGGGCCAAATGAATGCTAAATGAATGTAATGTAATATTATTTTGGATTGGATGAGTAATGGGTAACTGGTGACCCTACTTTATGAAGGGTAAGGTATAGGATGTTTCTTGTTGTTGTTAGTCAGACAGCGAGAGAAAGTGGCGTACGTGTGGATTAATGTGTACGAAATGAACTGTGCTGTGCTTCAGTGGTGCTGCTCTGTGTTGGCTGTGTGAGTGCCTGTTTGTGACCCTCTGTGTGTGCCTGACAGATTCTGGGGAACCCAAGCCCCCGGTGTACCACCACGTGCCCGTGTGGGGGTGCCCGGACGGGGGCGAGTCGTACCTGTGCCTCGCCCTGGAGGTGGCGCTGATGGGCATGGGGCAGCAGAGGGTGATGCCGGAGGGGCTGTACGCCCAGGACAAGGTGTGCCGAAACGAGGAGCAGATCATCGCCCGGCTGCAGGAGATGGAGCTGGACGACCTGCTGGTGCAGACCCTCCGCAAGCAAGCCATCCTGCTCCTGGAAGGTGGGCGGTCTTTCCATCCCCCTCTCTCTCCTCCCCGCAGCCCCCCCCACCACCCCCCCAACCCTGCCGTTTCCTCCAAACCCTCCCGTGACTCTCAGCGCAACCCCTCACACCTCCCATCCCCCTTTCCCCAATCACCCCCCCCCCCCCCCCCCCCCTCCGCCCTAATTTTAATGGCACATTGTGCTACCCAAGAGCACACATCTGTCTGCATGGCTCAGGGAGAGATTTGTAAGTCCCTTGTGGTAGTGCCTGTGTCCGTTTGCAGAGGGTCCTTTAGCACCACCTTCAGGTTGCACAAAGCTGTGCACTCTCTAATTCAGTGTCGCCTTTCCTGGTCTCTCCAGTCTCTCTCACAGTACATGCTCATTTGCATTCACTCACAATAAAAATTCATACAGAATAATCTTAAGTGTCTTAAAAAAATCTTAAGCCGGACATGAAGTAGTTTGTGTGTTTGTGTGTGTTTGAGCAGGGGGTCCCTTCAGCGGGCTAGGCGAGGTCATCCACAGAGAGAGCGTCCCCATGCACACCTTTGCCAAGTACCTGTTCTCGGCCCTGCTGCCCCACGACGCAGACCTGGCCTACAAGCTGGCCCTGCGTGCCATGAGGTGAGCCGCCCCGCCCACATGCCATGCCCTCAGGAAACTGAAAAAAAAAAATCCCCTACCTGAGCACGAAAATATACACGGCTTTGAGGGACATCATGAGGATAATATCAGTCCCGGGAAGGAAAATGTCCGGACGGTCTGACAAAATGAGCAAACACTCATGAAAATACATGATATATCTGAAAAGAAATCAGAGCAGCGAGAATTTGATTGTGCTCAGAAAATGATTTGTTGCCGCACTGTTCATGAATATCCCATTGTATCACCCGGAGCAGACGGCGGACGGGTGTTGATTAAAAATAAAAACATCAGGATGCGCTGCCCGTGTCGGAGGTTTTCATTTTGTGGACATACATACCATGTCAGCAGAAGATGCACATGAGATTCCCCTGATCTAGCAATATCTGCACATGATAAAACTTCATCACCTGACAGCCCGCGCTGCCTGAGCACAGCGTTCCTGCACTGTAATCCCCATATGAGCTGAACCGTCATTATCCCTGCAGGGCTCCTGAGGGCCCTGCTAATACAAAATCAATAGGGGAGCTTAGGGTCCCGCATGAGCCACGCCTCCCCCCCCGTCAGAGGCGAGCTGGCGTCGGGGGCCGTCTCCCCCTGAGGCTAGGTTACTGCGCCGCTGCGACGGAGCCCCCATTTTGGGCCGAGATCTGATAAAGCGGCCTTTTCTTTGAGGGGAAATAATTCTCACATTTCTGAAACGTCAATCACAGCACAATGCCGCGCGCTATAGGAGACGGCTCGCAGTGCTGAGCTGACATTTATAGCGAGCGATATGCCTGCTGTGCTTGTGCAGGGAGGCAGAGGCTGATTCTTTTTTTTTTTTTTTCTTTTCCCCATCATCTGTTGGTAAAATAAGCCCTTTGACTGAAATACAGTATACCTCACCTGCTGTTGTGTGGAGGGCCTACAGCTGGATCTGCTGCAGTGGGCATTTGAGAAGGAAGTGAAGCCTCCTGGGAGAACATCAGAGAGAATGAAACTCACAGCTTTCTGTGTGTGTGTGTGTGTGTGTGTGTGTGTGTGTGTGTGTCCTGCAGGCTACCTGTCCTGGAGTCCACGGCCCCCTCAGGTGACGTCGGCCACCCACACCATGGCATCTCCATGGTACCCAGCCGTTACCCGCGCTGGTTCACCCTGGGCCACCTGGAGTCTCAGCAGTGTGAGCTGGCCTCCACCATGCTGACCGCCGCCAAAGGTGAGACTGCTACCTCCCCCCATGCCCCCACCCCCGCGCCCTCATGCCAGCCTGACAGCCCGGCTCATGGAGCTGCCACAAAGGGCATGCCATTTTCTCCACCCTGCCAGTGTAACGACAGCAGACAAAGGCTAACGGGCATGTGCGGGCGGGGGCCGCTGTCCTGGAACCCCGCGGAGAGGGGTCGCGTCGTTGCCGTAGCGCTAAAGAGCACTCGCAACTGAACAGGTGGATGTAATTTCCGTGGGAGTTTCAGGTCAATGCATGCTGGCTGTGGGGAGATGTGTGTAATTTTATTTTCAGGTGCTGGATCACAGTCCCATCTCGGTGGAGTCTGCCTTTAATAGCTGGATTCCTCAGCTGTCTGAACTCCAGCCGCGGTTTCTTGGGTTGGGGCTTTGTGTCAGTGTAAGCTTAGCATGGTTGCGGTCACGGTTGCGGTCGAGGACCGGACTCAGATCTGACTCTGTGCTGCAGGAGACATGCTGAGGCTGAGGACGGTGCTGGAGGCCATTCAGAAGAACATCCACTCCTCCTCACTCATCTTCAAGCTGGCCCAGGATGCCTTCAAGATCGCCACGCCCGCCGACAGCCCCCCGGACATCACGCTGCTCAACGTGGCGCTGGAGCTCGGCCTGCAGGTAGGAGGCTCCGCCCTCACGGATGATTGGCAGGGCGTGTGTGTGTGCGCTGCTGTAGTTCAGGGTGGAGTGGCAGGAGCGGGGCTACGGAAGGGTAACTGAGGAGTGTGTGTGACCATGGGGGGGGGCTGTGAGGCCCACCCCTCACTGTATATGGGTGTGTCTCTGTGTTTGTCTCTGTGGGTGTTTTTGCATGTGTGTGTGCGCTTGTCTGTAGGTGTCTGCGCGCGTGCGCGTCTGTGTGTATGTGTGTGTGTGTGTCCGCGAGTGTGTGTGTGTGTGTGTGTATGTGTGTGTGTGTGTGTGTGTGTGTGTCCGCGTGTGTGTGTGTGTGTGTGTGTCCGTGAGTGTGTGTGTGTGTGTGTCTGTCTGTGTGTCTGTCTGTGTGTGGGCGAGTGGGGTTGGGCGGTATGATATGAGCTGGTCAGAGTGAGTTTCCCCCGCTGTGTCATGTGACCGTGAAGCTAATGCATGTGGACGTCTCTCTGCAGGTGATGCGGATGACTCTCTCCACGCTCAACTGGAGACGCAGGGAGATGGTGCGCTGGCTTGTCACCTGCGCCACCGAAGTTGGTCAGTGTCATTCCTCCTAAATGCCCCGCTGTCTCCACCCACTTTCCAGCCAAATCTGTACACCAGTTACAGCAGTAACATAACAGCCTGGTCTAGCACACGGCTTTACTGGAAATCTCACTGATAATCTTTCCATCTTATCAAATCCACTGTTTATTTTCACACTACGAGCTGTGCATCAAAATATATGCTTCTGTAAGTCTTTAAAAACGTCCTTGTTCCTTAGCCCAAGTAATCCATAGATGCCTGTAATGGATATTGGCCACATGCTGTTTGTCAGCGTTGTTCAGTTTTTGGCTCCTCCCCTGCTGGCTTCTCATTGGCCGCTTCCTCTCCTTAGGCCTGCGAGCTCTGGTGAGCATCCTACAGGGCTGGTACACCCTCTTCACGCCCACCGAGGCCACCAGCATAGTGGCCGCCACCGTCATGTCCCACAACACCATCCTGCGCTTGAGCCTGGACTACCCGCAGCGGGAGGAGCTGGCCAGCTGCGCCCGCACCCTGGCCCTGCAGTGCGCCATGAAGGACCCGCAGAACTGCGCCCTCTCGGCCCTCACCCTCTGCGAGAAGGACCACATCGCCTTCGAGACGGCCTACCAGATCGTCATCGACGCCGCCTCCACCGGCATGACCTACTCCCAGCTCTTCACCATCGCCCGCTACATGGAGCACCGCGGCTACCCGCTGCGGGCCTTCAAGCTGGCCTCGCTGGCCATGACACACCTCAACCTGGCCTACAACCAGGACACGCACCCGGCCATTAACGACGTGCTGTGGGCCTGCGCCCTCAGCCACTCACTAGGCAAGAACGAGCTGGCCGCCATCATCCCCCTGGTGGTGAAGAGCGTGCACTGCGCCACCGTGCTGTCGGACATCCTGCGGCGGTGCACCATGACGGCGCCCGGCCTGGCCGGCATCCCCGGTCGTCGAAACTCGGGGAAGCTGATGTCCACCGACAAGGCGCCGCTCCGGCAGCTGCTGGACGCCACCATCAGCGCCTACATCAACACCACGCACTCGCGGCTCACGCACATCAGCCCGCGGCACTACGGCGAGTTCATCGAGTTCCTGAGCAAGGCCCGCGAGACCTTCCTCCTGGCCCAGGACGGACACATCCAGTTCGCCCAGTTCATCGACAACCTCAAACAGATCTACAAGGGCAAGAAGAAACTCATGATGCTGGTGCGGGAACGTTTCGGCTAACCCCCGTCCTGGAAGGGCGTGGCCCAGAGGAGGGGTTTGTGGGGGTGGGGTGGACCGATCAGCCGGAATTTTTTTGGTTTTTGTTTTTCTTTGTGATTTTCTTTGAGTAAACACCGTTCACAATGTCATTCTACCAGGTAGAAAATTATGGGGGGACAAAAAACTTATGTAGGTGAAAACGATGGAAGTATTTTTCTTTTTCTAAGTTGTAATTTAGTTAAAAAAAAGAAAAGAAATTGTACAAAAACAAAGGAGTGGCACATACAGAGAAAAAAACCAAATGATCTGTGGAGTATGGAGCCAGGTGATGCTCCCCCTCTTGGCGTGTGGCGGTTTTCAGGAGTTCTTGAAACATCGGGAAGAGTCGTTACCAAAACCCAGACGGGCAGAGTGTTATCCATGTACCTCTATCGTATTCCGAGGATCAGCTTTAAGGCCCCGGAGAGGGAGCCTGGAGGAAGGAAGGGAACACAGAGTGGGAGCACCAAACCTCCGTGCAGCGTGCCACCAAAACACCCACCTGCAGGACCCCGTCCCGCCCGCCGATCTCCAGACGCCGGACCGAGCCACAGGCGTGACTTCTCCTCCTCCTCCTCCTCACGTTTATTTATTCTAGTTTTTTGTAGCTTTTTTCACTTTCAATGAAGGTACTTTTCAGTGGTGAAAGGAATACCGTATTACTCCAAATTAACATCTCCGCTGGTCACACGCCGCCCTCGGGGGGCGGGCAAGCCCCGCGATTGTTGCCAGGGTTACGCAGACGCTGCTTCTGCTGCTGCTGCAGTCCTGAACGACAGGGGTTTTCACATTGCTGAAAAACACGCAGCGTTTTCCACTGTTGAAACAGAAAGCTGTGGTTTTGTCCCTGACGGTGTGCCTCAGGGGCCAGGAAGCTGGGGGCGGTGGCACTTCCTAGATCCAGGCCTGCTGTTACTTACATGCCACTCAAATTGTATGTGATAATTTCACGTCTTTTTTTTTTTTTTTCTACGGAGATTCTGAATGAGAAAAATCACTGAAATGACTGAAAAGGAGGCTGGAAAAGGATCGGGATTGTGGGATTGTTAGTGTGACGTGAGCACTTCACAGGTCCCGGTCTGCGAGACGTTTGCAAAACCCATTTGTGATTTGTGTCCTGAGAGAATGCGTGAAGGGGTAAGCGTATGCAAATACCATCATGGTTAACAGGAGCAGCATGAAGCCAGCGTTCATCTCGACGTGGAACCTGAGGATGGCAGTCCTGGCGAGGTGGCATCCTCACTGCTCAGACTCCACCCTCAACACAACAGCTCGAACACTCTGAATGCCTGCTCTGGCTTTTTATTTGAGGTAATACGGTAAGAAAGCAAAACAGAAGAAATGCTAAACTCCGTTCTCAGGGAATCACTTAAAGAAACGAAACAAAAAAAATGGTAGCAAAAGCATTTATGATATTGTAAATATGAAAGTGTCAATTCAAAAAATTGTAAAGTTATAATTATTTATGATAATTGTATGTCTTTTTTTTCGGATACTTGAATTTGTTGTGGGCTGAAAATGTGATGACGGTAAGAGGAAAGACATTTCTCAGGTGCTCCTGTGTTTTTTTCTGATTTATTTTGTATCTTGTTTTTTTTTGCAATATGTTGTGCAAGAGGAAGCATGTAATATAGAGATTGAAAAAGGAGAAGAAAAATAAACAAGAACCGAAAGCACCAGACTATGCAGAACCACGTTTGAGCAGCGCCCTTTCCCTCCCGACCCCTCTTCTGAATGGAGGTTCTGCTGGGGCAAAGGTCAAGGGGGCGTGGGCCAACACCCAAGACCGAACTGACATGAGGCAGCATGTTTGTGTGTTGTTTATACGCAGCTCACCCAAACGGCTAACGGGATGGACTTTGCCTTCGACAGAGAGATATATTCAGTTCTTTTTCGGACTTTAGCCTTAGTATCCTCTGAGTGTGTTACAGTATGGCTTGCCATTGGTTGAAGAAGAGAACTGGGATCCAGAACCATAGTATGCTGTGATGCACGAGGGGCCAGCCGGGGGGCGTGGCTTTTAGGCCAGCCAACCAGGGTGCTCCCTGTGTTCGCACACCTGCCTGTACCAATGGCAGGAGAGAGTCCTCCACCTGGATGTCCACTGTGTATAACCTCCCTTGCGTTTCTCCAGCCTTGGTCCATGTGTCCCCACACTGCTACATTCACAGGAGACAGGAAAGCTGGGAACGTCAGGTTGGGAGCCCCGAGTGGTCGTTGGGTTATTCCCCGAGTTCTGTTTTGTCATAGGATCTTTTTTTTTTTTTTTTTAATGCATTTTTTTTCCCCTCCCAACATTCCTGTGTTGGTATGAGTATATATACCCCCCCGCCCCACATGGATTGAGAGGGTCTATAAACGGCCGTTCTGGTCTGTTGCCCTCCATGTGCAAGCACAAACACAACAGCTGCCGTTAGGAGAGGTCTGCTAGCAAACCAAGAGGGGGAAGAGAAGGACTCTTTCTTTTGAGGAAAAAAAAAACTTTGCTTTTCGCAACCTGTGCTGCAGTACGTTGTAAGAACCGCCTGTTACATACACGTCCAACTCGGCAATGTTTCCTCTCCGCTCCCTGTTCTATAGTTAAACTAGTTGGTCCAAACGCATCGCAAAAAAAAAAAAAAGGAAACTTATTTCTTTTCTGGTTTTGATTTCTCTCTCTCTCCCACACCCTAAGTGTCTATATGTGTACCAGTGTTTTGACCTGTCCCTAGAATTTAGAAGGAAAACATAAGCGCTGGTAGAGGTTGTTCACTAGTTTATCTACTGTTTTAGATTTTTAATTTAAGAGAAAGTGTTCGTCGCCTCTTCGTGCTACTGAATAAAAAAAGGAAGGTATCCAGTATTTGTTGCCACAGAAGTATCGTTCATCAACAACACTTTTTGTTTGTGCAACCTCTTGAGCTAATGTCTATGAAACAAAAGGTTTATTACTATTTATGTAATGCTTCTACCATTTTATATGATTTGTGTTGGAATCTCAGTGCTTTTTTATGAATAAAGTGTGAAACACAGTCTGGCCTCGCCTTCCTTTGTTACGTGCAGGGACGCGGGCTGTTCTCAGCTCCCGCGTCCTTATCGTCTGACATCACTGAGGAGAGCCCTGCTCTGCGCTGGGCCTGGCGGCGGTAAGGTGGGAAATGAGAGGAAGAGCATTGGGATTGGTGGTTTTAATGCACCACAGAAGTGCAAGTCATCGTTATCAGAGACCCAGCTGCATTGAGGCAGGTGGCGGAGTGTTGGCTTCCTCTACCAGGTGTGAGGCTGTGTAAACAGGGGCGGCCTCTCCGGTCCTCTCCGTCTCCTGGAGCAGATGCCGGGGATGGCAGGATGGGGATGGCGGGACAGAGCGGTGGGCAGAGGGCCCGGGAGAGCCCCACGCCGCATCAGCATGGAGCGCCACGCGCGGCGGAGCGGCCAGATTGATCGCTTCTGTAAATGAGCCTATTAATTATCCGGACAGCAGCAGGCAGCTTTGCCGCCCCCACCCCACACCCCCCCGCCCCTCCCCGCAGTCTGGTAATACGCCCGCCGCCTATCACCGGAATCTGGCCGCGTTATCGCTGCCCTGCGGGACGGGATCGGGAGCCGAGCGGCCTCCCGGGACGGCAGGGGTGTGGGGGGTCGTCACAGACACGCAGACGGATTCGTGGGTCCTGGGCGGGCGGCGGCCTGCTCCAGGATTGGTCCCTCTCACCCGCCGCTGTTAGACACCATCAATAACAGTTAACTCTTAAGGGGCGGAGTCAGCGGGATGGGCTGGGCCAATCAGGCAGCTGACTGAGGATGCTTTTTGGCACTCTGTGTAATCTCCGCACAGCCTATCCCCCGTTAGAGTCCTTCACGGACGGGTTGCCACAGGCTGGGAGCAGAGAGGTCCCCCCTCACTCCAGAGCAGCCCTGAATGCCTGAAATATGGATAAGGGGGATGCTGTTAGCTGCACCACTGAGCAGGGGCGGTCCCGGAGAAGAGTGATTTGGCTGAAGTGTTTGGGGGGGGCAGGGGATGGGTGGGTAATTGGCTCCCACACCTGACTCCCCTGCTCTCTGTACTGCAGGCTGCTGGGGGGGGGGGGGGTTTGAGCGTTGGAGCGAGACCGATTCCCAATCACCAAGAGCGGTGCTGCCATCCGCGGTTCCATTTTCCTGGGCAGCGCCGAAATCTCAGAAACCTCCATGCCGTTTGAGGTGTCGTGATCTTCACGGGTTGCCATAGCGATAATCGGCTCTCCGATGGCCGGCCGTCCGTCTCTGTCACAGCTGACGACGGGGGGGGGGCTTTGCGGGCCTCTGTGGGGGCCGTTTCTCCTCGGTGACAGGTAGATCTCGCTATCAGCACCTGGGATGGGCAGTCCTGCTGTCAGCCACATCACACACCCCAGCTCTTCGGGGACCTGATTTGAAGAGCTTTGTTCTGGCTGCCTGATTTCCCAGCATCCCCGAGTAATTGGGGTGTCTGCAGGAGGGGGCGGGGTTCTGGACTGCCGAGACGCCTGGGTAGATCTGCGTTGTTGTCCTTCATTCCTGTGAGTTTGAGCATGTGGATCTGGCCCACAAAGGCCTGCACTCGCTAACTGCAGCCTTGCCCTACCGTGAGGAAGAGGCAGGAGTATGATGAGGGTCTCCTGTGTGGCTGGCTTGTCTCCTGCCTGGTGTTAGGCAAGAAAACACCATCTACATACCATTTGAGTATTGTACCACCATTACACCATTATCTCCGCCTCCATCTGGTAATAACTCAGTTTAATGCCAATGGCTGTTTACCAAACCTTAAATCAGACCTTTTCCCTGGTCTTACTCTGATCTATTTCAATTAGGATCTGCCCAATATTTTTTAATATCACTACAATCACTAATGACACTGAAATCACTAATGAATAAAATAAGCCAATGATGATAAAACAAAATCTCTGGGCCCTACCAACGCAAGTATGAAATGCGTAAGTATTAAGACTAGGGAAATATTCATCGTTCTGCTTCACTCGACACCGTAAAGTAAAACCTGCACAGTCCCTAACTGCAGAAAACTTTGTCCAAATCTGCATTGAGGGCAAGACCATGACTCTCTGCTGCTCCACTGCTAATATCTAAAATCAATCACAGCCAATGCCCTCCAATCTGATAAAGCGCTGAGAGAGCCGGTCCCTGACAAATGATGTACAGTCGACTGTCTCCAGGAGCAGATTGGATTTTCAGGCTAGCTGATTTGCTGAGAGATTGTGCCTGACCCCTCCCCCCCCCCCCTCCTCCCCGGGGCCGTTTTTTTTTTCCCTTTTTTAAGGAGGCCTGGGGGACTTTGGCTTTTTAAAGTGTAGATTCATTTTTGCAATTAAAAATAATGCCTGCTCCCCCTTGAGGAAGTCATCACGCGCCTGGCTGAGAGAGAGGAGACGAGGGGAGCGTGCAGCACAAACAAAAAACCCCCTGCTTTTGTTCTGAGCCAGCGCGCTGACTGGGGGCTTAAAAAATCCCCCGGCCCTAATCAGCAAATTGATTCGAGATTGTTTTTTTTTTTTTTTTTGTCTTCTTCCCTTCTCCCCAAAGGCTTACGGCACCTCACGCCTCAATCAAGCTCCGCTTCATCCCGTATTGTGACAACTGCGTGGTGTTTGCGGGCAAATGACAGGAGACGCAGCTGCTTGCAGGGCCCCGACACAAACAGCCCGGGAGCCTCCATTGTGCTCACACCGCAGGCTCTGATTGGACATTCAGACGGGGGCCGTGCGTCTTTCCCGGGCCCGCTGAGTGACGGGGCCGCAGCGAGTCAGGGCCAGATCACCGAAAAGCAGCACACCTCTCCTCCACTCACGAGAACCACCCATACAGGAATCAATGTTGCTTGTATTACAAAATTAGAAGGAACGATTTAAATTCCTAAAAAAAATGCCCTGCTTATAAAATTCAGCCACTTGTAAGTCCTGAGTAATATATCAAGTGTGATGGTGATGAAGTCGGTGCGCTGCATCACCATTCATGTGCTGTGGGCCTTGGCGGGTGGGGGAAGGGGTGGTGTGCATGGATGTACACAAAGCCACCTCCTGGCAACCAAGATGCATGATCCCCATGCAGTGCATCAGGCAGTTTGTTTTTGTGGAATTCGGGGGTCCCGGTATTTCAACAACAACAACAGCAGCAGCAGCAACGGCTGGATTTGTATCAGCCATGCATGCACTTATCCCCACCGCTTACAAAAACACCACTCGGGATTAACTTGTTTTGATTTCAGCTGGAGATGGCGATAACGATAAACAATCAGTCCAGTGGTTTTCCTGTAAGCCGTAAAAAAAAGCCTTTTTTCAGTTTAATCTAGATTGTTTGTGCAAGCATTTTCACAACATCACACAGGAAAGTGTCAAGCGAAAGGAACAACATGGAGGAAAGGAATCAAGAGGATTTATGGCTCAGAGCTGATCGATTGTTTTCACACTGTAACATTCATTGGTCACATCTAAGACAGTGGCGGTAAGCAGCAGCAGTAGTGTTTCTCTGTTCTCCACTGCTGCATTTGGTATTGCTGGTAGCAGAACGCTCAAGCTTAGCCCAAAATGATTTTTCTTTATTCAGTATAAAACATCTCTGGAACGCAGGCTCTGCCCTTTGCAGCTCTCCTGTGTAGACACGATAAACATGACAAATTAGCAGGACTCTTGCCTTGACACACCCAAACCTCGACCCCAAAAACACATTCAAGTGCTTTCTGTGTCAAATGTAAAAAGCTGAATGACATCAGGGTGAACTAAACCTCAACGTAGAGTCCCAGCTGCTCTGTGGAGTTCGTGGCATAAACATTACAACAGTGGGAATGCTACTCTTGGAAATCTTACTGAATGGGTGGGTTACGGCTGTCCCCATGTGGGAACATTAACACTGCACTCATATCTAACATTGGCCTGGCTGACAGTGGTGATTAGGTGACCTAAAAGAGCCCCGCGGCTCAGTCTCTCCGCATTTCGCGATCGGTTTGTGGTTCGTGCGTTGGTGGACGGAGGGTTATTTGCAGAGCTTTCGGGAGTGGGTGTGGACGGCCTCCACGAAGGCGCCCACGTGCTCGGGGTCCATGTCAGGGTACACCCCGTGCCCCAGGTTGGCGATGTACCCCCGCAGACCGAAGCCCTCCAGCATCTTCTTCACGATCTCGCCAATCATCTCCTGCACACGAGGCATTGTAAATCAGCCTCACTCAACGTGCTTTACTTATCTTGAAATTATGAGTGACAGATTCATTGTACTTTAAAGTACAACTCATTTTCCTATCCAAATATTTTAAATATAATACATAAATATTTATACACAAATAACTCTTCCTTACCAATTAGAGTAAAAATTTTTTTCAGATAAGAATTTTCTCAGAGGAAATGTTAAATGATAGTAGTGAAGCCGTGGTGCATGTTGGGGAAAGCACTGGTAACAGCACAGGTTATGAAATGCTTCATCCAAGCGGCTCCGGCACACAGCACCCTGGTGGAGCAAGGAGAGGGGGCTCACCTTTGGGGCATACAGGGCGCAGGGGTCCATGTTGCCCTGCAGGCTGACTTTGCCTCCCGTTCGTTCCCTGAAAAGCAGAGCCAGAAACGAATCAGGAGGGCCCGCTGGAGCCTCAGACCCGGGTCATCCCGTGTACAACGGGACCGGCTCTGGCACCACCCACACAGACACAAACCAGAACAGGCCCAGAAAAGCCAGCTTTTAAAGATATCAGGGATTCTGTCACTGTGAACTATGACTGATCCAGCTGGCTCATTCACTAAACTGTGTTTGAGAATTCGGGTGGAGGCATAACTATCTCTCCGAGCGAGAGCTGGCTTCACCAGGGACTGTTTAGAAACTGTTAATGATCTATACTTTTCTCCGTACTGAAGTGAGCGCTTACCGTGCTGACCGCGGGTCAATGGTCCAGTCCAGACCGACCACATCGTAGTGGGACTGAGAGAGGTCTTCCAGGCCGTAGTGGCCGTCCTTAGCAAACACAATCTGGGACAGAGAGAGAGGGGGGGGGAGGTGAAGAAGCCACACCACCCTGTCACCTTCTCCCGCTTACTGGCTGAAGCTAAGTGGAGCTGGGCTGGGTTAGGACTCAGATGGAAGGAGAAAACCAGTGCCCTAGGGCAGCACCAGGTTCTCCGAGACAAACCGTTTATCAGATCATAAGTTAAACTAAGCAGAGGTGTTCCCCCATGTCCTGACTGTCAGTATGGCCATCTATTAATCCTCACGTTTAACTGTCTGAATAAATTTCTGTCTCTGAAATTCCTGTGTGCTGAGCATTCTAGCACAAAATGGCTGCCAGCCTCCACCTATGAGCGTACTACACATTGGTTGAGATGAGTTACCCTGTGTAACTATTGTAATTTGAGAAAATTGAGGCGTAGTATATAAAAACTTTATGATTCATTCATTCAAGGGGGCCCTGCACTCAAAAAGTACTCAAAAGTATCAAGAGATGAGATTTTACTTTGACAGCACTTGCCAATAATCACTAGCCTATTATTGCCATCTGGTGGCGAGAGACAAAATTACAGCACACAATGCCACTAAATCCATCAAACTGCATTGCCTGTCCTTGGTAAAAATGAAGCACTAAAATCTATGTAGAATTTTGAATGTAGACCTTGGGGCTTACTGATGATGTCACTGCACCTTTGAATACACTGATTAATGTATTAAACTCCATTTGAGAAATGATTTGGTTTAAAGTAACAACTATTTCTGAGATCAAAATAATTGAGAGTGCCTATCTTTTCTAAGAACACTGCCACCTGCAGTCGGCACTCACAACACGTGCACATTATTGGGTTAATGTGTCTGGCATGTGAAGTGACTCCATGTTTGGAAGGGGGCTGGGGCGCTCACCATGGGCACGTTGTCCTGGCTGGACTCTTTAAGGCGGTCCTTGACCCGCCGGGCGATGTCCCGGAGGTACGGCAGGGAGAACTCCTTAAACTCCACCGGCCCCAAGCAGCCTGTGTGGGACTCGAACACCTGCAGGGCCTGGCACAGCCAGAGGGGACAGATGGAGCAGACTTTAGCCAATCAGGATTACCTGGTCTGCCAGAGAACATGGTCATGAACAACTTCTCTCCGCTGCAGAGAACATGGTCATGAACAACTTCCCTGCATTGTAAAGAACATGGCCATAAACAGCTTACTTACACTGTGAACCAGATCACTGTGAAATGGTACTAACCGATGGTTAAATGAGCGCTCTTGGAATGCTAGGTTATTTCTGAGGATAAACGACATGTTTGGCATAAAGTCCGTAAGGTAGGATTGTGTAGGTCAGCTGACAAACACGAAGATCTAAATCCATCCCATGAAAAAAGGTGAGCAGTTCGATGCTCCTGTTCAGTCCTGTCCCGCTCACCTGGGCCCCCGCAGCCACCTGGCCCAGCAGGTACTCCACGATGACGTCGGTGAGCTGGGACAGCAGCTTGTGGCTGGCCTCTGGGTGGGCGTACAGCCAGCGCTTGGCCTTGGAGTGGGTCTGGGATCCTCCCCCCTCAATCATGTAGGACATCAAAGTCCACTGCAGACAGAGACACAGAGTCACTTCAGGACTTACTCCGCATCTTAACCAGATCTAGCTAAAACAAAAACAGTTACGAACACATGATCACTGGGACAGAGGACACAGCACATAAATCTTTTAGAACACACAATGTACATTTGGGCATTTCTAATTGGCAGTGTTTGGCAGTGCCTGCACTAATTATTTCCTTAGTAGAGACACCAACTGCTTACATGTTCCCCATCTGTTGCAACCTGTTTTTGTAACTGTAGTGATCCTCATGAAGAAGCCTAAACTGCACCCCATGAAGGTGTCTTACCGGGGCCCCGGAGAAGCCGATGAGCGGGACTTTGCCCTCCAGCTTGTGCCGGGTCAGCGTGATGGCGTTGAAGACGTAGCCCAGCTCCGCCGCGACGTCCACCTTGGGCCGCAGACGCTGGAGGTCGTCTGGATCCTTCAGGGGGTCTGGGAACGTGGGACCCTTTCCGGCAACCATCTCCACGTCCATGCCCATGGCCTGGCCACACACATACAAACACACACACGCGTGCACACACACACACACACGCGCGCACACACACACACAAACACGCACACAGATTTTTTAAGGGATAACACAATAGGCAGAGCCTGTTAAACAGGTAATGTAATATAAAGGCCAATTTTCTTTTCCTTGTATACTATGTCCTTTATACTTGGTGCATGTCCACAACTGCGATACCTCCCAGTATAGCAGGAAGGATGCATCTACGTTAAAAACTGCAGGACAAGTGGAAAAAAGTAAAGGGACACTGACGACGCTCACCTGTGGAACCACCAGAATGTCCGAGAAGATGATCGCAGCATCAAAAGGGAAGCGTCTCAGAGGCTGGAATGAGGAAACACCTGCATGAGTGTGCTTTCTCTAACCGCAGAGAGAGCAGGGTTTGTGTGGCAGAGATGGGCTCACCTGCAGAGTGAGTTCACAACAGGCCTCAGGTGACCGGCACGTCTCAAAGAAATCCTTCCCAGCTCGGGACTCCCGGAACTCTGCCAACAGGACGTAACTCAGGTAAATGCCTGCTAACTCTCTGCAGATGATGTAAATTTACTGGGTTTTACAAGTGAAACATTCAACATTCACCTCTATAGTTAGGGTTACCGATGAATATCAAGAGTATCTCACTGGACTCCAGGTCAAGATTTTTTCCCTTGTGCAAACTGCTCCAACCAACACATCAGTCTGCATTATGAAATAGCTTTTGCAACTGCATCTGGTTGGCAGCCCCAGTAACATGTGGATATTTACATATTCACATTCACATATTCATTTACATAATGTTTACACATTTTCGTAGCAATAATTCAGGATCGAGAATAACTTACAACAGCTTTGCGTCACGTTTCCCAGCCCTGTTCTATTAAAATACATTAAGCGGCAAAGTCATCCTGCTGCTTGCCTGCGGTGATGTTCTGAGGCCAGGATTTTAATGTGATCGGATACGGGACGCATTCACACCTGAGAAAGGCTCTCACCTGGCAGGTAGCGGCCAGCTTGTCTCATGCACCACACAGGTACGTAAGGCGTTTCCTCCCCACGGGCCGCTCGCAGGAAAGTGTCATTCTTCAGTTCAGGGAAATCCTTTGGACTGACACCCCACAGTATACACCGGTTACATCACCGTATAAATAAACAGCGGCCAGGATAACAAACATGTCGCTAACTACCAAGCGGGTTCGCTAAATACATTTGGGCGAGTAAGTCATAAGCAGACTGATTCCCTAAAATTTAGTAAAAGTAATAGTAGCTAATAGCCGAACATGCTCAAAGATATTCAGTTAGCCGGCCAGCTCCGTGAGATATCTACGCAATCCATGCGATTCTTTTATCAAAACCCCCTCCCTTCCGTCATGCTATCGCTGCGGGCACCCCCTGAGAATAACTAGCAAGAAGCAGGTGATTACCAATGATAAGACCAGCAGAATAACCGTTCATTCATTCAAACTTGGTAGGTGATGCCCCGAGCTAGCTTCCTAGCTGGCAACCATCTTACCGTTCAAATTTAGATTTAGTTGCCTTAAATACAGACTAACATATTTTTAAGTTACTCTATGATTCCATTCTCAGCAGTTCAGCTCAGTCAAATGTAATATATCTAGCTAACGCTAACTAACAAGAAAACAAGTAAAATTAATTTACACTTAGCGGGCTCGCTAGCTAGCTAACCACCTAGTTATCTAACTCTTACAGCATCCAGGAACTGAACATGTCAGTGTATCTGGAGATGCTAAGTAATGTTAATTCTTGCTCTTCTGTCAGGTGCTTATAGCTAAAGTTAACTAACAATCTGAAGGGTAACTGGCCCTTCAGAAACTTAGGAGCGCAGACTGAACATCAGTAGAACTGTGCAGCTACATTGCCTGTTAATAGGCGAAGAGAATACCAAATATACATACCAAAATGTGTCGTTATTCATAATGACAATGTCAACGCGATCCATGCACAAATAGCCCCGTATCGATGAGACGACTCATTCACATACACTGTCAACTTCAGACTCCTGCGGCTAGCTGGTTATCTTCTAGTCATGCTTTAGTCACGCCCACCGAGTAAGTGCAGACATTTTTTGTAACGAGGGGATTGGAGGACACCACTGACCATACCACGTGACCAAAACTGCCGCCAGATGTCGTCCTTTGACTAGTTTTTATTTATGAACTAGTTCATTCGCAGTTACACAAATAATTTGGTTTAAAAGACAGGCAATACTAAATCTCAGCATACACAGGTTTCAGTGAAATAACACGGACTGATATCGACCAAAGAAAAGCAAGCATGGAATCAGATGAGAAACACTTGTTTCAAATATTTCATTAACGTAGGCCACTTTACAGTAGCTATTTATTTGTATGCCATTTCAAAGAATCCGTTTCAATTTTAGTAAATTTTTTCTGCAATTTGTTATACTTTTTGCAGATTGGGATGAGTGGGTGCAGAATTCACACAATATCTTAACCCAAGTCTGGTTGTTCTCAAAATAGCCAGTATGTAATAATAACTTTTCCAGTATATTAACTGTAAGCCTCCCCAAAATGTCGATTAATGTTGCAGTTAAATCTAAGTAAATTATTAAGCGACTTTGTATGAATTCCATTTATTATCGGTAGGCTTATCAAGAATTACGGAATTTCAGGGACAAACGTTAAATGTCAGGAGCACTTCATTTCATAGCTTGAAAACCTAACGATACGCCAGCTGTGTAAGGACTATGTCTAAATAAATCCTAACTGAAACCCATTATATTGTTAGCTGTCGAGATCTGGCTTGAGGTTTACGTACTGATGAGCACACAGTCATTCTCATGGCTCATATCTCTAAAACATTGTTTTCACATTAAGATGGTCTGTCTGGTAGTAAGCAAGCTACCTGCATGACAAACTAACTGGCTGTTATTTCATCTCCCAGAAAAAAAAATAACTGTGTACTTTTCAACTACTTTGATCTGCTTCATCCACTCTCTTAATGTATCTTCAAGGGGGCTAATTTAAACCAACGTTTACAGAGTGATGGACTCCTTCGGAAATAATTGAACGCCATTCGCCTGTCTCCGCTATCTCACGTGGTTCATTCCACGGTGTCCCTCAAGTCTCACCCTTTTTTTTTGTAACGTCATCTGCCATCTGTTAGGCCCTCTAAGCTGTCTTTCATGTGCCTGAAGTTTAACGTCCAAAATGCATATTCCACGTAAAATACTCACTGAGAGGCAACTAGGTTGTGTATAATTTACACTGAAATGTATGAAAGAGTTGTATTGTGAAGAAATAACTTCACAACCCAACTAACGTTATTTAAACGGTTGACGGAACTCCTTCGCCAGGACCACAGCAGAGTGCATGGTCACGTGTTTAAAAGGGTTCCTGTTCGTAACGTATTATGGTACCGTAAATACTGAAGTGTTAGAGCAAACGCGTTACACAAATGTGAAATTGTAAATTGTAAACTGAATTGAATTGTATATGGACTTTTAATATTTGAAAATGGAAATAACAAACAACCACGGATTTGTAATCCTTTGCTATAGATTGACAGCGTTTCATCTTTACTGGATTGTACATTAAACTTCAAAATCCCCACCTAGCACGTAAACAAATGGACGCGAGAATTTGGTAGCGAGAAATTGTCAAGATTACTGTAAATACGGCAACCAGCTAGAGGAGCGCAGTGAATTTGCACCGAGCGGCTAAGCTAGCTACCTTTGCTCAGTGGGGCGGAAGCTCGGCCAGCCGACGGGTGTGTAGCAATGCCAAGCAACACTGTCGGAAACCTAAAAAGGAAAACGCATCAGCAGGAGAAACACACGGGCGGACCGATCGCACGGACCCAAACTGAGTGGTAACGTTGTTACAAATACAGGAGAATGTTCTAGCTTAAAACGTATTGCCAGCTATCGATGGCTATTTTGTCTTGTTTGTAAAATAGTAAAAAAGAGCTTACTGGTAAGGAAAAAACAAAGGGAAACACAACCCAAAGTCTAATGTCAGGCGACGGCGGAGCAACTCTGTACATACACTGTTAAAACTAGTCACTTTGAAAGATGTCACCAGGAGACAACCCACACGTTTTACTGGGGAGGATTCGCTTTCTAAACGAGTGCATCGAGTGCTTCAGGAGCAGCAAACCCCTCCCGGAGGCTCTGTGCTTCGTTCCCAGGGAAGTATGCTACAAAATCTGCAAAGACTCGTCGCCCCACTCCATGATATCGTTCTGTTTGTCATCTGGCAACTCCTCGGTTGGAAAGACCCTGATTTCGGTTTGGGAGAGTCCCTCTCAAGCCCCGCAGAGTAAGAAACTATGCAAGTTCAACCTGGAGCCAAAGAAGGGGACGTGTATCCGGACCACGGGGGAGGAATACTGCAACAGTTACGGCCTTTGGGTCAAAATAAACAAGGTAAATTTCAAAATGTTACACGAGTGGTTGTTGGACATACTTCACTTCCTGGTGAGTGACGTCACATTACGATTTTACGTAATGTTTTCGTCACACACAGCTCTTCTTCCCACCCGTTTATTTGCTCTGAAATCTGTGATCACATTTATATGGCGAAATAATGGATGCAGCTATTCACGTAACTGATTTTCTCTATTTAAATGTGTTACATAGGCCATACACAGAGTTCTCTCCTGTATATTTATCCTAATTTTGTCAGCTAATTTCACTTAAATTGTATGGGTCATAATTCTGAAGGAAACTAATACTATTAGAGTGCTACACAACCCTCGACTGGTTTGAAGAAGGCCGTAGTGGTTATTCAGGGGAAATAAACTGTGCTTGGGATAAACTGTGCCTCTTTAACTTCATCAGAGGTGTTAACTACTGAACGATGTAGCCATCAGTCACGGTTCTCCATCCTTTTTTAACGGTTGTCATTTTCTTATTTACAAATCACACAAAACATGGCTAGTTGCAGTTAGAATTTTACCTCATTTATGATTTGATGAGTTAGGGTACACACAACTAGTTATACAAACGGCAAGCTTCTCACCGTAAACCTAACCTGAAAATATATCGTCAAGTGCGCAACATAGGAACACGGCGTTCTCATAAGTTAAATAGTCTTGTTTTGAGATGATGAAATGACAGGTTGTCGACAAACTAATGACATAATTGACATCGTTGGTCAATATGACAGTGATAATCCTTTTACACTGCCGCTCTTCAGGGATCTCAGGGATTAATTCTGAAATTCATCAACATGCCTTTTGCTCAGAGATGAACGGGACGAAAGGCCATTCCCCTCGTCTGTGTGCCGGGTATCCTCATGCGCTCTGTTCACTGTCTGAAAATAATCTTTAATAACACACCAGTGTGTAATGAACATGTAACCGGACACACCGGAGCCCGTGACAGACGGTGACAGCAGCGCTCCCTAGGGGTGGGTGTGGCCGTCCCGTTGCAGATGGGGGTCCCGTGCCGGATGTGATGTCCTCCCCCGGCAGCCGAGCGTCAGGGCAGCGGCCGCGGGGTGCTGGGGGTCTCTGGGTAACGTTGAGCCTCCTCTCCCCTCCCCGGTTGCGCAGGAGCAGCTGGAGGAGCACCGCAGCGGGCTGGAGGTGGAGGAGGGCTGGATCCTGGTGTGCAAGCACACGGAGGGCGGCGACCGGCTGGTGCCCGTCGAGTCCCCGGACACCGTCAGCAGGCAGCAGCAGCTCTTCGGCTACGACCACAAGCCCTGCAGCAGGTCGGTGTCACACTCTGCCCCGCACAGCCCTGTCACTCTCTCCCTCCGGGAACTGAACCGTTGCATTATCAGCATTTGGCAAACGCTCTTATCCAGAGTGACTTATATTGCTCACATCTTCACATGATGGGGCGGCAGTATAGCATAGTGGTTAAGGAGCAGGACTTGTAACTGAAAGGTTACTGGCTTGGAGCCTCATAGCCAGGCCTGTCAACAAATCCTATACAAGGTTAAATTACAGGGTAAATAATTCTCGTACAAAACCCTTGTCATTTAATGATGGCGTTTGAGTGTTAATTGGTAGGTTAGTTCAGTGTTCCTGGTGATCCAGTTCAGGGGTAGAGTACACACAGATTTGCAGAGGTGAGAGTCACACACCTCACTGCCTGTTGTGCTGTTTCCCCCACAGGTGGGAGCAGGTAGTGGACGCTGAGTACGCCCTGCACCTGGGCTCCAGGCCCAAGATCGCCGAGCGTGATGAGGCTGCCGTCCAGAAACTCAGGTGAGCAGCACTGAGGAGGTGCAGGTAGAGTGCCCAGCTCTGCCCCTGATGGGCGTGGCTTTGAGTCTCAGGTGGGATGCCGATCTTGCACCCTTGAGCCAGGCAACACACTAAAATCAGGCTTTCTAAATTTCTAAATGAGACGTACAGTTGTAAGCGTTTGAAGACCTCTAAGTGGTGACTTAACACCTGTGTCGCGGGTGTCCGATTGCCAGGTATGTGCCCCCCACCTGGACGTTTGAGTGCGACGAGGATCTGGTCCACTACTTCTACGACCACATCGGGAAGGAGGACGAGAACCTGGGCAGCGTCAAGCAGTGTGTGATGAGCATCGACGTGTCGTCCTGCTCCGTGAGTTCCCTGTTCGGTGTGCGGCAGCGTTTTAGGAAGGCCCGGCTCTGTGATGCTGTAGAGGAGGCTCTCTATATAAAGGCATGAATAATATGTTTGAAGACGTGGGGAGCTCTTGCATTCAGTTGGTGTGTGATGTAAAACTTAAGGAGATGTGCACTACGAATAGGAAGGGTGTGGTCATTGTTTCTAAGTATGCCGGTTGAGTCCCGTGTGTGCATGCTTGTGTATTTGCTTTATCTGTTTCTTATGCCCGTGTATATTTCCCTGTTTTGTGTGCATGTGTGTGTGTCTACGTTGTGTTTGTTTGTGCGTGTGTGTGTGTGTTTTCCATGTGTGTGGGTTTGTGTCTGTGTGTGTATGTGTGTGTGTGTGTGCGCGTGCGTGTGTGTGTCTGTGCGCGCGCGCGTGTGTGTGTGTCTGTGTGTGTGTTTGTGCGCGTGTGTGTGTGTCTGTGTCTGTGTGTGTGTGCTTTGGGGCGGCAGGAGGACCCCAGCGGCGGAGCGGGCTGTCTGACGGACGGGGACACAGACACGTACTGGGAGAGTGACGGCATGCAGGGCCAGCACTGGATTCGCTTGCACATGAAGAGAGGCACGGTGGTCAAGTAAGAACCGCAGCGTGTGGGGCGGGGAGGGGGCGGGGCCGGGGCCGGGGCCGGCAGACACTGAACACTGAGGGGATTACCGGGGCGTGGCTGCGGCAGCCAAGCTTACCTAAGGCTGATTGAATATAATGCAGTTTCGGGTGTGGTGCTATAACTGGTCTGGGAGTGTTGTGAGCCTGGTCTGACGCTGTTGCTCGTTGAAATTATGTTCTGTTGTGATGGAAGTTGGTCTGGATAAGAGTGTCTGCTAAATGCATGTAATGTAATGTAGCTGAGCTGTGAATAAACCTTCCATAGCTGGTGCATTCTCTGCCTGAGAGTGTGGAGCTCTGCAGGTCAGTACCCACCCACAGCAGGGAGGAAAGCATGACTTTGCAAATAACAGAGCGGAAGCAAAGCTTTCACTTTTCATAAGTGAGCTGCATGGATTTTTGTTACTTTATCTCCTTACTATGTTTATCCTCCCTGTCCTCTTCCAGGAAGTTGATATTGTCAGTGGATTCAACAGATGACAACTACATGCCCAAAAGAGTTACAGTGTTTGGGGGAGAAGGAGACAACTTGAAGAAGCTGAGCGATGTTACTATAGATGAGTAGGTTCTTCTTCATGGAGGGGATTTCATCTTCTTTGTAGAGACAAGCTGCATGTACAGAGGCATATGGAGACGTTCATGTGAGAGTTTTAACTGTTTGTTGTTCTGTTCTGCTTGATGTCATCTTAAGGAGCTGAAGTATAAGAATACTGAGAAAACCGATAGAACTTCCTTGATCCCTGTGCTATACTGTCCACATTTTACTCCAAAAATTATAAGAGCCGTTTTCTGATGGGACGAGCATGAAATAGAATTCCTTCATATGGTTTGTTCGATCATTCTCCTAGGAACCTGATTGGAGAGGTGTGTGTTCTGGAAGACATGACATCACACTTACCAGTCATTGAGATCCGGATAGAAGAATGCAGAGGTAAGTGTAGTAGACTAGTACAGGGCCAGGGAATATGGCCTACAATCTGTGGTAGAGGTCCTATTGGTAAGGGCTGTGACTGAACTTAAACTATTAAACTTAACTAGTGCCGAACGTGGAGCAGAAACGCTGCCTTTTTGGCTTCACGGGATGTTTTGCCTGTGACTGGTTGGCTCTGTCGGTCACTCTGTTCACTCTGTTTTGTGTCCCAGATGAAGGCATCGACGTGCGGATCCGAGGCCTGAAGATCAAGTCGTCCTGCGAGCGGGACCTGGGCCTGAACGCCGACATGTTCCAGTCGCCCAACTTGGTGCGCTACCCTCGGCTGGAGGGAACCCCTCCCGACGTGCTGTACCGCCGTGCGCTGGTCATTCAGAGGTACTGCACCCTTCCATAGTGTCCCGTTCAGCCATGACTCGCACACAGGAGTACTTTCACACCGCCGCAACAACAACAGGGCCAAACTCGTGCCGTTTAGTCACCAACTGAGGGATGTGTTTGGAGCTGTGGAATGCACCTCTCCGCACTGTGGTCACAAGAGGAAATCTGTCAACATGCCCCTTAGCCTTTAAGCGCTTAACCTGAGTTTCTTCAGTAAATAACAAGCTGTGTAAGAGGGCAGTAAGGCAAACAGGCGCTATCTCTGTAAACCCGGGAAAGGGCATCTGCTTAGCACAGGAAGTAATAGAATGCACAGAGATGGAATGTGGAGCCATGGCAACTGTGCTGAATGGTTGTCCTGAGGTCTGCGGGTTCAAATACATTTTGGTACACTTCTGTGAACAAGCGCTTTGGAGAAAACTTGCACACCATTGTTTCATCAACCAGGTGACTACCAGTTAACACCTGTATGACTGTTTTCTTTCATATATTCAGGATTTTATCCAGCAGATGTGTTTATACTTGCTGTAGTCTACAGTGTGCTGTCTGATGTTTGGGTTCACACAAATCTTTTGTCTAAATTCCAGAACATTAAGACACTAGACACTTTATTTCCGATTCAGCACTTTTCTGTGAGCTAGTTAATTATTTACTGGGATTGCTGTCTTCACAGGAAGTTTTTAAAATGTACTTTTGGTAATTATGAATTAGATTTGCTGCATGTGCACTTTGTAATATAGATTTTCTGTTCTATCCTGCACTCTGCAGTAGAAGTATCAGCCAGTGCTCTCTGTAACAGTGATAAGCAGTGCTCTGCCAGGCCCTGCTCCCTCACCCTCTCCCTCACCTGCTCTCTCCCTCACCTGCTCTCTCACCTGCTCTCTCACCTGTGTGTGCAGGTTCATCACGCTGTTGGACAGCCTGCTGCCTCACCTGCTCCCCGCCTGGGACTTCAGCCTGGGCACCTTCAGCCAGATCAAGGTAAGCCTCGGGGCGGGGCCAGCCGGTGGCTGTCCCCGGTGGCTGTCCCCGGTGGCTGTCCCTGGTGTGATTCCACCGTGGGGCCCTGGATCAGTACCACGCCCTGATCTCCTCTCTCCGCTCTCGCCACCAGCACATCAAACAGTTCCTGCTGCTATCCAAGCGGCGCTCGGCCCTCAACACCCAGTGCCTGAAGGACTCGGAGACCAGCAAGCCCAACTTCATGCCCCGCCTCTACATCAACCGCCGCCTGGCCATGGAACACCGCGACAACCCCTCTCTCGACCCCACCTGCAAGAGCGCTGTCTTCTCCCAGGTGTGTTTGTGTGAGGGCGCCAAAGCGTTCACAGGCCCTAATACTGCTGGCTGCAGTCTGTACCTGCCGGGGCCTGAATCACAAAGGCAGCTCCTGTCAGCTTTCATTTGTCACACATGAATATTTTTTCTGTGTTGCATGGCACTGTTATGGAAGGTGAGATATTAGGAAACCATTTCCATAGCACTTCTATTAATGGGCTTAGCAACAGGGGAGCTAATTCCACCCATACAAAACAAAATGGTGTCCAGTTTATAATTAATAGTGTAACAGCTGGAGAATGAGGGTGTGCAAAGCTGTCTTATCAAGTAGAAATAGAGCAGTGAACTAACAGCTAGCTGGACTTACGCAATGATTGTCTTGCTGAAATAACAGAAGAAATGGGTGTGTAGGATACCCACGAATGACATGATCAGCTGTAGGGATGGGACCGAATATTCAGGCATTCCTGCATTGCACCATGATATTGCTAACTAATTAGTTGTATCAATATTAGAATGCTTGTTGATTGAGAGAAATTGGAAAGAAGAAAACTATTTCTTTTCAGTATTCATCCAGGCAAGCCTACAAACCCAGCATGAAATAGATCCGTGCATTTACATTCATAATTTTCCTGCCTGACAGTGTGAGTGAGTGCAGGTCTCTTTTCCAGTGAGTCATTATTTACACAGGCGGAAATGGAGTCTCATTCAGTGCCTGGGGGGAAGGAAGCCGAGTCTGATTGTGTGAATATTTAATCTTTGGAGCTGTAAAAGAAGACTGAATAGACTATGTGGTTAAAGTTGGCTTTATATAACGGCTTCATGGATGGGCTTCTCACTAGTGAAGCAATGCATATCACCTGCTAGGTGCCAGAAAGCGGATGTCACTCTTTCCAATGCATTCTGCTGTGTTTGTTTCTCAGGTGTATGAGGGTCTAAAGCCTTCTGATAAGTACGAGAAGACTCTGGACTACAGGTATGTGCTCTGAATGCCCCATTATTCCCCTCTGTTCTTCTGGAGGCCTTGGTGTTAATGAGGTTTTGTTTGTCTGGTAGATGGCCTGCACGCTATGACCAGTGGTGGGAGTGTAAGTTCATCGCAGAGGGGATCATTGACCAAGGTAACAGCACCTGACTGAACCACAGACCCATTCACCGATGTCAGCCCGTGTGTGGCCTTGTTGGCTGTGCCTTGCGGTAAAGCCTCTCCCTCCTCTCGCCTGTAGGGGGCGGCTTTCGGGATAGTTTGGCTGACATGTCAGAGGAGCTGTGCCCCAGTTCAGCCGAGTGCCCAGTGCCTTTACCGTTTTTCGTTCGAACCTCCAACCAGGTAATCCTCTTTGTCTCTTCACTGTAACCTTCAACCAGATATCCCACAGAACTCAGGCTACACTGTAACTTTCAACCAGATATAAAACAGAGATAAGACAAGATAAGACAAAGGTGCCAAGACTGAAGTGTAAAAGTGTAATGCTATCACAACAGCGACTGTTTCACGATGCTTTGCTCACTTAGAAACAGGATGCCATGGACCATGTGGGGTCTGAAATCCTGTTGTACTTGTACCATACTTCACTTAACGCTGTTTTATTCTAATTTACTTAGTGTGCTTCTCATAGCGTCTTAAACAGCTTTATAATTCACACGTTCACTGGAAGTAGAAGTTTGTATGTGTGTGCGTGCGCACACGGGAATGTCAATGTGAGGGATTGATCACTGCTTTGTGTGTGAATGTGTGTTTGTATGAGTATGTGTCACAGGAGTGTCTGTGAGGGATTGATCACTGCTTTGTATGTGTGTGTGTGTGCGTGTGTGTTTGACATTAACGTGATGAGCGATGTGTGTCTGTCACAGGGTACAGGTGAGGCCCGGGACTGCTATGTGCCTAACCCCTCCTGCAGGGAGTTCCACAAGTTTGAGTGGATCGGCCAGCTCATGGGCGCAGCACTCCGTGGGAAGGACTTCCTGGTTCGTGATGTCACTTCCCCTCATTCTGATAGATTGGGATTGTGACTGTGTGGAGGTTGCTTTCAGTTGGCGTGCATGGCATTTAAATCTGCTGATGTCACAGTCTTACCCAAAGAGCTTTTTTGTCCCAGAGGAGCGGGCCAGCCCTGCTGTGTGATCTGAGCGGAGTCAGGCCCTCACTGTTCACTGCTCACTGCAGGTCCTGGCCCTGCCTGGCATCGTGTGGAAGCAGCTCACAGGAGAGGCTGTCAGCTGGAGCAAAGACTTCCCAGCTGTGGACTCTGTGCTGGTAAGCTCTCATGCGCCGATTACCTGCCAACACACAAATATGAGTCTGATTATCCATAATCACTTCATATGAACAGGCTGTCCCTGTTGGAAGGTACTGACCACACCTCAAGCATGACTTACATATAATACAATCTACTGCCTACATACGCTGTAAAGCTACAGCTTCTTTATACTGTTCCTTGTTAGTGTATTTCTGATTGTGCAGGCTGGAGGAGTATAGTGAACTTTACACTTTGTGAGTATATTTAGATGAGTACACTGTAGAGTATAGCTCCATTTGAGTTGGCTGTCATGGAGTATGTCTCAAGTGTTCATAACAACTGCAAACAAGCATTTGCCTACCTTTGATCTGCTTTAGGCAAGTTCGCAATCAAAGTACACAAGCAAATCATGCTGTCCCAGTTTGAAACTACACTGAGGTTGTCAGCTGACAGGCCATCTCCCAAGGAGTGAGGCTGCTTGGCACAGTGAAAAACAATCACACACCCTTACTTTCAGTGGCTGTTATCAGCTGACCTTTCATCTCTGCTATAGCTTGCCCCTGTAGTGATGAACTGTTTGTTTTTTTAGTGGTAGAACTGCAAAGTCACATCTGAAGTACAAATTATTGACATTCATTCATTCAACCAGCAGCATACTTAAACATATTGGTTAGCCAAAAGACATTCAGGCACTCATGAAGAAAGATCATAAAGCAGCCGTTCATTTTTATCCCCAGAACTTAGATATGCCTATAGGAATTAACTATCATTTCTATATAGAATTTACAGTACAAGAACAAATTACGTTGTTTATTCATGAATTCCAGAAATTTTGAATTATAGATTAGATTAAGTGGGCAGTCTGAGATTAAGCAGGGTGTGGGTTACAAACTTCAGTGTAGAGTATATCTTTCTCTTGTGCGGGTTAGAGACTCCAGCAGCCCTGAGCGAAGCTTCTGTCTCATCATCTCTCAGGTGAAGCTGCTGGAAGCCATGGAGAACATGGACAAGGAGACGTTTGAGCTGAAGTTCGGGCAGGAGCTCCCGTACACCACTCTGCTGAGTGATGGCCGGCTGGTGGAGCTGATCCCAGGTGGCGGCAGCATCGTGGTCAAATACGAGGACCGCAAGGAGTTCATCCGGCTGGTGCAGAAGGCCCGGCTGGAGGAGAGCCGGGAGCAGGTACTGACCGCGAGAGAACACACCGCTCGCCCGTGTGTCCTAGCACACCTGTACTCACTGTGTGTGTGTGTGTGTGTGTGTGTGTGTGTGTGTGTGTGCGCGCACGTCTGTATGTGTGTGTGTGTGTGCGCGTGTTCATGTCTCTGTGTGTGTATGTGTGTTCGTGTGTGTGTGTGTGTGTATGTTCGTGTGTGTGTGTGTGTGTGTGTGTGTGTGTGTTTGTGTGTGCATGTTCATGTCTCTGTGTGTGTGTGTGTGTGTGTGTGTGTGTGTGTTTGTGTGTGCATGTTCATGTCTGTGTGTGTGTGTGTGTGTGTGTGTGTTTGTGTGTGCATGTTCATGTCTCTGTGTGTGTGTGTGTGTGTGTGTGTGTGCACGTCTGTATGTGTGTGTGTGTGTGTTCATGTCTCTGTATGTGTGTGTGTGTTCCTGTGTGTGTTCACGTGTGTGCATGTGTGTGTTCCAGATCGCGGCCATGCAGGCAGGTCTGGTGAAGGTGGTTCCCCAGGCTGTCCTGGACCTCCTGACCTGGCAGGAGCTGGAGAAGAAGGTGTGCGGAGACCCTGAGATCACCGTGGAGGCCCTCAAACGCCTGAGTGAGTCTCGCCCTCCCCTAGCTGCTCACAGCCCAGCACAGCACCTCCAGCTGAGCTCTGCAAAGCACTGGCATGGACCACATCAAGGATGTCTTAGAATTGGAGGATGTGTCAAGAATATATAGCCATGAATGCATATTTGAGTGTGATGAGCAATGTCCACATTCTGCAATATTCCATTTTCTGGTCCACTTTCCGTTCCCTTTCTAAAAATTTTTAATTTGTTTTCTTTTTCCTGGTCAGCGCGGTACGAGGACCTGGAACAGACAGACACTCGAGTGCAGTACTTATGGGAAGCACTGACCAACTTCACTAACGGTCAGTAGATGCGTTCGTTCTGCTGAAACGTGTGTTGTGTGTCCATGGTCTGCCTGGCTGTAAGGTGACCGCTTTTCACCTCTTCCTCCAGAGGACCGTAGCAGATTCCTGAGATTTGTGACTGGGAGAAGCCGTCTTCCAGCTCCTATTTACATCTTTCCAGATAAACAAGGGTAAGAAAAAAATATGTGAAAAAATATTTTCCATTCGCCACTGCTGTCAGGCTGCTGTGTACTAGCCGTAATGCAGTCTGGTTTCTTGCTACTGTTCTAAAGTATGCATTTTGCCTCATATGAAACTTTGCATTTTTATTCTAGCTCTGAAACTACAGATGCACTCCCACAGTCATCTACCTGCTCAAGCACCCTTTATCTACCAAACTACCCCAGGTGAGACTGAAGTATCCCAGCAGGCTTTGCTCTTTTTAATAATCTGCTCTTTCAGGTACTTTCACTAGATTCATGTACAACTTGAGAAAAGCTGAATATCACTGGTGTAATCAGCATATGTAGATCTGATTTGCCTTTGGTTTCAAAACATTGTATTTCATAAGCACTATTGATATACCTTGTGAACTTTGATCTTAGGCTGCTGTAGATTCAGGTGGGAACCCCTTTGAAAAAGACAAAGCCAGTAGACTTTGAGATCAAAGGTGGGCTGTTGAACAATTTATCATCTCTAAGTAGCCTGAAACAAGCAATCTGTCACCCCTTTGCCGCTGTAGGTCTGGAACCAGAGTGGCTCTCGGTGTTTTGCTGTTATGTTTTTGTCACAATGTTAAGTCTGTTGGCCAGACATTCTGCTGCTGGCTTACTCGCAAACAGCCACGGACTTAAACACAGAAGGAGAAAGCAGGATGCCACCATCAGTAATTACAGACAATACTGTTTTAAAGTAAAATGGAGTCTATTTTTTTTTCCCGGGAAAACTGCTTTAGAATGGAAACAGGGTCCAGGAAGAGCTTGTTGATCTGGGCAGATGCCAGCATTTGTGTGCTGTTAAATGCCACAGCTCTGTATTCAAGTAATACAGTGGAAAAGACGTTGGTTTTGTACCTTGTGAGCAAGCTTTGACTCCAGCTCCCGCTAGTCTGGTTTCAGTTCCACCCTGGATAGGGGATATCAGCTAGACAAACCTGGAATATCAAATTTGTGTCATTAACATTTCTTCAAAGCCATAAATTCACCTCTGTCCCAACCGAGCACCATGGCCACCATTAAATGCTGCTTATAATTAACTGATACGTGATATGTACCACTAAAAATGTGGGCCTATATAATTAGAATGAGTAATCTAGTAAGTTTTTCAATGAATCAACAAATGCAGTGTGCTGCCCTGACTTGTGTCCTGTGTGTGTGTGTCTATGTGTCTGTGTGTCTGTGTGTCTGTGTCTGTGTGTGTGTGATTGTGTCTGTCTGTGTGTGTGTTTCACTTTGCCCTATAGTGCAAAGGTCTGCGAGGAGAAGCTGCGTTACGCTGCGTACAACTGCGTGGCAATCGACACAGACATGAGCCCCTGGGAAGAGTGACACCGCCCCCTACAGGAGTCCTGCTCACCTGGATTTTATATACACTAGCTGTTGCTAACTCTGTTCATATTACCATATCAACACAAATGCCATTCACAGCTGTACATAATAAACAGAAATGTGGAAAAAATGTGTATTTTGTGTTGTCGCAGTGAGGTAGATCGTTACACAAAGCATTAATGGCATGGAATAGTGACACATCTACATATTGTTGTGCAGATAATGCAAGTCAGTGCCTACATTTTCATGCACATTAATATTGTGATGTTGACCCAAATATTCAGATATTCTGACTGAGACATGAGATGTGTAAATACCCTATTACAATAACTACAACCTACATGAGTCAATATTCTGGTAATGAGAAAACTGACCATGACATGAAGAATCTTCCTCTCTTAAATAGAATACTGAGGTGTTTAAACACCTTTTCAGAATATTGCTTCCATAAGCTTACATCTAAGCACATTCAGTGTTGTGCAAGGAATCTCACCATTATGAGCACTATCTGGCATCTTGCTGTAGCAATAACGGCACATTATGCTGGTTATGCATGTCACTAAATTTATTTGTATATAGGTAGCCATTAACAATATGATGTATTTATTCATACAGATCAATTCTGAGGTCATCTACATTGATGTCATTCAATTTTCATGGATACAATATGTGCTATATAATATGTACAGACAGTTTTAGTGTATATAGGACCTAGGTTGACTTAAAGCTTTGTGCATTTAAACTATACAATCTAAAGTCTAGCATATCTTTAACTGCTAACTCATTATGTAATCAATGCCTTATTTGAATATGCAGTCATTCAAAATGCAAACACAAGTATAGCTAATAAGTAATGATGATTAAACAAAATCTCAAGAAAGTTATCCTATATCATCAACTATGTCACTGACCTCAACTTGTTCATTCGTGTTAATCTTTTTAGGTCAATATGTCTAAGTAGACTTTTAGATGAGTATGTAAAACATGCCTCCCGAATATTTACTTTTATTTTATATTGTTTCCATGTGTGTAAATGATTTTTTTTTTAAGTGTGCACTAAAGACACGTTCACGCGTTTCACGTCAATCACGTTCTCACCATCAGCATGCGCCTAGCAAGGGAGTTTTGCCACTCTGTGACTTCACGTTTTTTCTCGCGATGTGATGTCGCTTCAAACCTGTCCGTGAGCCTTTGCGGTTCCTCTTTCTAGCCAGCGCCTGAGAATGGGTACGTTCTTTTCTGAAGCGCTGGAGTGATAATCTGTACTCATCCTCAACTTAACAGTGGAAACATGGTATTTAAAGATAGGATATGGTTAAATAGAAATTTTAGACTCCGGTTTTGATCGATATTGGGCGATTTTTCTGATTTAGTATTATTTTGGTCGGATACACTTGGAAGATTTGCGTTAGCTACATCTCAAGATGGCCGCTCGCATGGGGGTTCTGTGATATAAAATATTTCGTGTGCACTAAGTTTATTTTTGGATTTGACTGCTGCATATTTTAAATTTAAAATTGATTCTGGTTTTACTGTGCAGTGGTAGTTGTATTGGTCATTCGTTTAAATCACTTTAAAGTAATAAGCTTTCTCAGTCTAGCAAGACGGTGCGCTAAGATGTCGCGTCACGGCCGCAACGTTTTTTTCTTGATTGCAGTGGGAAATAAATGGATGAATTGGCTTGTAACGTAACCACAGTTTAGATTTGAAACTACCTGCATTTAGCTGCTAAGGTACCGATTGAAACAGTTTGGAGGTCGGTGAGCTGGCTATGTAGCGTTAGGAGTCATTGTGTCACACGTGGTAGAATGGGGCTGCTGAATCCAGAGAAACCGGTTGTAATGGCCAGCTTGTGTACAGAATTTTCCGTCCCTGGCCGATCTGAACCCCTCCGCGTAGAGCTGATGTTGGCTAATGTCAGCCAGCTAGCTGTGAGGTAGTTTGTATGTTGGACACGGGCAAATTGAGTGTGTATGATGAACCCATTTTACGGAATCCGACTTAAGAATGCGGATACTCCTTCACCTTGGAGAACTGAACACTCAATCACATAACGGAAATTGATGGCTTTTTGTGCGATCCGAGGTTTGCTGATGTGATTTTTCTCTGGTCACCCCTGTCAACAGGTATCTCGAGGGACAACTGGCACAAGCGCCGCAAGACCGGTGGCAAAAGGAAGCCCTACCACAAGAAGAGAAAGTATGAGTTGGGGCGCCCTCCTGCAAACACCAAAGTAAGAACGAGGCCCACGTGTTGTGCAAAATGCCATGTGTCTCATCAGGTTCTGTACAAATTCTTCATATGAGCAGTGTGGATGATGTAAACTTTACCTTAGGTAGGTTTGTTTTGGCCGTTTTGGTCAATGCTTTGGGCCTACCAATGCTAGGACTTTGTCATAGTTACACTGACACATTGCCATTCCGGAATGAGGCTGAGTGTTTGGAACTGTTTGGAATTCCATTTATTTCAGCGTTTATTCTGTAGTCTTGAGCAAGTGAAAATCCTTGTGTGTAGAAATGTAGTTTAAACTGGGGAAGTTGAGTCTTGATGGCTTTGCCTGCATGTATGGAACCGTGTGCCCTAAGTGAGTTGTGCTGCTTGTCCCAGATTGGTCCACGTCGCATCCACACGGTGAGAGTCCGTGGTGGGAATAAGAAGTACCGTGCTCTGAGGCTGGACGTGGGCAACTTCTCTTGGGGATCAGAGTGTGAGTACCTGAGTTTACTGTGCTGATGGACTGTTGGTTTGAAATGTGCGGCATTGTGGTTGCTTTTCAGTGTTAGGAATCGCTACACGAACTCATACTTGGGACAGAGGGCAACATGTTGGGGAAATCTAAAACAGTCTTTCTGTGAAGATAACTTTGTCCAGTTCTGCTACTGAGTGCAAGTGACGAGATTTAAGACTCTGAGGAAGACTAATGGAGATTTCCTGAGGTTTTGCCACCATGTTTTCCTAAACCATGTAACATAAATATGGAAGTTGTTTGCTTGCTGTTAATGCTGAACTAAGTGCTTGTGTGTTACATGTACGGAATCATAGAAAACAGATTTTCATGGAATATTTCTGTCATGCACATGGAAAATGGAGACAGCTGGACCTCAGCATCCCTCAGGATACATTTGTGAAATTAAATTTGTTTGCAGGCTGCACTCGTAAAACCAGGATCATTGATGTGGTGTACAATGCCTCCAACAATGAGCTGGTGAGAACGAAGACGCTGGTGAAGAACTGCATCGTCCTCATCGACAGCACCCCCTACAGGCAGTGGTATGAGGCTCACTACGCTACCCCCCTCGGCCGCAAGAAGGGCGCCAAGCTGGTACGTGCAGAGTGGGTTTGCCGTTGTAGACAGTGAGTTCCTCTGACAGAACTCGGATCATGTAATGAAATGATAATAAGTTGAATCTAAGTCTTTCTGTGAAGATAACTTTGTCCAGTTCTGCTACTGAATGCAAGTGGTGAGACTTACAACTCTGAGGAAGACTGAAAATTTCATAAAACATGGCGCTTAAGGGAACTTTTAATGTTACTTGTAATACAGAACATGCTGATGGCCAGATGGATGTAATTGGGGATATATTTGTATGACCAGTTTTCAGAGAAATGCATGTCAAAATTGCAGCCACGTTTTTGTACTTTAAACATGGGAAAGGGGATTGGTTAATTTCTCGTCTCCTGATTAGTTGACATCAAAACTTGTATTGTACCACTGTGATCAGTCTGCAAATATGCACCCATAGCTTTGGCCTTTAACCTTTGGGTTAGTCAGCCGTACGAGAAGCTCAGTGTGGCCGATATACCTTTTTTTGTTGTTTTAGACTCCTGAAGAGGAGGAGGTCCTGAACAAGAAAAGGTCGAAGAAGATCCAGAAGAAATTTGACGAGCGCAAAAAGAACTGCAAGATCAGCACCCTTCTGGAGGAGCAGTTCCAGCAGGGCAAACTGCTCGGTGAGTATCTCGCTGTACCAGGAAGTGGGGAAAGATCTGTCTTCAAGTGATGAAATCTTAATCCAGTTCTGCTACTGAAGCATCTGCGATGAGCCTTTATCCTTCTGATGAAGACCAGTTTTTGCTGTAATGTGGAGTAACGTGGCATATTGCTACCCTGTATTGAAAGTTGTTTGAAAATGGCTGCCCGCCAGTTTTGGATGGTAATGTGCAGTCCTAACATCTGGTGTTTCTCTCCCAGCCTGCATTGCCTCCAGACCTGGGCAGTGTGGCAGAGCTGACGGCTACGTCCTGGAAGGCAAGGAGCTGGAGTTCTACCTGAGGAAAATCAAGGCCAAGAAAGGCAAATAAATGTATAGAGCTGTTTGATACCACACCAATAAAAACCCAAATGCCCTCATTCTGTGCACTGTCATTTTTTTGTGTTAGTGAAGTCCACTGCCCTTGCGTTTGGTAAAAAAGAATGAGCTGTAACAGCTCTGCACTGTAAAGTGACTGGCTGGCCTTTTCCATTGGCTTTCCAATCTCATTCCGGTGCTAGATAAACCTCAGTTTGCAGAAGGGCTGGGCTAGATAACTGGCTCCTCCCTTTCGAAGGCTGAGAACAAGCTGTAAATGTCTGCCTCAACAGAAAGCGACTGCATCCAGAACAAGTACTTAAGTGTAATTTGACAGTACAATTCATTAAAATGTTTGAAGCAAGATGAAATTTGTTTTTCTTCAATTTGGGCTTGGGTGGATTTTTGAAAGTGAATTTGTGCTGCATTACAAAATATACGGAATGGCTCTACCTTAGGAGTGTGGAGACAGCAATATTCGCACAGCATATGGCTGTCTTTAATAAAAAATTGCACTTACAGTAAGTTAGACTTTATTGCAATTTTTACTTGAATTACAGGAGGATTGAGAAGGTTTGGCAGCTGTAAATGGTGCTGCTATAACTGGTTACAACCTCCAAAATTAAAACTCAAATGCAGCAATTTAACCTGATCATACCATCAGAGTATGTGCTGTGTATGTGTACAGTTACTTGAAGTGAGCACCTTGGTGTAGCTTTTGCAGTGAGAACTTCAGATTATAAATGGGTTGCACATTTTAATTTTCACAAGTTTGCAATCAGTGATTCAATATTCCTGATGTTGGTGCTGTAAGATTCTACCACATTTATGAATTGTCTGAGGATACATCCAGTTGAATAAACAGGTAATATTGCCTGTGTAGCCCCTGAAAATGTATTGGTTTCTGCTGTTTGAGTGTTATATAAGCACTTTAGGGGGGCTGCTCATTCAGGCGTCTGTCTGCAAGCTGTCGGAATGGGGGTCCACAGTGATGCTGATTTGGGCCTCCTCCCTCCTCTTCTGCTGCTCGGAGGCCTCCAGCCGTCTGGGCTTCTGCAGGGGCAGGAAGTTTGCCTCCTTCCCTTCCTTGTCGTCCTCGCTGTCCTCCTCGTTTATGCGCTCAGACAGCTCCCGGTCAGAGTTGACGCTGTCTCCGCGGAGACGCAGCAGCTGCAGCCCCCGGCCCCCCCGGGAGTAGTTCTTCAGGCTGGTGGCCGGGGAGGCGGCGACGGGCAGGTAGCGGCCCACCATGGGCGTCTGGATTCGGGGGGTCATGGGCGTCTCCACGGTCTGGTGCTGCGAGGGGTCCTCGCTCATCCTGCCGGAGCACCACAGGGCGTCACCCCCGGACCAGACATTCCAGGTACTGATACAGCCAGATTCCAGCAAGCCTTATGAACACATGCTGACATTTTGAAAAGGGGGGACTTCGGAATGCATTCCAAACCGCTCCCCACTTCCAAGTGCGTGCTGTGCTGGGCAAAGATTGGTGTTTGGAAGGTAGGTAGCAGTTTGGAATGCATGCCTCAGATCATCTGGCAGCACTCAATGCACAATGTTGCATTCATTCTTTATTAATTCATTCTTTTTCCCTTTAATGCTCAATTCCAAATCGTTGCTCAGGTCTGATTTTTTTTTGTGTGACATCATATTCTTTTTTTGAAATTGGCCCATATCAGATATCGGTGTGAATGGACCTCCATCCTGAGATGTCCTGCATGTTCATATAAACGACACGAAAATCCAGAAATAAATCAGGTGTCAAGTCATGTGACCTGCAGGCGACCTGCATGCAGGGGCTCGGATCAGAATCAAATCACTGACTTTTTACATCACTAACAAAATCTTACCTGAGCAACAATTCATGACTGGTGAGTCATGATTAAAGCCTGCAGTCTGAACATAGCATTAATGCTTCTGTTGCTAAGAAATGTTAGCGCAGAGAACTGATTTCTTGCCATCACCAAGCTGGCATACACCAAGGACACAGGCTCTCTGGTCTCCTTGCATCCGCCGATACTTTTATGCACCCCAATAATAAAACAAAAAATCTGGCATCTCATAGTCAAATGGCATCATGGCACACCATTGTCATGGTCTTGAGAAAAATGCTGTCACTGTACCTCATGTCAAAGGTGGAGCCCATAAAGGCAGGTTTGAGGGTCTCGGCGGCAGTGGCGACAGTGTAGGGCAGGGCGAAGACCTCCTCTGTCCAGTACTTGTCCTTCTCAGCTGGGGGCAAATTCTGATACATGTCGTCTACGGCCAGCATGGACACCTACACAACAGGCAGCAGTGTCACGTCTGACCGGTAGTGGCTATGTATCAGAGTGTGCAATAGCACAACAGTGGCACTGACCTGAATGTTTCGGTCAATCAGTTGGTTTGTTTCAAAATCGTCGTCATCCTCCCCAAATGGATTGATAATTTGCTCTCCTACCTAATGAAAAGAAACGTAATTTAATACCTGTCTACCTGTTAGAATCAATTCAGAAAACCAGCTTTTTTTTCCCACATAAGGCCCTTAATGCAGTTTGGGTCCTACCTTAAGCCAGCCAGCATAGAAGAAGAACTGCAGCAGAGTGAAAACGGGAACGTACATATCGAGGTTGTGACCTTTGTATCCCTTGGCGGGGTTAAGAAACTGCCGTCCAATCAGGCAGGAGGTAAAGAAGGAGTACACAGCAAGGGTGACCACCTGGAGTGCACACATAGTAGTGGTACATAGTATAAGTCATAGTTATCCCTTCAGTTGCATAGACTGTTGCTAGATACTTTTTAAAACTACTTCAACTCTCAAACAAAATATGACAACAGTTTTGAAGCTGTTCAAATGTTGCATCCCAGCCAAAATAAGAGGCAGGTGTGATGTTACCTGAGTGTACACCAATGGGATGCTGACCCAGTCATAGTGGAAGAGCATGCTGCACTTGGCCCTGTAGTTATTCAGTTCCTTTGGGAAGGCAAGAAAGCATCATTTGGTATTTAACAGACAGTGTGTCATGCACTTTCCTGGATAACACAATGATGAAACCCCCAACCTTTTTTTTTCTGAGCAAATTTAATTCATGTATAATTCAGAGGCAGTGATTGGGGTTCAGAGACAGGTTGCATGGGCCAAAGGTTTTAGATCATCTTTGTTTCTCTAAAACAAAGGTATTCTAAAAAAGTTCAAGCAAAACAGCCCATGGATTTGAAGATTTGTCCTAACAGTTTTGCATAAAAGAAAGTTACAAGAACAAACTACCATATACAAATAGATATATTGTTAAAATACATTCCTTCAATTCTTATGTGTCGAAATTTAGATAACTGAATATTTTATTTAAAATACCATAGTCAGTTTCCTGTATGTATTTTCAACAGTTTCATGGATGATAAAATATTTTATCTACATTTTTATATGTGCAATAGTCGCATATATATGCAATTTTGGATTGGAGCGCCAAACTGATTTTAATAAATGGTTATTAAACAGATATGTAGTATGGTGATATGTTACTGTTACCGATAATACATCCAATGGTTGATGGTTTACTCATTAGTGTACGAAATGCGTAACTTACGTCCATGAGCAGCCTCAGCGCTATGTCATCCCTCACGCGCCCCTCCTTGCGCGCCTGGGCCGCCAGGTTCGAAAACCACGTCAGGGGCATCCAGTATTTATTGAAGTCCGAATACAAACTATCCAATTTTTTATGCTCTTCCCGGGTCATAAACCCTGATTATCAAAACGGGCAAGGATAGATATATTTAAAATATAGTAACAGTTTTACATAATATTGTCAGCAAGGTGTACTTACTCAGGTAGTCAAGTTTTAACCGGTTGAAAGGTCTCCCAATTTTTAAGAGGGAATAAGCAAAAATAGAAATTATGCCTAATTTAGCCAGGTGCCACAGCTGCAAATAATGCCAAACTGCAAAAGCGGAGCTGACGTTTATATTAAATACGTACAGAGTTCGACATTAACAGAAACAATAAGTTTCTAAAAATTAAAAATATATCGATAAAATAAACCCATGGCCCTAGAGACAACACCGAGCTCCCCGTCTCAACTTTATTCCCTACTATATCAATAGTATAATTTAATTTCACCTGCTTCCACAACGTGGTCGAGCGTGGGAAAGCGTTTGCGCACGCGTGTGCTGATGGAGCGGAGGATGAGAACGGAGGACAGGTTTGCGTATCTCATTAGGGTGCGCCGCAGGATACGCCCTCTCTCATCCGGCCCGTGGACGTTTCCAGACACCACCATCATCAGGTTGTCCGGCAGAGGGAAGCTAGTGTACTGGCCCCACCATCGATTGAAGGCCAAGGTAACATAGAATCCTGAAACGAATACAAAGACAGTGACTGTTCTGGGATTGTTTAACACGCTTTATTTAATAATTCAGACACATAAGGCATGAAATTTATTTTCTTGTGCAGCCCACTTTCAAAATAGTTTTATTATTTGCAGATGTAGCTATACATTCATCATACATTTAAAAAAGCTTCATATCTGAAATGAATTTTCCCCCTCTCAGATATAATCAGACAGTAACATTGAGTCAAAGTAGGTATGTTTAGATGACCAATCATTAACCTGCCCACAACCAAGACAGATTATTAGTTAGATGCCTTACCAAGTACAAATGACATGGGAATAAGGTTGGTGAACTGGTCGCAGTAAATGGCGGTCTGCTCAAACAACTCCTGCTGTTGTGGGTTCAGAAAGAACCTGTAGTGTTTGCATTAAAGGAGAGCGTAGTATTATATACAGTGTAACATTCTTGCTTTCCCTTTTAAGAGATAACTGTGTAAAAGACACAAGGATATTGTGGGGCAACAGTACGGTACCTGTAAGTAATACTGAAGAAGCTGTAGAGCATGCCAAAGACCAAGAATTCTTTGTAGAGCAGCTTGTAGATGCTCCCTTTCCACCTGATAAGTAGCTTTGAGAAGCCAGTGAACCTGGCATCTGCCACCTCAAGCGTGTAAGACACAGTCATGGCACACAGGACAACGTACAGGAAGAGAAAATTCCTGAGAGAGAAATAAACCAAAATAAATTTATTTTTGTACGGCCTCATCTGCCACCTGACTGCCGGTTTATTGTCCAAGTTTCTGTATAGTTTACAACAATTTTTTTTTTCCAAAACATGGACATATAGATGGTATAGGAGGGCTAAACTGCATTGTTTCTTTGATTTACCAACAATCGATACTCAATCAGTTCGATGCCCATTGTTTCCTTTCCTATAGGAAGTGCTGTAATTTTTCCATAGCATCCCCCTTATTTTAAAAGCATCTAATCACCAAAAGTATAGAGCCTTTCATTTTGTGCAAACAGCATGGAATGTTTTTCATAAATGCTAATGTGTCTTCCAGAGCATCACGTGGAAGAGAGCCCACCCAGGCTAAAAAGAAGGTATGGACCGTATGGACCCCTTGGTAAGATTTCTCCTACCTGTCAGACTGCTGTCCGCCTCCCGGTCTCCCCTCTTTCCCAGGCTTGAGAAAGGTAACGCTTTTCTTACTTCTCTTTTTATTTCTGTGTCTGATCCCTCTCATACATCAGTCTGATTTATGGGTGTGAATGTTGTAAAGGTGATGGGACTTTCATTGGCTGCTAGGTATGGGAAACCACACTGGGCAGGTCTTGAAAGTGTGGGGTGGCAGGGGGTGAGTTGTCCTTGACCCAGGATGACAGAGCATCATTACTGAAGTGTTTGGAGAGATATCTGCCTGTCAAAACAGCCACAGCTTTGACACTGAAAAACACGATCAGGGTTTGAGACCAGGGTCAGAAAGAAACCACCTTTGAGTCACCTGCAAAAAGGTAAAGGCAGTGTCCTGTCATGTGATCAAACTGTGTGTTGCCCCTGGAACTTCACTTGAATTTGCAATGAAAGGACAGGGCCTTGAACATAAAATGAGCTGGGTTTGAAATTAATCTGTTTGAATAGAGATGTCATGGATTCTCCTGTGATACAATTTCTGAGCAACTTAACAACAGAGCAGTGTTGAGGTTCTAATGTAAATACTTCCTCTTTTACTGTAGTTCACAGAAACCCATAGTTGACACTGCTTACAGTGAATATTCTCACCAGGCCAAAGCTACAGCATATTTGAATCTGGCCAGAGACATGATATATTGATGCTGTGATTGTGTAAGTGAGCACTCGGGTGTACTACCATGTGTGTGACTCTGTCATGGTTCTGATACAAAGTCTGATTGTATTTGTTTTAGCTCAGCTCTGAGGATGCTATTGCATGTAATCATCTGTGGCCTTGTGAATTTTGGTCACTAGTAGCACAATGCTTTCTTTTTACATTAGTGGAACTGCAGCCCTGCAGTGCTTCTAGTTATGTAACATATAACTAGCCTCAAGAGGTTGATCGCCCTTTTTGAAAATCTTATGTATGTCAATATGTGGATGGTAAAACATGATATCCAAAAATGAGACATATTATTTCAATGTATGTAACAATACAATGTTTACAATATATTCTACAATACATTCACAAAGTTTCACAAATGATGCTGTGAGTAGTTTAGATATAATACAATATGTACAAAGATTTCTAATACTAGTTATTTGTAAGAGACTGAGTATACATAACTATGAAGTGACAAAAATACTATGAAATATTGATGATACAGTTTCAATCAGATCTTGCGCAAGGTCTGTGTGTGGTTTTGCTTCATATTTGAGGAAGTAAAGTTATGTTCCATGGAGTGAAAATCAAGCTGTCACTATTTATGGAATTCTAAGAGTTATTTATGCCCCCTTAAATAAATATAGGTGGTTGTAATTCACAGAAATCACAGATAGTGGCAGAGGATCCAGTCTGGGGCATCATCTGAGAGTAGGAACAGCATGAGAGGATATGGTCTTTTACCAGTCTGAAAACAGGAAGGATTCAGTGCTGACAAAAATATTTTATAGCTAAAGGCCTCCCTCCTTGGAGCGGATCCTTATAAAAAAATATGTATCTGATCCTGGGTTGTTCCCATTTCCCATGAGATAATCTCTACCCCTCAGAATCACGTCATGCTGAAACTGAATCTGTTTTTAGGCTTTTTTTTTCCTGGTTCGTCGCCCACTCCGGCAGAGCTATATTTGGCTCTATCTTGTAAAAACCAGCAGAAATATTACAGTCCGCCTGCTGACTGATCTCTTGCTTTGTCTAATGCCAGCAATATAGAGACGATGGTTCAATGCAATACTGACTTTAAATTCAGAATCAAGTGAAAATATTAGGCGAGGACATGTATGTAAGGGATGTATTTTGTAGTTTATTTGTTAAATTTTGTCACTTGTCAGTCCTATTCTTTCTAGCTTTTGGTTTCTGTTCTTACACATCCAATGAGTAAAAAAGCTACTTGTCATCCTTTGTGAGCAGTCACATGTTTTGGTGTCTTGACAAATATATTCACTTCAGTTAATTCCATTGACTTGAAATGAACACAACAGGCCTGTTGTCACTGGCATCTTAATTAAAGGTTGTTTGTAACTGATTACATTAATTAGAATAGAAATAATTCCACATATTTATAATTCACACTTCAACGTGACCTAACTGCATCAACCTCTGTGCATTGTGTGACAGTTATTTGGTTTTCGTTGCTATTTTTAGTAGTAGCACAGTGCCAGTTTTGTTGGATTTTTACTTCCTTTCCATTTACAAGAAATGTATTTGGAGTGTTTTTGCAGACAGTGAACACCAGGGGGCTCTCAAGCTCCAAAGTGGTCATTCCTGTCCTGATCCCAACGCACAGAGACTTCAGGAAGTGCTGCCCACAGCCCAGTTCCGCTCATTTAAGACACAGGTCCTCGCCATGTTTTTCTAACGTTCCTTCAGCGTAAGAGCATTGTTCCCGTGGGCTGGGCTGCCCAGATATAATCACAAGGGTACAGATAAGGGAATAAATTTGCATCGCAACATTCTAGTGTTGTGATCCAAAATATTCCTTTTCACATGTAATGTTTTGAAATACCCTGATTTGCTCATATAACCTTGAATACAGAGACAGTACAAACTGCAGCTCACTTTGAAAACCTGGGTATAGAGCTTTGGCCCTGAATGTAAAATGCCCTTCTCACTTAAACACGACATTCTTCCAATGTCATGGCATTGCTAAGTGTCAGCTGGGATGACTTTGACTTCCATCAGCGACAAATGTCGCTTAGACAAATGTCAAAATAGCAGTGAATGTAGCCTCCTTTGCGGCAGGCTGTTTTTGACAGGTTAGATGGTGCTGGAAGTAAGGGACAAACCCCTATTATTTCAGTCTCCATTATCGCCGCTAAATGCCTGTAATGCTGTCCACTCCCAGCAACTCATGCCTTTGGCCAGGTAGGGAAGTCACCTGACTGCCTGTCTTTGGGGCCCTGGCATTTGGGTGGGCAAAGCCAGACCCAATCTGCACAGTGATGGGAAAAGGCACCCTGAGAGAGGCCCTTTATGAAGGGACAGAGGGGGCACAGACACAGAGACTGAGCGGCAGCCGGATCACTGTTACAGACAAACAATGGCAGGTTTTCATGGGAAGGCTCAGCTCTAGCGGGTCTCTACCTGCTAGAAATACCCACTGGGCTCTGGGCAGTTTGTGCTCTAAAGCACTGATCTGGGATCAGCTAACCCAAACCTAATACTAGTGATGGCAGAGTAGGGGATTCGTGAGCCTTAGAATGGGGAGTTATTGTATGCAATCAGTCACTGATTTCCCTGTGAAAAGTCTTTTCATTGTTTCAAACAAGACAGTTATTGACAGCTGTCACTCCAACCTCTATTATGAAGGTTGACTTGCAATTGTTAATGCTAACCCTGTGCTAACACAGAGTTTGCAAAGGGATCCAGGCCCTCCCCCTCTCTAAACACAACCATGCAGATTCCATGGGCCAGACAGGACCTCACACTCAGGAAAAGATCAATATGCTGCTCGCATGGTGAAAATACGTTTGGTTGCTTTAAACCAAAGTCCAGTTATGCTAAGCTTCTGAGTGCATTTGTGTGCACCTGGTTACCTTTAAATACACACCAGGAGGATAGTGTTCTTATACCGATTAATGAGTCCAGTGTCCGTGCAACCCGGTTCAGTTGTATTGCTTCCACTGTGATGAGAAGCTCAGAGAACCAGTTCCAATGCTAGTAACCCAATGCTGTAATTATTAACTCTCAAATCAGGTGAAATCAGAGCTGAGCTTCCTCCCGGCAGGCTCTGAGCTTCTGCAGCATATTCCCAGGGAACAGGAGAGTACGGGTACAGGATGGCTGCTGAAGCCATTAAAAAGATCCTGGGCTATTGTACTCTTTGAGTCATTTCCTTGTCCCACGGCTCATGTTTGCCATAGTGGTGTACACCATTTTTGAAAATAAAGTTATTAATTATTCCAGAATAATTTCAGGAAATCCTCACACTGCGGTTCATTGAAATTGCTCGACTCATCAACTCATCACAACAAACAGGTATGGTTTGGATCAAAGCATTTATTTGTCTCCCCTTTCACAATATGAATATACAAATATCAAATTAATATTTATTCCACAAACTGAACATATAACCAGTGTTTGGGTATCTTTAAGGAGATCAGTGCTTTCCATAAGCAGTAGTCAGTTACTGAGGCTTATTATGCATATTAACATCTTTCCATGTTTTAGTTATTGCATTTATATTGCATTTACATTTATTCAGAAAATTATCAATTTCTTCTCTTGCTATTGCCACACAGTATACACAATTTAAACAGTCTAACATGCTTCAACTGTCTACCTGTTTAGGTCGGACCACATATGGAGCTCCCTTGTTATTATATGCTGTTGTTGAAATCCATATTTAGACAGCGAAGGATGTTACAAAGGCTCTGTGGCAGAACATTTTTTAAGAAGTATTTAAGAACAACTTTACATCTGTATAGCAATACAGCGTTAGATAAGGTTGTGGTATCAGGGAGCAGTGTAGTCATACTATGAAGACACAGCTGTGGAAGTTATGAAAGAAATTTATATTTTACAGTTATATTGCTACACTTTACAGTTGTATTTTGCTACTTCAAAAGATAAACTTTTCCCTCTCACTGACACAGGGTATAAACATTCTTTCACGTGTCTACTGAAATGCAAATGCATGGCTTTCCATGCTGAATCTTCAATGGAAGCGAAAGGATGGACCACAATGGACCCTTGTGTGCGACAATGCACCTCGGTTATTTTTAAGTTCCAGGAACTTCCACACCTTCCCCCCGGAGTCAAATCAGCTTACAAAACGCTGCCCGAGTGTAACATGCGGTTAAATGCAGAGTCAATGAAGCACTCAGCCACCTCTTTTTCGGGAGGTCATAGTGGCTGTTTGGGCCACAGAGGTGCTGTGAGGTCCTGGAAGTTCTGATTTGTCCCTGTCCAGGAGCTTGTGCGCTTGCATCCCAGACGGCTGCTTATCTCCATCAATGTTTTCCGCCTGGCTCCTACAGCGGAGCCAATCTGATTGGTCGCAGAGATGCTATCTGAAGTAAGCAGCCTTTGACAATCAGCTTCCTTCCAATGTGTGTGACTGTGTGCCCTGAGCCTACGGATTCTGCATTAAAACAGCATTCCTCCTCTGATAGGATGAGCTAAAATCACCTCAATCCATATTTTTGTGGCTATAAATATTTACATTTAGGGTTATGATGATGTCGTGCTTGCTAATGTATGATCTTTCATACTGCATATTCAGGTAGCACATATTATCAACCACTGAATACCACAAAGAAAATGTCTTGACTTAAAGCACATGAAAAGGCTGTGTATCCAAACAGGTCTTAGATATAACTATGTATATTATGGTGAGCAAAGTGGTTACACCCAGAACAGAGAAAATAGTGATTTGTATTTTCCTTTTTCATTATCTTCGTGACTTGAAAAAGAACGTTAGTGTACTTTAGACTATGACTTAATAACCCTGGAATGTTAATGATTCATTACTTACTATTACTATAAAGCAACAAAAAGTGTAAGGCTAACTCAATTTAGCATGACACTGAATTGCTTAATATGACAGGTATGCTTTTTAAAAGCTTCAGTTCTTTGGGATAAAAATAACCCTATTGATTGTTTACTCTTTATATTTGAAAAAAAAAACATGTTCTAATGAAATCACTAAAGGTTCCCTTCACTCACATCTCACAGATATCACCAGCTATTCACCAACTGAATGGCATTTGCTCATGTGGTTGCCTTAATGCACTTAAAGGCAAGTCAATTCATCAAAAATTAAATCATTTTGCTAAGCACACACACAGAACGAATATGGGACATTGCCATGGCAACAGGTCAAACGAGAATGAAAACTTTCTATGGACATGGTAAATATTTAGATGGTAACAAGCTAGTTAAGTGCTTAGACTAACAAAAGACGACCAGTGTTCAAACTCACAAACTGCATTCCATTTTAAATATGTTTGTATGGGAAGCATGCAGCTGTCATAAAACATTTTGTGATGTAAAAAGTTTAATATAGTTCACGGTTTATTGGTAAACAACATAAATATTTCCCAGTGACGCACTTCCAGGATCATATATTCGGAAATATATGAATTACGTCCATCCATAATTTTTGCTTAAACGGACACATTAAGAAATCCACTGAGAATCTGTAATCCATAAAATCTTCAGGAGACAGACTGCTCACGGTGGCAGACGTGTTCTTTAGACGGAACCGTGGCGTTCCAGGGTGCCAAAGCGGGTCTCAGTGATCGCATTTGTGACAGACAGGGCCCGCGGCTGCAGCCATCATCAGGACAGGTCCACACTCTCGTACTCCCCCTGATCTGAGTCCTCCAGGCTCAGGCCCGGCACCAGGCTGTAGTACTCTGTGGACTGTGTGAGGTAGGCCTTCTCCCGGTCGGCGGAGTCCTTCATGACCTCAGTGACGCTCACCGTCTCTGGGTCAGCCCGGTCGTCCTCCTCCGAAGCATCCGGGCCTTCCTGGAGCTCTGGGTTGGCGCCCGCCGGGGCGTCCTGCGAGGCCGGCGGTGCCAGGGAGTCGGCGGAGCCCAGCCTGACCTCGACCTCCTCGTAGAGGTCACGGCTACTGCTCAGTAGGTCGGAGGAGGGCCGCAGCATCAGCTGGTTCTTCAGCAGCGCGTCCCTCCTGCCGCTGCCCGGCGACTCCGTCTGGCAGGGCTTGGGTCGGTTCGGCCGCCGGTCCCGGTCCGAGCCGTTGTGCTGCGTAGTGACCACCTCGGGGGCCCACTTGGCCGGGCGGAAGCTGCCCTCCTTCCTCTTCCTCTTCCGGCCGCAGCACCAGCACAGCACCAGGGCGAGGATGAGGAGCAGGGGCAGCAGGATGAAGAGGGCGGTCAGGCCGGGGGACTGGCACACCTCGCTGGGCGGCACCGTCCACACGCTCCTGCCGGCAAGCCCGACGGGTGAGGCGCAGGTCAGGTTTCCCACAACGTCCTGCCAGCTGCTGCTGCCGTTCCCCCGGTCAGCGTGAAGCCGAGGCCTCTGCAGCTCCTCCACCAGAGGGCAGGCGCAGGCCCACGGGTTGTTGGAGAGCTCCAGATGCTCAAGGCTCGCCTTGAACACGCTCCGCGGGAGGATCTGCAGGCGGTTAGAGTCCAGCCACAGCTCCCGGATAAGGCCGGAGCCCTGCAGGAAGTCCCCCGGCAGCCTCTCCAGGAGGTTCCCCCTCAAGTCCAGCAGCCTGAGGCTGGAGGCGTCCGACAGGAAGTGCTTGGGCAGCCCCCTCAGCTCGTTACCACCCAGGTACAGCTCCCGCAGTGAGGGGGGGGAGGCGGAGGCACCCAGGACGTGGGTGATGTTACAGTCAGACAGGTCCAGCACCTCCAGGCTGCTCAGGTCAGAGAACACCCCCCACTCCACACGGCCCAGAGAGGAGCCGGAGTAGTTGAGGCAGCAGGACTCGGGGGGTGCCTCAGGGGGGAAGCGGGTCAGAAAGGTGGCCTTCGGACACTCGCACCCTGCTGCCTCTCTACCCATCACAGCCAACAGGAAACTCCAGAGAAGCACAAGCCCTGAGCAGTGACAGACAGGAAGGAGAAACTTTCTTAAAATATATTCGTAACCATCGCTGGAAATTTTTAACATCACAGTCATTCAAAAGCACAGTTTAAACAGTGAGCTAACTGGAAATTCCCTAAAAACTCTGCGTATCACAGTGTAGCACTGCAAGAAGAGTGGAGAGTATGATCATAGTTATTTAAGCATGAACAGCACGATCTCCTCAAAAGGAGTAATCTGATGCTGGTGCTGACTCGAAAAATGATTTGTTAGGATTTAAAAATGAAGACTTAACAAATAACACATGAAAATGCTGGCCAATCAACTCACAAAGACAAACACAGGGCTTCAGTTATGTAATCTCCTCTAACAATAAAAATGACTTACGGCACTCAGATACCCAAAAAAAGACTAGTGCTGCTGTATGTTTTAATTGCCTGGCAGAACTGTGGGAAACTGGCCTACTTTCAGTGGCTCAGCGTTGGCTGCGCATTGCCACTGCGCTCCTAATCTTTCCTATTGTGCCAGTCATTCAGACAGCACCAGGCCCCCGTCACTCTGTCCGTACCTCCTCCTATAATTACTCCACCAGTCCCACTGCAGGTGTAAATAAGCCCCGGCGCCTAGCAACCATGAGCAGGCCCCCACGCTTGTTGTGCCTTACCAGGGGGATCACCATGGGGATGCTGGGTGCTTGGCGTCACGGCAACCCACCTGCAGGTGACTACACCCGTAGATGTAGACCTACTAGATTGGATTCACCCGCTGACAGCTGAACAGTGAAATGGATGGCAGTAGGTGTCAGACAGGAAATGCCCTTTAATTCTACAACAGAGGCTGCCCCGGACAGACTGTTGGATCCAGTTCAGTAATGCTTTGCGGTCTTTAGCTGTGTATGAACCTACGTATTACAGCATATTCACTGGTCCATGAAACACCGGTCATAGAACATGCACTAAGAAATTAGACATTTAAAATGCAACTGTATTTAGTTTGGAGTTTCAGCATGGAGTAGTGGTCCAGGCCTAGTCTTGCGAAAGTTTTGAGCTCAGGTCCTTGTAGCCTTGAGCAGGGATCTGGGTTTGAACTGTAAAATTCTCCTTTATAAAAGGTTAATAAGCAAAAGCAGGGACTGATGGAGAAACATGCTGTATATGCTGTACGTGGTCTAAACCTACACTGCACAATGACAGCGGCCATCTCCAAACAGCCCTGGTTCAGCAGAGGTTCAGAGGTCTCCAAGCTCCCAGTCCTGCAGCCCAAAATCACGTCAAACGTGGTTCCTCAGACCCAATCATAACATGCAGAAAGCAAACTGAGAAGAGTGAGAGAGCGAGGAGGGTCTTCCCTCCCCCCTCAGTACAGAAGGCAGCTTTATGGAAATGTGCTGGGAGAGCTCTGTCAGCTCGGAGCTGGGAGACAATCGGCCGCTGCTCACAGGGCTCTGTCAGCTCGGAGCTGGGAGAGAATCCACCGCTGCTCAGAGGGCTCTGTCAGCTTGGAGCTGGGAGAGAATCCGCCGCTGCTCAAAGGGCTCTGTCAGCTCGGAGCTGGGGAGAGAATGGCCCTGCTCAGAGAGCTCTGTCAGCTCGGAGCTGGGAGAGAATGGCCCTGCTCGGAGCTGGGAGAGAATGGCCCTGCTCAGAGAGCTCTGTCAGCTTGGAGCTGGCAGAGAATCCGCCGCTGCTCAGAGGGCTCTGTCCGCTCGGAGCTGGGAGAGAATGGCCCTGCTCGGAGCTGGGAGAGAATGGCCCTGCTCAGGACAGCCAGCTCACTCCACTTCCTCTCTGCACTGGGTACTCTGACGTCCTGCTTCCTCCATGTCCACAATGCTGAATGTATAAACAGCACCACTGGAATGTGCTTATACTTCCAAACTGAATGGAAGGCCAACAGGAACACCAGCCAGGAGGGCACAAACACACACATCTCACACAAACACACACTCATACAAACACACACACACACACACACACACACACAAACACACACATCTCACACAAACACACACTCATACAAACACACACACACACACACATCTCACACAAACACACACTCATACAAACACACACACACACACACACACACACACACAAACACACACATCTCACACAAACACACACTCATACAAACACACATTCACACCCACCTACACACACACACACACACACACACACACACACACACACTCAGTCTAAGCTGGCTCTTTGTCAGTGGTTTATCTGGATCAGTTGATAGTAGGTGTCGCATGCACAGGGGAAAAACGACCGGTAACAAATGCAGGACGGAAGAAAATAAACCGCTCCATTGTTTTACAATCTACAATCTAATAGGCTCCTCTCTCGTCTGGCTGTGGGTATTTGGGGGTTGGGTCGAATTTCAGGAGCTAATAGGATGTACAGCACTTCCTTATGCCTTCACTGCAATAATCATTTTAAAGTCAGGGCTACATTTTGCATTATGCATTTGCTTTATATTCAAATAAAATAATCAAAAAGCTGTTGTAAGTTAAAGACGAAGCAATACAACCTTGCAATGTTTGCTTTTCACAGATAAGGCCGAGCTGCTTGGGCTTTCATTGGTCAATAAATCACAGCTTAGGGCCGAGTCTCCAAGGGCAACAAATGAAATCAAATGCTTATATGATTCACTGTTTATTCATAGCCTGCACGCCTATCTGCCTGTGGACGAGAGTGACAAAAGTTTCAGGAAGCACGAAACTGCAGCAACATCCTGCTCTCGCAGACTTCCACTCCGGGCACATGAGGACCCCGGGGTGATACGCGTTAAATGTTCGCAACAGAGCGGGAGCTGGGCGCGGAATGCGGACTGTTGAAAATTCACATCACAAAGACATGCAAACGTACCATCTCGTACGGGTCGTGGCAAAAAAAATGTACCTTCTGGTGTGTACAGTGGAAAATTGGCCAGGCCTTTTCCAAGTACAGCGATGATCTCATTCTGAAACAATGCGAACTGTTATACACCCTGATCTCGGCGATGTTTTTTCTCTCTCCCGCATAACAAGTTTATCTTTCTTAACACTTTTTTTCCGTGCAAGAATATTGCCCGACTGAATAACTACATAATCTACACTTATGAAGCTGGTGTATGCCTTGCCTCAACAAAAGTTAGATATGGCAACCACGTACTCTAAATCCAATATATTCATAGATAAAATTGTTATTAGTTGTCAATTTATGATGCATCTTTTCATAAACCTAAATTGTTGACCTCACAGCGGTAAAACAAATCCCAGAGAAAGCGGTTTGGCGTAGTTGCACTGTATTGCAGCGACCTGAAACAGACTGACAAGTAACTTGCGTTGCCGTTAACCGCGTACCCGCGTTAAAACAAATTAAGGAAACAAGCTGTGATTGAACAATTACATCGCAGCCATCATAAATAACACACCCATACGTGAGGAAATCACACTTCGTCAATTAAATACGAACTCAGTCGTCCTGTCTGTCCTGTTACACGGAATCGTTGATTTATTGATGCGCTTACCTTCAGATAACATGGTTGTAACCTGTTGCTTTCTCTCTCGCAGCGGTCCGTTGGGGGAGAAACGGGAGGCGATTCGCTGAAACCGCTGGCGGAGCGCAAGGCTCAGGCGAGTAGCCCATGCTTCATCATGTCAAAATCCCACCGCCCCCACGCCACGGGCGTGTCCCTCCGCGATACAACTCCGAGCGGAATGTGGACGGGCCGCTTCCTTGTTTGCTGCGCCTGTGTCGGTGTGAGTGTTTCCCAAACAATACCTGCGCATGTTTGTTGACGGGTTAAAAGGAACGAAAGCACAAACTACTGATCAGGCACTTCGGCAAACGTACCGTATTGCTGTGGTTGAGCAAAATTCATTTCTTATCAAACAGATGTGATTTTATTCAAAGACCTCATTGTTGGGCATGGATCGGAAACTTCATTTAACAGTGGAACACCCTCGATATAAACCAATTTTAACCAATATGAACGTAACTCTAACTCAGTCATACCAGACACATTTTAAATAGAATTTAACCAATTAAATCAGATGATAGTTGTAATTTAACAAAGGCTACTTATTTTAATAACTAGTTGTAAATCGCTTGTTTTGGATGACCAATACTATACATAACATAAGACTAATAAAAGTTGTGAAATTTGCTGACCGCGTAGTTTTTGATAGACACATACAATGTTTATTCATCCACCGGTTAACCGCAGCATTTTAACATCATCCCATTAATGCAGGTCAACATCAGTCTGATATCCCTTCTAGGTTTACCGCATTTGCGTGCTGTTACATTTGAAACATCAACTATATTTATCTAAATTAAACATAACAGGATACGCAACAAGTGTAAACCAAATACAAATACATCTTATATTAAGTTCGTGGTTTTTGTTATTGGAATTATTCAGAAAAAAAAAAGCTTCAGCACGTCAGTCTTTCATTCATTGGCTTGTGGGTTCTCAGCCTGGGTGGGAAATGGCTCTTATATGATTAGTCCAATAAATACCCAGGAAATTTCTTTTGGCCACCTCCACGCACACCCGAAACTCCAAATAATTCGCTTTCTCACTTTCCCTAGGAATCAATGTCATGTTTCTTTAACAGCTGACATTATATTTTTAATGGGGCTTTCCAATTTACATAAACAGTAAATATAAAACAGGCACAAATATCCTCACAAATTTTTAGTGTTTTAATTAGCTTCGTGAGCGGCGAAAGAGTACAAAGAGAATTTCAACAAGGACAAGCCATTATAAACGGGTCCAGGTAACTTACTATCAGTATTATTTACTAATGTCGTATAGCATAATTAGACATTTTTAAAAACAAGTCTCTTAACCTCTACAATAATGAAAATACAGATAAATATTACATAAAGCTTGACCTTGTTCCTTTTTTTTCTTTCTGTGGTCTACATTAATACATATCTGGTATATACCTGTCTTCAGTCAGTTCACCAAAGTAAAAACTGTGACATTTTTTCAAATATTTAACGTACTCACGACCCTTGACAATGAACCACCCCAGTCTAACTCACTTACGTTTCTGTATGCTTTGTTACAGCGCCCTCTAGCGGTTACATTTTGCACAAGCGGGAACGTCTTCAGAGCCAATCCAATCAGAAGCGGCTAATGCATGCCTGTTGCAAATGCTGAATTTACGTCTTTACAGGCGAGTCTTTATCACGTTGCTACATTTCATTTTAATTGTTTTATATAGGCTGTGTGTAATCTTAACACCCATGTATGAAATAATATCATTATTATTATTATAATTATTATTAAATTAAATATTATTAAATATTATTAATATAATTATTAATTATTATTATTATTTATAGTACAGCACATTTACAGACACTATTTCTTAAATTCGTTTCATTTGATTTTAGAACGATAATTATTATTAGTATAGAGCCCTAAGCCATTTCTATATTAACCATGACTTATAGGTTCAGTGGCATTGATTCCCGCAAGGCAACAGATTCAACAGAATAACAGCACAAGTAAGGATTACTTATGCTTATTTTATTCAGAAGTATTCATACTTAAGTGCTACAAATCAACAGAAACACAGCTTCACCATTTCGGCAACTCGGCGACAGACAATATAATACTGTGACCCTTCTAGGTATCCATGACACCATATTAGGTACTGTCGCATTTGAATGTCAAAAGGATTTGCATGGTCCGGCTCAGGGTCCCATTTACTTTAATAGTATGGGATGGCGAGAAGGGACAGAAAGGATTACTGACACTGTGATAACGTATTTACTCTCACCGGTAAAGTGTAGAAGTCGTTATTTCAATTAAAATCCACTAGGTGGCACTGTTTGAAAAGAATATGCAGTATTACGCTCATCTGTCCTGTTTTATTTCAGTGTCAGTTAAGTTAGGTATGTTGGGGCTATTTATTTTTTTTTTTTTAGATTTTTGAGGAGATTCATGTTGTTCCAAACAACCACAGCCATTCCATTTACTTTTTGTAAGATGAGGAAATAACCTTACATTAGGAACACTTACAAAGGTATAATACATGTTACTTAAAATGTCTATAAAACCCAGTGCTTAAAAGAAATTGGATGAAACAAGCTACTATTTTCATTTTCTTTCTTCTTCTTCTTCCTTTTTACTGTGCCTATGCCTGTGCCTGTGCCTATGCACAGATGTTTTACATAATTTATGGGGCACACAATAATTATTTGCTGAAGTCAAACTTTCTGAAGATTTCTGGATATTATACAGGATTCCAGAATCTATAAATGTGGAGAAAAGTCTGACATTTTGCAGACAGCATTAAAATGTAATTATTTAGGTCATACATACTGTGACTGGCTTCTTGCTTTAAACAGTTACGCATTTTCCTTGGTGAGTCATCAGGATGAACAGAAATGTTTTGATCTGTATTCCCATTTAAGAAAAAATTAAAGGGAGGAACAGATTACATTATGGAATGGGCTTTTATTCTTTTTAAAAAGAACTTGAAAATACATGAACAGTTCAGAATAACTGTTTTAAACAAACTGTACATTTTATACATGTAGAAATTGATTTGAATGTTTCTGGATTGCTGTCTGACTTTAACCTCACTCTCCCCCAACCACAGCTGTGCAAAAAACAAAAACCGGCATGCAACAGAAAAGAAAAAAAAAAAAAAAAACTGCTTCAGCACCTGCAATAGTGAGCAAAATATCTCTTTTCAACAAGAAAACAATAAAGCCAAATGATATATTTTCAGCGTGTATACGTGTAGTTGTTGCGGAAACAGCGGAGAGAGACAGGCATGGTTTTGAAACGGTAAGGAGGAAGGAAGAAAGGTAACACTGTTGGGCTTGCAGGAGCGAGAGGCGGGGCATGGGTGTGTCGAACCCGGGGCCTCATGTTTCCGTGTACACAGAGGAGATCTGACTCAGGCAGCGGTCAAACCCGCCCACCTGGAAGAAGACGCTCTCCTCTGGGCTGGGGGAGAACTCCTGCCCTGCCCCAACATGGATGTCCTGGACCATGCCGAACCCTGCAGAAGGTGAGAACCTGATGAGGACCTGGAGGGGGTCTGCAGAAAATCAGTGTCTTTTTGTGGGGGGGAAAGTTAAGTAAGTGTTTTTTTGTGAAATTAAGTCGGACAGACTTATCTAATAATGTCCTACTAGCTTTACGTAAAGTCCGACTCAATGTTAAACTCAAACCTTTTACAAGAGTATACAGGTCTGCTGGTGAATTTGCCAGACAAAAAGCTAGCCCTAATATTTTTACAAGACGTCTAATTATGAGTTTGACTTGGAGGCAAGTCAAGACTAATGCATCCCAAAAGTGACACAAAGCTTCCTATAAAGATAAGCTCATCGTGTACACTGCAAATGACAGTTTACGGTTATTAGCATCACTTTTCATTTGCTCAGAAATGTTTTAAAACAAGGTACATCTGTGAGCAACAGTAAAAAATTCCATTAAGGCAATCCTAAAGTCTGACAACATCAAAAAAACATCTAGGAATCTAGGAATCGGTGTGGGATTTAAGTTCATTTTTCATTGCAATAGCTAGCTTCAGCAACTCAACTGATGGGTTTCACAGACTCAGAAATATTCCATCCTTCAACCCTGTAACAGATCAGACAACTAGCTGCAAGTCAGTGCCCTGGCTGAAGTCCAGTCCTCTTGCTACAGGTCATCCCCCCAGATGCAGATTATAGATATGGCTACATTACAGCCCCCTTGCAGCAGATTAGCGCACTGACTACATTTTAGACCCTATAGCTACAGGTCATCCCCTAAGCTACAGATCAGTACCCTGTCTACACTTCAGTCTAGCTACAGGTCAGTCCACAAAGTACAGAACAGTAACCTGGCTACATTTTACTCCCCCTAGCTACAGGTCATCCCCCAAACTACAGATCAGTACCCTGCCTACGTTTTCTTCCCCTAGCTACAGATCACCGCCCCCCCAAACTACAGATCAATTCCCCGGCTACATTTTGTCCCCTGGCTACAGGTCAGTGCCCTGGCGGCAGAGCTGTTTTTCTGTGAGATCAGTCATGTTGTTTAACACATCCTCAGCAGACAGTGGCTCCTGAGTGCTGGACGTCCTTCACAGGCTGGCCCTGTCTGCTTTTGCAGTGTAACCTTTTCCTGTGCCCAGTGATCCCACCCAGCTTGCTCATATCCGGGCCCGTGGCCAATACGCCTGCGCTGCGCTGCAGATCCTCATTTAAAAACGTAATGGAGTGAGATGCAGCACAACACGGCAAGCTCAGGTAGATGGAGGACAGACAGAAACCCTGCGGGAGGGCATAACACCGAGCGGGAAGACAACAGAGAAGTGGGCCTGACACAGAATAACATGAATAACAAGGGTACGAGCTTCACTCGCTGGTATCCGCTTTGAAAGGGGCTCATTTTTTTTTTTGCTTTCCCAGCTGAGCTGGAGAGGGCAGCCATTTCTGTGATGCTGAGAGGATGCTGGACCCACCTTCAGTGGAGCCGGCGGAGGAGGTCACAGCGTACCCGTTGGGCCGGTGCTGGTTAAAGCAGTGAGAGTCCTGGGGTATGTGGACATCGCTGACCCCCGGCTCCATTCTGTAACTATCTCTGTAATGGAAGCAGCTCTGAAAGCTACCCTGGTAGCCTGCTAAAACAGAGCCAAAGAGAAAGAGAAAGGGGGAGACACACACACATACACACACACACACACACACACACACACACACACACAGACAGAGGCAGTGAGCGAGGGAGAGGGAGTGAGAGAGAGAAGAAAAACAGAAAAAGATAATCACATTACTTTGGCTTAATTTGAAACCCCGATGCTGGCAATGACGATTTAATTGTTTTAGCTGTTCGAAATGTTTAGATTTGACAGACTGTCATTCATTTTACATGCAGGGCTCAGTCAGTCTGAACTGTGCATTCTGACAATGCCACCAATCACAATGCATATTTTTGTCAAGGACACATTTCCCTCTGTGGGGATAGTTTAGGCTGTTTAAAGATAGTCAGAGGACATGCAGTCAATAATCTCACATATTATTGACTGCTTTCTTCAGTGACAGTGTAATCTACATCCTTAGAAAGAAACACAGGGGTAGACACCTCCAAAAGAGTAAGGACCCCAAAGACAAAACATTTTAAATGAAATTTAATTATTTTATGTTTATTCCCCTTTTTTCCTTGTTATCGTTGTTTCCATTACATTTCTGCTCTTATTCTGAGCATGTAAAGGCCTGCTACCACTGCAGAATGCTACAGTAGGTTTGTTTTTGAGAACACAATGGGCTCACCATTGACTTACACATTACACACTTTATTCAAGTGCTGGATAGCACTCTAGTCCTGCTGAAGATAATTGACTACCAATGTGTGCATGACTAAGATTTGCATGGTTTAAAACTGCAAACACCTTGGGTAAGATTACCACAGGATGACTGGGCAAGACCAAATGATTCCAAAGAAAAGATAGCACTGAGGCATGCAGTATTAAATATTACCCAATACACAAATGTTGAGATTTCTCTTAGGAACAACAGAGGGGAAATGAAGGTGGTATGATTTATTTTACAACCACTGGTGATGCTGCTGGGGCTTCCAGTGGCCTCTGTAGTCTTTCTGAGGAAGACGTGGAGTTTATTTTGCATGGATATACAGGGTAAAGCAAAGCGCTGAAAAAGGACTCATTCCTCCACTCAGCCAGGGACTGTTGCAAAATCAGTTCCACCGTCAACAAACGAATATGGACTGCAGAGATTACAAAAGCCCCCGAGGCTGCGATCCTGGCCACAGTGTTCCCAGAAGGCAGAGCTGCTCTCCTATGCCTTTCAGCGTCCCTGCTCCTTTTCTGTGCAGAAAACCATCACGGCTCTCTGTGAAATGGTTCCCCTCATTAACACCTGTGTCCACGTGCTGGTTTAGCATGGCCTCAGCCAATGGGATTGTGTGGCTGAAGTCAGGTGACAGCCGGGATCACCAACTTTCTTTTTTTGTCCCGTGAGTAATCTTTTATTCATAAGCGTGTGAAATGTTCCCTCCAAAATGGAAAAAGAGGAGAACTGGTAATAGCAATAGGAGTGGTCTTCCAGATAACGATCATGATTGACACGACAATTTATAATACTTGACTTCGAAGGCACAGTTACATGTTGAATTCATCCTTACAGTTTATCCTGTGGGACCTTTGTTACATGAAGAGTCTGGTGCACGTATCAGAACACTGGAGTGTTTTTTCCCCACTCGGATTAAATGCATCCTGTTACTGTCACCAGCCGTCCTTCATAAAGGACGATGAAAAGGGGGACCAGCACTGAATCCGCAGAGACAGGGTGTAGCCATGCCTCTGATTCAATCCATCTGATGCACAACAGGCAGAGGTGGAAAAGTCAGGGTGTAGAAAGCCGAAGTTACTCTCAGTGTTTGTTCCAATCGGCTCTTCGGCCAGAGGGGGAACCAATTAGTGAAATCATCTGGTTCAGAACATGGGTGGGGTAAATCCATACGAGTGCTTTTTGCTTTGAGGAACGGGGGTTTTCTAGCTCTGACAATGGGGACAGCCCAGCAAACACGATCAGAAACGGCTAATAAACCGCCAATCGTGGCGCGCGTTTTGGAGGGCCGCTCACACGAGACAGGGGGCTCCGTGACGGTCTGTAATAGCGGTTAGCTGGGGTCTCTGTCTTGGGGGGGGGGGGGCAGAATGGGCGAAACCGCAGGTGGAAGTTTCCTCAACGTGTTTCGGTTCTGCAGGACGCAAGAGCCGCCTGTCCAAGCCCAACAAAAGCTGTTTTCATTGATACAGGAAACCCAGGCCTCTAATGCTTTAAACACTTCCTCCCGGCTTCAGCACGACCGCATGCATTTCAGAGCGGTTTGCAGCTTCCAAAGGTATCATTTGGGTTCAAAGCCAATTCTCTCTAGCCCTAATCTACTGTCTATCTGCTGTCTGAGAAACACTACACACATACAAAACATATATAGAGAATATATACAGAGAATTTTTTTTTTTTTTTATCTCAATCAATGTACTAAAAATATGATTATTGCCATTTTGGTATATTGAAATATATTTTGCTTTGCATTCATATATTTTATATGTATTTGGAATATAATCATGATATCATAAGCATGTATCACACACTAAATCATGGCTGCTGGTACTCCACATGAATACCTGCAACTCTTCAGTTAGAAAATAATGTAATGTAATGTAACTGAAGAAAAAAAATCCAGTTTCAGTTTGAACCATTTTAGTGATTTCTGAAACTCTGCAATAGATAGAACAGACCTTTTGTTAATCCATTGCAATGTCTATGCACAGGTATTCATTTGGACTATCAGCAGCCGTTTCTGTTATAGTACAAAAGGAATATCTGAGGCAACACTACGTTTTTTCAAAAAGGATTTTTCCTTATTTTGTGTAAGCAACAAAAACTAATACTGCCTTAAAATTTATTCTTGACTTTTCTGCTAACTGTCTTGCATATGCTTTACCACACAACAGATGCAACAGCCCATACAACAGTCCAACAGTCATAAGACCCCCAAAACAAGAACCACCCCCCCTTTTCCTGATACCTTCATGTGCAGGTGGGTCGTGGAAGTGGGTGTAGGGTTTGTGCTGCTGGTCAGTAGTGGAGCTGTGCTTGTCCAGCGGAGGCGGGGGGGCACCTGGACTGATCCTGGAGGACAGGAGGGGGCCAGCCAACCTGGGGGGGGGGGGGGGGGGGGGGCACACAGGGCACATTCACTCACTGCTCAGAAATAAAATCCCTGACATCAAGAAAATACTTACAATACAACACTACACTAATGCAAAAAATGACTGTCTCTTGCTTGCAGTGAGGTGTTGCGCACAATACATGCCGTGTGACGAAATGCTGGGGTCTGTTGGATCGATACCAGGATGGATGGCAAACAGATACTGGCAGCACCTGGTAGCAGCATGTTAACTAATCCGAGAGTCCCAGCAAAACACACAGATTCATCCCACAAAATACACCCTCCAGCAGTCCTTTCAAATATCTAAATATCAGTTTTGCAACCAGTGCTGTTCAGAAGCTAATTCTGCTGAATGTAAACTGCATTGTCCCTGGCTTCACTGATACAATGCTGTCACGGAGCTGAAACCGACTTCGCTTGTGGTGGATGGAGTGTGCAGCGAAACTGAACCATGGAATGGAACTCAAGAGCTTTGATCAAGTTGAGAGAACCAGGTTTTTCAGAGCAACAATGCAATTTTTATGAACAATGCTGAAACACTGATCCCCAAAATTTAGTTAAGAATTTCAATTACATTCACGCTACACAAACAAATACATCTTTCAGTTAAAAGCTTCAGGTGCTGAACTTCAGACAATCTCACAACTCTGCTTGGAACTAAACAAAATTCCCCTGTTCCCCCTAGTACTTACAGCAAACCAATAAATAAAGGTTTCTTTCACAGAACAGAAACAACAAGATAACATGACAGCCTTTCTTCTCCCTCGATAGTTACAGCTCATTCCGATAATTACCCTGAAACCACAGAGGATGTGGTGGACGCTTCCATTTGATCAGAGTCTCTGAAAGAAATGCGCTCCTTCTTCAAAGGAATGACAGCTCGTCTGCTTTGAGAAAGAAGTATGACGGCATTCACATATTCATTTCTCCTCTTCAAAGAGTGAACGACAGCATTGCAGTGAGATCCTGAGCTTTAGTGGGCCTGACTAATGACTGAGGGAGGATGAGGGCTTCATCGGAGGCAGTGTAACGTTAATAAACACGCTGGCCCTTGTCAACAGTACAGTTTGCAGTGGTAGCACAGGAACTGTCCGAAGCTGACAAGCCAACGGGACCCCTCGCATTGAGTAAATATTTCTGCGGAAGTCTTTTTCTCCTCCAAAGCTCTTATCTTTCACTCGCCACATCAAAAGGTCTCATTCTGAATTCAACATTCCCCATTTCGACGGGAGAGCAAGGAGCAAAAACAAGCTGAAACCGGAGTGGCACTGGGCAGAGACAAGCGCCGCCCCGCCACTCGTAACAGTTGTGGTAGCAGGGCCTAAAATCGAATCATTTCTTCCTCTGTCCCAAAGGCAATCATCTTGCTAGGTTTCGTCCAAATCCTGACTCTGTGTCTCTGTGAATATGCCTAATCCAGCCACCGGCGGGGGCCCGGTGAGCTGCATGTGTTTCTGCGGAGAGCAGGGTCCCGAGGGAGCTGCTGTCAGCACAAACTCAGGAAACAGTTATCCTGTTCATATTTTTACAACTAGCCTCTATATGCGGCTAAAGTGAATCATAAGCTAATCATTGCCAGCTGCCGAAGGCCGAGGCAGCAGGAATGAGAGGAATCTATCATATGCAATATAAATCCTTCCCGAGGTATTTACCTTGCTGATCATCTTCATGTTTTACCTCTGCTCTCCAAACAGGCCTGTATGAAAAAGCCTCTTGACTCAGGTCTCTGGTGAGAGCACTTTGACCCCCGGCCCCGGGTTCGAAAGCGGATAAGTGGAGCGTACTCGCAGCCTCCAGAGGCACGATGGGGTATGTGCGTGTAGGAGCCCATTTAGACTGAGGCTGAGATTGCGTAACGATCCAACGTTTGATGATCGTCATGAGAAGGACATTTGGGGTTCCTCTCGGGACTGCCTCTGATAGGCCTCCCTTTGGTTTACGCTCTGTCAGATGAAATGAGCAGAGAGACACATGTGACTCACATTAAAGCTTTATCCCTGTGATGGAGAACATGTTTTGTCACAGAAACATAACAGTCTAAGTAGGATTCATTTGAGGTTACCATAAAGCAATTTGTACTCTAACTCTTTCAAGCCTTTTCGTTTCTTTTTTTTCTGGGTTTGAGCACTTTTAGATTTATAAAGTGTTGAGCAGAAGCTGAAAGCTGGGGTACATGCATCTGGTGCGAACAGGAGGCAGGAACCTTTCAGAGATTGGGAAGTGTCCTGAGGGGACACTTTAGCATGGTGTTTTACGAAATCCAGCAGTGATGTCGCAAAAGAAAAGGTTGCCCTTACTTTACCTGAAGTGTTGCAGAACTAAAAATATGCTACTTGCAGCAACATAATGTAGGAGGCAGGGCAGCCTTGTGGAGCAAGGGTACAGTAGCAGTGCCCCAGTGGGGAACTGAACCAGCAACCTTTCAGTTATAAGCCCTGCTCCTTACCATTATGCTACAGTGCTACCCTGTTTGCCAGACTGCCTGAATAATATACACGGTGACATAATGTAGGAGGAAATGCAGAAGTTGTGAGGTCCCTGCACTACAGACCTGAAGAATTACGGGTCAGGACACCACATCAGTAAAAGCTGAAATATATTCAGATGATGTAGGATAGGACAGATCTCAACTGAGGATAATGTTTGTAAGTTTCCTTCGATAATCACCATGGATGCCTGCTGAGCAGTTTGAACGTTAAAAGGTGGCGCTACTCTGCTTCCACAGAGCGCAGCCCGTTTGCGGAGGGCTGATTCACGAGGGCTGGCCAAGCCTTACAGGAATCAGACATGCTATATCAGAATCTGCCGTAGTGGGGGGAAAGATTCATGAGAAAGAGCTTTCTGTTCCTCATTCATCTTCCCTCACCTGAGCGTCCCTCTCCTTGAGGGACCGCCCGTCAAGGTGTCTGGATGCACCCCTCTGATGGATCGCTGGGGCTGCTTGGCTCGGGGCAGTGGGAATGTTTTCGCACAGGCCGTCTCTGGTTCTGGTTAGCGAGGCAGAGCTCCCTCGAAAGGGACCGGCTCTGCTGAGCATTTCTGGAGATTCAGGGGCCTGGAAGCGAATAAAGGAGGAGGCCGGCGATCGGGTCAGTAGCCTCTCATTCTGACACTCTGGACCAGCATTACTTTGGATTTAGGATCTCGCTCTTCAAAAGGATATAACCCATTCCTTTTTTTAACCTATTACGTACCCCTCCATCCCATTTGGGAAACGCAGTCCATATGTGATGGATAACGAGAGCATTAAACAGTTCATCTATAACTGCAGGACAGCAAGAAGCACAGAATATTTTAACATCTAACCAGAGGGTCATAGGTACAAATCACAGCTGTTTTATCCTTGAAGACCTAACCTGAACCTTTTTGAAAAAAAAAACTCATTTGTGTTGATTAATGATATATAATTTTCACTGAATGACAACATCAGCTAATAAATATTAATATATAGTAAAATCTACTGAGAATAACTAAATATAAGTGAAAGCCTGGAGACATCTGGACGATGTGGATCCAGTGGATCTTTCGTTAGAGTGCCATACCAGGGTAAGGATATGTCTTCCAGGTAACTACAGTATGGAGCTCTGATCTCTGTGTCTGTCTCCATGGTAACTACAGTGTGGAGCAGTGACTCCTCTGTGTCTCTCCCTTCGATAACTACAGTATGGAGCTGTGATCTGTGACTCTCTCCCTGTGGTAACTACAGTATGGAGCTGTGCCCCCCCCCTCTCTGTGACTCTGTCTCCATGGTGACTGCAGTACGGCACTCTGATCCCTCTCTGTGACTCTCTCTCCATGGTAACTGCAGTATGGAGCTGTGAATCCTCTCTGTGTCTCTCTCTTTGGTAAATACAGTATGGAGCTGTGATCTGTGACTCTGTCCCTGAGGTAACTACAGTATGGAGCTGTGATATGTGACTCTTTCCCTGTGGCAACTACAGAATAGGACTGTGATCCCTCTCTGTGGAGTTCTCCCAGCATCCCCCTGTGCTTGGGGGGGGGGGACTCTCTTCCCGCCCTGCAGGCTGTCTACGATGACATCTCCGTGTGACCCTGGTCAGCCCAGCCGAGGGCCTGATTTAGGGGCTGTTTAGGTGAGGCTCCGGCGTCCTGAGTGACAGCTCCATCCTGCGAGCTGTTTACGCTACATCTGCGGCCGCGCGGCTCCGAGCCGGGGGCTGGATTTACAGCCGGACAGCGCCCGCGACGTTTTTACGAGCGCGGGAATCAAAGGAAGCAGCTTAGACGTGTGCCCCCTGCCGATGTTCTGCCCTGGGACCGTGTGCAGCTAGCCCGAACCCCCCCCCCCACCAACACCATTAACGCCGTTTACGCTGGGCGACCCGCGCATGTGAGGACGCTGCACGGCCAAACAGCGCACGCTATGAAAAACCCGCTGGATCAGGAGAACGGGTACTGTGTAACATCGCACCCGCAGTACTTTACGGCCAGTGCCCTCCGCTACATTTCACATTTACACTCTCTGACATTCATATGGGCTTCATTCTTGAGGTCTGGCAGTTCGTCTCACCCCCTCTGCTCCGTGGATGAGTGAAACGCAGAGGAGTTTATTTAATCGTGCACTTGCTGTCCGCCTGCCACGTCCAAAAACTGTAACACGAGCCGAATGGACGTGCCGGTCGGAGGTGGTCAGCGTGGGTGCGTTTGAAGTGCGGGGGGCCGCCGCGTTTGCTTCTCGAACCGCTTTGAGCCGCAGTCAGAGGCGGCGGATTCGGGGCGGATTTGTTCGGCAATAAATCTGATCTCGCTGCTTTCAAAGCTCGCGTTGGTGAGGGCGAGCATAAACTGCAAGCTCCTGCGTTTGAAACGTCAGAACCAACCGCTTTTCCTGCGCTGCTAATAGAGACTCAGATATGTAGACCGATTTAACAATATGTACTGTATTTGCTGTAATCTATGTCATACTTTTTTGGCCAGTTTGGAAAAGTTACCGCTTGGGTGTGATTTTTAGATCAGAATGTAACTCCCACAACTGAATCTACAAGGGGATATGGCCTTTTTTGATGGACTCTGCAGTCCTGGTAACCTAGTTTTTCATTTTAGAGAAAAAAGGGATCCAGTTTAATGTATTACTCTACATGTATTACTCTTTTACTCTATTACTCTTTAGGCTACATAATATTGATTTGAATGTTAGGTTTCATGTACGTCAGGGTTTAAATGACTTTGTGCGGCATGTTTTTGCCGGTTTTTGGCTGGCAGAACTTGGGAAGTCTGCAGACAGAACTTGGGAAGTCTGGGAAGTCTATATGCTATCATTGAGCTCAGACCCAGTGGATTAATGCTATGCTCTGTAGGGCTGAAGAGCATGCCTCCTAACGTCTGTTCGCAAGATGAAAGACAGCATTTCCAGGGTGACAAATCCCAAAGTTTGGCTTTGTAATCTGTGTGGTGGTGACATATTCTGATACCACGATTAATCACCGCTCCTGGTGGACCCAGCGCGGCGATTCATACCGTAACATTCTCCAGATGTTACATCAGCACACTTCTCTTCCACTGTAAAAAGAAAGGGCTCTGCGTTTCGGTTTTGTCAGAAATGCACGGCGTTGTCCAAAGAGTATGAACTGGGATTTCCTCTGTTTACTGATATTAAAGTAAGACCTGCTCTGTCCATTTCTTGTGACTTTAGGAGACAGCTTCTGCCCTTTGAAGAGGGAAACTAAACACACACAGCAGGAGCTTTGCTTTTACTGGTGAATCAGAAAGTGGGCAAGAAAGGAAGTTCTGAAGGCAAGTGCAGTGCTATCATTGATTTTATGTCCGGCACACACCTTGGCTACGGTTTCCATCTTCTATAAAGCTCGTGTTCATGAAAGATTCACATTTTGAAAGCCGGCCAATGTTTTTTTTTTTTTTTTTTTTTTTGATATTTAGCTCTGTTGCAAAGCGGCCTCAAACTTCTTTTCCTAACCACAGATTATACACATGACACACATCACAAATATACCTTAACTGGCATATTTCAGTATTAGCTGCAGAAATAACACTAGTGTTTAATAAGTAAAATGAGTCTAAATGGCTCATTTCAGCCAGAGTAAACACATTTAGCTATGAGGTCAGATCCTGCTAGTGCATAGTGAACTTAGTTAGATAATTTTGTCAAAATGTTTAGTGTCTTGCAAAACCATTAGGGAAAAACAAGTGCTCGACTGATATTGACTTTGGCAGCAGACGGTATACCACAGGCTTTAACTATTTAAATCAAATGCTCAATCTTCTGACCAATGTAAGTAGACATTTTGTAGCCAGCTTGCTGCAGGTCCCGGCCTTGCATTTTCTCAGATTGCCTGATAAAGCAGACATTTGTGTTTGTGTGCATTTTTGATCAGGCACATCATGCTAATGGAATCCACAAATAAGAGTGATGCAGTCTGGTTAAGGCATGGCTGTCAGCGCCAATCTCCCTGCAGACACAAAATTCTTAAGGCCTGTTGGAAAAAAAAATCCGAGATGAAATGTCTGTAGTGGATGACAAGGAGGAAAGTTATGTTTGCTTGGTTGAGAATGACACTTTTTTGGAGGAGGCATGTAGTTTTTTTTTCTTACATCCTTGTGGAAGATGTTAGTTTTTTGATTTCGAAACACAAACTATGGTGCGTTATTGTTGATAGATTTTCATCGGCCTGATTTAAGACAGCTGACCGCCGAGCTGCTGCAGTGAATTACATTGGTACAACCCGGTATTACACGTCTCCCTAACAACCGGTCACATGACCGGTCGCCACCGTTGTCACATGTTGGGTGTCCATACCTAAATTACATCGCACAAGGGATTTTGGGATGGGTCTGTGAGCTGGTCGGCGAGGCCTCTGATGAATGGTTATTCTGGTGGGGTAGAAATCTCCCATAAATGTGACAGAGGTCAAACCGAGCAAGATGACTGCACAGTGGGGAGAAAGCTGCACACGAACAGCAAGGACGGTCCGCACAACAGCACTGAGTAATGGAATATGAAACATGCCTTTGCTCTGGTGAAAACGGCCTCCTGGAGTGGAAAGCATGTTATGAGGAAAATGTTACCCTTGCTATTTTCTGTCATCTTTGGTGGTTCTTTATTCACTGCAATGGTTATGGAGAAAAAGAGCTGCCGAGAGGTGGGATAGATAGAAGCTCCCTACCTGCCTCAGGTCCTGGAAAAACACATACCAACGCCTTGCCGATTACCCAAGACGTTTTTTCACAACTTAGTGGCTATGCTAACCGCTGCTCTAACACGGTCAGTTCTGCACTCCTTCAGTAAGATAACTATGTGTTGGATTTGATCTTTTAAACCAAACTCAGCTCAGATCAACTGTATTTCCATTGCCTCCCATTAGCCAGGTAATCTGACACATTTTTCCAGCCATTGGAGGAGCGAGAGAATCTCTGGACATTATATTACTGCTCTGCTGCCTTTCATGTCAGCGCTCACACTATTCTTGCTGACATCTCAGGTATTTTTCACATTTTGTTTTTTTTTTTTTTTATATAAAACACGTGCAGTAAATCTCAGCGACACTCTGCTTTGAAAAGCTACTTGACAATTTTTTTTTTCTTTAGAGAAAATCGCATTGAACTAAAAGCAATTCAGTGCTGGAAGAGGGAGAACAGTGTATGCCTGAATCTGTTGCAGATGGTTCCTCAAAGTGACAAATAGTCCATAGGCCATAACACTTATTGGTACCATGTGCAGGAACAAAACCTAACTGTTTTTACACAGCCCTTCAGTGATATATTTCATTCTAAAAATCATAGCAGATTCCAACACACAATGAACTGTATTGTTTTTACCACGTCATATGCATGATAAAGGATGAAGAACTCATTAAAAAATTCTGGCAGCTGATGAGCAATGAGAGAAAAGCCAGAATGGCTACAAAATGGAAGTTAATTATCGTACATTTGAATTCATTACATTCTCACAGGGGAAATATTTGGGTGTGTCTGCCTAAGAGGTGATGACACTCATCAGAGTACAACTCCGCCGTTAAAACGCAGTGGAACCCAACAGAAACATTATAAAATTGTTTATGGTAGAAAGCATGCACTTGGGAGTATTTCTGCTGTTTTACACCGCAAATGTGCTTTGCAACAGTCAAACGACAGCCACATCCAGCTCCCATCCAAGAGCGGTTCATTGCATACTTTTTTTTTTTCTTTTTCTGAAAACACTTTTCGATGTACTGGAGAAGTGACCGGTTTTAAAATGAATACTGAAGGTTTGGCTCTCGCAGTCACAGTGGCTGTGAATATGTCGGAAAGCAGGGGTGGTCCTTGGGTGGGCTTTTTGTACATTAAGACTAATGTTCTCCTGCCTCATATATGTCTTTGTCAGCAGGCAGTCATATTTGGTTTCTACTGCTATTAAAAGACTTGGACTTGGCCACTGCTTGCACACTTCCTGTGAACAAAGGTAAGCTGATACATAAAATAGTTCAAAGTAAGAAATGCCTCCTTGATTTAGTCACTGTGTCCTACAGAAAGTGGAATATTAAAAATAATGTTTTTAGCAGCAATGTTTGACGGAGAAAGAAAAAAACACCACAGGATTGAGATGCAGGACTTCACCCCAGTACCTTTTTGCCACGTGTCCGGTGAAACTGACATCAATGTGAATCATAAATGTGGCCCTGTCATGATGTGCTTCTCCCTGCTCCTGTGCATACGAAAACCTTGACCACTTCCATGACCCAGTGGAAAAACGGGAACTCGAACCAGATGCCTGAACGCGACCACACCGCACGCCCACCTACGCCAGACGCTGGCAGGGATGAGTCAGAGAGAGAGGAGGGGAGAGAGGTGGGTCAGCCCCACATGGAGCGGAGGCGGGTGTCTGCCGCATGGACCCGGGGAGGCCGGGACAAAGCGGGCCAGGCCTGGGCCTGACCCAGGAGAAGCATGCATGATGGAAGACCTCACATTACATTAAATTACATTATTGGCATTTAGCAGACGCTCTTATCCAGAGAGACTTACATATGTTACAATTTTCGCATGCTACCCATTTATACATCTGGAGGGAGTTCTGGGTTAAGTACCTTGCCTATGGGTACAGCAGCAGTGCCCCAGTGGGGAATCGAACTGGCAACCTTTCGGCTATGAGTCCTGCTCCTTACCACTACGCTACACTGCTGCCCCCTCACATCCACGAAGGTGTGACCTGAAGGCCAGACAGCACAGGGACAAAGCAGGCCTGTTAGCGTTAGCTGCTAGCAGCTGACTGCTCACTGCTTCTCCCCCCCTCGCAGGACATGCTGGGGAATCACGGCTTCTCTCTGGGGCGCTGCGCTTGGAAGTTCATTTGCGCTTGCTGTAATAGGAATGTGTAAATAATGAGTCGCGTCGGGGTCACCCTGCGGGACTCGGGGGAGCGGGGTGAGGACGACTCTGGATCAAACAGGACCAGGCGACTGCTCAAACCGCCGCCCCCCGAGGGGTGTGACGCCAGTGGCTCGGACGGGGGTGGTGACGTGACGGCAACACAACACCGTGACACATCGGTGACCGGGCGGTTTGAGAGACTGCCAAGGCCTGAAGAGGTGAAGCTGGGCCTCACAGAGAGGAGAGAGGTGTCCACGTCAATCCGCAAAGGACGCACAGCTGAGCTCATAATGCAGTCACAGCAAAGCATCCCACCGCTGTGGCAAAGGTGTGCTCGCTGACAGGTTTCGTTGCCCTCAGACCTGAAGCACGGTGTACCTGTACTGAACTCTACTGTGTCTCTTTTGAACCATGGCGTACCTGTGTTGAACTCTGCTAAGACTCTGTTGAACTGTGGCGGACCTGTACTAAACTCCACTGTGTTTCTGTTGAACTACAATGTACCTGAGCTACACCATACCTATACTAATGTTTTAGCAATGGCGTACCTGTGATAAACTCCCTGCATCTCTGTTGAACCATGGTGTACCTGTGTTGAACCCTGCTATGTCTCTGTTGAACCATGGTGTACCTGTGTTGAACCCTGCTATGTCTCTGTTGAACCATGGTGTACCTGTGTTGAACCCTGCTATGTCTCTGTTGAACCATGGTGTACCTGTGATAAACTCCCTGCATCTCTGTTGAACCATGGTGTACCTGTGTTGAACCCTGCTGCATGTGTGCTGGGAGCGGCGGCTCCATGAACCTTGCCGTGCCCTCTGCGGTGCGGGTGTGGCTTGCGGGTACTCACCCCTCCCGGCTGCTGTCCACGGTGGACGGGGGTGACAGATGATTGTGGGGGCTGCTCACGCTCCCCTCCAGGCCCAGAGGCCTGACAGACAGGTCGGGGGCGGAAGGAAGGAGGCCAGATGTGGCTCTGCTGTGGGGGCCGCCGGAGCCAGCGTACATCCCTGAAAGACAAACAAAAGCCAGTCCGCAAAGCGGGTCAAATCAAGCCCCGGTCTCCCTCGGCCCCGTCTTAGCCTTCTCCAAATTAGGTAATTATCGTGGCAACATGTTTTTGTTATGACAGCAAAATCCCCAGATCGACCCAATCAAGGCCCTTTGAAAAGCGCTGCTCCCAGTCTGTGCTGGTTGCAGTTTGCACAGCACGCCGCTCACGCTGTCCCGGACAGGTTCGCTAACTGCTATGCATGGCAATTTGACGATTTTCCGCCATTTCACTTCACGGATCGTTTTATTTTTAGACATTAAAGACTATTTCCCATAAAACCTCACATTGGCAGACAATAATGCATTTATGTAAAATGAAATATGGCCACAGAGTCCCTCAAATATTTTTGTACATCCCACCCATAAAAGTTATACAGGCAATCATGTCATTAAGAAAAGCAAACACAGACCTTAAATTATATTAGCTTTATATGTCTGTGGCTCATAGATGATACCACAAAATGTATTTTAAAATTGATTTTGCTTGTGGAGTAGTGGGAGGTTGGCTCTATTCAAACAGTCCTTGAAAATGAGACATTTCGAGTTCCACCTCGCTGACCTCGCTGAGTGTATAGACTTGATATTAATAAAAGTCAGGCTGGCTAGAGCTTTTTTTTGGGGGTCCTATGTGAGATTTTGTGTGGGGAACACCCTCCCCCCAACACCCAACCACCCCTACCTATTAACTCCACATATAATACAATGAATACACATACTGTTAAGTGCCTTTTATCATTAAAGGAAAATAGAACATGAAATATAACAGAATGTGAAATGCAACAAATTATTTTGCTCAGTGAACTATAAATAACTATAATTATAAATAACTATAAATAACATAACTCAGTGGATAGCACAAAAAAGTCTGATATTTTACAGTGCCTGTGCTATACTTTGAGCAATAATTTTTTCCCAGAGAATAATGGGCTATCAATGTTAGTTACAGTAGCTAAAATGAAAACCAGCAGCTAGCTGGCTAGCTAGCTAGCTGCTTGGTGCTTGAAGCCACACATTTCGATTTCTAGCCTTAAGATAAACAAACAGGTATGTCACATACACAATACAAACTTTAAGAATGAACACATTTGTCACACATACATCTGTTCTAACTACACTTTTCCCCATCCTCTTTTCTTTTTCTTTTTTTTTGGTACCGGACGAATACGTTTTTTGTAGACGCCAAGGTTCATCATCTCCCTCTCCCTGAGACAGCTGGCTCTCATGTCAATTTTTCCCATTATAACTCGCAGTCTACCTTACTGTGGCTAGCTAGCTCACATGATAATGACATTCAGTGGCACTATGCTCATATTACGTTACATTACATTCATTTAGCAGATGCTCTTAACCAGAGCGGCCTCCAACATATAGGCTACACTAGTTTTCAGTGGTAGAAATGGAGCCATTGTAGAGGCATACGTAAAAATATGCTACTTTTAACATGTGAAAGGGGAATCAGGAGAGCTACAGTTATCTTTAGCCTTTAAGTGGTCTAGGGGTGCTTTTACATGGCTGAGATTAAATCATCGTTAAGGTTAAGACTGGTGGTGGGAGACTTGATTGTAGGTCAGTTGTCAGTAGTTCACAGTAAGAGCCCCTCTCTACCTCAGGAGGGACCCCCTGTTTTTATTAGCATTTGTAGGATGCTTGTACAGTGAAAAGCAAATAAAACAAAAAAGACAAGTTATCTGATTTATATGTGCCATCAGAGGGCCCCCTGGTGGTCAAGGGGCACTTTACAACCACCTACTTTGCATATACCAGGAGCTGGGCCTGATGAAAAAGCTTTCAAAAATAGTATAAAGCAACAGATTAAATTCTACAACAGTCAAACGGAAAATGCAGTTCATTTCGAGAACAACGTGAACTAAAAAAAAAAAAAAACCTGAACAACCTTTACCGATTCGAAATGATCAATGTAAAGACTGTTGTGAAACAACACTGGCAATTGCTGATTACTCAAAGAGTTTTTCCAAGCCTGCTTCCTTTTCCATGTCTCCTTGAAACCTACATTCTGAAATACCCATTTACCCCCTTAATAAATGTGTTCCTTTGAATTTCTGTGGGAACGCCTGAAGTCCTGTGGGAAGCTTATATGCTGACTGTCCGCAGCAGTTAGCGGAGAGGGTGCTCCCGGTTTTCGTTGCGCCAGCTGTTCGCCAGCAGAGCCCCGTGCCTATTGGACATGTTTTTGACATGATTACAACCATTCATCACCCAGAAGCCATCAATCAAAACCTTTAAATGGTTTCCCCTTTAGCCTCAACATCTGTTAGCAGCATACCAGCGAACAATGGCAGCGATTTCTGCAATTTCAGAGGTTGTTTCGTGGAAAACAAATGCCGGGTGAGAGAAGCGTTTGGGAGACCATGTGGCACCAGACAGAGGGCACAGAGCCCGGAGAAGGTGCCCTGTGAGCGGGTACACGTCGTTCACCAAACTGTTTGGAATAGCTGTGGTCTGCCGTTGTGCAACGGTGTGCTCTGCCCAGCGGAGGGAGAGGGGGGGGAGAGAACGAGAGAGACACGGAGAGAGGGACCCAGCAGTGCGTTAAGGTGTTCCTCTCCTCTTCGGTCCCAACCTTCTCTTCCTTCTCCCCCCTCTGACTGAGGCACAAAGCGGCTTTGAAGCAAAGCTCGCAAAGGGACAAGCTCTTTATAAATAACGTTTTATTCCGGGGGACTTGGCCAGCTTCCCCTCCTTCACTTAGCGAGGGCAACAGTCTTGTAATTCAAGACGTCCCGCGGGCCAAAAAGAAGAAACTATGACGTATGATGTTTGTGGACCTTCTGAAGACAGCATTATAGGAATGACAGACCTCGGTTTTAAGTTAGAGTGACTTCAGATTTCACAGGTCTCGGTAAACAATGGCCAAGTCCCAAACTGTCCCCTCACGGACTCATTGTCAGAGCCGAATCTGTCATCCCTTTCATGTGTTGGGGTGTCCCAATACTTTCGAAAGAAAATTTGATCCTGAATGTCATAATAATTAAAACAAAGTTTTGAGCAAGAGGTTGAGCACCGACCAGCTACAACAAAAGGTCTTTGCTTTATAGCAAAGACAAGCCAGGAGAGGAGAGTCAGAACGATGTTGGATACAGTGAATCATCAATATGTAATAGCCTAAGAAGCATAAATTGGCAGTTTTTGTACCAAAGCAAGTATAAACAGCAAAAAAGTAAGTTCAAAAGTAGCTAGCAACCTTGCCTTAGAGAAAACAATTTTGGCTATCTTTCTGTAGCCACACAGTTCAGGTTAGCTGGATAGTACAACTAAATCATAACTTAATTCACTGGATATGAATTTACAAATAATGAGAATGTATCTACAGGAGAACATGGAGGTTTTTGAGGGGGATTATGAGGATTAGTAGGGGGTACTAATCTTTGGTATTTGTGCTAATAGATAGTTGGTGGTTTTTCTTGGCTTGGGTAATTGCATAGGGATTGTCTAAAAAGTCTCCTCCAGAATCTTTGTTTGGAACTTCAGTTAATGTTCCAAAGCAGGTGGTGAATGTTCTGAAATGATCTGATCTGCAAACCAGACAGGGGGGAGAAAGCTGAAGAGTTGCAAATGGCTTTAGCATTCATGGCAGACTCTCATCGTAAGATGGAGGTGTTAACAGTGGCACAGGAGCGCGGCCAAGGTGAGGTGAGGTGACAAAGACATGCGCTTGCTGAGCGTGTTGAATGCTTTTCCGTTTTCACGTGTCACAGCCTGGAGTGCAGAACCGATGAGAAAATAAACATTCTTCTCATTTTGTCTAGTAGGCCACAGAGCAGCAAAAATGTCTCTTCCCAACAAAATCTCTATTCTCTTCTCACCAGAAATGTTTTTCTTAATTATTGTTGTGATGAATTGGTAATACATCTCATTTAAAATTAATATTAACATCCTCAAGCCATGTTATATTTTTACATTATGGCCCTTGGATTACAGATGACCATAAATGCCCGATCTATATCACATTCCAGTTATATTTAATGAATCAGTAAAATTATTAATTATCAATCAATAACACTACATTGATCATACATCCAAGTATACAGTACAGCTCATATCTCAAAGACTGAACTCATTTTTTTGGTAAGGGGAAACCAACAGAAGAGTGAAAAAGCATTACAGTGTTATGATGACAGTGCCAAAACATTATACAGTATAATATATGGATACGATGCTTTGGACATGTGGTTGTGTGAGTGTTTGGGCAAGTAAGGTCTCCCGGTAGGTACCTGTGAAGATGTCATGGCCCAGTCCAGGAGACCTGGCGGCTTTCCCGTTGTGCAGGTGCTGAGAGGGGGCGGAGCCATGGAGGTGCTGCATCGCCAGACACTCACTCAGGACGTCCGGCTCCAGGTGGGGGCAGGACTGCACCTATCAATGAAACCAACGGACAAAGGGATTGGAGCACAGATAGAGACTGTTTTAACACCTACAAGAGTGCACCTGATACATATAATGCTTCCCTCATTACAAACAAAAGTTTTGGGGACACATCTTCGCTTTTTGCTACCAATCCTGTCAGAGCCATGAACATTTCGGGTCTATTAAAAGGGAGTGACACCAAACGTAAATACACATGGTTGATTATTAAAGATATTCAGCGCCCAGCATACCATCAGGAACCAGAAACTTCGTAGCAGGAATCTCATTATGAATATCATTATGCCGCCTCATGCCTCATCCTCTAGCTGTCCAACTTTCTCTCCAAATGGATTACTTTTGTTTTTGCTTTGTGTGAAAGAATGCACTTAATACGGCTCTTTGAGGCAAATGGACAGGCAGACCCTGTGCCACATTTTTACCACTTTTTTAAGGATGGCCAGAAGTGAATTCGCAGCATAAGCTTTATCATTCCAATATTGTTTTCAATAACCCTCTCTTCCAAGGCCAGGGTGTTGACTCTTGCTTCTAGATAGTTTGTGTAACTGCACGACTTGGCTCTTACAGACATTCATGGGCAGTGCTGTTTTTTTTTCCCCATAAACTTGATGCGTGTTCAGAAAAGGCAAGGAAAAACACATTTGCATTCTCTTTCGGAACAAAAAACAAAAATCTTTCATAAAGAATGTGGCAATTCGTTGTGACATTCCGCCTGGGTTCTTCAGAGGAAATGACTTTCCAAGAAGCCCTGTCCCGAGCCACAGGCACCCATCTTATTTAAAACATGCGGACAATTAGAATTAGCGAAAACAGCCTTTGTCTATTTACACTTTAGAGAGCAGTGTTGTGGGCCAAGACCCTCGTCAACCTTTTCTTTTTTTCCCAAAGATCTGCCCTGGACCAACACATGCTGCTCCGCTTGCAACTGAAACATGACATTATCGGGGATTAACATGCTAACGCCGCTATCTCTCCAGGGCTCATTATCCTGTTGAAGTCAACTCCAAAGACCTTCAAAGGAACAACGCTCTATCATTTTCTAATTAAGGACAGATGTGTCCATTTAAAATCAGCACCAGCGAATTACCCACAACAGCCAACTGCAACTATTGGGAAACCTGCTGTTTCTTCATTTTCAAAGTGATGGCAGTTTTAGGAGCAGAACTCTCATATACAGTATGTACAGTATAATTTTTGACAGCAATTTCTAACTGAATACAATTACTCGTTTAGCAGACCTGGATTACTCCTGAGCTAAGACTTAACTCCACGTTTGCCTTACTCATACTGATCCCTTTAGTCTGACATAAAAAGGACGTCGTCCCGAATATCAAATTCACTCTATGCACTCTCATATGTAACATATAAATGAAAGGCAGTTCAGGGTTAGAGTTTGGTAATAACCCGGTTCAATGGTTAGAATATATGCATATGATCAGAAACGGTGCATCTGAATGCTAGGATAATATATGCATAACATCAGTTTTCTGTATCCTCACTGATTAAGCCTCATCATTGAAAAGGCTGTGCCGTTTGAATCCAACTGCTTATTCATTTATTAATGTTTATTAATGTATTAGTAATTAGCCTATTGTGTTTTGTATTCTGTGCCTTGCATTGGTCTTGGCATTTGCGTGTTTGTATGTTCTTTGCATCCCCTTGGACGAGGATCTTCCCAAAATAGAAGTATTATCAGTAACATTTTACATTAAGGTTACATCAGTCAACATGATGTATTTGTAATTATGAATATATGACTAAAGCATAGACACAGATTGCATCATCAATAATACATAAACTTGAATACTGTGTGTGTGATGCAAAAAATTTTCCAAAACTGGTGTAATGCTTTACATCATTATAATGCATTAGAAGCTGCCAGGACACATTAATTAGACATTACTCTGAATTAGACATTAATTAAACATAAAGGTGTGAATGCTTGCCACTCTGCTATAGGTGCACAAAGAGCAATTCATGGTGATGCTTTACAAACTGTCATCACTCATAATAATTGCTAAAGGTGCAAATCATAAGTAATACATTACTTCATGCTGACTGATGTAAAATTGATGCAAAGTGTTACAATTATGTTAAAATATGATTCGTGATATGTAACAATCAAGCGTTATTAAGGACATCTGTTCATTTGGAATTCATGGAGATAGTGTTCCAGTTTTGTCCATTTACTGATGTTTTCTCTCCTCTAATTATGTAATACTCCCTAAAACAAGTCCTCGCATTGTCAGGAGAGCGTCCACTTTGGGAAAAATCTGGAGGGAGCTGGAGAACATACAACATCAATAGCTTAGAGAGTCTTTCACACCATTTGTTATAAACCGCACGCTGCAATTCATCGGATGGAATTGAATTTCTCTCTCTCTCTCTCCCGATATTGCGCTCATGCGTAGTTTCTGTTCCGAGATGGAGCTGACGGGCTTGTTTGACATTTTTATGCCACAGCTGTCCCCAAGGAAATCCTGGCCCACAGCTTATTAACAATGCTACAAGCTCACATGTGTTTCTGTTTACAACACAAAAGCCTGGGAATACATGAAGGGCTACATCATCCACAGCTGGTATGCGCCGAAGCCCAGCACAACAATGGCTCTATTCTTTTGATATTTAGAAAGAACGGACTGTGAATAAGCAGTGCCTTCTCACCACGCTATCGTGATTCTCTTAATGCCATTTCGGAATAACAGTCGTATCTGGACTATTTACTTTACACCACATGCCATATTTAAATGGCAAACGAAAATTCATTTCACATTGTGGAAGAGTAAATAATAAGTGTGAAATGTATATCATAAACTTTTATTGTGCGGCTTTACTTTTATAGTGCGAGGGTGACCGGGCTTATCCAAAAAGCCAGATATCCGGTCAACTGACTTTGTAAAATATTGAGAAAAAAATTGTAAATGGAAAATAAGAAAATACAACGCTTGAGCAAACTATGATAAAATAACTAATTTCTTATTCAATGTTTCCATCGCTGCTATCCAGTCAAGGCCGACCATTTTGGCAAAAACAGCAACCAACAGCAATCATCTAGTTTGTGGCTTTACGGCTTTAATGGAGCTGTAATTCCTGCAATGCTATTTGACAAAGCATTGCTTACGTACAGGAACACACCTTTCCCAACTCGACTGTGAGCTCAACTGCTGTCCTTCGATTCGTGGGCAGACAGCCTGCGTGTTCTGCGGTTGGCTGTGAAAACCATCATCATCATCATTCTAAAACGTGGCTGACTTAGAAAATAAGACACGTAAGGTGCAACGTTGAAGTATACAGTTAAATGAAGCTCTGATGCGTAAACATACTGTACATATTTAAATAAAAACCAGGTGGCACAGAAGTGCAGTATAAACACAAATGCATAACAATGTGAGTAATTACAATGGTTATTGATATGTTCCTGTCTGTTCAGGTATATATAAGTACTTTGACATATTATTGTTATGTAGTAGAGTTATGGTTCTGTAAATTTTTTTAAATTTAATGTCGAGCATAAATAACTATACTTTTTAAATCACCAAAACAGTCTATTAAAGTTCTTAAAACACCACACACCATGCCCAAAATCCGAGGGTAAACCTTGCAAAATGTAAAAATTTATTTACACATTGTTTTGATCCAGAAAAAATACACGAATGACAGAACAGCCACCCCCCCCCCCCACCCCCCCGTTCCACACACCACAGCCCACCACCTTAATTAACCAGAGAAACACTGGGAGAAACACTGTTTACCAAAGCTATTCTAAAAATTTAACTGGTGAAGCTTTAGTTTAGGGGTCCCATGTAAACACAAACAACAGGCCGGGCACCACAAAGGAAGCGGATCTCCGTGTCCCACCAGGATGAACTCTCACACTGTCCCATGTGCAATACATCAATCCCATAAAAGTTCCTCGGCCTGAAGCAATGTCAAAAACACTGCGTTTTTTCATTTGGGCTCCTCGAGCCGCAACCTAGCAAATTATCAGCACAATTAAATCCTACCTTTGTAGATTGCTCAACAGGACGCTGAAAGAGGCTATTGTTGCTACATCTTTTTACTGCATTATTCCAATATGGCTGGGATTGTATGTATAACGTGTGTAATTTTAACTACCCAGCTTACATGAAATCCACTCTGTTCCTGCCAAGGGAATTTGACTGTTGTGAAACTAAGCTTTACCACATTTCTGTTGTTAATTCACAACCTGCAGTCATTCATTATTACTGGATAGCTGGGTAGTTTATTTGCAATTACAGACAGCATTTGATGGTTATGATGAACTGCACAGATAATTTTTCACTGGAGCCGAAAGTCACACAAACTGAAAGAAAAGAGGCCTCGACATCAAAATTTCACTGACAGCGCATCTGGTCCCGCTGATCAGAGGCCTGTGCCCCTCCCGGTGGGCGACTGACCTTCTTGTGGACCTGCTGCTCTTTGGCGGAGTGGGCCTTGACGTGCTTGCGCAGGGAGCTGGGGTCCGTGTAGCGTTTGGTGCAGCCGGGGATCTGACACGCGTATGGTTTCTGTCCGCAGGTCACCAGGCGAGGCAGAGAGAGAGGGAGGGAGAGAGAGAGGGATGGAGACATCAGACACGGAGGGGCCTGTCCGGCTGACATTGTGGAGACACCAAACGGGGACACAAATAAGAACATGGATGTATGAACATATAGCGGAGCGTCCAAACAAAAATGGCCGATGTAGAAGTTCCCTGGTAACGCTCAACAACGTATGACGCCACGTGACAGCTCCTGATCTGAGCTGATAGCCTCGGCTAACCCCCAGCCTCCGCGCTTACACGCAGGCTTCGGGGAATCTGTGTCCGTGCTTAACCCGGAGATCAGTTATGACATGGCAGCGGTGCAGGGTCCAAACCACTGTGCCTGCTGAATTTTAACAAAGGAGAACAAAAGGCACGGCTTCACTCCTGTTTCGCAGGCCTCCTTCTCCCTCCGAGTTTCTGTTCAGGCAATGATCTCGTGTGCCTGTTAGTGATGCACAAACATCAGCGCTTGTAATCTCTGTTAAGCAGGGAGGCAGACATTTGTGTCTTCCTTTTTTTCTGGTAACAGCCTGGACAAATTGCTGATGGCAAACTGCCAGGAAACACAGACAAATGAGCAAAATAAATTTAAATGTTAGTGCAACGCAAAATTGTCATTAATTGACCTAAATTTAAACATTAACAAAACCAATCTAACTCAGACTGATTAAGTTATATGTTAGAAGATTTGTGATTCTCTTTATTAGTATTCACAAATATGCACCATAAACACAGAATGAATCAATAACAGTGTTTCTGGTCACAGAAAAAAGGAGAAGAAGCACCAGCAGGCATCTTTAATCGTGTAGTAGTTATACTACTGTTTTAAAAAATTTGAAAACAATGAAGATCATGATGACAAACATTTTGATACAGGTCCAGGATACTTATACATGTAAGCATAAGCCCCTGATTTCTTAGTCCACCACCATTTAGAAGCACACAGATCTGCATTACAGCACATTCAGTAAAAAAAAAGGCAATTAGTGCCCCTCTGGTGGGAAAATGACTGCCTCTGTTTGACTGAGAGCTTGCATTTCCTCTCTCCCCCTGTCGCGTGATTGCGTTAGCGTTAGCGTACACACTGCAGCTCCGCGGACCATGTGGGGCCGGGGGGAGGCCCCTGGGGGGCGTTTGTAAGAGCGCTCGGTAACACTTTCGGGCCCCGCTACCCCTCCTCGCAGCCAAAAGCGTCCGCGCATATGTATACAGGGAAGCCCTCAGGACCGTGGTGTGAATGAGCTGGTAAACACATGGGAGAGGTTTACGAGAACTCCCTCCGCCCCGAAATTACACATTCTGCGTTTTGTTCACAGCCAACGTAACGTTTGCTAAACATTCGAAAATCTGAAATGTCACTCGCTTCCCTGATGATAACATTCAATTTGGCATAATTGTATGGTTAAATATTTATTCTCGCCCCGAGTAAACAACAAAAGACCCTTTTGGTTATCCTCGCTGCAGGTGCAGAGACATATACTGTAGCTATTCTTGAGAGTTAACTAATACAGACAAATATTATGATATTCCAAGAAGACAAATTACCTCAGGTTTGGCTTAAATCAATTGAGAAGGGAATGTGATGGATGAGTCAACACAGGACACAGAAACAGTGAATCACTTGTTTTAGAAAATGAAACCAGGAGGGGAATCATTCAAAACAGCACAAAGTTGATGCCATACCTTTGAGCCGAGCCTTCACATAAGGGTGAGAAGAAAAAGAGGAAAGACAGAGGTTTAATCTTCAGAAACACATTCTCTATGTTCACCGTTCACACCTCTGGATGAAATTCAACTGAGCTACAAATGGATTTACAGTGATCACAAAATTGAACATCAGTAAAATATATTTTTATTTAGGTGCATTCTAAAAAGATATATGAACCCTCCATGAATTTTGAATGGTACATATTTTTCTAATACATTTAAGCTAATGTTATGTAAACAATAAGTGCAAAAATGTAATTTCAAGAAAATTTCAAGAAACTCTGAAACAAGTCAAATCACCAAAATTTATATCGATATGATACAGTATTGAGAAGTAAAACAGTATTAGCAGGTGTTTTCAGACATGTTTTTTCTTTTGCACCAACAGTGACACTTGACTTTAAAGGCCTGAAGGCTAATTATGACCCTCTCATTGCCTCCATAAAGGCTGCTAGCAATGGAAAATGCTAATTATTCTTTAATAATATTCAAATGACTCTTTAGGGATTTTCTGTAAACATTTTCTGTTTTTATCTGGGCTTTTCAGGTTTGGAAAAAGCGAGCAACTCAATCTCATCACTTGCTCTCATTTTATTTGAAGCCATACGGTGCTCTGGACCTTCCTTAATGGTCTTCAGTGAGAAGAAAGAAACAGGAGAAAAAAAGAGAGACACTGAAGTTCAGTCAAAAATAACACTACAGCCATTAGGGTTTCGCCCCATGAACGTTTGGCAGAACGAGAGCGGAACCGAGCGGTCTCAGGTGTGTCGGAGCGCGGTGACTGGCATCTCCGGCCCGCTCGGCGTCTCCACCGCTGGTGTTGATGTGGTAGCAGGGCTTGTGTGGTCTGGCCTTGTGATAAAACAGATCTCAGTGACCCAGCAGCCCCTATTGAAGGTTGCCAGAGACTGAGGTCACAGCGACATGCGAGCATTCACGTGTCTGTCCAAAATGGCAGTAAAATAAAGCCCCGCCATCCTACACGTCTCCTGTCGAGGTCAGTAGCTTTACTTGTTAGCGTTTCAGTTCGAGTCAAGTGCTGCAGAGAAGTGTTCAGCGCGTGGGGCTGGGTATCGAGTTCCCTTCCTGTCAGATGTGGGGATCCAGTATACGAAAAAGCAGAACCGCTCTGAAACTCGACCGAGCAAATTCGAGCTGACACTTCCAAAAGCGCGGAGGATTCTTCTGGGTGAAACTGTGCTAACGCTCACCCTGGCTGTGGTGTGGGCCGCGTGTGTATTCTGTGTACAGGGTCACATAGCTCGGCGCAGGGAGCACAGCCCAACACTGCTACTGTTGTGCGGCTCTGAGCAAACGGCCTTCAGTCTTGCCGGGGAAAACGCAGCTGTGATCGAGACCTTGTTTATTTACATGCCTCAAAGCATTAGAAAAATCGTAATTTCTCAATGAGCGGTCACGCTTGTTTACACATAAATACTACCACGGCCGGTCAAATGAGAGACAGTGAGTTTATATGACACATAATACGGCATTGAACATTTCTGAAAAAAATCATGGATTGCACACCACATATTAGCAGCAGTGGCGTTTGGTGGTTTTTTGACGTCTCTATTCACTTGAAGACCAGCCCTTTGAAGGCTGTGAGTGAGCTACCTTCCATGAGGTCCAGCCTGCAGGGTGGAGGCATGTGTGAGGTGGGGTGGAGTGTGTGTGAGGTGAGGTGGAGGGTGTGTGAGGTGAGGTGAAAGGTGTAGCGGGAGGTGTGTGTGAGGCATGTGGGGGGTGGGGCAGAAGTGTGTGTGAGGTGTGTGTGAGGTAGGCCGAAGGCGCATGAGGAACCGAGGAAGCGTGCGCTTACCGTGTCCAGGTGTGTGCGCTGGTGCTTGGCCCGGTCGCTGGAGTTGCTGAAGGCCTTCTGGCAGCCGGGGTGCTGGCAGAGGTAGGGCTTCTCCCCAGTGTGGCTGCGCAGGTGAATCTTCAGGTTCTCCAGCCGCGAGAAGGCCTTGTTGCAGCCCTCAAACTGAAACGCGCACACACACACACACACACACACACAGGGACACTCAGTGGGCAGGCTGCTACAAAGAGGGCAGTATACCGTGGTGCCTGTGTGAATTACAGCACCCTCCTACATCTGCTCTCTGTCAGTGTTTTGGTCCCCGCCAACGCCAGACGAGGCCTGGGGAAGCTGGCAGCTACTGTACGCTCTCAGCCTCCTAATATGTCCTCCGTCACAAAAAAACACGCTGGAAAAATCTGAACACACTCGCTTTTTTTTCCCCCTCTCTCTCTCTCTCTGGCTGTGAATTAAAACCAACAAACAAACAAAACAAAGCAGGACCACAAAGGAAGCTCAGAACTGGACCCCTGTACCCACGTACGGTATACAGAAGCTCAGAACTGGACCCCTGTACCCACGTACGGTATACAGAAGCTCAGAACTGGACCCCTGTACCCATGTACGGTATACAGAAGCTCAGAACTGGACCCCTGTACCCATGTACGGTATACAGAAGCTCAGAACTGGACTCCTGTACCCACGTACGGTATATAGAAGCTCAGAACTGGACCTCTGTACCCATGTACGGTATATATGTTGTTTTATCAAACAGTAGTTTTGTTCCAAGTCTTAGTCTGTGATTTTTGCTCGTTCTACTATACAACAACAACAAAAAAAAAACTTACATCCAAGGGCTGTTTTCATAACAGGAAATTACTTTTCATAATAAAATGCAAGTACTTTTTATGTGGTTGTGACAGCATAGCTCTGCCCTGGTCCAAATCAGGTGTTCGGTGAGCCCGTCTAAGAGCATTGCTGACACTCTTCAGCTAATATCTCACAACAGGGGGGGACAGTTTTATGACACCAGTGTCTCTTTTGAGGCGCAGAGGGGGAGACGGCCCGGGCCAGCGGGGTATTCGGACACCACACACTTAGAACAGGGACTGGGCGGGGGTGTTGGTGCGGGACGGCCTCGAGGGAGCCGTAAAGCTTTTTAAAGAGCAGAAGTCAGAGCGCAGCAGGTCGGCGTTGGTATAAGGGCTTTATTAAAATGATGCCATTTCTGAATGTTCCCCACCCCCAAAAAATAAATGAAACACTGTAAATTAAACATCTTGGAAACAGTGTTGAGCTATACAATAACAAGTACCTGGATCATATGTGACAGAAATACGGTTTGAAAGTGTGAGAAAACCGCGTGAAAAAATCGGGGGTGGTGGGGGGAGGGGGGGGGTCAGCTCGGCGTTGCCGCGGAGCTCACCGCCCGAGTGCGTTTATTGTGCTTGGCCGGGACTCACAGGGAAATGCTGTTAAGCTGAAATCAGTCCTACGGTGAGGGCTCTGTGCATGACAGGTACGGCATGAGGCGTTCTGCCTGTGGCGAGAAAGCCTGAAGCCGGCTTCGCCCTGAAAGGCTGATTGTCTCGAAAACGGGAGGCGGGGGGAGGGGGGGTGAAGGTGGGGGGGGGCATTGGAGGGGTAGGATCACCCGCAACTGTCGAACCGCACCGCAGCTGCAGAAACGGGGGTGCGAAAATCCGCTGCTCGCTTCAGCCGCGGGAAATTCTGTAACCTCACAGTCACAAAAAAAGAAAGAAAGAAAAGAAAAAAAGATGAACTGCGAACGCAGGCAATCAATTCCCCGCGGTTCCCAAAGTAAAAGATCCATAAAAATAACTCTCCCCTGGAATTTGAACAAAGTCCAAAAACAACATATCAGAGAGCCAGCTGCTTTATGTTGTAGTCCTAATTATTCTACATAACCAATAACTCCTTGTGTATTTAAGTAGGGGAAAAAGATACTGCTCCTTCAGACTCTGTCCAAGAGAAGCAGTGATTTATGACATGTGCATACTGTAATTAGGCATTAAGACCAGCTTTGCTGAGAGCTCTTTTTGGGCTTTCCAGCCAACACCATTGAAAGCCTTTGTTCTTCTATCTTTTCCTCTCTTCTTTGATTCTCTCTTTCTTTTCGGGGCTGAAAAATCCTAGGATAACATTGAACTGCTTCTGATGGAAGTTGGCGCACTTACAATACATGGTCTGACCCGGTGTGTAACATGATTTTCAGAGACAGGTCTGTATAGCTGTGTCCGAAATGGCTGACTCCAGCACCACAGATGATGTATATAAAGCCTCCCAGAACAAATGTTCACAGCCTTTAAATTTAAATGAATTAATTTTCAAGCTTAAATTTTGACATCATGATATCATTTCAACTTATGACCAATGCAACACAGCGGTATTAACACACTCTCATTATTTCATTCATGCAAAATTTTTGGAATGAACTCCTGTATAAAGGTGCTTCTTTTAGGCATTTGATGCCTGTCCTTGCTACCCGGTACCTTTTCTGATAGTATGTTTATCTATGCTGCACTCTTCACAGCACAGTGTGTGTGTGTGTGTGTGTGTGTGTGTGCGCGTGTGGGGACGGGGTCCTCTCAATTTACTGTATATCCCTTCCCCTAATCCTATACTCCTATACAGTTACATAGGATGCGCGGTTGCTGCGGTAACGGACATCCATACAGGCACGCTATCAGGTTAACTGCAGCCACAACAAAAGGAGCTCTCGCCATTGAGGAACAGGGAGCAGCTCCTGACGTACAATAACTTAACTGTTCCTCTATCTGCATCTCCCATCTCCGTCGGCTCTTTATCCACCTGTCCAGAGCGGGGCTGACGCTCATTTTCAGTGTCGTTCCCGCGCGATATTCTGTTCGGCCTTTTTACTGCTCGGGTGGGTTGAAACCTGACATCGTCAGGGCTGTCCTCTTTTGTGCCCCCCCCCGAATCGCCCCTCCCGGGGGATGCGGTGACAATGGAGCCGCAGGAACCCTATCGTTGCGTTCCGCGGGCAGCCTGGCAACCCAGCCCGTCCTGACGCGCGCCCACTTCTCCTCACCTCCTTGGCACCGGCCCATTTGATACGCAACGTAAGACTAGCCGGGCAGCGGACGGCGGGGGCTCTGGTGACCCGGGATGTGTGGACATCAGCTCCACACGTGTTACTCTGGCACATGGAGGGGGGGAGGGATCAGAACCAGCCTATGGGTTTTTGGAGGGTTGGTGAAAACTGCACTGCTACCACTCCGATACCTGCTTTGTACATTCTTAGTACATTCATACAGATGTACACAGAAAACGTTTTGTGTGACTGTCACCAAGACCGATCAGTGACACTGTAGTGTCACTCCTACCTGACCACGCCACTAGACTGCTTTGTTCTCTTCCATGTTGTGACAGCCTATTTTTTAGCGTGGTGTTTCTTTCTCTTTCAATTAATCAGTCAAACAAACAATCTCCTTTAAGTGCCTCTGGACGACTGAAAAATAAACTCTGTATAAGGTAAAATATTTTAATGACAGGGCAACACTCTTCCAAGGAGGTTGAAATGCACATGAACCTGCGTTGCGTTGGGTCTGTGTTGATTTCAAAGCTGCAATAATCGAACATAAAGAATGATGAAAGACAACACTAAATGCCTCATCACTCAGGCCCCGAATACTTGACTGCGAATATCGGCACCTTGTTAACATTCAGAATGGAGCCAGAAAAGCATTTCTTCCAGACAGTAAGAAAAAAAAAAAAAAAACATGACCATAATTCTGTAGTTGTGCTGCAAATGTGCACATATATACATGAAATAATTACTTACTTGCATTCTTCCTGCAAAGCTTAGGCTAAGGGAAAATTTGCGAGCCCGTGGAGACAGCTTTGTCAGCTGCTATTGGTCTCCATAGGTGGCTGGCGTGGGAATTGTGAGCATGCAGTTTGTCAATTTCCTGCCCCCATTAAGCCTCCGCGGCGAGCGAACGCCTGAGACTCTGTGCGCGACCCTCTAATGCAGACGTTCCAAAACTGCGCCCCATTCACAACGTGGTAACCCGGGAGACTGCGCTGCGTCCTCCCGACAGTCTATCTCGGACGAGCTATGGAAAGGCAGCTAAATCAGTTTAGCTGTGGTTGCACAGTAGCCGCAAGTGGTCTGCTAAAGTAATGCGGTAATTACAGATTAATTGATGTTGTGAAAATGGCTCAGAAGAAACTGCAGTGGTGGTGGCCGACTGACACACGAGTGACCTAGCCAAACAGTTTTTTTTCCACAACATATCCCTGCTTCTGGAAGTTAGAGGATGAGATAGAATGACAATGAAATGTTCTACGTATCTGGAGATGATCTAGAGATCAGTCTGTAAATACAGAGAAAGTCTGTGGATCTGAGGATGGTTTAACCATCTGTAGGCAATATATACAGTAGACATGGAGGCAGTATATTAATCTGGGATGGGCCTATGGCCATGACAAGGATATACTGTAACACAGAGTTTTTCCCTCTCAATAGGAATTTGATTCTGTGCATTTAAATTAATGACACACTTCCCCCCTCTGATTTCTGAAGGCCATTTCAATGATGACATTACAGTGGCGTGCGGCAGTTTACCACGGCAACTGATCACGGGTACGACAAAAATTGGCGTGACAGTCCGGGCTGACGTACCTGTCGGGCTAAAGCAAATCGGAACCGACAGATTATGAGCCTTAATGGACCAGGCCTGAAGGTGGGGCAGCGGCCGACGTTTTCATGGGAAATTAGTTGTGACTACGGGAGAGAAGCCTTCACAGTTCTGCAGCTAAATAGGTACAGTGTACCATTATAAAAGCTCATTAATATCCCACACGGCCATAAGATCACTGAAACAAACTGACCATTGTTGTATGGCACTGGGGGAAAGTACGGGTCATTCTGGCTGCTGCCATTTCAGACAGGCTTCTGATGGAAAGCCACAGAGAGAAAAAAAAGAAAAAAAACAGGGAGCCGCAACTGGTTTTATACGGCCGTTAGGAAATCTCCTGCCTGATCCTTACACTGTCTTACAACCTGGCCGAAGCCCGCCATCCCCCTGGGCCCAGTACACTTTTCTGTGGGTATGATGTCGTGGACGTTTGTTTTTTTTCTTTCGCTGAAAAAGCCTGCAGTTGTCCCCGCCTTGCGGTTGACAAGGCCCCTTTTAGGTGTCGTCTCCGAAAAGCCACCACTCCCCCGTTCCAGGCGACCGTCCTCGGGGGACTGCCGCTAATGATGGGAAAATTGGGATTAAAAAACAATTAAAAACTTTGGCTGTTAAATACCATTAAATGACTCATAACTCACAGGAGCCAGGCCTCTGTGAGGGTGGGGCTGTGAGGAGCTCAACCTGACCTCAGGTTTCCACTCGTTTCATTCGCGGCTCTTTTTTAACGAGCCAAAGCTATTCCTTCAGCTTCAGCTGTGCATCAAGGAGGAACATTTACACCTACATATTTTTTAAAAACTCTCACTCCAGTATTTAGTGAACAAGCTCTTTCTGCTTCAAGAGAGTTGCACCACTAGACTCAGCTGTTTTGAATCTCTTGCAGCCTTGACTTATGGTTTAGAAATATAGGGCTGATGAAAATATAAGTGAGAACTATATAATTGATAAAATCTGCAGAGGTACAGATGTGAAACAGTTAAAACATATGTAAATAGCACACGTTTTTGTCCTTTTTAGATTAGGGGAAGAAAAAACATTTAAAACAGTGATTTAAAACCACATGACTGTAAAGGGTGAACCATTTTGTCAGTTTACTTTTATAGTGTACTTTGGCATTATAAAACCATTGTGAAGTAAACTTTATTTGTTTGAGAAATAACGTCGTTTCATGATTATTTAAAAAAAAAAAAGCCCGATAAAATCTAGCATTGGTCATTTATTAACAAAATCTTCACTCTGCGGACCTATCAGGAAAACCACAATCACTTCTGCTACCTTCGGTGGAGACTTCGAAAGGAAAACGTTACAACGGCAGGACGGAGAGCAACATGTGCATTTAATCGTCCCGGTTACAAATGCCCCACGGCTACCACAGTAAAGGGCTGAAAAAAAAAACGTAAATGGATGAAATTATATCCATATGATTATATGAGACAGTTAAGGAGAAACACGTTTCTCGTGTACTTCATCGGGGACAAAATTAAACGCAGCTTTGCCTAAACATTCAGATGAAATAGTTTACACATATCATTTCCACATCCAACCAACACTTCTTTTCACAGCCCACTACATCTGTTGCAAATCAGCTTCATCTGAATCAAACGTTTGCTGCCTCTTTTTGCTCTTTTTTTTTTTGCGTGCCTTGACGTTTTGTTCGAAATGAATTCATGCATCATGGTATCGTTGGGAAGTATTCTCCTGCTTTGTTTTGTTTCTCTGAATTTCAAAATACTTGCTTTATGGATGGTTTAAGTGAGATAATAAATACATAACCCATTTAAATGCTTTCCAGATGGGCAGCCTCAGCGCAGCCCTGGTGAGAGTTAAAACTAATGCAGGAGTAAGGGAGCTAGTCATTCAGGGGACATATTTGATGCAATATCGAGCTGAGCAGCCATTTCTGATGTTTAACACAAGTTCCTGTGTTAGCTAAAAAAGCTAAATTAAACTAATTAGATTTGTATGCGCCCAATGCAACAACAGGAAGCAATTGTATTGTATTACCGAATTAAGCATCTCAAATAGTATCTGCACAGTAGGTTTTCCTCTTCCAAGCAGACATTCCTGCTGCAGATTTATGACCTGACGGTTTGAAAAAGAGCGAACAGGAAATGTATGATTGATTTTAACCAGGTTTAGTCTCCCATTATTCCTGGCATTGGGGTTATTGTGGCACACAGTACATTTATATATCCACAATGCACTGCCAACCTGACCGCAGAACAACAGGCAACACGCAGCTTTCTAGCTGTTAATGGAAACACTTTTTTGCAATTACAAAATGTAAATGTCAGAGTAAAACAGTGCTACAAATTGTTACTTTCACCCCCCCCCCACCCCCCCTGTGCTGTCTTCATCCTAAAACACTAATTCTTCCTTTGCAATTATTATAATGGTCATGAACCACTGTTTGTGTGATTGGGTTATAAATCACTGGATAAGAGTGAATCATTTCGCTCAAGGACCTACTAGCAGCTTTGTTCATGGGAAAGAGAAAGAGGCTCCGTATGGTGGGCATTAAAAAGATTTCCCAACAGCCTTCACTCTTGGCCTTCCATGAAGAAACAATTCCTGAACAATTTATTTGAACCGGTTTGCCTCTGATGAGCCAGCTCTCCGTCGATTTTTTATTGCTCCAGATCTTCTCCCTCTCTCTCTCTGCGTCTGCTCTCCGCTGTCTTCCTCCGACTCCTCCGGACTCCATCACCTGGATTTGAGCTGAATCCGCTCTCAAAGCGGCCAATCCCCGCATTGATTCCCACCGGACTCCAAACACACTAGACACCGTGTGTCAGGCAGGCAACCAATAACATTCTTGTCAGCGCTATAAAATCCAGTTGGGCTTTATTTGTAAATATCTCGGCACTTAACAATAACAGTTATTACGATGTATCACTTTTTTTTGTTCTCGATGCATCAAGTTAACATGGTACGAAGATTTTTTTGTCTCCCCTTTCTCTGTATTCATGGATTCTGCTGGGCCATCACTGAAGGTAAACGCACCACAGCTGTTTCTACAATTACACCCCCCCAAAACCGTTTATCTTATCTGCTCTCATTTTTTTTCTAATGGCTAATTGGAGAACACTATGGAACAACGCTGCCATCACCACAAAAAAACCCACTGGATAGATGTGGATCGCTCTGAACTTTGATAAACAGTGGAAAAAACCCAAAGGGGAGACGGAAGGAAATCCCCCCCGAAAATCATCTGGAGATCTGGACTGGAGCGATGTTGCTTTAATCGAGCGCGGTATTACCTACATTTTGCCCCATCCCCCCCTCCTGGCACCCTTCCCTGACTCCTGCACCGAATCTGCCCCGTGTACCCTTCTCGTACCCTTGTCTCCCATCTTCTGGTGTTGCCGTGGGGACCGCCGCGTACGAGGGAGCGCTGCGATTCTTTTCCCCGCCAGGTGAAGCTGGATATTGTGTGGGGTGACGGAAGCACGTGAGGCATCTCCCGGCACTCTGCGGTGAGCAGTTCAGCCACTTAGCACTCAGCAGAAACCCCTCCTCACATCCAGACACACCTTGGACTGACACGCCTCTTGTGCCATGATGGCTTTTCCATAAGCAGAGGCGAGCGGGATGCCCTGTGCAACTGCTGACAAGCACAAGTGTCATGCCTTCTGGGCCTTACCTGAATCCAGCTCTACCCTGTACCTTAGCAAGTAATCAATACTTGCAATTTCACTTAGTACAGCACTATTTCTAATCAGATCGCCAAGGAATGCTCCACTATTCGAGACAGAATTAAAATATCACCCTGTAACCCATATGGGGAAAAAAACTGAAAAATGATGCCCTGAACCCCGCTTTTCCAGTCGAGTTAAACTCATGGAAAATAGTCATTAAAAATGGCAAAAAATAACGATTATGTGAGCGCACTGAACTTTATAACTGTTAGATGCAGGAGAAAGCCAACACTTTATAGGACAAAAAGTGGTGTCCTAATACAGTGCAGGTTTGAACTGATTCAGTCAGTGCTCGGCTCTCAATCAGAAACAGACCAAACTGCTGGAGGAGAAGGTGAGAATTCTGAGTTTTAGAAAAGGATTGTGGGATACCGTCACAGCCAAGTGTTTGTCAGCTCATGAGCTTACTCTGCATGCTGCTCATTGGTCCAACCAATGTCCTCATTAATTGGAGCTGATTGGGCCGTAAAACAGTTGCTGACCTGGATTCGTTACCTCTTCACAGTTATCTGCTGGGAAAGAAATATGATGCCGGAGGTGTTTCCTTCAACTGTTTTAGATTTTGAGGGATTTCTCCTCCTACACATTTGGAACATGGATCAGTGTTAAATTTAACAAGTGAAGAGGTTATTTGTCACAAAAGCCAGCAGGGAACGGGGCTGGGAAACTGTGCTGACCTCTGATCGGCACAACAGCGGGAGCCCCTGGTGTCTGATTCGACACGCTCACAAACACAGAACCATGTGTACACTGTGATGTCACAAAGGACGGGGGGAGGGGGGCCGTGTGTCCTGCATCACAGACCGGCAGGAAATGGCAAAGTTCTGCAGTCAGTCATTGTGATAGTCAATACTGCAGGGTCTGATCTGGTCAAAGCCATAACAGGGGCAATATGAGCTCAAATGAGCGTTCCAGCACTTTTTACATAAATACACGAGCTGGAACGTACTTTAATGTAGTTAATGTAATTAACCTGACGAATTGAGAAGCTTGTGGCTGACACGCAATCATGGCATGAAAAGCAAAGCATTTGCCTCTGGTTCGTTTCACGTAATGAGGAAAATTTGAGAAAATGTAGATTATAATTCGGAGGAATGGATATCAACAAATGAATTCAATACAGACAGGATGTCAATCTGCACATAAGCCAATCCACTGTTTTCAAAACATAATGCTCATCCCACTCCTGGGAGCTACATTAGGAATTCCCAGAGTGCACTGCAGCTTGGCTGGTTTGGCGCTGCCAACCTCCCCAGCACCTGGGTCCATTCTTAAATAAACTGCACTGAGGACTCCACACGGAATAGACTACACGGAAGAGAAGCGTGTGCTAAACCGGACAAAACCAAGGCTTCTGCTCGCTGTATACAAGCTGTCAGACTCCGCGTAGCCTGTGTGCAGCTGGGCTCGGAGGAGGGGGAGAATTCCCCGGTCTCGCACAGTACATCGGACTGCTTTGGGCTCTTCGCGGCAGATCAACCTTCCCAAACAAGGCCCCACAAATCTCACCCGGCTCATCCTCTCCACTCTCACACGCTCACTGAGGCCTCTGCCATCACACTTGCAATGCGTTTTCTAAACCCACACCAGCATTTCTTTTATGCAACTGTATGCACAGTATAGCTGGCTTTTTTTTTTCACTTGAGGAAGCCGAGGATGGCTTTTTGGCTGTGGTTGCAGCAGCGGGATTCAGATGAATGAGCTCCCGGGTGCTAAGCGCGGTGCTCAAACTGCCACTGCACACGAGGAGAGAGCGTATCTACGGCGAGGGGGAAACTCGGGGAGTGTAGGGAGGAAGTGGCCTTTGCTTTCAGGGCCTTTAAATCACATCCTGCACGTGTCACGGTCCTGCACACACACGGGTACGTCCAAACGCGCTCACGGCCCCCAGCAGCAAGCAGCTGTAGCTCATGCTCTACAGTTAAAGGGCTGTTTTCCCGCTCCCACCAGAGAATCGTTGAATTATTAACACCATACCGAGCCTTCAAGAGGAAATGGGGTGACTTTTATCAAACCAACAACATCTCTACAACAAAGAAATGTCAACTGCCTTTATTGAGTTTTTGCTGATTTGTTCCTCATCTGTACTCAGGACTGTAACTGGCGAAATGCAATAAAGAGTGGCCCTCAGTGGTTTCCAATCAGCGGTTGGCACTCAGCATGATTAAGACCATTCCAGTGAGTTTAAAATCAGAAGGCAAGAAATCAGCTTGAAATCAGACAGTAATCACCGGTGAGTGAAAGCATTTGTGCTCTTATTTTGCCTCAACTCTGCTTTCGTTGGTCCTCTTGCATGGTGTTGGTAACACTGGGCAAGCTTGTACTGTACATTCTGGTCTGAAATTATGAAAACAGTGAATTATTTTTGTTGAAGCACACATTCAAAGCTTGGTTTTCAAAGTAAGCGGGGTGTTGGCCCATGTGACAACAATATGATTTCATCCTCTGAAATGTGAGAGGGAGCAATATTTCTCGCTACGTGCTTTGGCAAAGGGGATACACATAAGCTATTTTAAGTCACATAAAGATGTCAATGTGGAGACCAATCATCCCGCCTCTGAAGCCCTGTCATAATGTTTCCTGTGCTGCAGCTTCTGCTCTGTCACATGGTTTGGCTCCAGCCGCCTTCTCCTGTCTGCGGCATTCAGAGTTAAATGAAAGCGCAGGTTGCTGTGGTGACAGGAACGCCGGGGACGCGGGATACATCCGTCAGCCGGTCGTGCAGCTTAATCGCGGCCCACAGTTTCGCCGCTCCAGTCGGATCAGCTGGAGAGCGGTGAAAGCGGTCGCGGCTGCTCCGTTTATCGGACCTGAGGTTTCTCGCGCAGCACCGGCGGTAAATGAGCACTTGGCAGTGTATCCGGGCCAAGCAATTACGCGCCGAGCAGGGGCCAGAGCAGCGCGGCGTGCCCACCCTGTCGTCATGGCTGACTCGGACGGACATTTTGCTTTTACTATGTCATTTCATGTATAAAATGGGCATTTCACTCGTGTTTATGTTATTCTCAGGGCACTCAGTCCGGACCTGTGGTTAAACGAGCGGTGTAACAGACACTGCCGCTACAGTTTCTCTCCATGACAAAACTGCCCTCAAACTGCTAGCACTGCTTCAGTGTCAATAATGTGACGCTCGCTGAGCTCCAGGGGTTTTTTTTTTTTTTTTTTGAAGCAGGTTATTCACCCATATACTGTGGTGAATTTACTTTTCTTATGTGGCCAATCACGTTAAAACCCTTCTTAAAAAGCCTTGCGGCTCTTCATTCCTGGTTCAACAGTTTACCAAGTTTCAGCCGGGAATCTTCTTGGAGCTGAATTTGGAGTTTGGATCTGTTTGGAATACAAAATGCCATCACAGTAAAAATGATTATTAAAACAACTGTAAACGGCGAGTCCTGTGTTGAGGCCAGAAGAATTTAGCACGCATCTGTCAATGACAAGTCAAAATACAAAAACAGCAACAGTGGAAAATTAAAAGCTACATTACTCCTGCTTTTAAATGAAATGGGCCGTTTTTTGAGAGGCTCGTGTTTACAAATGCAACGCCAAAGGGTCAAAGGGCAGATGGTGCATGTTCACAGAGCTCCGGCTACGAGGTGAGACGAGAAGGCACCTTTTCAGCAGATGTGTTCTGCTCAGTTTAAAAGCAGCTCCACATACACCAAACGTGGGGCCAGACGGAGCCTGTTTCATCGGACGTTTGGACTATTGATCGGCTAATAATTTGTCCAGTGTTCAAGCCACCCCACACTGACAGTACAGTGCATCCTTCAGTATTACTTTTACCCAGCAGGATCCCCCTCCCTATCCCTGGCAGAGAAAGAGCTGGCATAGCTGTCCATCTCCCCATGCTGGTCCTCTCCACAGTTCAAATCTAACAGCAAATAAACATGGCTGTGACCTTCCGAGTACCAACCTAAGTGCCTCCTTTCCAAGAGCACAATAATACTGAAAGCAAAAAAAAAAAAAAAAAAAATGTTCGCAAAGGAACAATGGGTCAAAGTGGCATTGTGTTCAATACCAGCTGGAGAGCTCTTGAAAAGGGAGCGCGCTTGTGCAATGCTTAGTTTTGCAAAAGCAAAGGAAAAAAAAAAATAAAAAACAAGGCAGGCGAGCATAGCAACGTGCAGGCAAAATGGGGGCTTGGCTGCTGCTGTCCTTTGTCAGAAAGGCTGCGGTCCAAATAAATTGGGCAAAATCATGTTAAGACTTCCATCTCTTTGTGTGCCTGGCTTGAATTTTCTGTCCTGGCTTCATGTTCCACGCCACATTAGCGTATCTTTCCAACTCGCTACGAGGGTATTTCTCACCAATGTCAAAACGCGCCACGGCGAGCCAAAGCCATTTGATTTCTTTATTTGTTGTGGAACGCTGTTACCCTCCAGCCTTTAAGCACGTGACAGAGTGTTTCCCATTGATTTGATTTTATTTATGTAGAGTTATATACACATTGATAAATGGACAGATCTAAAGCTCTATTTTTCCTCACAATTCATGCACAGCTGTTCCATAGAGCTCAGAGCTTACATTTGGCAGAGTGTTTTCCTTCACTTTAAGACATGATTAAGATTATTCTTGTTTTTATTAGAAATTCTTAGAGTTACTGAGTCACTGAGAGTCACTGTAACAATGGTGGGTTGGAACATCTCGTCTCCATATTGCTATCATATGAAAATATCATTACTGAAAGTTCTAGCAAGAGTTATTGGAAAAGCTGAGATTTATCCCTGAGTATTTATGAAGTGATTTTCCTTTGTTGTTTATAGATATAGAGGGGAATTTTCTGTACCTTTTAAATGTGCGTAATACAGTTTAAGTTTAGCACACACACACAACCACACACACACAGGCTTGAATGTGTCCACCAGGTAACATTCAGAAAGTTAATGTCCAAACTCAAGAGTTGTACTGTAAGCTTCTGCATTTTAATGCAACAATTATTTCAGTTCCCACCTAATTATGTAAAATTTGATTAAACAAACTTGCCAACTGATGAAAAGTGTTCCCATTAAAATAGGGAACATTACCATTCCAAACATAATTTAAAATGCCGTTTTCGTATTTATGGAATATTTTGCTTGAAATTACTCACCAGGCACTTGTTTACCTTACGAGTAATATGAATCTGACCTTGGCTTTAGCCGGCTTTACTGCGTTTGCCAATAAGAGTGCTGAATCCATTACAGAACGCTGTTTATTCATATTTAATATCAATTTTCCATAGACACACTAAGCATGACCTAATTTAAAGTTTTGGCTTAATCCCTTTATGGTATTAAATTGACTCATCCGTAACACCCATTTAAGTTTTATTTTTTCCTTACAGAGAATAATAAGCAATTTTTTTGGAAACGTACAAAGTGTTATATTCTCGACTCTCGGTGTAATCTATAAGGGAAGTGTAAGTGCACAAGACACGCAGTCATCAAGGAGACAAAGAGACTTCAGAGAGTCTGGAACAAAATTAGCCAGGGTTTCATTCCCCTTTACATCTATGTAAAATGAATTTAGACAACGCAACGATGAAACTCTAAACATATGCCGTGTTCGTATGGTGCATTTCTTTTTTTTTTTTTTTTTGGAAAACACTGCTCCTTTTCACAAGTGTGTTGTAAAAACAACTATTCATTTCATTGTTTTCTAAAACAAAACATATTTGAGAAGAAATACTGTGTGGCACAGTCTCAAAGAATAGCATTTCACATGGTTTCTGCTGTTCTTCTCTGGAGAAATATAAAATTTTATAAACCACAGTATGGTAGTATTTACAAACTCAGCCTCCAATGGCTTCTATAATAATTGATTACAAATGTATGACACTAAATCAACCAGCATTTGCTAAATGTACTACAAGGTAATTAACAATTAATAGAGACGGAGGCACAGGTGATGCAAACATGTTCCTCATACCTGGAAAAAAGATGCATTGTTTGGCCAATGCCCACAGAAAAAAACAACATAAAACTTATTTTTCTGACGTCTTTAAATGCAGAGAGATGTGCTTCCTCGCTCTAGGAGGCAGAGCAGTTTTCACATTCCTTCATCTTTAAACAGAATGGTGAAGGATCGCGATGAATGAAAAGGTTTGTAAACGTGCTCGCCGCCGCCTTTTGTGGAGAGCGGCTTTGTTGGGCTGCTGTGAATAAACTCGCGGGGAGCGCTTGCTGCCAGGTCGAATTCCAGAAGTGAGGTGGTGTGGCGCGGTCCTGGCCGAGGCTCTCAGAGGTTCGCGCTGCCAAGGTTTCCAGAAACGAAATTCGCTCCTTTACTGAATCACAGAGCCATCTGGAAGGTCCTGTTCTGACCACTGACACACGCGGACACTGGGGCCCTGCCTGGCATCAACAAACACTAAATAGGAAAGACAGATGTGCTCCCCTTGTTTTGGAGTTATGTATAATTAATACAGTGAAAATACCAGGGACGTCGTTTTCTTGCTGCTTGAGGAGGTAAAGCAGGTAACCAGGCACAACAATAAACTACCCGGGCTATAAAAACATGCTTTCAGTCACATGAAATTTAAATGCCCCTAATTAGGTTTGAAGGATTTCAACAGATATTCCTGCCAGCGTTACCTGTTTTATAGATCCGATTACCTACTGTGCCTCCGTTTTCATAAAAAGGACACACTCTCTGCGTGTTTATGTCCTTAAAAGGACATCTAGTGGAAACAGCGAACTGGGTTCGTATCTGGATTTTCAAAGTGAGCAAGCAGCTGAATGGTCAGCCATAGCACCCTCACTAAATTCCATGAGTGAGAGGACATCACCATCTGCTAGAACATGTCTTACACGGCTCAGCTAAATACATCAATCTGTAACTGATTGGCATATTTAAAGGTAAGGAATATTTCACAAAGAAATGTCAAAATCCCCCAAGCCTGCCTGTAATTAATGTAGTCACTGCAGACCGCAAACTTCATTTCACAGGAGAAATGTATTACGCCAGCATAGAAGCTTTTAAGAGAGCTTGGCTGCGGTGTTAGGTCCATCCATGACTGCTGGAAAGTCTGTATAAAATTGGACAGACTTCCTCCGTCAGCGAAAGAAGCAGCTTATTGTTGAACTGTCAGCGCCTGAAACAGAGCCCGAAGGCTTCCAGATCTCAGATCCTAATTAAGACATGTTCACGAGCAACGCCACAAAGCTGTAAAATTGTTTTTGGCCACGGTGCCCCCTGTGGGCAATTTTTTGGGCCGATCCGCCATGGGCACAGCCTGAGCTGATGGTTCGCATAAATCCGTTGGATTCTGAGCTGTGACAAAGCAGTGGTGGCACAGAGCCTGGAGCAAAGTGTCATATTACTGGGGCCAGGAGCGACACAGCTGCCATGCTAATTGTAATTTCTTCACTGCCCTTTTTGCGTTGCTCTAGGTTTACTCAATAAATACACCCGACTGCAGTAATGTAATCAAAAAACGTTCCACAGATGCCACCCCCAATCCCATCCCTGCAGAAGTAGCATAAATAAGTGGATCTGTGCTCACACCACCGAACACTGGCCTCGTGACTAGGGGGGTCATAGGTGCAACTCCTGGATATGACATTACAGTTAAATTTGAATTTGGTAGATTCATTGTATGTGCAAAAATCCTGGGCCATTTTAAATGTAATTTGTTTCAGAGTGGCTTGGTTAAATCTGCTTAGTTTAGAAAACAAATGTTGACTGTTGGACACTTGCATGTATCCAAATGCAAATTTCAGAAATTTCTGTGTAGTTTATTTTTGAGGTTGGATTTCACATTTTCTCTGGGCTTAGTCTGATTTGTTCACCACACATTGAGCCTTCATAGGAAGTTTCTTTGTAGGAAACACCACATTTGTGGATATGTTATCAAGGAACACAACTTCAGGCCTTTTCACAGATGACAAAATGTCTCTGTACACTCTCTTGCAGTTAGCTGGTTAACTACCTGGCTAGCTACCAAATATTTAAAGCCTGTGACAGCCTGACAAAAGAAATCTAGACTCATGTCAACTGAAAATGTGTGGCCCATTTCCTACACAGAAAGCTTTCCCAATGAACCATGCCCATCGCATTGACAAATGGACCAAGACCACATTTTCAAGGGGTCTCAGTGTGTTTAGATTTGGTTCATTTCAGCGTATTTCCTGACTGAGCTTTGGTGTTCACAATAGTCTCCAAGCAAACTGTACTGTCCTCAGTGCGAAAGAAACTCTGGTGTGAATACAAAATAACATATTTCAATATATTAGGGCTGCAATTCAGCTGCAGTATGAAGACGGCAAACAGAGACACTAATCAGTTAGAAAGACTAACATCACCGTGAAAAATCAATCTGGCATTGTGTGGTTTGCCTGTGATGGTCCCGGAGAAATTAATCTGGACTGATCACAAATCAAGAACAGGGGCATTTTACAGGCATAACAGCTAGATGAATGTTTGCTTAATTCCTATGTCTCAGACTTCCAATGTGCTGTGCATTCACCTTAATTACTTAGGCACAAAGCCTGTTTGGGGGCTGTCCATTTCAGCCAAGCCAAGTGACAATTAAAACAGGAAATTTCAAATGGGGAGAATCGGAAGTGCTATGAAGTTTAAGCTATCATCTCACTAAATAGCAAAATTATTACCTCAAGTCCTGCAACAGTGGGATCATTCTTTTCTGAATATCAGAATGGATTATATTAAAAACTCATCATCAAGTGCTTACACATCCAATGATTTGGCAGCAGAGGAACAGAATTAGCACAAATAGTATTATGTCATCCTCTGCCCTTACTGAGAAAGTCCAAAAGGTTTCCAGTGGACCATGGGGAGCTTTCCTCTGCTCTTTCCAATTCTAAAATTATCTGGCAACTGAAGTTAATCACTGGTGTGGAAATACAATTTCTTCAATTCCCCTCTGAACGCATTTGGATAGAACTTGCGGACCTAAAAGTCCTCAAATCTAGATTTAATCCCTCCGAGATCTGCACAATACTCTGAGTGGGTATAAGACCTGTTTGCATTAGTTGAATTTCGTCTCTGTGGCACGTTAGAAAATCCGATATGCCTCGCTCTGAAGGTTAAACTAATTAAGGCCTTGTTTAGGGACAATTATGACACAATAATAATGCAAAGTTGAGCTCAGCTATAACGATCATGTTTCAGATTCGGAGCTCGTGCTAAAAGTTTACGAAATCACAAACTCAAAATAACACGTTTCCGAGAAATGTGATTAGAGCAAATCGAACACGGTTCTGTCCAAAACATTCTCTGGTGCCTGGTTACCCAGTTTGCAGAAATCCATTTCTGAAAAGTTCAGAAAAGAATTAAAAAAAAAAACAGGAGAACAAGCTGATTGCCTCTGACGCGAGCTCTGAGTGCTCTCCTTTGCAAAAGGAAAAACACATGTCGTTTGGCAAGTGAGGGTAAACTGGCAATAGAAAATAAATAAGCTGAAACAAACTGTGAAATTCATTTCATCCCTTCTGCAGTGATGAGAGCCGGTCCCTCTTCTCAACCGGGCTCTGATCACACAGCTATCGACGAACGGTCGGCCAATCTGAATCCTCTCTGACGCGTGGCGCTGGCCCGAAAATATTCACTGAAACCTCAGCCCACCTGTTAATGACTAGGATGTGAAGCTCAAGCTGGTTCCCTCCAGCAACTATCAATGTACACACGTTTTTATTTTCCATGGCAACCACATATGTTTGGATCTGACAGAAAAGACCCATCATATTTTTTGATAGTAAAAGTCAGATTCATCTGAGAGAAGCTGAAAAGAGCTGCAAGTAACTGCAAATATCATTCATATTATTCATATTTAAAAACTCCAGCAAATAACTGGAGAGGCCAGTGGAATGAAATTCACAGAGGATACGCCTGTCAGGACAATAATTAAAAAATAGAGGCGGGACATAAATCTGTCTCAGCAGCAGAGAAGAAGCCCAAACAATTGTGCAGCCTCAGTCCTGTGTAGAGGAGGGGAGAGACTGGACTGCATTATCATAAAGACTGACTGGATAACTCTGATTGCCTGACAAGATTTTGGCCTCATTCACTCCGGCAAGATAAACCAGCAAGCTTCATACATTTCCAGGCCTTTCGTTCTATTGCCAAAATGTCAGTCTTCTGACAAACGTCATATGTTTCCCGCCAGCAAATTTCATCATTTTTACATATGCCTTCATTACATATGGTCAGAATTTTTCTCTTAACATTGGGCTCAAGTATCTCAGGGGCGCATGGGATTAGGCACTAATGGGTTTCATGAGGCAATGACAAAGTGAATTCAACAGCTGAACAGTTATGCACCTTCCTGACTTAGACACACATTCCTATTAGAAACGGTGTGCATTTTGGAAGTGGACTGAACAACACTGTCTCTCTCTCAAACGTTTTGGGGATTGTGACGTGCTGTCTGTTTTGGTTTCCTTGGGACACCCCCCGAAGGTGACATCACTGCTGCAATGGATCGCCTCTCAGATGACTGGTAACGTCGTTCGGCTTGTGCGACGCGCCGGTCCTTTTCCAGAACGCGGGGGCCTCTTCGGCGAGCCGTAACGAGAACTGTAATCGAACATGACGGCGGCGCGCTCGTCTGGAATCGATAGCTGCCGGTGCTTTCCGCTGATCCAGATTTTCCGCTGTGGCGGAGACTGGAGGGGAAAAGACAAGTGTCTGCTGCTGTCTGCCCCTTTACATAAACCCGGCCGCAAAACATGAGGTCAGCCGGAGCAGGTGCCCGTAACCAGGCCCTGTAAAACTGTTGGGCCTATTTACAGGAATTCAGTCAACAATCAGATCCTGTGTTGTTTAACATCTAGACAGTGAATTATCTGTCAGCGCTGGTCACTTGTTTTCACTGGGAATCAATAACCAATTTAAAACGCCAGTGATATGGTTTTGATATGACTTCTGAATAGATGGTTTTCTGAGTTTGTCGCTCACTGTGACAGACGACATTAAAAAGACCTGTCCCTTCACTTCCCTTTGCTCTGGGCCTGCAGAGTTGCCAATGCTGCTAGCAGGCGAATCGTAAAAGGCCATTAACACCCCATGATGTCCCTGTAGTCGTGCTATCTGTAAAAGGTAATTCCCCCCGTTCAATGTACAACACATTCCACCCAGTAAAACTCTTTCTAGTAAAACGCGCGTAATTGACTTGTCAGTCCGGCTACCCGTGCCTCTCCCCAACAGTGGCGTTTTCTTAAACATTACGTTGCCGTGCCTCATTAGCAGAAACTCGACACAGCAAGGAGAGTTCTGGATCAGTCTTAATCACGGGTAGTAGCTACCAGTCCCGGCAAGCGTAGCTTTGTGAGTGAACGCCGCGGCTAACTTATCCCGACAGCACTAGATGCCACGCATTTATAGCAATACAAACCCATTAATGTCAACTTAACGAGCACCTTCCACAAACACTACGGCCTGCCACGGCCGCTGCCGGCTTATGGGAGAAAAGTGTAGGCCTCCGCTTTAATCAGCTAGCGGTGCTTACTTTTTTTTAATCTCAACATCTCACTTGATTGCTCACCAAAGTCTTTGTTGACACAAGGTCCCCCACACGCGCCCACTCTGTTTAACAATATGACTCTATGGCAGTGTCTGTCTCTGGGGCTTTCTGGACCCCGTTCCGAGAGACAGCGTAATAGATCTGAAAACACGCACGTTCAGTTGTTCCACCCCGCCGGCAAATTTATTGACATCATGCTTTCTGAAATATTAAATTCCATGATATATGCTGACTTTTATTTTCCTTCGTGTAAGGCTGCAGCTATAAGTTTTAAACACTGGGTTATTTGACATCGCGGCTGGGCCGTCCCCCTAGTGTACGCGCTCACTGTGTAGTATGTGTCAGCTAATTGTGAGGGGGCGTGGGGGGGGGGGGGGGGGTCCTGCTTCTCACTCGGTTTGAAACGGTCCCCAAAAATTATCCAGATGGTATGGTTTAGCACCTCGGCTTTTCAACAGCAGAGATTTAAACAAAATCCAAGTTGGCAACACTAATATTTTCTCTGGAAAATTAGCAGCTCCCAAAACATCTTAAACATTCAAAAATTCTCCGTATATATATTTTTGAAAACTATGCTAAGATATAAAACATGCACCATACGCATGGCCTTCATGGTTCAGTTAAAACTGCGGGAATCACATTCCTGGAACATTGAATCAATTTGTTGCAGCACAATTCACATTCCTTGACAGACAATACCACTTATTACACTGTAATATATTATTTTAAAATACGTCTTTTGATCGTCCTCCTAATCATGATGGATGATTGATAAGTACTGGTTATACAGCAATGCATTGTGGGATTTGTCATCGGTAAGAGGCTCTGCAGTTTTTCTTTCCAGTTTCAGGTCATTATTAACCAGACAGACCACATCTGTTCTCCGCACTTATTTATCAACATGGGGAACAAAGATAATTAAATATCCAGAAATACGTCATAACAAAACCTCTGTCAAAATAATCTTAAACATAATCCAATTCCAAGATTGGTGAAATAGTTTAATCAAACCAAATAATGGTATTTTGCTCAAAGTTCAGACGCTCGGCAGAGGATATATATTGGTCTTTGCCTGCTTTCATTATTTGAACTTAAACCCAGACAGCTACGTCATCCATCAAAGATATTATAAATCGAATTGGCTTAGGACGTAAAATAAAACAATACCGGAGAGTTAATAAAAGTTGAGGTCAAGACCCGCCATCAGCTTTTCCCATATGCAAATTTTGTCTCTGCAACGGACAAAAGGAATCTGAAGCTTTGATAGATATTTACATGAACTTCAGGTTACATATTTGGATTGTCTGAGACATCAAATCCCCAAAATTGCCTCACATTGACCACTAAGATATCAAAGCCTTAGGACGATTACAAGAATATTTTTGTTGGATATATTTTTAATATTAATGTAGACAACAGCAAAATGCAATAAACTAAAACAACAGCTGAATTAGGTATGAAACATAACAGGATATTGCAGAGAGATTATGTCGTTTCCTTTTAACTACTCACTCTGCCCTGAGCAATGACCGTAAAACGAGTTTAAGCATCCATTATTTGAAATTCAATGTAAAATACATTTTTGTGTTTAATGTTTACGGATGCTGGGTTTTATGGGGGTCGGGTGAAACGCGCGCAGGTAGGGATGGTGAAGGCCGAGCCGTCAGAGCGATTCTTCTGTTGATAATGACTTTTTCCTGCCAAGACGCCGCGTGTAACAAACGCGGAGCAGCTGTGTTGGGGGAGTGTTATACTTGGATGCGACTGGGCTTACCTCATGAGTGTACTGTGGAAACTGCCGCTGGAAAGATAATAAAGGACTTAGCAGGCTTTTGGTCAAGCGTTTGGTTTTAAATCAAGATGTCTCATCCATTTCCTCTGAGCAAATCGTTAGAATTCCAAAATGCCTTTGTCTGCTGCAGACATGCAGAACAACAGTCCGGAGTGCGTGCACGCGCTCATATACACACGCAAGCGCACGCACACACACACACACACACACACACACACACACACACACACACACACACACACACACACAAGCACACGCACACACACGCACACACACGCACACACATACGCACACACACACACACACACACACACACACACACACACACAAAACACACACACATACAAAGCACACGTACACACACACACGTACACACGTACACACATACACACTCACTCAGATACACTCAACGATAAGTCATCACTGTAGCAGTCATAGAGTCGCTGTGACTACGAGCCAAATAAGGAAAAAAACCTTACTGGGAAAAGTATTCAAACCACAGTATAACACGCCATGTCACCATCTGCAAGTTCAACCTTATAAGTGTATCAATCACTTACGCTAATTAACATTTCTGGGATGTAATAAAATGCTTTACTGGAAATATGTAACCACTTAGAAGAGTTAAATAAAGTCAGACTAAAGTTCACACTCAGCTAAATGCTTGTCTGAAGCAGTGCTATCATCATTATAATCCCAAATGCGCATGATTACAGCCTGTGATTCTCCTCAGGTTGTGTTGGACCCTGGACACCCCCACCCCCACCTCCCCCTCCCCTTTACATGATTCATCCTTAGAAAATGCCTTCATGCTCCCAGAAAATGCTCCTGGATGAACTCTTTGCAGACACATCACTTACAGTGGTGAGGTTTTCAGCCCTGTGTGCTGACAAGCTACCTCATTGGCATGTGCTTTGTGCCCATTTTGTACCCATCGAGGGGCCAGCACGGACATAACTGAACACAGGAGTGCACACCAACACACACACATTAGTAAGCCATCAAACTCATACTGAGCAGAGTGGGGTAATGGGTCAAGCGCTGGGGTCCAGACCAAATGGTTACTGTTTCTAATCTTGGGTTAGGCCAACGGTTGTTGTGCACTTGTGCAAATTACCACGGAAGATTCAATATTTGTGGCTGTATCAATATCAATTTATCCATTAAAAAACATCAATTCATAAGTTCCCTTGAGAAAGACGGAAGGGAAAATAACAGAACATATAACAGTATTATAAAACAAGGCACGCAAAAAGTGCATCCAAGATTTAAATAAGTACAGTTTGAAACCAGAATTTGCACAAGTTGCCCTACATTCTCACATACCAGGGATCAGGCAGTTTTGGGCTGGATAGAAGTTGCACAATCAACACGAGTTTTTCGCATTCCTGTGGAGTTTTGCAGAATACCTCACAAACCACAGGCACATTAATGCTGCTGGTCATCGTTTCAGATGTCGGAAAATTAATTTGCCAGAAAAAAGGGCCAAACATTCCAAGGACACTCAACATTTTTTGTACCTTTTGTTTAAGTTTATGCAAACTGTTATGGTGTTTCTGATTATAACAAAATTTCAGTGTACGCTCTCGAGGAGCTGTGCTTGTGGTGATGCATGTAACACAAGGAGATGAACTGCCAGCATTTGTCGAATGAAAACCTCTTTTTCCTGATGGCCAAAAGAGTTTGATGATGACACAGTCATGAACAGAATGCGAATATTATCGTAAATCTTTCCTATGCCTCATTCGGCCATTACATTACAGATTACAGAGGGGGGTGGTTTCAATAAAAAGCCAATTAACCCAATCCTCAAAGGACTGCAAGCCACTTGAATATCTGATATAATGGAGTCGAATGTATTCACCATTTGGATGTTAACCAGATGTGTTTCACCGATTGGAGTTTTCCAGATCCACATGGGGTGTACATAGTGTCGGAAGACCAAAGTGAAAACAAATACAGTATGTGGTTTTCCCCAAACACATAATGTGGGGTAGTCGAGTATTTGTAATATGCAGTTGGGACTTTTCCAGTAAACCTCAGGGTACTGAGAGTGGAAATTTGCTGAGTACTTATATTTGGTCATCTTACGTGCTACAACTGTTGCTTTTTCAATTTTTAAATAGTTAATTTCTGGGACGGAAAAACATTCAAAGTTTAACATGTTCAGTGTTAATGTTTAAAGATGTTAAGTCATTGTTTAACTGTATTAAGCCCCCTCTTGAACTGACATGGCTTTGATGTAGCAGGAAGCAAGCACAACAATAGAGGTTTACCACAGGCCAAGGCATGCTTACCTCAATGAGGAAGCCAACTATATGCGCCAAGCAGGGTCTATAAAACCCGTAAAACCATATGCTGCACAACGGTCTCGGACAGGTCTAGCTATGTTAACGAAAGTCCTTTAATCACTAGCTCACCTGCCGTCCTGTACACTAACAGCAGTCTTTTATGGACAAAAAGGTGCCTACTTAATGTACTGGTAGTAGTTTGTATACAGTATCAGTGGCGGTGTCTAATGGAGCCCACCTGCACATTCAGCAGCTTTGTCTAGTATAACACCTATATCGAAAGCAGTCCTTTCTGTACATCTATACATCTAGTTTGCAAATGGCCCTATCTTACACAACTTGAAGAAAACACAAATACACCATGTGTATGATTTGCACTTGCTAAATATTTACTGTTTGTCCTTGATTGTAACTACTTGTAGTCTGTTAGATAGGACCTAAATTCACCTTCATTCAGAGCCAAAGGCCCCAGTCGTCAGTATGACAGCAGCATTGGAGGTACTGTGAGTGGGGACTCACCATGCATTTGTTGGGCTTCTCTCCGGAGTGGACTCTCATGTGGATGAGCAGCTTGTAGCGGGCGTTGAAAGGCTTGTAGCGGCGGACGCACCCGGCCCAGAAGCAGGTGAAGTCCTCGCCCTTACGCTGGTCGATGTGCACCTTCTCGATGTGCCTCACCAGCTCCTCCTGCTGCTCGTAGGTGGCGCTGCAGTCAATCCAGCGGCAGGTCTGCTGATCGCCGGCCTCCTCACTATCGGGGGCGGCGGCCAGGCCTGAGGGCTTGTGGGGCAGGGCTGAGGCGGGGGGCTGGCCCTGCAGGTGCAGCAGGGCCCCTGGGGAGGGGCTGATGTACTGGTGGAGGTGGTAGGGCGGGGGCAGGCCGGTGTGGAGGGGATGGTGTCGGTGGCTGTGGCGGGGGTGGTGGAAGAGCTCCTCCTCGCTGTGCGACAGCTCGTCCAGGGGCTCCTGTTTGAGGGCGCCCCCCCTCTGGCAGCCCTCCAGGAGGCCCTGCTGCAGCACGCCGTTCACCACCACGCTGAAGCCGTCGGCCGGGTCGGGGCCCGGCGGGGGGAGGGGCCGCGGCGCCTCCTGCATGGGAAGGGGCCTCTCGCAGTGGGCGCGGTCGGGCTCCCCGGGCTCGGCTGAGGAGGAGGAGGCCGAGGAGGAGGAGGAAGAGGAGGAGGAGTAGGACAGCAGGCAGGCGGCCGGCGAGGGCAGGCCGCAGCCCTCCTCGGGCGCCTGGGGGCTGTGTGGGGGGAGCCTCCGCTGCACTCCCGGCGTCCGCAGGAAGGGGGCGCCGGCGTTGACGCAGGCCACCACGGACATCTGGGAGGAGCAGATGATGGCGGTGATGTCGATGCCGTCGGCGGCGGTGCTGGCGGCGGGGGCCATGGAGACGCAGCGCCTCTTCAGGCTGCCCGTGTGGAGCAGCCGGGCGGAGTGGCGGGGGTCGGCGGGGGACAGCAGCGCTGGGACGGGCCCGCCCTCGTTCCCGAACGGGTAGGACGACAGCGCGCTGGCGAAGCCGCCGTGGGTCAGCTCGATCTCGGGTGGGGGGAGGCTCGCCAGCCCTGCGCTCGAACCCGCGCCGGCCCTGCCCGAGAGAGGCTCGGGGGCGGACGGCACCCCGGACGGGATTTTGTACCTCACCGGGCTCTCCTGCTTGATGTGCGGTGGCTGGCGGGGGGTGCCGCTGAAGCAGTGCCCGCCATCGCTGCCGATACCCGCAGACGCCAGAGCATCCTGAAAGCCAGGGCACCTGCAGAGAAACACACAGAATTAGCACAGCATTAGCCATCTCCTGCTAACACACAAAGGCCAGGGCAGTTTAGGGTGTAGCAAAGTCATTCAACAGGGTTCACATTCAAGTCAAGGCACAACAAGCAAGCACTTAACTTTCTCACCTGGGCGAAGCTCTGCAGAGCAGGCTCTATCCCAGGAGAGGAGAGGAGAGCAAACACACCTTAATCAGATTTGCCTCTGTTTATTTGTTCTTAATCACTAGTCCTTTCACCGTCAAAGACAAAGGTTGGTTCATCTGGAAGCGTGGAAGCGAAGACTTCGCATCCAAGTCAAATGAAGCGATAGTTCAGAAATATACTTCCGAAAAAACCTGCTTTGTTGCTGAATCTGTGTGAAAACATGAAATATGTTTTCTTTTCCTTCTTTGGGAGTTTGCTGAACATGGTAAAACCTGTCCACTTCCACCATAATAAATCTCTTGTCAACATGGTTCAGCCAAAATGGTGCCCAAGAAATGTCTGTCATTTTTTCCCTTTCATGGCTTTATGGAGCACATAGACCTGGTTGTACTTTTCTGTGCAAACATACTGCAATAAATAATACAGGAATTTTTTTTCTGGAAATTTAGTAAATTTGTAAATGTGAGCAGGAATTAAATTATGACACTAGAACTTGAGAGGGCATTAAGGAAGAAAGCTCATCCTCATTCATATGTTTAACAAAAGGTCAATCCTTTGTCAGAAAAATACATCTGTTTGGAAACTGGCTGGGTCACCAGGTTCCCTGGCATTATATCAGCCTCTAATGGCACATCATTTAGAGAGCACTACATTATTGTGGGACTCTTTTCTCCAGGACTGAGAAGGAGTTCATATTTCTCCAGGTATTGCTGTGATCTTTTACATAATAATTCCTGTCAGTTCCCTCATTATAAAGTCTGTGTCATGCACCCAAGAGATTAGAGGCGTCATTTTACTCTTTGGTTCATGGAAAGAATACCTTCTTGTCCATTTTCTGACAGGCTTCCCAGCACGTGAAGGGACAGGGGGAAGTAATGAGGAATTACACAACCCTTCATGACAAAAAAATAAAACAGCACCCCACCAATGTTAATAAAGATTCTGCACATTCAAACCATCCACTGGCAGGCCGGCTTCCTTTGTCACACTCAGAAAGGAATTTGTGAGTGCAGGCCCCTTTGGGTTGGATTAATTCTCTCTGAGAGTTCATGCCAGGCGTGTCTGAAGTTGTTTCTATGTGGAAGCTGTGGCGTTCATAGAATTAATCCCAACAATTTCCTACTGAAGCAAAAAAAAGGCTTCCCACCACATTAGCTGGTCTGTGTTCCTTGTTGGGTAATTTTATGCACAATTACATCTGGCTGATATGTTTAAAAACTTCTATGTTGTAATACACATATTTAGAAATTGGCATGAATTGACAATTGTTATTCTAACAAGAACTGGTGTGAAAACGTCCAAACTATACCATTAAAAATATGTGTATGGATTAAATATCAACTGCAATGCAGTGTTTCATAAAATTACCTCATTCCTTAAATGAAAAATGATACCTGAGGTAGGGTATTAATCATGACCTCCCTCTGTCTCTAGCTTCCCATTTCTACAATGCTGAACCAGCTTTAAGGCTCATAGACTGTCACAAAGTTTAAGCTCAGTCTACACTTGACTAAACCAGCTAAACCCAACCCAGCCCAGCCCAGCTACCTTGTGTTGTCATGGTGATGGTTTCCCTGGATACAGAGGCCCTGCGCAGTTCGGTCACAAGGGGTGGTGAAGTGCTCCCCTGGCTGGCTCACCGTCCGGTTCTGCCCGCTCCTGGCCGACACACAGTCCCCGCCCACCACCTCCGACACGTCCTTCTTCCTGGAGCAGAAAGGGCTGCAGGCTCCATTCACTGCAATGCGCGCACACACACACACACACAGCGGGTCATGGAGCAGGCTTCACACGCCATTTACCAAAGAGAACGACACTCTCTTCTCTGCCCCCCCCTCGTTCGTCTGTGCCGGCTGACCGGAGCTTACAATGCCTAGCTTGATCGGCTGGCCATTCATGATGTGCAGGGCCCTGGGCTGACAGACAGACTCCTGTGCAGCACATTACATTACATTACTGTCATTTAGCAGACGCTCTTAGCCAGAAGGACATATACAGTTTTTACATGTTATCCATTTACATAGCCGGACATTTACTGTGGCAATTATGGGTTAAGTACCTTGCTCAAAGAAACAGCAGCAGTGCTCCAGCAGGGAATCGAACCAGCAACCTTACAGTTATGAGCTCTGCTCCTTATCCAATGCACTCCTGGAACCCTGACGGGATGGTGGGGGCGAGTGAGTGGGAGATGACTCCCGAGCGAGCAACTTCCTTTGAGTAATGCTACTGAGAAGTAGTGGGTGAATGAATCAATATGATATGATTTTTTTTTCCCAGAACTAATTCTGCTGTTCTGATTGCAGAGATGAATCATGGTTAACTCAATCTGTTCATGAGCCACTTTCTGCAGTGTTCTAACAAGACCTTCACCTGAATGAACCAAATTAGTGAGAGTGCAGACCCAACCGTGTTCAGGTGACCGATTAAGTTGCTGGGTTAGGTGTCAATTTCTGATAGGCTGGCGGGTTGGAAGCCTACACCTCCTCATTTTCCCCAATGAGCCGTTTAAGCTGGTGGCTACACACAGCGTGTGAGTGTACATGAGCCTCAGATGACTGTCACACAAATCCATGAGGTGAATCAGATGAGTACTCAATCAACGCAAATGGCTCATGGAAATAATTCATTAAGCAAACGATTTGTTCGACAACTGGACACCCCTACTGTAAGTCTGATATTTGTTACTCCTCCAGTGGTCCTCTCTGCAGGGATGTTAAATGTTTTAACATGCGCCACTGTAGTGAGGGAGCAGTCCTCATTGTTCTCAGAACTGAGATGCGCACACACACTTACAGTACACAAAAAAAACCTCATGCCAAACATCCGTGTAGAAAAAAATTAAACATTGCATTTTTCTAAATGAAATATGGCAAGAACGCGGTTTTATTAAAGGGGGCTTGGTGTTCTAACAGCAAATGAAAACAAGCAAAGAAAAAAAGCCCTCTCACATGTGGACAATTATACTGCTCACCCACTTCAAAAAAGCCTAGCATGAAATCAGACTGCCATAGGAGACAGGCGCTCTCAACATACAGACCAGTTGTCTTTCAGCATTATTCCTGTACATGCTTTCTTTCCCCTGGAGTTAACCAATCCCATGGTGTTATGCTCCCATGAGACAGCACAGGGACAGGAGATAAGCCTATCCAGAGACCTGACAGGGAGCAGGGCCCTGACTCCCGACCAATCTCAAGAGAGAGGCTACCCCATGGCCTACTGTAGCTCACTGACACAGTCTCACTGGACACAGAGATACAAATCAAACATCTGGACATCTACTGTATTAAATTTCCACACCGAAAAAATGGCCCCTCTGCTTGGCTCACAGCTCTGGGTCCTTATCAGAATCTGCATCGTAGCTGCGCAAAGCACTTTAATGCAATGCTTTAGAGAGATGAAAGAAAGGGGACTGGAGGAAAAGTGGAAATATCTCCCCAGTGAAAGTCAATACCTTCACGGCACTCCAGGAAAAAACGTTCCATATGTGACTCCCATATTGCTTAACTCAATTTCATCTAATTCAATCTGCTTTTTAACTATGTTTATGATAGTGGCATCACGCTGATGGATTTTTGGGGTTTTTTTTTTTTTGACCCGTGCTAAAGCCCAAATATTTCATACCCTGTCGGAAATGCGCCCCTAAATTTACCGTGCTGAGCTCACATCGGCCGTCCCCTCTCCTTCCGAGGAGAGATGTGACCCCCCTCGCAACATTGCTCTGGGGTTGCAATGTTGCAGTAACGCTGTGGGAACGTTCTGGGGACATCGTTTTGCGTGAGCTGGGGAGCTGCAGTGAGGTGGCTACCAGAGGAATGTCTATTGTTCCACTCAGGGCTGGAAGTGAGGGGCGGGGCCTGTGGGACTGTTGCGGTGGTCTGTATTTCATCTCTTGGACAGATTTTTTGGCAGAGTGCTACCATCTTGAAATATCCTACAGTGTTCGCACTGTAACATCAACTGCTGCAGGTCTGGAGCCAAGTATTCCTCTCACCTGGCAGGAGTTGAGTTATTCAAGACGGACAGTGACCAGAGAGAGAGGCCCGGATTTCTCCCCCAAACGTATCGCAACAATTTCAGTTGTGTTTGGTCACTTTTTAAATCTTCCCTAATGGATACTCATCGGAGAACACATTTGCGTGCCTTTTATCACATACTTATGATCGGTCCCCAGAGAACACTCCTGCACACACTAATTTGCCACAAGGATAAATCGTTGATTCAATCAAAGCTCCACACATGTGACTAATCCTTCGATAAATTTGCAACTATGATAAACCTTTTCCCATCTTTGCCTTTTATGCATGAGTGTAATTCATTTCAAGCGACTAATTAATTTCGGGAGTTAAATAAACGTGCATTTTATTATTTACCCTTGGGATGCAACCCCAGTTATATCCCTATGTACCTGTGATGAACTCTGACACTGGAAGAGACGCTACTATGGGGAATGTTGCGGTTCTGACAAGGGAAGAAAACAGGAGCAATGCTACATTTATGCTGCGAGGGGTAGATTAAGCCTCCGTCTGGCTTGGCGTTTGGAGTCTAACCTGTTCCTATACCCTCTTACGCATTTGGGGGTGATACCGCTGTTACCATTCAGACCGCCTATTTTTTCCCCGAAGTGAGCGAGCGGTTTCAGTAAAGCGCAGCACTGAAAAGCGCTGTCATCGGGGCTGCCAGGGGAAACGCGGGGGGGGGGGGGTGGGGGTCTAATTAGGGAGGCCACTGAGCTGTGAAGTGTCTACAAACTGCACATGAGAATGCGGAGCTTCGGCCAACACAGCGATAGCCTGCTTCCCGTGTGTGCGGGTATATACCCGGCCCGTCTGCTTCGGGTTTTTCCCTCCCTCCGCCGCGCGTGTATTCAGTGCCCTGAATCGCATTCTACGAACATTATATTGCAGAATATTTGCAGAAGGTCCGGTACACAGGAACGCGGCCGGTACTGCGCGAACGTGCAGCGCAGTTATTAAACACGCGGAGCAGCGCGACCCCGGTCCTGGTTCCAGAGGATTCTTAGCTCGTGGGTAACGTTCTCGCAACGCCGCGGCAGTGTTCTGAGAACATCGCGATTTAGCTGGGATTACAAGACTCCAGACCTACAGTATAAAACATTTATAGAGTTCCACATGGAACATTAAAAGAAAACAGCCTGAATATTAAAATAAACAGTGCCGTTCAAAAAACACTGCCCTTTTTTACTTCAAAAGTTTGCTCAAGTTGGCACAAAGAATTCAGCATTAACCAAAACATCTGGCTTTCCATATGAATATTTCGTTCAAAATGCTGTCATCACTGTTACTGAGGTCCAGCTATACAGAGCAAATTGATATGCTGAAATACAGAAATCAGATGGCATTGGAATTATAACCTGACAAATGAAAACAATAATTCTAATGTTATATGTAAAACCAGAAACACTGGCAACAGCCATGTGCCATGAGAAGTCTGAAGCGGCACTAATGACAGGCTAAAAAACATTGCAATTCCCTTCCTCCTTGTATTTTTCAGTCCTCCATGAATCACATTCATTTAAAAGAGGCTGCTGGGGCAGCTCCAACTGGTAAAACATCTCAAATGCATTATTATTTGATAAAATGTAACAATATAAACATTCACAACTTTTGTCCACTAGCAAATAAAGACCACAAAAGCAGCTGCAACACTAACAGTCTTGACAGTCACTGTTTATATAACCTATAATAAGCATACTTCCTTTATGTACACATACGCATATTCACACTGGCCTGTAAAAGCACTCTCCCTAGGTGTAATCAAGAACACACTATGGGCACGGACCCAGAACAATTTCTATCAGCAACTATTTTCACCGGCAAGGAAACTTCAGAATTCTGCATATCGGATTTACGAGGGCACGGACCTGATGGTTAAAATACTTCCTTCATCTGGAAGCTCATAAAAAAGTTGTATTTTTTTTTTGTCTTTAACAATTTCAGAAAAATGCACCCATGTTTCTGCCAACCGTTGAGGCGCGCTCCAAGTCAGAGCTACGCTGGGATGATATTCCCCAGAGGAGACCTGTGAGGAGCTTTTTCTGACCTGTCAGCAGCTCCCTGGCTTGCTGCCTCTGGACTACAAAGGCTTGGCATTAACGCTGGCAGAGGTGGAGGAGAGCGAGTGTCCAGCGTGAGACTCTGGCTCTTGCATCACCTCAGTTCCTCTCTGAGGAAAAAGTTTACATTCAGGAACATCTTCCTGGCTCTAGCCTGCGAGCTGGTTATAGCCTGAGGCTGCAATCCAGAGAGGAGGGCCTTAAGTACATTCATAACCCCCCCCCCCCCCCCCTCCCTCCCCACCAGTGGGCTGGAAAAGAGTAAAAGTTTGGGGAACGTAAAGACCAAAGACAGTCGAGGTGCAACACCACAGGGGAATCCCTCTCACTAAAAGCTGCGAGCCTCTGAAAACAGCTACATCCCCTTAGCAGGGCTCCTCCGGGCCGACACCGTTATTCTGCCCGGTGATCTTTCCACACTGAAATACTCCCCCCGTGCTGTAGATGGAGCTGCTCCTGATTTATGACACAGCTACATTAGTGGGATTAGTCATGCTCGGGAGGGGGAAAAAGGGGGCTCCACTGCATATGGCGGGCCTGGAAGGCGACCAAGGAGTAAATTCGGTTTATATTAAATGTGCTGCAATAATTCAGCGTTGAATATTTCATTATGTGTGAGGCCTGTTATGGTCCAGAGGTGGGAGTCCGTGCAGGCTCCAGCGACTCGGCCTGAAACGCAAGACATTTTGAAAAAGGGAGGCGGTCGGGGAGGGATTCTTCCCGCTTCACCGGTGAGCTGATGACCTAATGAGATCATGCTGTGTGCCGGGCCCTTCGACAGGCTTGCAGGCGCCGCCCAGCCGGGCCTGGTTAGCCTGACCATGGGTGGCCTGCCTCGCGCTTTCTGCCGAACCGGCAGGCCCTGCCGTCCCCCTCTCTCCTATCTCCATTCCACAGGTCTATGTCCACACCTTCACCAACTGTAGCTGATAGACCTGGTTAATATTTGTATCAGGAATGATAGGCCTGGTTAATCCAAATATTATTATGCGAGATCAATACAACCAAGCAGTGCCAAGCAGAGAGCAGGAAATTGGAGTAATTTTTATTGTTTCCTGGAACAACGTAATAATCACTAGAAAATGAAAGAGTCTGTAAGTCACACTTCACTTGGGCTAAGTTTTACTGCAGTAAGTATCTTTGGTGGCCGTTGTTAAATTAGGATTTCTGCCACAATATCACATATGAAACCAGTGAGCTGGGCTACACCCAATGACTGTTCCAATCACACAGGACATTGTGATTGTCTCATCAGCTTAGCACAGGAAGTGCTTAGCCAGGGAATACACTCAATCTGTCATTGTGACCGTGGGGTGTGACATCACCTTCCGTGACGACATCACTCTGTGTAGCAGACCTCCACGCACACTTTTATGATCTTTCACATTTACAAGATTAAGATGAATATCAAAGGCGATAGACTCAAAGTAGCTTTTGCGTTCTGTTTTACATTTATATATTTATTTAAAGCCAAGGAAGCATATCTATAATCTGTTACTATGACTACTGACAGCACTAATGGATAGTTAAGTGGCGATGTATGTATGTTTTAAAAGCCATGTAATGGGTGTGTAAGCTGTGGCTTTGATTTAAAACTACACATTTTGGCTGCAGTACAGCAGAGTAACCTTTACATCTTCATGAAAAAAAGTTCTAATTACACCCTCTTAAACAGATAAAATAACATGTTTTACATTCACACCACTGCTGTGAAAATGAGGAACCATTTGAAGAGAGCGCTTGTTTGCTCCATATTGTTCCAAAGCAGTGTTTTTGGTTTTTTTTTTTTTTTTTTCCTCTCTCTCCTGATCAGCCAAAGGGTCCCATAAGGATGCGGTGCTTTGCAGCAGAATGTGGAAGCAGGCTTTAGTTAACGCTGCCTCTTGCAAGTGTTCAGAACCCATTAAAGTGATGACCGCGGGAGCAAGATTTAAGGGGAGCTGTTGCCATCTCCTGCCAGAATGGCCAGGAGCTACCGATGTGCGCTGGCCAGGAGAAGAACAGACGTGGCGGCTCCGCCGACACAAACACTGATTGTTGTCAGAACAAATAATTAGGAATGGAGAGCAAAGGGGTCTCTGGTTATGAGCATCCTCTCTGGATACCAAACTCCCTCAGGGCTTTGGCGAAGGACCACACAAAACAGCAATTATCCACTTTGTTTGAAGGAGGGGGTGGCACCAACATTGAGCCCCCACCCCCACACCCCCCCCCCCCCTCCTCCTGTGTGGCGTTTCGATAATTTTTTTTCCCCGATTGAGAAATCTCGGCTGACTGGCGCGCATGCAACGCAAACGGGCGATTGTGGTAGCCATAATGGCTGACACACCGGCACCGCTCACCTCTCTCTCTCTCCGCGCTGAGCCCCGCAACCTCTGCCGGTGTGATTAGGACACTTACTGGAGATGTTCTCATCTAATTTCTCCCAGATTTGGGGTGCTTTTGGAGGGAGAGGGGCTGCTACAACCCCCCCTGCCCAGGCCCTTTCCAGACCTCCCGCTTGCCCAGCCCGTAGCGGGAATGGCGCTTGCAGTGCTAATGAACGTTGGCCTTGGGAATCAAGAAGGCCGCGGACCGAGCCCTGAACGTGAGTCATCACGCCAATAGCCTCTTTTCACAGGCAACCAGAGGAACCTTACAAAGAGGAGGGTCTGAATCAGCAGGGTGCTGACTGGAACCCCCTCCACCTGGGTCTGAGGGCTTACTTTCCACAGTGGACCACAGAACAAAGGTGGCTGCAAACTGTGCTTGTGTATAAGATCAGGAAGCTGTTTCAGATGCTCTTACACAAGAGCCGATTCCTTCACACAGTGATGAAAGGGTGTGAAGACTAGGCCGCCACACCCATCACCTCATCTAGATACTGCTGTAAGATACTGCAAGATACTGCTGTACAAGGTTCCTGAACTGTGACAAAAACATCCATCTGCACCAGCAGGCATTAAGTAGAAATCCTCACAATAGAAATAAAGTCCAGGCTAAAAAAAAAAACCTCCATGAATGATGCAGTGCAAAGTCCATGATAATCAGGACAAGGAGGCCAGGGTCTCCCTGCCACACAAAGAGAGCTCTCCCTGCGCTATTGTTCATAATTATAGGGCTCCATAAACTACATGCCGCAACTAATGTCTTAATCCCGCATGATTGGCCATTAGGACCCAATATCCTGAACTTCTGCCCCCCTCAATAAACAAGACTCGCAAAATCCATCCACTCTTTTGCTCATTACTCCATGTTATTTCAACTGTCCTAACTCCACTCAGTAAATCATCCTCCCCTCTCTCTTCCATCTCCCCTAACACAGCAGGCCTTACGCATCTGATCAGCTAATGGTCTGGCATTATTATCTGAAATTGGCGGTAATCTTCTATGATTTATTTCTGTGGCTGGAGGAGGAAACCGTAGAAGGGCTAATGTCCCTTGCTGGCTGAATGACTGACGGACAAACCGGATGCACATGTGGCTCCCGCAGTAAAGACATTCTACCACTAGAGGTCACAGCTGGTGAACCTGTTCGGGGCTCGCTTTTTTGGTGACACGTAATTTTCTGTAATTCTCGCCTGGGCCTTTTAAGTTACCTAAATGCTGGGTTAACTGGTGTGGTGAACCTGCGCTTGTGCCAGAGTTTAATGTTTTTCGGGTTTTTGGAGATGCATAAAATTTAAAGCAGATGTGCGAAGCTGAACTTTTGTCATATACTGTGTTTTTTTTTTCCTTTTCGGGAGGGGAATTTCAGACTTGATGCACGTCAAACAGCTGAACTTCGGTTATGACAAGCTGCCAAACCAAGAAGACAGATGCTATTGGAAATCCATCATGACACATAAACTAAAGCCACTTTAGGCCCGTATATCATACGGTCAGCATTTAAGAAGTTAATAGGAATCTAATGACTTTGTTATCCCTCACGCACGCGTACAGTGTGGTGAGCGTGCCCAGCTGATCACAGAGCCGTGGATTTCATTGACTGAGCTCTCTCTTCATCACGCGTTTTTATGGAAGGCACCCAAGCGTCCATGATGCCCCTAAAAAGAACTTGGTTTTTGGTTGGTATAAATTCTTCTATAAATGGTTGGTATTTATTTGGTACAAATGGATGTCACATGGTGTTGGATGCACCACAGCTTTCTAAAATATTGTTCAGGCTTCCTGATTGGGCCATGGGCCATGTTGGGTATGCCCAACAAAACTCTTTCCCTGGGTTTAATTTTCTCATGCTAACTTAATTGTGCAATTCTTTCAAACTCCTGTCAATAAAAATAAACAGAAAACAGTAAAGTAGTGACATTTTGCCAAAGAAATTACCTAGGTGTACTTAAAGTGCAGATGTTGTGTGTCTTTAATGATCCTTCATTTTTGAGATCTCAGCCACACTAACCTTCATTCTTAAAACTTTCTGGTTTCTTTTTAACAACAGTTATTTTCTTTGTACAAAAGGCAGAAAAAACAAAACCTTAACAATCCCATGGGAAATTCGGTTACCCAAAATACTCATTAAAGTCAGACTGAACTTGTCTTTTCAGGAACCAGTCAGGAATAATGTATTTTTAAAGGAGAGTTTGGCTTTTGTTTGAGGTGACTGTTGTAACTGTTATACACAACCACAAATTTGAAAATTATCAGTAAAAATTTTAAACCAAAGTATGTACCTTTTAAGGGAGTAAAATCTACTTAATATTTTACAAAAACAGTTATGGTATTGATAAAAGGAAATAAATTTCAAACTATTTTGCGTGCAATCGATACATTGTATTTTGAAGCTTTTTTTCTGTAAAACTTACACAACTTGTCTCCATCCTATATAATTATGAGATAAATATAACATTTTGGGTAGACAAAAGTGTCATAAGATACACTGACTCTTACACAGACAGACTCCAATGAAGTAAAAAAAAACAGTAAAAGCCTTCTTCTGTGTGACATATAAGCTCATAACTTGTGTCTATATTTGTGTCTGCACACCATGCCAAGCGTTTTGCCGGGCTTATTTGTTTTCTTAGTAATGCGTGTATGATTGAAAACCTCAGGGCAAAAGTAAATGAAAAATAGCAGAGTCTGGAGGAAAAGATGTTTGAAACAGGTGCTTGGCTGAAGGAGACATCGCTACGGGCAGGAGGAAAACACTGCAGTAAGCCTTGGAGCCACAAATGTCTCTTTCTTTTACAAGATTACTGGCATTACAGACATGAAAGGTAGCTGGCGGATGAAATCAGTTTGTTAAGGCTGCTTTCAGCCTCGGTCAAAAAAGGTAAAAATAAATAAATTAAATAAAGTAAAAAAAAAAAAAAGAATAAAAACAACTTAGCATTTCCCCTTAAAATTCTGATCCGTTTCATGCTGAATATGTTACATTAGAGACCATTGGTAAAGGGGGGTGAAAGGGGGTGAAGTGGGAAGATTCGTGATTCAAGATTCGTATTTGTGGTGTGGTATCTCACACTCTAGACCTCACAGACACTAGGAACAGAACTACAGCATGCAATATGGTGGTCTTATCCGGGGAAGGGGGTGAGGGGGTGAGTGGAGCTTAATTTCTTGGTTTGATCACAAAATGACAGAGATGGCAACTGTTCATGGGACTGTACCTGTAAGTTGACTTTTTATTTTTGAACATGGCTAGCTTTTCAGTCATTTAGTTACTGGACGTGTTATCATTTAAAGCTCTGATGAAATAGGTCACTGTTCTCAACATCAGTGACCATAAATCTCCGAGATGCTGGGGTGTACAGTGAAAGAGAGGTTCAGCTTCTCTAAAATCCTACTATAACCGCTGCATTCCACCTGTGCGGTCAATACACTGCTTATCCTGGTCTATTTTTATACGCTATTTAACAGGGGCTGTTTTTCTTACAAACTGCGACTTCCCTCAAACTGTATCGCACACAGAAAGCCCCCGGACCGCCTTCCGCGAAACCAAATAAACAGCGATACAAAGTGCCTTCAGACATATGTCTGCGTGTTTGGATAACAACGCCTAGTGTGTCACCAGTACAGAGACAGATGGATGGTTTTCTGTCCAACTAAGCGAAATTTCTGCATTCCGCCGGTTCGCTGGTGTGGGCCGGTGGAGGCCCCGTCGGTGTCCTGCCCCTGCACAGAAAACATCACTGACCACAGTCTGCGGAACCAAAATAAACCCCCGAGCGAGCGGCTCGCTCCACCGCCACTCCTACGGTCGGATGACATCACCGCTCGGCGTTGTGGATCCATGCCCCTGCGGGCTTGCAAAACGCCGCGCGGGCAACGGCGTCGGACAAATAATTAGGCAGAGGGGTTGCTTCACCTGCTGTGAAATGGGGGGAGGTGCCGCCGTGAGGTCTTCAACATAAACATAACACGTCCATGGTGTGAAGAAGCCACTTATCAGAGCTCCAATTAGCAGGTTATATTGCTGTGTGTCACCACCTGGTGGCTACCAAATGCCACTAAAGGTCCCCCCTCCAATGTCTGTGACAGCTTGCTTTATTTCTGATTTGCACAGCAGACTACTTTCTCCAGGGTAACGTACATGGCATGCATTTTGCATGTCATCTATTTACGTCGCTGAATATTTACTGAGACACAGCAGGCTAATCACCTTGCTCCAGTGTGCAAATGGATCAGCGTGCAAGTCCTTACTCCACACTCTCACCTTTCTGTGGAAACCCCAAGCAAGTGGGTGTCACCCAGCAGGATCGTGAGAGCTGTTCTCTGAGGATGTCTGAGGTGGCTGACTGAGTCTGAGTGCGTGTGGGTTTCCGCTGGCTCAGAACACCAGGGAATGGGGAAGAAGAGGTGATGGCACTCCATCCAATCCCCGCTCCATGCCCGATGGCCTTACAGGGCTGAGTCCCTGCGTTGCGGCGCGTCACACCACAGACCCGCCATAGGGCACACGCTCTCCCAAAGCACAACAAAAGCAGCTGTCCGTCTGACAGACAGTAAAAATAAACCCAAACCGTTTCTCCTCCAGCGGGAATGTGGGCTGGGCCTGCCACTAACATCGCTCCTGCACCGCTGGCCCATCCCAGAGAGGGCCGTCTTTCAGGGGTGCGTGCGGGGGGAGGGAGGGAGGTCGAAAAGCAGGCCTGTGGGTTCAGACCGCACCAGCGCCTTCACACCACAGCGCCGTCACGGTCTCCAGGCAACAGGCCGGTGGCCAATCCCAGGGCTGCTGTCATCACCCCAACGGACAGACGGGCGATGGGCTCTGACCACACCCTTGCCCTCTCCCAGAAGCTTCCTCTCCCTGTCGTCCCGCCTCCAGGAGAGGAGACGGCAGGGAGGAGGAGCCACAGAGGTGCCCGGTGCATGCGGAGCGCGCTTAACGAAGAAATTCTTCGATTAACGAAGAAAAAACCTGGTATATATAAAGCGCATCGTCATGGAGGCGGTCGAATAAAATCATTTGCAGATACGGAATATAGCGTAAGCGTAAGGATATATAATGAAATCCATAATCATAATCTTGGCAGTACTGAATCTGCTATATGAGATAAAGTGATTCTGGGACACGCACACTGGTAGCGCTCTCCTGCCCTTCAGTGACCCCAGTGACTCATTTGAGGTTTATGAACATGCACATCATGGGCAAGTGAAAGCATCTACCATACAAAGGACAGGGGGAGACTCCCGGGCAGGTTACTGAGCACTATAACACCAGGAGAAGCATACAACAGCTCTTAATTGCAAATTAACTCTAAATAACAGACTTTGTGGGGGTCACTGGGGCTGCAAAGACCTCTTTACAGTTTACAAAGGACATTGCTCCTCCCAACCCCCTCTCTCCCTCCCTCCCTTACTCTGTCTCTCTCCCTCTCATTCCCTTTCTACATCCCACCCTTTCTTTCTCTCTCTCTCTCTCAGGATTTTGTTCTGTAAAGACATTTTTTAGGAATCTGTTTTTGGTTTGTTGCTTTGCATGTACCCCTGACCTTTATACAGTTGTGTAGAATAAATGGCCTTTTAAAATAATTTTTAAAACTCTCTTTCTCAGTTCAGATCACTGGCAGGACAAACAGGAATTTTGGCAAAGCAGCTACACACAAAACACAGTATTTCCCGTGGTCGGAATCACCCCCCCCCCCAGGTTCAGAATAATGACACTGAGATATTCTGACCCCCCCACTGTGCGTCTGTCAGGCTGCGACAGGTGGTTACAGGTGTTCAGACTTAAACAGAGCGGCAGTCCCACCTTCCTTACCTGACTGGCAGCTTTATAGTGTCAGCCATGTTTACGTAACGCGAGAGGTGATTGGTTTTCCTATGAAAGATTATCTCCCTTCTGAGGGGGGTTTTGCTGCAGGGTGGGAGAAAGAGAATCTGTGCTGACCTGTCATGTCTCACGCTGACCTTTGACCTTGGCCCCACTGCCTTGTGGGTCTGCCTGTGCTGGATTGACTGTTTTACAGGCCAAACTGAAGCCACTGAGTTAGGATTGGCTCAGTCTGCCTCGGCTCTCTCCTGCTTTCAACAGTAGCTAGGTGTTCTGTCAGCTGGACATTCTCTTAGGGGACTGAAAGTACAGCTAGCTTAGCATCAGTGTTTGTTTTCTGATGACACAGATAAGAGAGCTTGAGGTGGTTTTTTTTTTTCCAGTAATTGGTTTACTCCGGTATGAAGTGTTTTTGCAGTCCTATCCTGGAGCTGACGGATGGCAATACTTCTCAGAGCAGGGAGGTTTCAGAACCAGATAGCTGAGAGGGTTACAGCGGGCCTTCATGGTGGACCAAGGTCCGAGTCAATTGTGTTTCACATCAAATCAATGAGCGCAGGAGTCGACTCCTGCCTGTGAGCCGTGTTTGGAGTCGATGTTGTCTGCGTCCCGCTTGCAGAATGCGACGCTTGCGTCTCTCGCATCCCCCGCAGCGAGGAGAGGAGAAACAAAAGCGGGGAGGAGGCAGGAATGCCTGCTGCGGTGAGGTAATCGCAGCTCTGATGACCTCACTGGGGTAAGTCGTCAGTGCGTTATTTTAAGGGTTGTTAAATAAATAGACATTTGCAGCAGTGTTTGATTTCGCAGCTAAGGGCTGGTTTAGCCTTTTCGCCGGTTGCCTAATGAGCTCATCTGCGCTGTGGCATCGCTGGCCGTCAGCCTCAGATGCAGGGAATGTGGAGAATGTGGGTGCCGCTGCCGATGGGGAATTCTGAGCTGGGGCTCTGGGGAGGGTGCTCTACTGTGTGTGTGTGTGTGTGTGTGTGTGTGTGTGTGTGTGTGTGTGTGTGTGTGAGAGAATGTGTGTGTGTGTGTGTGTGAGTGTGTGTGTGTGTGTGTCTGTGTGTGTGTGAGTTTGTGTGTGTGTGTGTGTGTGTGAGAGTGTGTGTGCGTGTGTGTGAGTGTGTGTGTGTGTGTGTGTGTGTGTGTGAGAGAATGTGTGTCTGCGTGTATGTGTATGTATGTGAATGTGAATGTGTGTGTATATCCTTGTTTGTGACTGTGTGTGCCTGAGTGTGCGCGAATGTGTGCGCACAAATATGTGTGTATCTATACAAATGTGTGTGTTTACTTGTGTGAGTGTGTGTATGTTCGTATGTGTGTGTGTGTGGGTCTGTCTGTGTGAGTGTATGGTTGTGTATGTGTGTATGCAAACATTGTGTAGATGCTTGTGTGAGAGTGTGTGTGTGTGTGAGAGAGAGAGAGAAACAGAGAGGGAGAGAGAGTATGTGTGTGTGTGTGTGTGTGTGTGTGTGTGTGTGTGTGTGACAGTAAGTGTGTGTGAGTGATTGTGTGTGTGTGTGTGTGTGTGTGTGTGTGTGTGTGTGTGTGTGTGTGTGTGTGTGTATGTGTGAGTGCGTGTACATGTGCAAACTGCAAAGTGAATGCAGCAGACCATTGTGCAATCGTTGTTGAAAATAACCACAGCAGACGTATCTGCTGTGACAAAATAAACAAACCCACGTTTTGGCAGAAACACAGCTTGCCTCTGGAACAATAACCCTCTGTTATTCCCCAAGTCTGAAAAGGCAACAGCGAAACACTCTTCATATCCCCTGGAAACGCTATTAGAAATGGGAGCTGTTTGGCATACATAATTATAGATCTCATTCTGTTTGTAAGAATGATAATAAGGACATAATGACATACTATCGCAGCAATTGTCCAGAGACTCTATTGAGAAGTGATTGATTTTGCTTCTCTTACTTTAGATGAGTTTATTACATGGGGGCCCGGCAGTAGCTTCAAAGGCCTTATTCTGCCTTCAGATGATCTGAGGACTCTTGCAGCTCTCTCTGCGGCAGTGACGGCGTCGCTCCTGGGAAATCCTGGATGGAGACGTGGGAGGGGCTACGCTCAGCGTCACCTGCCGGCTCCGTGTTTTTCACGCTCTTGTGTTTCTGCTGAGGTTAACCGGGATGCTGCGGATAAAGCACAGGCTGAACCAGCCTGGCTTATAACCCTGCCCTGAGTTTTCCTTCACTGAGCTCAGGGCCTGTCTGCGACTCTCATCAGGACTCGCACATCGCACTGTTTCCAGGACAACGGAGACACCTCAGTAGTAAACAGTCCCGTCCCCCTTTTTTTTATTGGATCACCTGACCACCTCACAGCCAGGCAAGCCTGTGACTCGGCAGGCTTCCTGTCAGAGGATCAGCGAAAAACCCGACCGTCGCAGAAGAACAAAGTCCCCCCTCTGCTACAGCCCAATATTTACAAGCACACAGATGGCAGGAAATTCCACAGAAATGACAGTGGCCAAATGCAAACCACAAGACATAAAGATAACCCCGTCCACCAGGCACGTAGAGCCGATCCTACACTGTGGATGCCTGCCCCAGGCAATCCGCGGGTCTGCTATTGATTACTGTTTGACATGAGGGCAGATTTATAGAACTTCTGTAAAACAAATAATTAATTTGCAACAATTATTTCTTTTTTAAAGGGGTAACTTTACAGTGTTCTGAGAAAAAAATGTTTCAGAGCCTGGACTGTGAGGTGCCCCCCATCCACCCCCTCCCCACCCCCTGATGTTGCCTGACCCAACAAGAGAGGCTGGATTTAAGTGGTTGTAATTACAACGCAATTAAATGGAAACAACATTTGAAAATGATTATTTTGTTACCGGCACAATGCATTACCTTCTGCAATTTTCTGAGGAAATGCTTGTTATTAGAAAAGGAAACAAGATGTTTGCATGAGGATAGGAGAGGAGAATCACGTTTCACTTCCTGTTTTTGTTATGATTGTCCCTCACAAAGTGAAAAATGAAACGTCTCTTTTCAAAACAAAATATGTTCAAAGCACTGGCAGTAATTGGCTATGCTTTGATGTCCCGCATTGAGGGTAAAGCAAAATGGTTCCATTCATTGGGCAAATAATACTTCACAGACTGTAGGGTAGCCTGAGCGACTTATCGAATATGAGCTATTGATTATGCCCGTAAAAACTGTCCATCTGCAAGGAAGCTCCGTAAATGCTCTCAGAACAAATTAAATCCACAAAAACGCCCAGAGATACCATTCGAATGAGGCCATGACGAGAATGGGGCTGTTGTGTTTGATTCATTTATTTGTTTTGCCTAAGCCCTTTTCATTTCCTGTGGTTCCACTGGGAAAAGTCCAACGATTAGGGATAATAGGCTCGGAACTCAATCAAACGATACCATAATCCCTGTTAATATTGTACAACAGATCTTCGTAAAACTTAAGACAGATGACAGGCTCGATTCTGTCCGCTGCTCGCATCCTAACAAGTCACCCCGTGCCAAGTTGCACGTCTGTTGAGCAATTACTTTCCGCGGTACGCGGCTAACATCATTTAAGTTACCTGGAGAGAAAGGAAGCCAAAAAGGTGATGAGTGATGTGGTTCAGAAGCAAACCTCTACAGGCTGCGGTCCAATTAGGAGGCAGGGAGGAAACTCAGCCCAGAAGACTGACTGCCTCATGTTACCCTCCCTGGGGCTCAGAGCATGGAAGGGGTGGGAACGGACCCAGGCTGGCAGCAGAGCTACGCCTCCTTTCAGGTGGGGAAAATGGGGGACCTTTGGCACCGAGGAAGCTTTCTGAGAATGAATAGGAAGTCGGGCTCGGGGAGATTCAATGCACAGGCATTCATATGGCCGTTGGCTTTGTGATGGAGGAGCCATCAGGGGAGTCCCCCGTGCCCTCCCCAGCCCTGACATCAGAGTCCGGCGGACAATACGTACCGCTGCACATCACAGAGGATCGCACCGCGCCCGAGACAGGTAACAGCATCAAAGCGCACATGTGACGGGGAGTTTGGGGAGAAAAATGATGAACCATGGACGGATAAATGGGGCAATTGTTCGGGAAACCTAATATTTGGGGAGGTTGGGGGGGGGCGGTGAAAAACCGTCATATAGCGATGAAAAAAGAGCTGTCCATGAAAAGGTGAGTATGGGGGGAGTTGCTAAGCAGTGTTGAAGGCAACCCATTCAGTCTTCATCTGAGGGTTTAGCACTGAAGCTGGTTTATGGCAATGTCGAAAATGCAGGCCCACCATCAAAGAACGAGTCACTCTGTTTAATTCCCTGTGTAAGCGTTTCCCATTTTTCCTTTCTTCTTTTTTAGAGGCACTTGGACTAACGCAATTCTTCTGATTATTTCAAACCTACACAGAGCATTCCAAATTGACACCTCTGGAAGCATGCCTTCTCAGAGGCACCGCCGCTAAATGGCTGCCATGGTGAATTCTGGCAGCGCCGATCTGATTCACGTACAAACCACTCGAGCAGGAATCTGCGGAGAAGCCCCCCGACACAGACACTCTCGTGAAAAGGACAGCATGCACAATGCTCAAAAGAGCCAAGGGGCAGAGCTTGGCTCTGAATCTGCCTCAGTCATGTAAAAAAAAAAAAAGAAAAGAAAAGACTTTACGGTATGTTAAAAGGGCCCGGAACACTGATTCAAACTTACTTTGCTGTTTCAACTGTTTTTGATCAGCGCTTCATAACAAGGGTGTTGTTGCATTAGTTACAGCTTCTAAGCAGAGTGATTGAAGAATTCGGAACATGAGTAACGCGGCGTAACATCTGTGCTGCAGAGTGAGTCACCGTGGAGGAACTCCTCGTACCAAACCGCCAGCTTTTAAACCTTTCTCAGTGTACAAAGGACACTTTGACGAGAGGGACCTCAAAGGCATTTCTGTAACGTTTATTATTAACCAAATGGATCTGGGTGAAAGAGTCTGAGCTGTGATCGCGGCGTTAGTCAGCACATATTTCAGGGCCTCCTCAAAAGAGCCGCACACAGCTCGTACACTTATTCTCATCGCATGGGCTGCTTCCGCCCATCCCTACAGCAGCATCTGATTTCCAAAAAGCGAAAAAGGCGATGCTGAACACACTGGCAGCTACGAGCAGCTGGCTCCAGCGAGCAGGCTATTTATCGGCAGGGAGAATCCTCCACTCACTCCAGCTCAGGAGTCCCAGTGCTGCTGGTGACAGAGCTTTGCATTTGACAATGCAGGAAAAGATGTTGCAGTGTAGACATACAGTAGCAGTCAAAGGCTTGGACACACCTGATTAAGATAACAGGAAACATGAACTCAAAGACATTTTTAGCCGAAGACTTATATTTAAATTCTTGAAATTTGTTTCTTAGACAAATGTAAATAGTGAAGTTGATGCCTATGTATAAATTTCTTTAAAAAAATACAGTTTATAGTCTATATATAGTTTATATAGTCTATTTTGAAGAATCTAAATATAAGATAGTTTTGATTTGTCTCACACGTTTTTGGTGAATGCATAATTCCATCTGTGCTATTTCATAGTTTTGATGTCTTTACTATTATTTTAAAATGTGGAAAAATAGTACAAATAAAGAATAAATGTTGAATCCAAACTTTTGGCTGGTACTGTAAGAGAGTGGAGCGTTTTGGTTACAGTATCCCTGGAGGGATTGTGGTCGTGAGCTGACAATGTTTTCTCTGTAAGTGTCCAGATATAAATTCTGACCCATGAGTTGACCATTCTCTGGAACTGGCTGGGTGTTGTCACGGCAGCCCACATAGCTGTATATGCTGTATGATATGCTGTAGAGTTTGAATGTCTGCTGCGGATAGTGCACACACTAGCAGAGGAACCACCTTGAATACATCACACATTTAAATAAAGCTTTGAAGATCTTGAAATCCATTTTGCGTGTCCTTAAATGCCTTTTAAGTTACGTCAATAATTGACCTGTGCTCACATTGGCCATATACTTACAGAAATAATTCACCTATCATTAAATTTATCTTAGAATATATTTTTAAAAAAAAGGTAAAAGGATGTGATGGAGACGGAGGATTTCAGTCTCTTTTGAGGAGAGAAGGCGTAATTAAAAAGGAAGCAGCCCAAATCCTCTTGGTTCACGGTGATTTTGCCCGCTTTAACAAACAGCTCGGGTCCTCCATCCACTCATCTACATGGCCTGTGTCCAGGGCGTCTGGCCCTCCAAACCCCACAGAGTGTCCAATGCCTTTCACAGCATGCCATTTAGCGAGAAGCCCTTTCGCAAGCTATGAAAAAATATCCATCCCTGTACCCAAACCATTTTCCAATAAGGATTCCAAACCCATAAAAGGGCTAGCTTTTCATTTCTTTTTATATAGAGACCTTTGAAATGTAAATGTGTGTTTCCTTTGGACGAAAAAAAAATGAAAGAAAGGTCTTAGAAAGCAAAATTGCGAGTGAAATCTGAATTTTCACCTCACATAATGGAGGAGGGAGGTGCCACCCAGTGCCGGATTCAAAACTCTTCAGGCCTGTAAAAAGTGGGTACATTTACAGTTTACAGGCTATAATGTTTTCATGTAAAATAATGGGAGTCCTGTTTTAAAAGACTAAAAGACCATTTAGAATCATTGCTCAAGAAACAGCAAATTCTCCTCAAGGCATTTGGTAGATGTTGTTTCAGGAGCGAACACCAAGGTCATTTCAGACTATGAAATTTGTATTTAAAAACAAGGCTATTTTTGTGATAAACACATCCCACTGGCTGATTCTGAAGGGTGAGTACATAACCCAGTGGAGATGGATGATGTCTGTCTTGCTTTCCAAAGTGCTTGTTGCAGGCAATAACAGGACTTTGAGCTGTTGTTAAGAGAACATGTTGGAGAAATGTGGCAAATATTAGTTGAATGAATAAATTCCTATAAAACTTACATTAGAACTAGAATTAGAAAATTAAATCATGCACATCAGCCAACAATGACACAATTTACCATACTAGGTGTGGCCAAAAATGACTTAGGACACAGAGCTATGACAAAATATGAGAATGCTTTGACAGCCATATTGGGTGTGGCCCTAGATCCCGGCTCCAAGAAAGTAATAAATGCATCATCAGTCCATTCTCCATACTCATACCGAACTGAATGACCTCACTGATCCTTGTGATACAGCTTTGGCAAGGAGAAAGACAGAAGTGGGAAAAAAAAAAAAAAAAAAACGCAGCAAGAATAACAATCTTCCAGTACTTTTGGCTTGGAAACCCAAACAAAGAAACACAACAGCAACAAAATTAGAGTGGTACTTGATGGAGAGAATACCGCTGACACCAATACTTGTCTTAATATCCAAATAATTTCTTCCTTGCCTTATCGATAACAAATGCTCTAGGTTTCATCCAAAATTTGTCCACAGACAGCCAAATGAAAGCCAGAGACTTCCATGTGTCTTCACTACAAATGATATAGTACATGAAAAGGTATATTGGCACATGTATAGGTTACTAAATTTTAAATTAGAGTTAGTTTCTAAATGATTCCTGGCATGACATAATCAGGGAAATCCCCCAAGAACATCTATGTTATCTTATTTGGTCTGTAGAATTTCGGGAAGATTGAAAAAACAAAGATGACCAAGGCTGACGCCGGGAGGAAGCAGTCCACGGCAAACAGGCAGCAACAGTGTTGTCCAACAAATGAGAGATACAGATCAACAAACACATGAACAACGATTATTTCAATGGCTTCTTTCACCATCTGTTTCTTGAAGTGATTAACTGACATGTCGGTGTGCACAGAAAATGTCTGTGGTTTCAAGACTTTGCATTTATAAGTGCGTGCAAGCAAAAGGCCGGGGTCCCACACTCATTACACTGGCATAATAGTCATGTAGCACAGCCGGCACCGGCCATTAACCAATCAGGTGATGGTTAAATCTATTAGCAGTCACGACGCTGCAGTTTAAACTGTTGTCTTTCATTAGGAGACTACCTCTCTCTGCTGCCAGCCAATCCACAAAGCCAATCAGATGCTTTTAAAGTGGACTCCAATTTAAACATTATGGTGAGCCTAATTGCAATACAAAGTAGTAAGGAGATGTGGCTAACCCCATGCATGCAAAAAAACAGCATATCAAAAGACAACCCCAATTCGCAGAGAGTCTAAAAGATGTGGTCTACAATGCATTCTTCTCATGCGGAATGAAAAATATATTCCATAGCACTGTGTTGATCTAAGAAACCATGAAGGATTTTCCTTTGGGGGGGAAGAAAGCCACAAGAGATATTCCCTTAGACTGAGTAATGTAATTGTCTTTAATTGTGTAAAGCTATATCTACTGATGACATTTGGTTTCTTACATTCATCTTGCAGACAGCTGAACAAAGACGGAGTCAGAGGAGAACAACAACAAAAAAATCAGGCTTGTAACAGCCATCTATTTGGTGTGTTTTTGGTACGTTCTACCAAACATTATCCCTGGGTTTAAAGCTGTTATTCTTGTGGACTTTTACCAGAGAGAATAAGATTAATTTCAAGCCCCAATTAAACGCAGATGTTAAATGACACTGTAGAATAATACACTCTAATGAGAGTACAAGAAGAACACAGTATGGAAAAAGTCATAGGCAAGTGGTAAGCAGAAGGAGCACAGTTTTGAAACATACAGAAAGAGTGTAAATGAACAGGTTCCACACATGAACAGGGCTTTGTTCAAGGGTCCAAGCATACAGTTCAAGCCTCCCTTATAACATAGACAGGATTTAGTTTGTTGCCTGAGAGGTGCGAGACACCTAGAGCAAAAGGGTCAGCTACTTCCCCGATCGAACCGACAGCTTATCACCAAATGAAAACTGGAAACAGTGACTCCATCTACTGTTATGCTACCCCCTGTTGACATGGAGGCCAAACATCTCTAAAAACGAGCACTTCGGCTGTGTCACGTGTATTGTTCTCTATTAATGTATGGTAAGTTTTTCAAAAAGGCTTTTGTGGTGTTTGGTTTTGGAGTTCAACTACACTGCTTATCTATTGTTAAACACATGAGTCTGCAAATAAAAGAAATAAACTTGGTTGAAGCTTGGTTTTATCTGATATGTTAAATGTGGTAATGAAGTAGCCTACACTAAATAATTTCAACTAATGCTAGTTTTTGAACTAATGCTATCACAACATGGAAGACAAAATGTAAAATTCTTCCTAAAATTACCCATGCTGTAAAAATGTTGTATTATTCCACACAGTTTAATAAAGGCAAAATAAATACAGTTAAATAGTTAAACATTCACTGTAGTATTTACGACTGCATATAAAGGACAAGAGATATTGGTTATGCTTGTAAGTTCTCTTTTCAATAATGTCACTGAAACTGTTAGATGGAATTGGCAGACTGATGGACTGGATGACCCCTAGATTAACATGACTTAACATATTGTTTGGGGTAGGGGGTATGAAAAATTATGAAAAATTATGGCAGTACATGGTGACGCAAACATTGCAACATGGTTTAAAAGCACGTTTGTCTATAACTGGAGGTTACTGTGGTGCACCCATGCTGTGAATGGAGTCTCTGGAAGAGTCTGAACTGTGCCTCAGAGGAAGGGTTTACAGTGCCATTAAAGCTTTGATTTAAGAAACCTAAATGTGATTTCAAGCAGTGGTTTCTCTCAATGGATGGGATCAAAAATACAGTACAGACTACCAATGCCACACAAGAATCATGTCTTTCAGCCAGGTAGCCAGCACTGCCAAGATCCTTTGAAGGAGCCTCAGGTAGTCTAGACTTCTGACGCTGCTGGTCAAGACTTTTCCTGGTAATTCCAGCCCCCGAATTACGACATGATCAATATTCCCCAGTCGAAGAAATGCAAACAAAAAAAAAAAAAACACATGCATAATTAGATCAAGTGGAGAATTCTTTTACAAGGAAAACAGGCCTGTCAGATGGAGACAGGCGGTTACACAGAGCTTTGCGCTCGCTGAGTTTCCTCTGCTTGGGTCACGGAGCCCTCTCCTAATTTATGAAGTGTTTGGTTTGGGCATTTAATATTTTCCAAACATTTGTAATTGCTGTGTATCCATTTTCAGTGCTCAGGGCCCCACCCTTTGCCCCTCTCCCATTTCTCCACTGTAATTAATGCAGCCCAAGGCCTAGATTATATAATTGAGTTATCCTTCTCTTTCAAAAACATTCACTGTAACATTGGGGACCCCCAAATTAGCTTCAGCCAACATAAATTATCCTAATGTTCGGCACTAATGACTGCAGTGCTGAGCTATGCCACGGCCAACACTTGCACCAGATCAATTTTCTTATGCCTGCAGCTAAAGCTATCAAACTATCAATACTATGCTTCAAAATCAAAACATATAGAAACAAAAATGTCTTTTGGTAATTGTCTGAACACTGGTCGGTCAAAGCATCTTTTGAGTGATATTTCCCACAGGTTGTTATCTTAGGCACATCTATGGTGCTGTTTGTGTTATTTTTGCTTTTGTATCCAGGAGGGAGATATGTGAAGGAACACATCAACATTCAGCCAAATACATGAACATCTGATACTTTCACAAAGACAAATGAAAGAGTTTGGTTTTGTTCTGAGGTTTATCTTCAAATTTACTTGTGCAATTTGTAGCATCATGCAGCCCGCTGGTTTGTACTGAATGAAGTCAGGCAGTTTGGCACCAGCACTGTTATTGCCTAACCTCCCAGAGCAAATGTACAAAGATCTGGGAGAGGAAACAAAGTAAAAAGTCCCCTGTTGTCTGACAGAAGAGCCACCTGACTTCAGAGAGGTACACGGTGAGTGCGGTCACAGAGCCACTCCACAAACTATAGGCTAAGCTACAGGCCAAACTACACACCAAACTGAAGGACAAACTACAGGCGAACTGCAGGCCAAACTACAGGTCAAACTGCAGGACCTGCTTCTACCAGGATGAAAAGGTAGGATACGCAGCAGGCGTTCATTATCATTCCAGTCTAATTTGGCCTCCTCTCCCGAAATTCATCTGAACATGGAGGCTGTTTTGACTAAGCCATCTCTGAGAGGGCCTACGTTTGGAGACTCCCAGCATTTGCTATAGATTAGAGACACAGCAGCGCTCTTTAAGGCTCAGGTCAGGGAGAGTGCAGGAGCTCCAGGTTCACTGTTACCGCCTATCTCCCCATCTGCTGTAGTCAAAGGTGGTACGGCTCTGACGTATATGACGCAAGTCGGAAATGGGATAAATACCTGCGATGGAAGTGACCTGGCTTTTACAAAAAAAAAAAAAAAAGAGAAAAAAGAACAAGCTTTTTATGCATGATATCAAATTTGAGACTCGTGCCAATTTTAGATTTCGCCTTCTGTCAGGTATCCAGATTCAACAGAAGTCCTGTTTCGTGTATAGCATGATCCCAATCCTCTAGGGTTAACCTCCTGACAGCAGCGCTCTCAGATATGACCTGCTAGTATTACACTGTGAATCCAGCACAGAAAGAGTTCAGCTATTTCTCTTCCAGGAGAGCCCTCAGTTTTCAGTCAGGCTGTCATTTTAAAGACTCCAAGTACGACTCGTTTCCGACTTTTGGTCAAGTTTTTTGTAAGCTAACAGCATGTGTCGTAATACACTCGGCTATTATGTAATTATGTTCAAACTTAGCTGTTCTGAGGCTTTCTGAGGGAAAGCAAATCGAATTTGATCGCTAGCCATCTTTTCATCGACTCTCAGAGCACTGAGACACTGTCAGTTTATACCAGTCATTGTTCAGGGAAGGAGTGTTCCATAACAGAACAAGCTTTGCACGCATGGCTTAATTTATCATTAGTCAAACGGCTAAATGAAAACCAACTGTGCGAGAACAATAAAATAATTTGTCTGGGGAAAAGGACGCAGATAAACTCGACAAAAAAGTTTCCAACTGGCTCGTGTTGCCAAAAGCCAGGCCAGTTTCTTACCACCTGGCTGTCAGAATGTTTCTGCAGTTTAACTTGATAAGCACTTTCAGTTTGATAGCAAACGTACATTATTTTCACTACACACCCTAATGACGTGATTATATATTTTTTTGTCAATGTTAGTCAACATTTTCCGCCTGTAGGTTTTTTTTTTTCGCTGGGCGAATGTTAAGTTAACAGATGGGGAGAATGCCCAGAACTTGGACGACAGGCTAAATTTTCTTCTCAACATTGTCAAATGGTGCTGGAAAAAAAAGATATATATATAAACCATTGAGGGCAGCTTTTAAATAAGGGGAGTGCCAGCAAGTCTTACGCATGGGTGAACCACACTCCTCACCAGGCTCAGACAGGAACACGGCCATTATTCTGCAACAGTGATGCTGTTTTTTGTTTCTATTTCCTGTAACACCATTGAGAACACTTTCTCCCTGCCTCGTACAATCGACTCACTTTCGAAGGTCTCACTGGAACTGATCTGTAAGCAGGAAAAGCTCAGAGTGTGATGAGATTAGAAAGGGAGGGTTACAGATCTCACTAAAAGATAAGGCAGCAGTATCACTACAAATACCAGCTATAGTATCGCTGTCATTCCTTTGATTCCTTCATACTACCAAATGTTAACTCCCCCTTGTGCCTACTCTCCCTATTGGACCTAGCCCCGCAGTCCTTAATTCATCTTTACTGTTCAAGTGATGAAATAACTGATAACGAGGACAGAGAGAAGGATGAGCTTTGAAGAGATTTTCACTCCCTACTTCTCAAACTCGCTGCTTTAATCTGAACTTCACATGTAAAGACTGATGGGCATGATCCAGGATGCTTGGCAGGTGCTCTGAACCCCTAGATGCCGCGGGCTACCTAAGCATGCCCTTCTCTGCAAAATGCGCGTCGTTCTTACAACATTGCTGCAATGTTGCTGGAACGTTACACCTTAGCCGGCAAGGTCCTGGATTCTGGGACTGTCTTACGGAGGATCAGATTGGGTTATGAGGGAGATCCTGACCGTGGGAAAGCTGTATCTCGGTACAGAGGCCCTCGATCGGAGCGGCACCCTCTCCACGAGAGCTCCCATGGCAAATGAAATGTAATTCTTTAAAAATAGCCCAAAGCAGAGCAGGCCTGGGAGATTACAGCACATCCACTGAGCTCTGATGTTTTATTAACTACTCTGTTTTTTTGCTTCAGCATGGATCAGCACTTAAAAAAACTCCTATAGACCTGTTAAGAATCTTTACATTCCTACATTAAACTGTCTCAATCCTATGAAAAATTCAGCTGGCCCTATAGGAAATATCTGCATGTGAGCACGGATAAGCTGCACGTTACATCTCTTCCATTCACCCTGACTTGTAGAAACCTGATGTGTACAGTGCTTGGACGCCTATAGGACAGAGATATACAGAATAAAAAAATTGGTCTTTGAGAGAAATGCTAAACCACTTAAAAAAAATAAATAAATAAAAATGATGCTTACAGACCCTTTCCATTGATGTTTCTGCTGATCGAGCAAACTCTACTTTGCAATTAGTGAAGTGTTACCATGTACAAATCACACATTGTTATGCCCACAACAAGTCTTCTGCATGAAGCGTGGTGTCTACAAGCATTCAGAGAGCTGTCCATAGGGAAAAAAACAGGTCTTGCGTTTCTGTCCTCACTATTGTGAATTTCTCTGGCTGGTATCTAGGCTAGCTTGGGTCAAGGACTAGAGGAAAAGGCTACTGTTCCATGAGACCTCTGGTGGGTTAAGGAATCCCAATAGTGCACAATGGTGCCATCAGGAAAAACCACCAGCAAAAGACCTTTAGGGTACAATCCACCCAGTGTAAATTGCCTCCCCATTTTGATGGAGTTCCAACATCACTCAACCCCAGTGTGGGAGTGCTCTCTGGACGAAGCCATATGGCTCTCATAGAAAAGGATGTGCTCTTAGTGTTAGCTTTGGATAAAAAAAGCTGCAGCTTTCATAGAAAAGGATGCGCTCTTTGTGTTAGCTTTGGATAAAAACACCGTGAAGCTCCCATAAAAGGATGCGCTCTTTGTGTTAGCGCTGTCTGTTCCAAGGTCTCAGGCCTCTGCTGATCTGCTTGTCTCCCCTCACACACATTTCACTGAACAACATACTACAGAGCTCCAAATGCTTTAACCAGATGCAGCAACACAATATATTCCCTTTAATTTTACCAAGGGAAATGGAGCTGGCAGTTTCTTACAGGACACACAGAAAACAGGCCATCAGCATGCAATTTCCAATGTTCTCCCTTTGATTTCTGGAATTTGAAACAGAAATTCGATATTAGTTTTCCTTTTGTTTATGAGGGACGATAGATCAATCACTCCAGAGTGTTGCACAAACCACTCTTCTGTTCTAAAGCAAAACCTTCACCAGATCGAAATTTGCATTTTGCCGAAGTGAAGTTATTATAGTAAATAAAGTTTCAAGATGTAATTTAATATTGCATAGTGGCTGGATTTGATCACTGAAGAGCAGAGAATTGTTTCTTCATGAACCCCAAGATTTTATTAATGACCAGTAATAGACCTTATAAACCCAGCTATTACAGTTTATAATGTCTTTCATAGTCATCTGGAGCCGGGCCAGCCAATCAGCTCGTCCGCTGCACGGGCACTGCCTCATGGCAGCTTCCTGGAAGGAACATAAGAGAGTACAATGGAGGGGGTAGAACTCAGACTTTTGGCTGCTCTTCCACCCCGTGCTAATGAAGGTATAAAACATGTTTGCCAGTTTGTTTTTTACCACTCAAACGAGGCCAATGAGCCCAAAAGATCCTAAATCAGATTCTCGGTGCTCTACCTTTGACGTACCCAGGCCAGTAAAATGCCACTTAAGAAAGCACGGGCTAGAATGCTGGAGTCAATAAAGATGATTAAATCACAATGTAATTTTTTTTTTCTGATTTTTCCCCTTTTTTCATCAATTAAAAACATATACTGGAGCGTTGTAGATAGCAAAAGGTGACTGGAACCCTGAATCCCCTTTTTCATAATTCGAAGCCGTGTGTGTTCCCTTTGATAAGTGAAACGTACGTGTACCTGACGAAGGCCCACATGACAGAATACGACTGTCGATACCATGAAAAGGACCTGCTGTGCTAAGCTGTTACTGCCCTTCCATAATCCTCTATAGGCGAGGGGTGCTACAGACAGGGCCGGTGCTATGGGGGTGCTTAGGGGTGCGTTGCACCTCCAGAAGATAGGACGTTTTGTGCCCCCTGTGGATTGCAAGCGCACCCCTCTGTATTTTCCCGGGCGCAGAGCCTGCCTGCAGGTGAAGGGGTGGGGGGAGCAGCCGCGGTAGGCGGACTGGGCCGGCCGATGGCCGCACCGTGTTTGGAGGGGAGGGCTTTCCGGCAGGTTCCAGACAGCAGCTACGGGGGGGGGGGGGGGGGGGACTGCCCATGAGGGCTCCCCGGGGGTCCGATCCATCACTCTGATGCCGGGGCCACACCGCGGCCCTGCTGGCGGCCGGCGTTATTACACACTCTCCTCAGGAAGCCGGCCTCGCAGGAATAAATCACGGGGTGACAAGCCTTCAGCCCCCACGGGGCTCCAGGCAGCCGCACAGGGAGAGGGGAATAAATCTGCACCGTGCGGGCCGCAAGCAATGGCAGGCCGCCCTGCTCGAGCCAGCTGTCAGGGGTTCGAACAGCTGGAGCCGGCAGATCGAAAATGCTCTTGGAGAGCCGCGAGGGTGACCCACACCCAGCCGGGCCACTTTACGGCACACCCGAGGGACCCTCCCGTTCCCCGCGGCGGCGCGCTGCGGGCTGCCCGGCCGGCCGCCGCCTCCGCCCGGCGCACAGTGCCGTATTCATTTCGCAGCCACGAAGCAGATTTTTCTTTAATGATACCAGCTCGTGGGCCAGCCAAAAACAGCAAGTGGCACAGCCGAGATGTAAATCACACGGCACCCCTGTGCTTGAGTCACCCGCGGGCCCTGCCCGATCCAGCCGTCCGAACGTCTTAAGAATGTGTGAGTAATGCGGCTCCTGAAGAGCTCACTGGACGCTCTGCAGGTTCCCATAGCAGAGAGAGAGAGAGAGAGAGAGAGAGGGAGAGAGAGAGGGAGGGAGAGAGAGAGAGAGAGAGGGAGAGAGACAGAGAGAGGGAGAGAGAGAGAGGGAGGGAGAGGGAGAGAGAGAGAGGGAGAGAAAGGGAGAGAGAGAGAGAGAAAGAGAGAGAGAGACGGTCTCTCCTTGCCTCTGCGGGAGAAGTGAGCAATGAGCTAAAACTGAGACAAAACAACCAGATCCGTTTCACTTCAAGGAGGGAATCTGACTCCCAAATTTGGTAGTTGGACAATGTGGGTGAAAAGCTACACGTAATTCTCCAGACACAGTTAAATCTATAAATACATTTCATGATGAAATCCATAATCCTTCTTTATTTTTCCTTTATTTAAGTATGTTCCTAGCCAGGTTTAATCTCTTAATCCAAATATTTCAACACCGACATGAAATATGACATTTTATCTGACTTTTCGTATTTTCTTGAGACCATTCCCAGGTTCTTGAAAATCACTTCTTAGCTCATGAAACTGTGATAAGCGATACTGAAGTTGACAAGAAACAACATAACACTCAGCCTCACACAACAGTTTCCCTGGTCTCATCACTCTTTTAAACGGCGACTAGGATTGGTTGTACTATTTCAATTAAACTGATGGACAAACATATTCTGCTTCATCCAGTTACATGCACATCACAATGGCTCAAATGCAAGCAGCAGGAAATTGGAACAGACAGCATACAGTGCATCTCACCCTCACCCAATAAAGGGGTGTTTCCCTGACAACCCACAAAGGATTCTGAGTCCTACATCACCATTTGATAGCAATGTTGCTTTACCTATTGTATAAAGCAATAGCGGGGTGGCAGTGTAGCATAGTGGTTAAGCAGCAGGACTCATAACTGAAAGGTTGCTGGTTTGATTCCCCGCTGGAGCAATGTTGCTATACCTTTGGGCAAGGTACTTAACCCTCTATTGCCTCAGTAAATATCCAGCTGTATAAATGGATAACATTGTAAAAAAAAAAAAAAAAAAAAACTTCTGTAACTGACATAAGTTGCTCTGGATAAGAGTGTATGCTAAATGGCAATAATGTAATGTAACCTATTGAAGGCATCTTTCTCAAGCAGAAACCTTTACAGGAAACACTCTGTTCCACTGGGGAATGAATACTGTGCTGCACAGATTCCTCCTCTACAAGCAGGAAAACAAACCCAGAGGGCTTTTGGTTCATGGGAATCATTATTGGGTTTATCTAAATTAAAATATTCAAATATTTTCATAAGGAATTTCATGTTAAGCATTTTAAAATGATACTAAAATGATACTTCAAGCAAAGAAATTTTATATCTCCACCTAATTTGAAAATAATGCTTGCGTTGTTTAATTTTGTTTCATTTTCCAGACGAATGTCTGGATAACCATTCTGATGAAAGAATAAAACAGATCTAGGGATGCAGATTACTTGTACAATGTCATACATGATTATATCACTGATATTAATATGATACATTTCAATTGTAGAAGGGAAAACAGGCAAAAGAAATCTGTCGTATTTCAGTGGGTGGAAATAATTTTGTAAAAATATCCTATATAGAGCTATCAACATCATGAGCATTTGTGTTGGACTCAGAGAGACCACACATACACCGCGGGTGAAGTTGTTTAAAAAAAGAGAGATGTGATACCCTCCTTCGCCAGCCTCGGGGAGTATTCTGTTGCAGAGGCGAGTACCCTCAGTTGAGCCCTGACATTCCCTTTCCTGAGAGCGTGCCCACCTACTGAACGTATGTTTAAAAATCGAGGGCAGGCTACCATGCCACAACAAAATGATGACTGCCGCTCGTGAGTCAACATGACATGCTGCAACCATCACAGGGAGGGAGTGTGATCAAACCGCCCGAGGCTCAATGCTGAAGTCCTGCAAGTCGCCTTAAAAACGGAGTGGGGCGCCACTGCGGTCACACAGATGTCTCCGTTCAAGCATACACAAGGTCACAGGACCCGATGGGACAAAGCTGGCCATTGTTATACTGTAGAGATGTTTTCGGAGGAGCACGATTAAGACAGCAGAGGTAAGGTGAGGTATAGCGTCATGGCAACTTTGGACAAACAAACAATACAGTCAGTACAGACTAGAACTCTCCACTCATTGAAAAACAATGGTTGAACACACGCACAGTCAAAGTGGTTATCATGGTTTGCATGAAAACCGAATCTCTGTTCATGGGAAAATTTTATGGAAAACAAATGTAACTTTAGGCCAGTCCAGTGGCTTTTTGGCAATGGAATAACCAACAATGTAGAAGACAGCAGGAATTAATACTATCATTAATCATACAATAAACTGGATGATGTTCAGCCTTGCTTGAATGTTTAAGATACTCCCATGATGCATCTGTCACGTTCTACTTGAGATCTATCCAAGGCTGTGGAGTAGAGGGAAGTGGGCAGGCACACTGGAACATCTCCAAGGTGACCCTGTGTGTGCCTGCTTTTTCCCTGCCAATGTAAGTCAAGCATCATCTCTCAGGTTTTCCAGAATGCCTGAGAGAAAGAGGCAAAAGCTGCCTGAAACTGGTAGTTCATCTTTGAACAGGCATAATGAAAACTCAAAACCAATAAGGCCTACGCAGCAGTCTTGCCTTAACAGAGGGTTCGGCACAGATAATGCTCCCTACTGGCAACAAAGTACTTATAAACACCTTTCTTACAGTTTATATGCAACAAGAACAACAAAATGACGGCAATTGCACTGAAGTGTGGTGTTATCACACACGGCAGGTCCTGTAATGCACACCTCTGGCTATGCGATCTGGCTATCAGGCTTTCAGAGCTTTGACAACTGCCCCCCTGCACCTGAGCTGGTGCCGATAGTTTGTAATTTATTAAATTGTTTAAACGGCTGTTTTAAGTTTCACTGCGGCTGATTAAAAATATAAACGGCCCATTTCTGTGTGGGTTGGTTACATCACTGCGTTATCCACGGCACGGCTATCATACATTTTTTAACAGTGATGGGGAACCGTTTCGAGCAGTGTGCTGAGCTTTGGGCCAGTTTCATAATTTTAATTTTAACGAAGCATTTCCCTTACATATCACATCAGTTCCATCCCATTCCATATCAGTGACATATTGTATAATTCTTCCCCTACACAACGCCACCCCCCAGCGCAAAGCGTATCATCACCACCTTGGTCACTTGGTCATCTAGTAAAGCCCTGAATTTCCACCTTTGAGTGGTGGCTATACTGACAGTGGCTCCCATTCAGAGCAAGGTGCCATGAGGACCGGTCTGTGCTACAGACACCCAGCCCCGCCGTTTCCCACAGCCTTCTGGGAATCGTCCCACACTCCAAGCACAGCACAAAACGGCCGGTGCGGAACACAGGAAACGAAGTCAGTTTGGGGGAATTCGACTTCGGTGCCAATGCCACTTCACAGCAAGTGACCAAAGCCCGCTGTTTTTGAGTGTGTCCAAGTATGTGTGTACGTGTGTGTGTGTATGTTTGCGAGAGACAGGGATAGAGAATGCGAGTGTGTGTGCCTGTGTGTGTGTGTGTGTGTGTTGGGGATTGAAAGTCACAGGATTTCTCACAGTTAACTCCTGCCCCTAGTGAATAAAGCCTAATTATTCATCTTTTCATGAGGTGACCACGCAGCCAAATTGTACACTCATCTAACAGAAAGGTGGGGGAGGTTAATCAGCATTTTGAACTCATGGAACATTTCTTCTCACTCACCCTTCCAGAGAATTATGGGACAGAAAGTGATTGTGAGTCCCAGGTTGATTCTGCTGAAAGGATCTTGATGTTGTTGGCAGCGTTTCTTCACTGTAAGTCTACCCCCTTCTCCATTCAGTCTTGCAGCACATGCTATTTTGATACCTTTGAAGCAGGTGTAGAAATGAGTTTATAAAAAAGGGGAAATTTAAACTGCCTATCCCGTTATTTTTCTTTCAAATTTTAATATTTTCTTTGCTGGTGGGTGCTTGTATTCATAGCGGCGGAGAAAATGCATCATCTACCATTACGCATGCATTTAAATAGTTCCAAAGTTCGTCGGGTCCCAAAGAAACACTTTTGTCCAACAGCTGCTTTCCAAAGTAAACCGATTCTCCCATCCGAACCCCCCCGTCCCGTCCCCCCGACAGTGTCCACAGCAACAACTGGGATTTCTATCAGCGAAGAGGATTCACAGCCTCCGCGGTGAAGCGATCTGCGTGCCAGATACAGACAAACGCTCCTACGGGACGTTCGCTTTCGGCAGGGCCACGCTTCGCTTGCGCGCCTGTCCCTCGCCGCGGCGAACGCACGGCTAATTCCGCCCGAGTGATAAGTGATGCGCAGTTAAAAGCGCGAAAGGCTACGTACATATTTATCCTCACAATGGAGCCGCGGGGAATTCTCACGGAGCGGGGGGGAGACCTCAGCGTTAGGCGTCGGAGAGTTGTTAACTCCAGGCGAACGGGGTGCGCTGGCCAAGTAGGATTAAGGCGTTATTACCGGCACAAATGCATCTGAGCTCCGGCTTTGCGCTAATGAGTCACATGTTGCGTTTGCCCTGTGTGTACATACAAAGCTCCACAGATGTGCGATTCAAACAGGCCCCCTCTCCCTTCGGCTAAATATGCTGAACACATTTCCAGCAGTGCGAAACTACCTACAATGTATCGTTTCACCTAGCTTCCAACGTGACTCAGGGCTGTCAGACATGATGCATGGCAAGCTTTTAAAGTTCCTTTGGTTATTCCTTACACAAAGATACTCCCTTCTGTGTATCTGTTAGGAAACTGAACTTCCCTTAGAACATCCATTTGATTATTGCCATACCTACTAATTAAAACATGGACACCTATAAAATTCAGAGTTTTTAAAATCATGAATCCCTGAAGAAATTTCACTGTGACCTATTATAGTCTGTATGGGTGGTGATATGATATATTTCAGAAATGGCAGGAACAGATTTGCACTGGAATCTCAGGTGATAGCAAAGAGCAGTCTGACCTTTAGACATAAAGTTCATAAGAGCCAAGATAAAGAAAGAAGTTATTTTTCTCTTTTCACAGCAAAAATTATGAAACTGAAATAAATGTGGTTAATATGCATTTGACCTTTTAATAATACCTGACTGACATGAATGGGTGGCTAGTTCCAGTATTACATAATTATTTTGTTGCACAAGGAATAATCTGGATGTAGTTAGCACAGGATGTAAATAAAAATACATAAAATTATGCGATGTTGCAGAGTTGCCTGCTCGCCAAACATTTTATTGGATAAGATATATTGGATACAATTTACAATATTATGTATTTTGCTGGCCAATAGAATTTTGTATTTTATTTGTTCATTCTTTACATCTCTTTAAAAATTATAGTCCGAGTCATACAGTTCCAAATTCATTGACATCTATAGCTGTTTAAACAGATGTATAAAATAAACTTTACTGCCATTGGTCAATTTGTATGGAGATCACAGATCTCAGTCATTGACTGGCTTCCATCTCTAGGTTCAATTGGAAAAAACTCTTATTTTTAAATAAAGTTTTATTTTCAGGGCATATTTACAGTGGTCAAATACAGTTGTATGTACATACAACTCTCTCTCTCTCATATGTACAAATATGTATAAGTATGACATATTTGAAAGTAGTCAGCAAATGAGCAGGTATTAAATCGGTAATAAAACTTCACCTATGGAGTGTGTATTAAAAACTGATTTCAAAACGTAGTTGTCATATGCTTTGATTTTTGGTTTTGAATCAATGTTAATTTCTAAAATTGACACTTACAGTTAAATACAGTATATCTCCACACAAAACCATGTTTATAGCAATATCTAAAGTGGAAAAGTTTTTAAACTACAAATGTCGTTTTAGTTGACATCACTCATTTACTACTCACATACTGTTAACTATTATTAAGTAACACACATATGAAGTCATATTTAACTAATACATAATTATATGATTATTAAACGTAGTGTAACAATACAGTCTGAAGCTTGCAATAACGCGTGACTGATGTATTCTGCAGCTATCTCAGTCACAGCAGTGTGATGCTGAGAAAATGTACAGGGTCACCTTGGTGCACCACAGCCAATGACCATCACGTCTGCAGTACATTCAGGTGGGTTCAACACTGGCCCGGCTGGGACCAGGACAGCCATATGTCATCACCACAATGCTAGAGTGGTATGTGCAATGGGAGAATCTCGGGGATCCATATATTTCAGAAGCAGACACGCGCACATGGGCTTCCCCATGGCCAGGTCAGCTCCTGTACCTGTAAGACGGCAGCTCCAGGATATAGGAGCTGGGGATAAACCACGCACTTCCTAGCACGGTGCTGAGTGACCACGCAATGTGTTGCACCTGACCCCATACATTCCAACAGAGGCTGGTCTAATGCAAGCTCCCTCTCTGCTGTGTCCAGTGATGCCTCATGGTACTCTTCTAGTGTGATGGGGAGTGGAGAGTGAACCACGGATGCGGGCAGAAGGACCATCCACACTGCGTCATGCAAGAACACTGCCTGGAAATGTAGTGAACGGGCTGCACTGCAGTCGGGGCAGAAACGTGTAGCCTGTATATGAGACTCTGCTGGCACAGACTGTGAAGTACTGGTCATGAAATGGTTTTATAAAAAAGGCCACCACTGGCCTCCTCATTGAGATGTCAGTCTGAGCAGCATCTGTGTGACGTGAAGCCTGTCATTGGCCGGGCGTGCTCCACAGGTGTGCCTTATTGTTGGGGGTGGTGGGGGGGACGGGGGCAGAGTATGTGACCTAATACCGAGCAGCCCTCCCGCACCCTCCTTGTTTGGCTGCCACAAAGAGGCCCTGTGCCCTACTCACCCAGCAGAGCAGCGCTAGGATGCTCTGGATCTGCGTGCCGACAGGTATGTACGAGCAATGCGAAGCACTTCACGCTCAGAGGAATGGGACTTCCCGGGCAGAATTAAATGGCCCTGCAATGCCGCTGTCATGCAGGGTATGAACACTGCTAGCAGCATTGGGAAATACAAGATACTGAGCTCCTTCGCTAAAAACTGGACCCCTTGGAACTTCACCTCCTTTCAACTAAATATGGGTTCAAACACAAACATGTCATAAGTGCCCCATTACTACATAAACTCCATTTAAAATAAATTGCTCTACATTGTATCGTACTGCAAGATTGGAGCCAGAATCGTCCTGTCCTATTTAAATGTTTCTCAGAATATATACACAGTGGACTCCAAATGTGTTCATTACCTGAAAAATTTGTACCAAAAACATGACAATTTCTTAACAGAAAAAAATGTAATGGTTATTTACCCAAAAATGAAAATTTAACATTTTAATAGTACTATATTAATACCACTACACTTTATATTACTATAAGGTAACAGTATCTGTATATTTCCTAAAATACAACATTTAAATGTATTCAAACCTTAAACATAAACCATGAATATTTTAAAATAAAGCCCTGTGAATCTGATGTTGCATCACGGTTCCATTGCCTGGAAGTAAGAGAACCTTCTGGAAATTCACATTAGGTCCAGAAACCTGTGTTACCATCAGGAGGCGGCCTGCATGGGTCTGATTATCAACACCCACTTCCACTCTCCATCACAGCCAAAGCTGCTCACTTTCACAACCTGAACCAATCATCTCAAATAAGAGCCGCTGCCCAACCTGAAACCACAACCGGCCTTCTTCTTGAAAAATACGCATTAGCCCACTCAGTAACACAATTTTCACCTATTTCAGAAGCATTGAAATTGGTTACATTTAAATTATGGATCAATTTCAGATAGGTCTGAAAGCCGATTTCCCATGTTCATGAGTTATTGAGTTATTTTTTGCTTGTAATGGCAACTAGATGGTCAGGAAAAATATATTAAACATTAAATGTAGCCTATAGTTATTCAAACAAATATATCAAATCACTTTTTTCAAATAATATTTGTCTGCACTAAACCAGTAAAATATACCAAACAAAATCTCTGTAGTGTTTTAAATCCACAATCTAGCCAGATTAACACCTCTCGTTCGTAAAACTCCAAAACCCAAAGCAGCTCATAGAAAAGGAAGAAATAAGGAGGGGGTCTAAAATCTACTCTTCAGAAGTGTTTGAAGGTCATAAAGACTACAGGAAACATATGGCTAGTGTCATAACAGTCAAAGGAGAGCATACAAAATACTCATTGTGGGGGTGTGAATAAATATGACAATTTCATTTTCTTGTGTTTGAAAAACAAATGATTGTCGAAAAACTGATTATTTAACATTATATTCTGTTGCTCAGTGAAAGTCATATAGCATTAAAATGTTATATTTCTCTGGGAGACAACAAAACAACATTCTTTCATTTTCAAAGTTGCTTTTTCCTGGTGTTGTAAAGTAAGGGATAGTAGATTAACACTTTCACATGCTTAGCCGCTGTTGTCAGAAATCAGATGTGTGGCCATTTCTGATCGTCATTTAAACATATTTGAACCCTCACTCCCATGCACACACGCACATGCACACATATGTTTATTCCCACTGCTTAGAAAAAAGTAATGGCAATGAAATGTCTATCTTAAAAAAGCATGACTCAATCATGACATGAATATATTAATTCAGACTTCAATGAACCTGGTGATAAGACGCCGGATTAGGGCTGAAGACGGATTTGCAGTAAGCGTAGCTCTTTCTCACATACGGGCTCCAAATAAAACACTGGGCAACCTGAGCTCCATAGACAGACAGGCCAGGCTAAACTTCAGGCCAAGAGGGCTGAACAACCCCCCGCCATATACATGTGGCTTTGTATTATACGTCTTGCCTGTCTTTATTTGACATGACATTCACTTTTATTTGCATTTCAAGACCCAGGAAAGAAGCCATAGTGTATTCGATCTATGGAAAATGTGCTGCTGTCAAAAAAAAAAAAACCACTTATGTTGCTTCTTTTGCTACCCATAATATGGTAGTACAGTCTGGCAGAAATTAAGTGAATAGGGAGAACTGGGGGAGTTGGTAATATAGTTAAATGCTGATATTCCCATTAATATTTAAAGTGTGGAGTGTAGCAGAGAGGGTTGAAAGATTAAGCTTTGACAGACTGGCTTCACAGAATGCTGCAGAATACTATAAAAATGTCTCATTGTCACCTCTCATGTTAAACGTCCATTAAACAAAGCTAAAGACATCAGAAGCCCGCAAATAAATGGTTGTTAAATTTACTGAGATCTGGTATTTTAATTGCATTTTCAGACATATGACACAGAGAAAGCCATTTATTTCAGTGATCGTGTGACAGGCTGGATTTTAAAAGGAAAGTGTAACCAACCAGCTAATTTTCACAAATTAGACAGAACAATTATTTACTTAGAATGGCTCTTTTATCATTAGCTATCAAAGTCTTTACTTAATGTGGGAATTATTTACTGAAATCTATAAAACTTTACCATTGTAATTTTACTGCATTTTCTAACACTGCATTGTCAAAGTTCATTTTTCAGGAATTCCAATCCAGCTGGAGCATGTATTGGTTTTGTTTTTTCAATTATCAAAATTAAATTATGCTTAAAATTAATACCATGGTGAAATCATACATTTTATTCTTGTCGGAAAACAACAGGGGGAATGTTTTCACAGACTCGTGCCCAAAAAGGTTTTTCGAAAGACTGAACGTAAACAAGACAAATCACCAAACATTACTGGACTGGCGTTGATATAATATAGTCAGAAAATATTTTATGACCCTTGGCTGCATACAGTATGGTCTTAAAAGGGAACAAATACCTGCAGTAGTCAAGTACAATAAGAGTGATTTTCTGTTCTTTGCAAAACACAAACAAATATGGCTTATTCTAAAGCTCTCAATGATACACTGATGAAAACGAACATCATGGTTATTGCTGACCCATGACACCATGCCTTTGCACTTCAAGATAAAACACTTGTGTTTTCATCTACAAGATTGCAAGCTTCTGCAACACTACCTACCTGTTTTCCCTCCAGCAGCAATGCATATAACAATGGGATTTGGGACAGGAGACATTATTTCCGTGCCCTTATTATTGTAAGAGTTTAGGGTTAACCTCATCAACATGGCAATCAGCATACCAGCCAGTTCCCTGGTCTGGAATGAGAACCAAGAACATCTGGAAACTAGAACGGGGAGACTTGAGCCGTGAAAAAGAAGCGAGCCTGTATTTGCGGCCTTCACAAACGGCGGCCGGGCTATCTTTCCCAAAACCTCCTGCAATACCCAACCCGCTAAACTGCTGTCAAACAAAAGTCCGAATACATGCGCCATTTATGTTGTGGTGAGTGATCTGCGGCTATCCAAAATCACCCGCTAAAAGGTCTCCCTAGACAATGCATCATTCACAAGCGCCTCTCTGTCAGTAACAGGAAAATCAATATGGGGGAATTCAGGGATCAGGAACTATGTGCCATAATATCTGTGACTAAACATACCTGTACTTTGTGCTTTGAATTCAATGGATTACTTTTCTGTCCCTATTACTAATGCTCGGACTAAAATAATAAAAACAATAATAATTAAAAAATGATGCAATACCCCACCAAAGTCAACGTCTGTATAAAAAAATAAAAATTAAAAAAGCCTTTTTCATTCATTGTGTAGTGCATTACTTTTGTAGAAATATTCAGAATATGCCATGAAGCTACCATTTAGCAGGAATCACAACTACAGTTTAAGTGACTGTATTTCAAAATGATGTTACCATTACCAGTCCAGATCAGCAGCAAAATGAGCAGTCTTAAATACAAACCCAACGGTTTATCACATCATTTCCCAGTACAAGAACTAAAAAAAGTTTCGGATTTAATGTGCTTGTATATCCTTCCTTATATACAAACAGTGCATATAAATGGCTTGAATTACCCAAGATTAACATCTGTTATATTCTGAGCATCACAAAATAAAAAATAAAAAAAACAAACCTCACGGCAAAATGAACATTTGCAAAATTATATCTATTTGATGTTGTTTGGGATGAAAAATATATAGACATTCAAATGATATATTTTGGTTGGAAACTCAGGAGTGGTGTAGGTGCAATTATGATGCAAAAGCTTATAAATGTGGTACTTGCATACACACAGAGAGACATGTGGTTTACATTCTGCCTGGCAAAAATAATAATCAAACACACTGAGCTGCCTTTCACAAAAGCATGTGTAATTACTAATATAAAAGCCTGTTTTGTGTAATTATGATTTAGGACGGGCGGGTAATTACCACGTCCATCCTACAGGGACATCAGTGATGACTATTCAAACAAGATTTCATCACAGAAAACAATTAAGCTTTGTTTGAACCCACATCATCTCGTCCTGGTAGAGTATGCGCACATACAGTATCAGGGAGTAAGAAACAGAAAGCACCCAGCAGGCACCGATATTGTCCTGAGAGTGTGCTCTCAGCATGCACCAAACCTGTTTCAAATTGAAGCCAGCAGTCAGATATTTGGCGTATGGGAAAACTACCACTCAGATAGGTCAACCGTAAATACAACAAGATGATGAACTGATATATTTACAGATGGAGTAATGAACAATCATTCCATGCTTCAGTTTTTTTTTTTCAGATGCTCATCGGTTGTGAATAAAACTTACACAACCTACTAAAGGCTACTAAAACATGCCAAGAGACAAAGGAAAGGAAAATGACTTCTGGGATTCTGAGACAGACCTCTGCTCCTTGTTAACATTTGTATTCTAGTTCTCTGAATATCTGATATGGATTTTTGGGAGGTTCCTCCATAAACACAACACTAATCCTTTTGTACAACTGCTTTTTAAATTAATTGCCCAGACACTGTTTTGATGTATTAGTTAGAGAGGATATTACATGTAGTAGTCAGTTTGTAATTGTGGAAAATATCCAGTGGCTGTACTTTAAATGTATTTTTTTTACTGTGGTCTTGTGTATCTGTCCATGCCCTGCAAAGTTTTAACATACTGAACTCTAGCATACATGAATGAATTCTGTCAGTGTTATTACTTTTTGTTAACGAATTAGTGTACTTATTAGAAGCAGTAATAACCATCCACACATAAGAAAAGCAAATAACTACATTGTTCAATAGATATTATTTTCTACTTTCTTGAGGTTACATGAAAATTTCCATCCCAGTGCAGCTAAGGCAGTTTAGTGTTTAGCTAACTAAACAATTTAAATATAATGCTGATAGAGAGCCCATTCACAGAGAGCACCAAGACGCAGTTAAATTTGAACAATTTGTTCAAATTGAGAGAGTTCCTCTGCGCTACAATGACCTGTAATTGAAGTCAAAATTTAAAAAAAGGCGAAATGTAATTTGCGGCAACCATTATTTAACCGTCGCTACAGCTCCTTGTAGGATATACAAGAATGGAAATAATAATAATGGGCGTAATAAGAACAATTTCATAAATTGACATTAAGCCACACAAACACTGATCATAATAAAGAGCCCTCACACAGACCAGCAGAATCCTTAATATTTGTACATTTTTTCAGCTGCATACAATACGTATGCATACTGTACGGTACATGAGTGGTAAATACGTATCAGTGTCCAAATAATAGCAATTGTAAAACTGACTATTAAGGTTTCAGTAAAACATAAAAATATAATTTATATCAACACACTTGCATCTTTTTTTTATCTCATCATTACTAAATCGCATATGAAAACATACATCACATGCCATTTTTAAGTAGGCTTTTTTTACGTTAAAAAAAGATTACGCAAAAAGTGGAAACGCTACTTTGTCCATCATCTTAAAATCGTTAAAACTTCGCATAGATGTAGCGTAAGACACCAGAGGGAGACAAGTCGGTGCTGAAATCTGTTGGTCGGGTTTGGCAAAGCGTTTACCACCAACACAAAGGACATCTCTACAACTCTTAACATGAGTCGTTCTCCAAGACTATCCACAATAACATGCACTTCATTCTTTCCGTTTTCTGGCAGAATTCCACACACTAAAACTGGCCATGAAAGCTCTGCAATGATTTAGGATATTCCAGAGTACATGCAGCCAGGTATGATTGCATGAAAACCATGGGATCTAATAAATTAACTCTTTTTCAAAAGTGTTGCAACATTCTCATTAAGGTAGACAACAAATAGATACAATTTTCACAGCGTCCGGAAGGAAGGGAAGCATACTTTGTCTATGTATAGGCATAACACATTTCTAAAGACATTTAAAATAATGTTTCTGTTAAAGTTTATAGTTCAAGTTGTCCATTAACAATAGTCAGTATCCCAATAACGTTGAAGTTCATTTTAACACTTGCGCGTAAAATATGGAATCAGTAAGAAAATGTGAAATCAGCACTCAGCAATATTTTTTCGCGCAGTCCAATCTCACAATAGCTGTTTTCCTCGCCACTGTGACAGCTTAAATGAATTTACTTACATACACGAAACGCTTTAATGTTGGTGCGAGGTTATCTGAGCATGCGTAAATTCGGAAGGCCAACGGGCTAGTTCAAACTCACCTTGCACCGACTCCTGCGAGAGGTGTTCGTGCGTATTCTTGAGTTCAGGATAACACTCCGCCGGAGCGGCGAGTCTTTTGGGGCTCGAAACTTGCAAATGACTGGCGTTATCATGAGGACTTCTGCTGGGCTCAGCACCGCAGCTGTCGCTCCCGGCTCTTTTCACGCAATGTGATTTACCGCTATACATGGAGAAAGTCAACCCGGAAAAGTCTGTGGACGCGGGGGCTTGGTGATGACTGACCATTCCAAAGACAGCTGTGGACTTCTGCATCTGAATTTCGGATTTTCCTGAATTCATCTTCACTCTTCTTTAATATAGACCTCCGTGGTTGCGTTTCTTCTTGCGGTGAATCTGAGTAAGATTAAACATAACTAATGAAAGTCACGGCAATGACGCACACAATTACACGTCAGATCACCTGAGAATCATGCAAGAACGTCCATTACATGGGATATATAATCTGAAATGTATGTTTTCTTTGTGCTATAAAACATGCTGAGTATGAACTGTGGTCTGTTACAAGCTGTAAGACAAACAAATGATGATTTGTTTGTGTTAATACGTCATTCATGCAGTTGTATACGTTATTTGGTGGTGACCTACCTCAGTTCTTCCTAGTATAGTACAGAAATGGAAACGATAGGACAAGCCGCTGTAATCAACTTCTTTGTCCAAAAGTGTATAAATCGTACAGCATCCTTTCCAACTTCAACGACAATCATTGTGAGTTTAGGAGCGTCAATTTCCAACAACCAAAGCACGCGTGTTTTCGCTGATTGACACTTTTCCTATCCACTCACTAGGCAGCTACGGAGAGCTGAAGTACTTCTGTACCAATTACGTCGGAGCTCGGGTTAAAGAGGAGGGGACGGCTGACTGGCACGGAGAGCTACGTGAAACATGCCACTCGTTTTAAGCATAGTGCATGTGAAGATATGTGCGTTATCCATCTGCCGTCGGCACCGCATGATAGATAGATGTGTGTATTTGTCAAAGAATGTCGGGTTAAACACGCCTTTACATTTTGTAAGACTCGGTTCTTGCTAACCCGTTCAGAGAGCCTCCATTATGTGCTCGGGTATAACATTGTTTCAGTGTACGTCCCCCGTTTTTCCATTTACTTTAATTTGAGTTCATCCAAATCTTAAACATATAAACCAATTGTCAGTACCCGTGTGATTCTTAAACAGGAATTATTGTATTGTTTTAACAGTATGCACTCCTTAAACGCGATTTACATGGTCCCTTTCAAACCAAACCCGTTTTAAACCACTTCTACATGTCGTATAAAGTCCCGGATTCATCTGAAACGAACTTACAAAACCGGGAACTGCTTGTTTTCTTGCGGATAACGGTATGTTTTGACATGACAAAGCTTGTTTCTAGTGGTTTATTCAAGTCATAAACGCAGACCACGGAAAATTGCATTGGGTAAGGAGTTCATACCATCTTGTTAACGGGAGAGGATAAATCCCCAGAAGAGACAATATCGATAAATACGGAGTAGCATATAAAGATGAAAACTGTAGAGACTTAATGACAAGCAAATTAAGAGCACGGCCAAGTGCAATTACAATTTCTAATAATAACAACAAAATTTAAACACTCATGAAACAGATTTGAACCGCTGAACGATAGGTTATGAACAATGTGAGAATACACCACGATAAAACGACGGTCCTTGGTGTTACATGCCATACATTACGATTAGAGTCTAATTATGATGATTGCTTCGTGTACATGATTTTATTAATTGCGTGCTTATAATTAGTTTAGTGATGGCGTTTGGATAAATATATAATTTGCGTTTTATGCCCGAGATGGTGTGTGCCACTATTGTGGATGATCTCGTCCACCTTTGGTTAAAATTGCGCAACAGACATGCGTTTCACTGTCTGTGCTTATGTGATGACTAGTGAATATAAAACCATAATTTATAGAGTATTTCGTGATTTTATGAACAATACGTTTATATCTATGACGTCGGTGACACTTGTCGCAACATCTACAGATGTATTCGTGGAAAAAGATGCTTCTTTTTCAACAACCAAATGTTCGTGACTATTTAATGATTGAGTAACTTTCCCGATTACGTATTTCCAAACTCTGTTTGAGTACGCCTAAACAGCGACCTCTGCTGTAACGGAAACGCAAACACATCTGTAACTGTGCAAGTTCGCTCGCATGTTTGCCTGGTAAGAAAAAACAAATACCGTACTTGAAGACAGCCAGTTTAGATTGAACGTAAAACACACAACGAATAACAATTATGTTTCGGGTAAAAAAAAATTGCACAACATCACATGTCACTTAAACAATTGGCATAATAAACCTTACTCGGATCTAAACATGCAGTCAGAAAATATTTAGGTAGCCGTCTTGGTATCTCGGAGAGACTGATAACGTCTGAATTGCAAAAAGCTGCCGACTCATCCCACTCACATTCAGTTGCTGTATAAAAATCATTGTCATCAGCTGTATGCACACATTTATGTTATGTCAAATAAATACTGCAAAACATGCGGTGCAACTGTGTACAATACGACTACAAACTTAAAATGCATATTATTTATTAATCAAACAGGCTGTGCAAATTTTATGGCAACTATTTTAGAGCCACAATAACATTTATATAAAACAAGCATGATCAGTAATATCATATTCTTGTCCTAACAGCCAATACCAGCTAACTGTAACTAATCTTCATACACTATGAATCTCTTTATGAGTGCACGCCAGAAATGAAAAACTAGTGTGTCAGGAAATTATAGTTTCCAGACAGCAGAAAATCGAAAGAAACAGCTGTGCTTTTTATAAATCATACATTCCTCAATGTGCTCACCTATAAACCTGAAGTGTCCTGTCACAGAGACAGCAGGGGTGATTTTCTCACCTGTCCTGTCCAGCTTTTCTCGCCATGGTCCAGCTAGAGGTCCACTCCCAGTGTGTGTTTAAGCAAACAAAGCACTGACCCAAAACACACATTTTGCTTAATCTGAATTCATCGACTCGTAACGCATTACCTAAAGTAGATGATGTAATTATGACAATGATGTGGTTCAAAATACATTGGCACCTTAGCGACTGCTCCAAGAACAGTGTTGACAGGCTATGGTGACACAGCTGAGCAGGAGGCTGCCTTCTCGAGGTTGTGGCCGAAGCTGTTGCCGATACAGATTTCATCCAATAAAACGGAAGAAGCCGAGAGCATCTTGAAAGGGTTTTTCACTGCATGCTGTTGGTTAGTTTATATGGGGCTGCATGCACAGATAGTAACCAGTCCTGTCTGATGTCAATTGATGGTAATTTGTAACAGAGGAAAATGCCAGATCAATCTTATTGGTTGAATGTTGGTCTTGAGATACTTATCAGACTTTAATTCTGACCAAGAATTACTCAGTACAGTCCTTCATGATCACAGTACACTAAAATCTAAGGCTGTTAGACTCTAGAGGGGTACCAGTGTAGCATTGTGGTAAGGTGCTAGGCTTGTAACTGAAAGGTTGTTGGCTTGAATCCCTGCTGGGGCACTGCTGCTGTACTCTTGGGCTTATGTCTGATAATTATGTTTACCACTCCTTTAGAGGTGGGGGCTGTGGCTGCCTTCTGGTATGCATTCAGAAATAAAGAAACCTGTTTGAACCATACACCTATCTTCACCAGTCCAATGCCTCACATCTAAGGCAGCAGCAGGCAACTCTAGTGCAAGGCTGCAAGAGATGCGTCTCATCTTTGTTCAGTCCAAGTTATTAATTTCATCAATGCATCAATCATTTCACTAAACGAATGGCAGTGACTGTACGATGGAGGTTCTCAGGATTTTATCAAACACACATGGTCTCCTGGTTTCATTTAACATCACAATGGATGCAATTATATGACTCAGAAGAAATCCCCAAATATGTTTGTGTGATTCCAAAAGTAATTAAAGCATTTAATTAATTTATTTTAAAACTGTCCACTTGCCTTTGGCCTCTCTGCTATAGTAAACAACCCTCAATATACACAGAGGACAAACCACTATCTGAAAACACCTACAGTACATGAGAGTGTACCTACTGTTGAGGTAGGCAATTACCCTATCAGTGTATATTACACATAAAACCTTTCACTGTGGTATCTTAGCTTCAATTTTTATTATTGAATGCTGTCTCATCATTTATTTCTGTGGAGAGCATATCATTTCTGTGACACATATAAAGTTTAAAGTTTGATACTGTTATATTTCTACAGTTTCTCATCATACCACCAAAATATAAAGAACGCAATTGGAGCCTGACAAAACTGGTACTGTCCATTTAGATATTAAACAGACAGTGTAAATACCTGAAAGATTTGCTCTGTAAATGCTAAAAGTCACAAGTAAGTAATTAATTTGTGAAACAGTCACGTAGAGATTTCATTATTTTTTTGTACAAACCCATTTGGCCAAGGTGTTAATAGGCATATCCAATGAAGTTGGTTGGTATTCTAAAATTCTGTTTTGACAACCTGTATGTTTACAGTATACATATCCGAAAAGAGATAAACTGCATTTCTTATTTCTATCTGTGTGACAGTTCCAGAGCGTGAGCTTTGTTTGATGTTTAGCTTCCATTAAAATTCTAGAAGAACACCTTGGATCAGTTTCTGTAACAACGTATTACACTCTGGAACAAATAGAATATATGTGGGCAGCAACTGAGTTTGCTGGCGTTGCTCAGCCATTTATCTCACCAAGACGTAATAAAATAAAACATTAAGAGTCATGTAAATTGAACGTTAAATCGATTCTGCCAAACAGATCCAAATTTGACGATTACACACGCTAGTTCTCCAATAGTGCGTTCCAGTGGTGTGTCCTCACAGAGATGAGAAGTGACAGGCAGCTGAGGAGGGCTGGCGATCGAGCTCACAGCTTCCCGAAACAACCTGCAGACATCCTGCAGAGGGACAAGGCAGTGGTCACCGTCACGGCAAAAATTTGGAAGAGGGTGGAACATCGGCCCCAAGCACCCAGAGCTCTCTGTCACCACATTCTTATACCTCTGGACTTTCCTCCTCTGAATTCGAGAGGAAATCACTCTGCGGTTTACACACCCCCCACCGTCCCCTTCCTGATCCCCACCGACGAGCAGATGTCTACTCCATTACTATGAAAGCAACGAACGCTTAGTTGAGGGGGATATCGCTTATTAAACAATTGCTTAATAAATTCTTTTGCCATTTCATAAGTCACACTTGATCCTCACTTGGCTTTACAGGGTTTGTTTCCTCTGTTTTTGTTCCTGTCTATTGCTCCCTCTCCTCGCTGCGAGGTAGGTCTGACTGACCCTTACTCATATTGTGCTTGGCTGTGAGTGCTTCGGTGTTTGACTGGTGAAGACTATTTGCTGGATTGATTATTGTAGTCTACAAAGAAGGCTGAATTAATTAGACAGTGCACACAAGACAGCTAATCTCTGAACTCACCCCCCCTCCCCCTTTTTCAGAATGTCCGTGTTGTGGTTACATGTATTTTTGACTCCGGATATTTTTTCAGTAATCAATACTTTAATTGACTTTGTTAACATTATTAATTAAATGCTGGTGTTGATCAGCAAATACCTGCCACACTCATACTTTGTCCATTAAAATTTGACAAGAAATAATGATAGACACTGCACTGGACCTTCTGCCAGGCCTCAGGTGGCATTAATGAAAGCTGAAAGTAAAAGGTAATGGTTATGACGTATTGTTTTGTATTTTATTACTTTGTTCGACGTTATGGTGGTAGCGCTACACTCCAAACCGTTAGGTGGCGCTAGTGGACCAAGCTCACAGACATGAGCAAGGGATATGGATGAACTGTTCGATACTATACAGCAAAGAGTGGAATGTGAAAATTAAATAAAATAATAAAAATAAAAAGGGGGTTCTCCAGCTGAAGCTATGGTGAAGGAGAAACTATGTGGAAAATAGACTGAGAATGAACTTCCTGCCATGAGAAAGTAATCTGCTTAATAAAGTCACCCATCAAAGTTACCCAGAGGATGTTCCTTGCTGAGGGTCAAACTACTCCTGCGCCCCGTATATTCATAATCAGGTCTTCAATTGTTTGAGCTCCTCACATACACTGCGCACACCACTAGCGTACCGGGACGAAAATTGCGATTTCTGGTCTATTTACTCTTTTCCATACTGTGCTGATGTCAGATTCCCAAACTCACCTGCGGTAACAGTATCTGCTTATTGCACCTTGTTTGTGTCAACAAAACTAGGACTTTTTGTTTTAATAGTTTTATGCTTTCCTATACTCAACATTATATACTTCAAGGGTACGTGAAAGTGTAGCTTTAGTTTACTCGTCATATATGTTCATTCTAGAAATGTGTTAGAGTGGTAACGGTGACTCTGTGCATCAAAACAGAATGAAATTCGAAAAGAGGTGTCAGAGCCACTGCAATTACCCCAATTCACATACGTCTTAGCCACCTAAAGCGACAAATCGAGGATGTCAATTCACGGTATAGTCGGTGGTTGCTTTAAAATTGGCCACTAGGTGGCAGCATGCTTAGTAAAATCATTAGCTGGCAAATTACGGTATGAACATGCCTGAAATATCCTGCAAAACAAAACATTAAATATCCCATGCTAATCACAATCTTAATCTTACAAGTCTTTAAAGTGGTCTCACCTTATAGATTTAGCAGTCATTGTCTCCTCCATTTATCGGCCTGGATCATTCAGGCTTGGCAAAAGCTCTGTGATAGTAAACAGCACAGAAATGTTATCAGACACACTGTTCCAGCGAGGTTCAGAGTTATCACTGTTTGTTCAAAAACAGAGCGATGAGAGTCATCAGAACAAGATTATTTTGCAGCAGCCTTTTGCAATTATTTTGCAGCAGCTTTCATGCTGATATTAGGTAGTTGTTTTCTCATGCAGTGTTGTTAATGCTTGGTGGCAGTGAAGCATCATGGTAAGGAGCAGGGATTGTGGCTGAAAGGTTGCTGGTTCGATTCCCGTTGAGGCGCTGCTGTTGTAGCCTTGGGCAAAGTACTAAACCCAGAATTGCCTCAGTAAATATCCAGCTGTATAAATAGATAACATGTAAAAACTGTAACCCATGTAAGGTGCTCTAGATAAGAACATCTGCTAAATGACAATAGTGTAATGTCATGTACGGAATAGTTTAGCAGGATTTATCATAGAAGCAGGGACCCTTTGAATGTTCAAGACAAGACTTCATATTGTACAAGATACACTCTAGCGCATGGGCACAAAAACAAACATATCTGAGCAGAGTGACCTGCTCTCTTCATCTGACTTCTTAATTTCTTTTTGGTGTTTCATCTGTATTTAACTTGGTTGCGGTTCTCTCAAACATCCGTGTTTGTAAAAATGTCGTTGGGGGTGCATGTTAACAATTCTAATCCGAGTTTGGCTTGCCTCTATCTCAATCTGCTCTTCTAATGTCACACACACACACACACACACACACACACGTTTTCTCCCAAACGCAATGTCTTTGGCATAAGCTAGCGCTATTACTCAGTCACTCTGAAAACTAGATGCCACACAAGCTACGCGCAAAATGTAAAAGCAAAGCCATGTGGAATTCCAATTACGTTCATCAAGTGGAATCCCACCTCACAGTTAGATTCCAAATATCCTTTTAGTGTTTTTTTTTTTTTTCTTTTCCTTTATGCTTTCTCCCTTTTCTGACCCAATTTGGAATGGTCAATTGTACATTACGCTTGTATCACCATGGAAAACTCTGCGCAGAAGCACAGGGGGGCAGAGTGCAGTACTAATACACACACACTCCAGCCAGTCTGCAGAGGGGACCCTGGCTGACCTACCAACCCCTATCCCCCCCCCCCCATCAGAGCTGGGTTCAAACCATGGCTGTAACGCTCAGTCTGGGCTCCAAGCAAGCACTTTAACTGGCCGAGCCGTTTGGGAGCCATGCTTCCCGAAGGCCTTGAGTATGCTTTTTGTGTTCATAGGCCTTGACAAGTTTGGTTGAAAAGCATTACGTAATTTCCAACAATTAGCTTGCAATGCAAAGCAATGGCCATATGTATAAGAACGGGAAAACTGGATTCTTATTCATTAAAACCGCAGTGCTACTGAGCTTCAGCCCCTCACCTCTGTAGAACACACTATCACCAGCAGGGGGTCTTGATTGCATCTTGAAAGGGGCCGATTTTCACATGGAAATGAGTCAGTGTTTAAATATAGAAATGCAGCTGAGGGACAATACAGTTACTCGTGACAGAGTGAGGAATTGTATCACCCCCGATTTGATTCACAAGGCAAATCAAAATCATTCATTTCATTCAGGGCTTTTTAACCATTAGCTCAAATCTTGTTGTTAATGCTCCACAGTGTCTGCCCGTAGCCAAGAGAACAGAGGATTTCAAACACTCCTTCACCGTCGAACAAAAACCGTCTCCTTCACCAAGTCTCTCTGGTTTGCTTCACTCCTCACTAAAGCTCATTTCACTCCTGTCTGGATATGAGTGTGTGTATTTTTAGAGAGGGAGTGAGGTGTGGAAACAGCTGGTTTGAGCATGCGATGGCTTTCAGCCGCGCGTCTGGCTGCGTGTGACGGGTGCTGCTCGTGTCTCATCTCCTCGCAGGTGACTGGGTTACTGAACTGGCATCCAAGCGGAGGACGTCCAGAAACAAGAGGGCCTCTGTAGACCCGTTTCAGCTGGGCGACACCCCAAACCCCCTTTTCAATACATGAGACTTGACAACCGTGATCAGACAGGTTATGCAAATTCATACTGTGCTGACAGTTTTCCTCAGGAACAGCACAGCTTCTGATTTATTAGTGAAATACAGTATTGTTAGTAAATAGGTGAAAGAATACATCTGATCAAGACCAACTATTGGCACATGGAATCAATATACTCCTGTATACAGCCTGTTACAGTACCTCCATTATTAACTATGAGAACATTAAGAGGAGAGATTCCAATAAATGTCTGCTCTTCCAGAATACATTTTAGACTAAAGCATTTCAAGAGCACTTCATGCCAAGGATACAGATCCAGATAGTACAGTGAGCTTCCTGAACACTCCCTTTTGGAGCCACCAGACCAGTTTAACAGGCTGCTGTAAATGCTGGTTTCATTTGCTTTCACGTGGGAAAAGCAATCCTTCACAAGCCATTCACACAAGGGCTCCACTTTTGAAATGCTGCTCTTTGTTATGCAACTAGGTATCAGTGTGTAAGAATTCCAAATAAGCCTACACTTGCCCCAAAGTAATATTCCTTTTATGATACTGTGCACATATGCAAAAAAAACATTTTAATGCTTAATGTTGTTTCACACATGCAGTCTGTGTCTGCACTGTGGAATTTTCTACACATTACCCTTGTACAGTATGTGCATGTCCTCAGTCCTGACGCATAAACGGAGAGAAAAATATGATACAGATTTTGATTGATGTAGTGGATAACAGAACAACAGCTCGGGCAGTAATGGAGGTTTGTGAATGAAAGAATGACGGTAACGGATGAAGGATTCAGACAGGCTGGTGGAGAGAGGTACTTACGAAATGCAGAGTCTTTTCACATGATGAGCAGCTCAAGCTCTGAATTATGGGTAATATTGGAAAGGCTGCCACGCCCGCTGACACTAATGAGTGATAGGCTTGAGTGTTATGCAAGTTTATGAGTCTGCACTGTTAAAACTTGGTGCACTTATTACACAATGGTGTGGTGTCTTCAATTCACAGAGCTGATTAGAGAACCCACAACCTAGACGGGCTGTGACTCCACACCAAAACTATGAATGCATTGCGTGACCTTACCCTCGGATGCCTACAGGTCAATCCTGCCTCTCCCAGATGGGTGCTGGTCTTTCGGGGTCCTCGTGAGTTCTCTGGGGTGCTGTGGGTGATAATTATTAGTAACCTGCCTCTAAAATTCACTCAATACAAACTGCTTGCATACGGCTCAGCCACGGGTTTATAAGATGTTTTGCATACCACAAGCTCCATTTTTTCTTTGTCAGAACTGTGCTTTTTAATTAATCAAATCGGACCCCAAAATACATCTTTTCTTTGAATCTGATATCCCCCAAACAGCTGACTTCTAGACTATTTTTAGTCAAGCTATTGACAGCTGGCAGGTGCTTGTCTCGAGTACTTCCACAACGGTGGAACAAGCTGGTTGCATTCTGTGCAAGGAAGGTGTGGGCGAGTAGGCCAGGGTTTCCTTGTCTCACCACCCTCAGGTATGCTGTGACTGTTCGAGCACCTGCGAGTTCCCTGTATGACATCAGCAAAGTAGTGCCTACTGCCCAACTGGCACCGTCTTTACTGTGGTGCATAATGGTAGTTGTAGTGTGAAAAGCAGCTGTTGGCAGCATGTGAGTGCATCAGGGGATTGCTTTCATCTTGCTTCAGTAAACCTGCACTACTGCAGAGGTTTCTGCAGTCAGATGAGCCTAGTGTACAATTGGTGATTCAAAAAACAGGTTTGCAAAAAGAGGGTTAAAACAGCAGGCAGCTGAACACTAGCCTTTTTTCACCCCAGGTTTTTGTGTGTACCACTGTCTTTACTAACGTCTGAAATAGTGGAAGGTCTAAACACTCAGAGATGTTTGTTCAGTCAGCCGCACAATCATTCTGCTAACTATCCCAGGCCCCGGGAGGCCCAAAGGGTTCTGAAGAACCGCCTCCATCACTTACTACAGAGACATGGCGGCAGCCAACGCCACAGAAGTACAAGATCCCTGAAGACAGCAGATGCACAGCAGTGCTTTCCACAAACCAAAGCAAGGGTGCGTATAAGCAGCTGACAAGGCCAACATATTCTATTACAAATGTTTAATTTGTACATTCATGATAAGGGTAAGGGCCGCATAACAAGTTTTTTCCTCCAAGGTCACCACTGTCTTGTACAAGTACTTCAATGCAGTGTACCATTGAAAATAACCACTCCTTTCTGGAAACACGCCAAGGCAGCCACTTTAAAATACAGTATACTGAAAAGGTATTTACAATATTTTCATAATTAAGCTAAAACGTTGATTTAAAAAAAATCTACAAAGATCAAATTAGTGCTTTCAGCTTGTGCACATATACCATGCCCTCTTGACTTAGTGATTCATATTAAAAAGAACATTTTCTGTACAGCCTTTGTTAGTTGAGCTAGGTTCACTCTGTTGGCAGACACCTCTCACAGGTCATTTCTTTAAAGGGTTTTGGTAAATAGCTGTGTGGGATTTGATGTCCGGCCTCTGTTTATCATACAACATGAATGGCTACCGACCTCCACCCCCATCTTAACCGTTTTATAAGGGATTGTCTCTAGTAATATCCACCCCCTGTTAAAAAAATATTAACATGCAGACTTAAGTTTGACAAGTTGAAAAGAACCGAGTCCCCCGACACAAAATACCTGAATGAAAGTGCCAACACAGAGCAGCTCTCCGGACAGGGGTTCGACCCGGAGACCGACTCCAACGTCAGCACGCTTAAAGGACTGATGTCTTCAGTATAGCCACATAACTGCAACTACGCTCTGTCACTTAAAAAATGATCACTCGTTTAAAAATACAGCCTGCTTTGGCATGTAATGAGCCAAAATATACACTTTGTTTTGTTTATGAACATACATTTTACATTCCGTTTGAGAGGTCCAGACTTGCTTTCATATTCTGAGCTACCTATTCAATGTTTACATATTCATACATCTATAATATTTATATATATTTATATATAAAAAACATGGTCACGCTATACAGCAGATGCAAGATGCTGGAATACTAAAATACAGTATAAAACTATAACTTATACATTTTTTTCACTAATTATGATACATGAAGGATGGCATTATGGAAATACATGAACTGGAAGAACTGTGGAGCGTCAAAACCATATGCAGTTTCGTACATGAGATATCACATGCATGGACAAGCTCTGCTTTCTTCCTTGGTTCTCCCGGGTTGAAATCACGCTTCAGATCCGAACGGTTAGAAAGAGAAGAGTCCACTTGGCAGCCCACCTCACAAGGCTCCCAGTACCTGTCGGCTGGTGTCGGAAACCCTTTATCGAAAACAAGGATTTTTAAGGCATCTTGAAAATGATCAAATCCAAGGATAATGCAAGGGTGAAACCTAGGATCTTGCCAGGGGGAAACGGACAAGGAATGACTTGTCATTCTTTCATTCATAAAAAGCACGCTTCAGGCTGAACTACAGTGGATAAGTAGTTAGTATATATTGCCTTTTTGACCATGTTACATAAAAGCACTTCAAGTCTTTGTGGCACATTCCAGCCTTAGATAAAACTGCTATGATCATCATTTCATTTTCCTATAAGGCAGAAAAATTAAAATGCATGAGAAAAGCTGAGGGTGAAAAGGATTACAGCACTGATTCACAGAAGCAAGGACAAGTGACTCGATTATAGAAGAAGTGTCATTTCCTGGAGGAGTCCATTAAAAAAACGTTCCCAGTGCTCAGACAATAACGAAGCGGACAGGTGGCGAGAGAGGCCACTTCCGTCAGCTCTCAGACAAAGAGTTCTTTGTGTGTTTTTCCTTAAAAAAAAAAATCTTCATTTTGTTACAAAAATATCTGTGGGTCCCTTATTTGGCACAGAGTGCGACAGCAGGCTGGAAAAGGGCAGCTCCAGAGCTTCAGAGTTGCAACGCTGTGAGCTACAGTTAGCACTTGCCGTTCACAGTGGGGGGGTGGGGGTGGTGATGGTGGGGGGGCTAACACCAGTCTGCAATGTAGTCGAAGTCCCGGAACATCTCCTGTTCGTCGCCCGTCAGGACCCTGGGCTCGCGGGGCGGGGTCAGGACTGGGGCCTCTGAGGTAAATTCGTCGTCGAAGTTGCTGACGTCCTCACGCCCTTGGACGGTCGGCACAAACGGGGGCTTGACCTTCTTGGCCAGCAGCGCGGTCCAATCAACGTTCTGGGTGACAGAGAGAGAGAGAGAACATTGAGAGGTCAGAGGTCAGGAGTGTGGCGAACGCTTTCTCCTCTGGTGACATACTGCAAAAGAAGAGGAATTCGTAACATACTCTGAAGAAGGGGTGCTTCTTCACTTCCTCCGCGTCACGCTCCCCAGCTCCGAGGCGCCGTTCGGGGTTCCTCCTCAAAAGCTGCGGACAATCGAGAGATTTCAGTGTCAACCACTTCAAAACGAGGGGAGAGGGCTGGGAGTTTAGGGCTCTGGTGCGAGATCTATGCATTCAAAACAACGTGCCTGTTCAGCCATTTAATTACTAGCATGTAAGTTCACATTTCACGCTGAAGACATCACTGTGGTCATGGTAACAGGCAAGGAGACACACAGAGAAAGCCTGCAAACACACCCTTCGCATGATGGAGATGGCTTCTGTCGACAGGAATCGCGGGTAGCGGACTTCATCGTTGACAATGCTGTCAAACACCTCCTCCTCATCATCACCAGGGAACGGGGACTGCGGTCACAAGGAAAACCATTAAAGAACAATTCATGCAGATTCCACTGATCTCTCCTACATCTGAAGTAAAACTGAACCCATTTTAGTGTTTCCAGTATAGATACACACTGAAAAATCCCTCTGCTTTACAGTGTTATCTATTTTGACAGGCAAATTACGTTCTGAATACTACGAAATCAGAAAATCAATAGTTTCATTTTGGAAGAAATCGCAGACATTTTTGCATATGTGTATGTTTCAAAACTTTACATGGCGGGATCTCTGAAGCATATCTGATGTGTTTAACATTCTGAAATTGACTTATGTGAGTTCTACTTGCAAGCTTGACTTTTTAAATTACATCACCTTTTCAGAAGCTTTTCAACTTTATAATTTTATTATTATTACATTAACTAAAATTACACAGTTCATGTTTGAAAGCTGCCAAGTAAAGGTAACTGCGAAGACCAGCAGCTGTGCTATAAAAAATGAGTCAGATCCACAGATATGGGCGTAGCTGGTGGTTGAGACGCTTTCTCACCAGCAGGGGTCAGAGTTGTCCAAAACGCCTCCATGGGACCGAAAACTAACCGCCACATGGGATGTGTGCAAATCGGGCAATATTAAAGCGTTGTTCCCTTTTTTGTAATCTTACTGAATATTAAGAATTTTAGAATCTAAAGGGATATGCGTAACAGAGAGCATGGAAAATCTGATCCATTCTGATACTGGACATTTGAAGAGAAGTTCTTCAGAAAAGCATGTCCCGATGCATTAGGCAGTGGCTCGAACTGGACACCCCAGCAGGTTTTAACCAGGCAGAGCCCACCGGCCTGGGAGGCAGCTGCTCAAACTTCAATGCGATTCCGCGGGCCGAACGCTCACCTCTCCCACCAGCATCTCAAAGATGAGCACGCCCAGCCCCCACCAGTCCACTGCCCGCGTGTAGGACGTCTCTGTCAGCACCTCGGGGGCCAGGAACTCCGGCGTCCCGCAGAATGTGCTGGTGCGGTCTCGGAACCCCATTCCTTTGAGGGGAAACCCCCCCCAGAAGAGACAGACAAATTAATCTATGTATTGGTCGTAGAAACGCATTGCTTAAAGGGAACCACCCCCACAAAAGAGTGAAATTAATCAATATTCATGTCCAATCAGTGTGGCCTTAGAACCGGATTCCTTTCAGAGAAACCTCAAGAATAAGGAATGAAGCAGACTTTCATTGTGGTAAAACAGAGAGATGAAAAATGCACACAGTCTAAGTGCAGCTTGGGGCAGACAGTTCATTTATACAGCCAGATTCGAGGCCTTTCCCTACCTTCTTTGCAAAGGCCAAAGTCAGCAATCTTAACATAGCCCTCTGTATCCAGCAGCAGGTTATCCAGCTTCAGATCTCTGCAAATTAAATAAAATACACTGAATCGATCTGACACTGTACATTCAAGGTCTAAATGTGAAATGCAAAACCAATCAAGACAGCAAGTGAGCCATCATATCCTGTTAGGCTGGAAATATACGTACGCTGGAAGTATGTTTAAGTATAGAATTACCTACAATAAAATGTAAAACATGTGGAAAATGTATCAGGAGCCTTTGTGACCTTAACATGACCTTTTCACCTGAGGATCAACAGGGTTCAGGATAACAGCTGGCAGAAAATTCAAGTTTCGCTTTAATAAGATCCACAAACAAAGGGCCAAATTAGGGAAGTCAAAATCCAGTCATAAGCCTCCCTGACTGTGTCAGATCCCTGACTGTGACATAAAATTCAAGACTGCCCTAGGGAAAAGTCAGTATAACACTCCTATCAGTGTTAATCAAAACCCACTTACTGTCTGTGTGTAGGAATAGAGATCACCTCCAGGAGAGGGCAGAATCATGGCAAGAACTCATGAAACCCATGAAGAATTTGTTATGAGACAGTGATCATCATATTTTAGCCTATGTAAGCGACTTTGTGTGGTATGAATGGAAGCTTGTGTGAAATCTGAAACAAGCAAACAGCTCCAGTGGAATATAGAGGAAGCTGAACAGTGGATAATGTAAATGAACTCACCTGTATACAATTTTATGGTCATGCAAGAACTGCAGTCCCAGGACCACACATGCTGCATAAAACCTATGAGACAAAAGTCTGCATTAGTTGTACTGCATTCATGAGGGCTGTATTTTGGGCATTACACACAGGTAATGCCCAAAACTGTAACCTATGGATGAGAGCGTCTGCTAAATGACAATATTGTAATGTAACGTAATGATGTTAGCAGGCTAGCTATAGCTGTGCTTGAAAACACCACATGTGGGCCTTGTTTGCATGTGTGGGGCCCTGAGCCCCTCCACACAGCTGTTGTAGATGCTGCTATGCTGAAGAAAGAGGGAGAGTGAAGTGTTCTGTGCTGGTCTGTCAGGACTCTGGGGGCATGGGGGTGGTGATGTCACTGCTGCGAGTGCTCTCTCTTACACGGCCCGTGGCTCGGAGAAGACATCGGCGTGGATGTGCATCATGAGGTCGCCCCCGGCCGCATACTCCATGACGAAGCACGCGTGGTGCTCGGTCTGGAAGCAGGCGAACAGGTTGACCAGGAAGGGGTGTCGCACGCTGTTCACCGTCTCGAAGATCCTCTTCTCACACATCAGACTGAGGAGGAAGAGCCAACCGTGAGATGAAGTCCGCAGGGACTGAGCTATCCCAACCCCCAAAACGTGAGCCCATAGGTGGAAAAGGTAGGGTGCTTAACTCAAAGGCTGCTGGACCAATTCTCAGGGGGGGCATCACCGTTAAATACTTAGGCCAGACGCTAACAGTAAAGTGCTTCAGTAAATAACCAGCACATGGATGTGGATAATAGGGATATTACATATGGATAACATAGAAATGTGCCACTATGGCTAAGACCATCTGCTGAAAAAAATGCACAGTAATTTCATATAAAAATTATAGCTTACCTGTCCACCTCATCACGAGCCACGATATCTCCTTTTTTCAAGGCTTTGATGGCAAACATTTCTCCTGTGATTTTGTACTCTGCGAGCAGCACCTGTTGCATGAGGGAATGTCCATTTATGTTCATCAGTGTTATTTACATTTACATTTACATTTATTTATTTAGCAGCTGTTATGAAACAGAAGCGCTTAAAAACACCAATATTTGCATTTCTAAAGGAAATGCTCAGTTTGGTTCAATCACACTCAAGTGGAATGCGAACTTACCTTCCCAAAATGGCCACGCCCCAGCACTGCAACGCATTTGAAGTCCTTGAGGCTGAACTGGAACTGCTCTTCTTCCCTGAAGGAAAGATCAGAGTAATAATTTTTACTGACACCCTTCAGGTATTATCTTTAATTGCCACAAAAAACCCTGCAAAAATGTGCACATGCTTAAACACTGAACTACCCATATTTGCATGAAATTCAACAGAAACATGCTTAACACCTGGAACCCAGGAGATATTAAGAGGAAATTCATTACAGTAAAGCGTAGAAGAGAAACCCATCCTTGCACCACATGCACCAGACAGAACAAAACCGGAGGGAGAATTACCTTATTTCAGTGCTCTGTTCCACAGATATGAGCTTCAGGTCGGGCTGCTGGATCTCGTGCTGTGCTACGTTATCGGCGTCTGGTTTGAGTACCATGCTATTCCTGTCGTTCAGGAAGTCGAACGTCGCCAGGGCGTCCTGCAACAGAGGGGCTTCAGGGTTACGAAGAGGAAACGACCAATCACAGACACAGACAGAGCGACGAGGCTCGGCACACAGGCGCTAATGCAATATTCCAGGTACAGAGCTTCCTCTTCCCGCTGTGGCAGTGACAGACAGGGACAGGGTGGAGAGAGGAGAGGGAATCTCCCTGGAGAACGGCGTTTACCTGCACCTCCTCTCTGCCCGGCGCCGTGCCCTCGGGCTCTCTGATCTCCACAGGCATGGAGTGACGCTTGGGGCCGGGGGTCTCCTCTTTGTCGAAGTCCAGCTTGGTCACGGTCGGATCACTGCTGAGGAAGAGAGGCCATTATCGTAAAAGCTCATTTTTCTTGGGGAACACGAGTCTCCCAACTCTACTGCATGTTCAATTTTCAATACCGATTTGCACCGTAATGGAGAAACAGTCACATAATTTATTTAACTTAAGGGTCTCTTAGAAACTTTTCATATTACGTTATTAAACCAATCATAGTCAGGATTATATGCAACACATCTTGCGTGTTTGTTGTGCTTGCGCAATGACAAAGTTCTTCTTGATTCTTGATTCTCAACTTCAGCCCAACTACAGAACAGATTAATCTTTAGAGCAGGAATAATCTGAAGATTTAAACCCTGGTCACACAGAAGAGTAAGGATAACGGTATCATTGGCATTTAATAAGTGAGTGAAAAGGACATGCTCTGGTGTGGGAGCAGGCAGGTTACTGTGGTCAGGATTGCTCCTGTGGGTGCACACGCTCCGCGGTACCTGGTGGAGGTGGGCGAGCCTGGCTGGCTGCTGGGCGTGGATTCGGAGGCCAGCTCAGGCACCTGGGGGCTGAAGGAGTTGCTGACGGAGGGGATGGCCCTCCGCACCAGCCGGCCCCAGGTGGCGATGTTGATGTTCATCTGAGGAGCGCGCAGGAAGGTCTTTCCTGGGGGGTGGAGGAACAGACCCTGAGTCCCAGCATGCAGTGGGGTTGGGGGGGAGGGGGCAGGGGCAGGAGGCAGCTGGCCTCCAGGCAACACACCAGTCTGGCCTTCACTCCCCTTCCCAGCGGCCTGACTCACTTCACTTCCTTATTCAGGCAGGAAGTCAAATCACCTGCGTTTCCAGTCTGTGTCAGCTGCTTATTTATAAACGGGCCTGCTTCCAGTACCACCTCATGCCCAGAAATGTTCTGTCCCTCCAGGGCTGGAAGGCTGGCCCTCTCCCGTGTGGTGCTATCGGGCAAGATTTCCTCGGTCTCATGACTTACTTAGCACTTTGAACCCGTTAGGGCTAATTGATCCTTATAAATGCCTAATTAAGTACTTAGATTGTTCAAAAACCACAGTACTCTGCAGGATTATAGGGCCAATGTTTTCCGTTTGTGATTTAAACTCGCAGTGTTACCACGGAGCAATGGAAATGCTACTTTCACATGTAAAACAAAAAAAAAAACAAACACATACACACTGAAAATGTACCTTGCTGCTTGGAGAAGATCTTTTTCTGCCTCTGCAGTTTTGGTCTCCTTTCGATAACGGGGTTAAAGAAGGTCACCTGTGCAGAGGGCGGCAACGATCAGAAGCAGCTCCCATGATGCCGCAGGGCGGAATGTAAACGCATGCAAAGCGGCCGCATTCGGAGGGGGGGAAAGCGTACCTCTGCGAACAGTGTGCCCTGGGGCTCCAGGTACAGGCACATGCCGTGGCGCTGGTTGTCCAGGAAGTCCTCGAGTCGCAGGAACTTGACCGCACAGAGGGACCGCCAGTCTCTCCAGTAGACCGAGATCTCCAGCTCCCGAGACTGCCGAAAAACACACAGGTTACTCTTCTCCTGGTGCCACCTACCCGTCACGGCTGACCCAATGGCCGTTCCCTCACACGGTTCAGTAAGGCACGACAGGTCAAACCCTGCAGCTTGTCACCAAAGGCTCAGGCGCACCAAGCTAAGGACAAGTGTGTTTCTGGCTGCTTGTGTATATGCTCTGTTGGATTCCTGAACGCTTTAAAAAATGTTACTACAAGAACACGACTGAAGGAAAATTACAGCTGAGAAGCGACACCCATGCTTGTGTGCATACATCTGCTGGGTGCCATTTTGCATGAGGTCACAGGCTTGTTTCTGGCGTTCGGTTTTACCAAACGCTGAAGTGAGGAAACAGACGCGGTCATTTGCGTACAACCCCAGTTTATTTGAATAAATATTTATATTCACTGCACCTAGAGGCATGACTCTGGACAAAAATGCATGTCTCAGGGCTGCTGCTTGGTTCATATACTACAACCTGACCCCAAAGTTTCCTGATGCAAATTTGGTTCACTCCTGGGTTGGCAAACGGAAATGTGCTGCTCCGAGTGCCGTTACAATAATTCCTGCCATTGCAAAAGGCTGTAGTTTATACAATACAATATCTGTTTCTGCCTGGGATTAGTTACAGGAAGTGAGGCCCTTTTTCAATGCCACAGCACTTTAGCAGACTTCTGTGGGGGCAAGCAAAATCTGAGATCTTCTTCACCTCTGCCTCCCGCAGTATAGGTGCTATGGAAACTGCACTGTTCTGACCTATGGCAGACCTGCAGACACAGCAGCTACGCTGTGGCAGACAGACAGACGCAGGGAAGTAATCGCTAATCATGACTTCCACTTCGCTCCTATGATTACACTGCTAACTGCATTGCTAGCTGATTTTTCCTGTTTGAGGCACCCTAAATTATAAAACTTTTATTTGTAAATAAGTTAGCAAGGCTGATTTTATTCCATGTTTGTACATGCTTATGAGGATTTGAGGATGTAACAGCTCAATGATCCTCTTGAAAGACCTGAGCCTGCCGCCAGCTCCCAGCAGTACCAAGTTCACTCTGACCGAGGTTTCTCATGCTTAAATCCTCAGCACCAGACCTGGCCTGCGTGATGGGGGGGGGGGGACGCTTGTGTCCAAACACTGCATTGCCTAAACCCAGCGTCTGCAACAAAGCCACCTCAGACCCAACGATCTGGCCGGGCCAGCATCCGAGAGGGACTGCCAGAACGGACACAAAGACTGAACGGGAGTCAAATCTGCAGCTCCCGTGACGCGTCGGGGAAGGTGAAACGCCCAGCCCTGCGAAGGGCTATCCCTGACGCTAAGGGCCGGTTGCGCAACCAGATTATCGCCCGCCCAGGCCTCGCTTATGTAAAGCGACATTAAGGCCACACAAGATTACCGCTAATCAGAGCGAACGACGGTGTGTGAACGACAGGTAACGCGCGAGTCGGAGTGAATCGGAGGGACTTCCATTTCCAGCCCGTGTTCTGCATCAGTGGCAAACTCGCTCATTGCACTTCAGCTGACCGTGGCTAAGTGCGCGCTAATGAGACTTCAGCTCAGCGGCCCCATTACTAATACTTAACTAACACTGTGGGAATGTCAGGCCAAGCCAAAACTTCAGATTTACTGAGTTTTCAGCAGCGTGTCTGATGGTATTGCAGGGTGCGAATATCCAGTAAACACTCTAGTTACCTAGCTGTGAACGACCGTGTCAGGAAAGCAAACGGATAAGACACAATTAGCTTTTGTGTTTGAGACGCAGTATCAGGGCTAATCAACACGGAGAGGGCTCCAGCCCAGCGGTTCTGCGCACACCGCTGACTCTCTCAGGACCCCGGGGGAGCGGCTCTCTGCTGGATCACATGAACGCCTGCAGGCACTGCAGCCCTCCAGGACTCCGGTTGAGTAGTTTAGGCAGCACAATGGCCTCTCAATCCGCCACACCCCCCCCCCCCCAGGAGGGGCACGTGCGGGATTAGTGTTCAAGCGGTTGGGGGGGGGGGGGGGGGGGGGGGGGGGGGTTGGTTTTGGCATACCCGGTCCAGCTCCAAGGTGAACTTCTGGTCCCAGGACTGGTTGCTGACCGGCTTCCAGCTGGTCTGGCCCACTACTGTGTTGTCCAGCTTCAGCACAGCGCTGATCTCATCTGGAGGAAGAAGAAGATCCATGCACACACACAGACACACACACACACAGACACACAGTTAAAACTCTCAGGTAGCAACAGCAGGTGAATAACAAAAGCTGCAATTAAATTCATTATGTTCATCATTTTCACACATTCCAGTCACTGTATCCATACTTTATTTTTCATTTCATACAGGTCTTATGCATATTGTCATAAGACAGACATAACAGATCATAACATTGCATGTATGATTCAAGCATTTCCTGAACCCCAGCTGAGACTGAGACCCCATTTCCCAGGCTAAAGCTCATAAACAAAGTGATCACTCAACTGGACAGGTCGTCCGTTTTGGAGAGGCTCCGGCTGGTGCCTCCTCTGTTGCGGCTGCCCCGGCTCATGAAGGAGGACCTGGTTTCACTCGGGCTCCAGCCGGGAAGCGGAACCGCGGCGGATTTGGATCGGCCCGGGACGCTCTCCAGCAGGTCCTGGCAGCCCATTAGTCTCACATCCAGAGTTCCTGCAGGACAGAGGGCCCTGCCCCAGTCAGAAACCACAGCCAGACCTTCCACATGTACACATGGCTGCTACAGTCAGAAACCACAGTGAGACCTTCCACATGTACACAGCGCTGCCCCAGTCAGAAACCACAGCCAGACCTTCCACATGTACGCAGAGCTGCCCCAGTCAGAAACCACAGTCAGACCTTCCACATGTACACATGGCTGCTACAGTCAGAAACTACAGCCAGACCTTCCACATGTACACATGGCTGCTACAGTCAGAAACCACAGTGAGACCTTCCACATGTACACAGCGCTGCCCCAGTCAGAAACCACAGCCAGACCTTCCACATGTACGCAGAGCTGCCCCAGTCAGAAACCACAGTCAGACCTTCCACATGTACACATGGCTGCTACAGTCAGAAACTACAGCGAGACCTTCCACACGTACACAGACCTGCCCCAGTCAGAAACCACAGCGAGACCTTCCACACGTACACAGACCTGCCCCAGTCAGAAACCACAGCGAGACCTTCCACATGTACACAGACCTGCCCCAGTCAGAAACCACAGCGAGACCTTCCACATGTACACATGGCTGCTACAGTCAGAAACCACAGCGAGACCTTTCACATGTACACATGGCTGCTACAGTCAGAAACCACAGCGAGACCTTCCACATGTACACATGGCTGCCCCAGTCAGACCTTCCACATGTACACATGGCTGCTACAGTCAGAAACTACAGCCAGACCTTCCACATGTACACATGGCTGCTCCAGTCAGAAACTACAGCCAGACCTTCCACATGTACACATGGCTGCTCCAGTCAGAAACTACAGCCAGACCTTCCACATGTACACAGAGCTGCCCCAGTCAGAAACCACAGTGAGACCTTCCACATGTACACAGGGCTCCGCCACAGTCAGAAACTACATTAAGACCTTCAATAACACAGAGTGAACACACAGAGCCAGGGCGCTGTGCTGGGAGATGTTTCCTCTGGAAGACATGACCCATTGTTCCCCTGTCCCGGGGTGAAGGTTAAACCTACAAGTGGTTGGGGCGCAATAAATCAAGCAGACAAGCTCGCCAAAGCTCAAGCATGCGTTTTCATTTGGGCAGCTGCCTATACTATAAATAGATGCGGTGCTGTGTGTGTGTATGTGTGCGCGTGCATGTGGATCTGTGCGTGTGTGCGTGTGTTTATATGAGTGTGTGTGTATGTGTGTGTGTCTATGACAGAGAGTGTGTGTGTGTGATTAACACAGTGGTGGCTGTTGTGTATGTACTGTGTAAGTGCACTGGGAGGATTCATCGCTACTGCTGGGAGTGATATTTGTACTCTGCAGATGTCAGCCATGGACAGTTCACTGCGCTCAGCTCTTTAACCTGTGCAAAAAAACTGAGGGAAAAGGCCTCTCAGCTGCTGAGGCAGTCCATCTACAACTACGCTTTGCACAACGCAGGAGAAACTTTCACTCAGCTACAGAGTGAGAGACACAGAGTGACCCACCCCAGTCCCTAGGCCATGTTCCCATGTATAACCAGACTGCAGAATTAAAACGGAGGGGGGGGGGGGGGCGGGGGGGGGGGGGGGGGTCTTGCCTGTGAGGGCGGCAGGTTTGGCCACAGTGCTGTACTGGTTCTGTGAGGAGATGATGCTCTGCCGTGGGCTCAGTGTTGGGGAGGACACCAGCGCCAGCTCCTCCATGATCACGCTGCTCTTGGGGTGGTTTTTCGGCAGCTCACTCAGCCTCTGCTCCAGGGAGTACTTCAGCAGGTCCAACTTCTGGTTGGACTCGTTGAACCTCGCCTGAGCCTGGATGCCAGAAGAAAGATCGATGAAATGAGGCAAGAAAAGAAAGGGGGGCACAGATTGCAGAGTTCAGGCCCCATCAAGCACGCACTCCCCATTCAACATGCAGCACAGTGGTTAGTGCACTGGACTGTAGAATCATGGGGTTGCGGGTCTGAATCCAGGACACAGCTAGCTGGGTTTGCTGCTTTACCTCAATCACTCCAGTGCACAGCTGAATGTGTAAAACTGTAAGTAGAGTATACCCCCCACAGACAGCTGCATGTACTGAGCACTTAGTCTGAATCAGAGGCTTCCCTGCGACAGAATATGCCCATTTCGGTTCTTCTGCATGCTACCCTGCCATTAGCTAATGCCCAGCCAATAGGACGGCGTGTGCCCCGTACCTCGGACTGCGCCCGCTTGTCGGTCAGCTTGCCGGAGCCCAGCAGCTTCATGACGTTCTTGGCGCCCTCGGCGACGGCGTACTCGATGCGCAGGTGATGGCGTAGCTCCTCCAGCCGCAGGTCCAGCGGGCTGATGATGGGCTTGGCTGTGGAGACAGACGAGCGGTCCGTCACATAGCAACAGCTACCCGGCAACCTGCGCAGCTAATCTCAGCCTGGACTTCAGCTCATTACCAACATCCCACTTATAGGAAGAGCCTCCATAAAGAATTAGACCAGCTTCCAAACGATTATTATCGGCTCATTGGAGCAGTCAAGCTATCTCAGGGACAGGCCCTCTTCACCCACAATAGCCCAGAGTTTAATTCAATTTCGGATGAGCTGATTACTGACTGAGACAGCTCTGTAACTGCACTACACCACTGCACAGAGCAGCAAGTATGAGGGGAAGACAGGACTAGCTGAGTGTTGAGCGATGGACCCTCCTCTACATATCCTGAGAGTGAGGAGCTGGTCATCGTACCCATGCCATCATTGCTCTCCAGGCTCATTTCGCTGGTCTGGCTGGCTTTCAGAATCTGCATCCGGATGAACTCGATCTTGGTCTTGCTGTCCTGGAGCATCTGCTGAGCGGTCGCAAGCAGTTTACGGTCCTGTGGTTGAAACAAACAAAAAAAAAAAAACACGCGAAAAGTGAACACAAAGTGACAGTGATGGCCATCAGCACGCCTCGGAGCTTATGGGCAGGACTTGTGGCTAATGGTTCCCAAAACTAGGCCTACGTTCAACTACAGCTGCATGGTGTCTGATGAACATAGCTGATTATTTTCCAATTCCATTGAATAGGCTTCTTTTTTTTTAATCTGTTTATCTCAAAATGACCCATGGGACAGTGTTGCTGAATCACAAACCACAAAATTTATATTGTGGTTCCTGTGGCATTCCTTTTAAACATGAACGTTAACTGTTTCCTTGTAGTTACATGTAAATAATCAAGGTGATTCTTTACAAAAATAATAAATGTTGTTGAGATAAAGTGCTACAGTTGTAATTGTTTTGTTGACAAAAGCTTGTTTATCAAAGTTTTTGAAGGAAAAAAAAACAGATTAGCTGGATTTGGATCTCTGCAGAAGCCAATGTCCAATTAAGATGGCCGAGAAGTGGCTTAAGTAATCTAAATTCCTGAAGAAATTCCTCCCACAGTCACAGTGCTGCTGGACCTCGAGGAGGAAGGCTTCTGTCTGCAGCCGTTCCCCAGCTGATGGAAGCCCCCGCTCATTTCCTACAGGATGTTCTGCCTGCTGAGGTCCCGGCACCTGACAGACAGACGCCGGGGCACAACGCGTCACTTCCTGGTCCCTCATGCCACTTCCTGTTCCAAGAGCTACCATGTGAACCTGCATTCTCCATCATTTCTACAGGGAACGCTTCACCGTGCAAGCTCGAGAGAGATTCACCCTCTTAAAGGGGACTCTGGGCTGAAAAACACCACTTACATTAAAATTATAATTTAAGATGCACATGGAAGAAACGGTTGAAATTATTTTCTGTAAAAAGGCAGAAAATTTACAGGTGAAACCACAGTCCAAACATGAACTTTACTGCATTTAGCAAACAGCTCCAGCTGCCCTATAAACTTCTATTACTGATACGCCTGTTGAAAGCAGCACCCTTTGCATAGCAGTGCAGAGACTTCATGAAGTCAAACCCAGGGCTGGGTTTTCCCTCTTTTAGGTGCTTACAGAAAACAGTTCCACATGGGAGCACTGGTATACAGCAGGCAAATGAGTGCAGGAAATAACACGCGCAGCTACGGCAAAACAATAAAGACACAGTTCTAGTGTTGAAGAAAACATGCTGCGTGTTTGCTGTAACTAATGTGGTCACGGAGCAGGTCTTCTGTAATGGCAGGTACAAACACCTGCATTTCAGCACGCTCTGAGCCAACGTCACCAGGTTTCCCCTGTGAGGCACTGGGGCTGGGATCGTGCAATTATTGATCTAAAATATCGCACAGACTGACTGAAATCAAACCATATGCATACAAATATTCAGCTACAGTGAGAGCATATTTGATTTCAGCAGATATTATTTGCCGATAATATACGCACGTATTGACAATCCAATTACATTTACATTACTGTCATTTAGCAGATGTACTTATCCAGAGCCACTAACCATAGGATACAATTTAACATGTTTATCCATTTAAACATTTATTATTTATATGCTGGATATTTATTGAGGAAATTTTTAGATTAAGCGCCTTGCTGAAGGGTACAGCAGCAGTGCCCCAGCAGGGAATCAAACCAGCAACCTTTCAGTTACAAGCCCTACTCACCACCACTACAGCACACTGCTGCCCGGTGTACAATTAATGTAGTTTGTTTTACTACCTAGCAACAGATGAACACCAGTTTGCAACCATTCCCAAAGAGGCAGAGTGGAAGCAGTCTGTACAATTTTAAATGGCCAAAAGAAAAGTACATTCACTTTCAGGTAAAGCCCAAAGTCCAGCTTTGGATCAACAGTTTGATCATGAACAGGAGCCAACAGGCTGAGCACAAAGCTGACTCCTCCATCTCTTTATGCTCAGTGATAATAAGAGTGCCTTAAAGTGGTTTACATCTCACTTCAAACATACTGTCATCTGTGGCACAGTATACTGTATGCAGACCATTCAATAACTAAGCCCTCTAGACAGTTTTACATATTATATGGCAAATATTGCAACCATAATATTCTATACAAACAACATGGTGGCATATTATATGAAATACAGAATTTCATATAATAAATGTAGACATATAGGCGTTGAGATTAACTGATAGTCGCATGTTAGTTACTGATAGTTGATGTATAACTGATGCAACGATGCAGTTTTTATCTCTTTGAGAAAACGGCTGAGGAACGGGAATTCACACCGCCACCAGCCACAGCTCTCGGGAGATGACATCAGCGAGCGTGGCGGGCCTCTCCTCCGCGTGCAACTTGTAAATCACACTGTAGGCGCGACCGTAACCTGCCACATGCCACTCTCCTTTTAGTGGACTCAGCACTCCTCCGGCTCAATCACATGACCAAGGCACACTGGCCTGGGATCAGCCTGGCACTTCAGTGGCTCATTGTAAAGATGGGGATTACTTACAGCGTGCTGATCCTAGTCCAACGTAGGGGCTCTCTCTGTACTTTACACAGAAGCCCTTCTAGTCAGATAAACGCATAACAGTACACAGCAATATTTAATTCAGCCAAACAAAAATAATGGTGGAATTTAGGACACTGTGGCATTTTTGACCATTTTCTGATGAGGGGCAGCAGTTTAGCATAGTGGTAAGGAGCAGAACTTGTAACCAAAAGGCTGCCGGTTCGATTCCCCGCTGGGGCACTGCTGCTGTACCCTTGGGCAAGGTACGTAACCCATAATTGCCTCAGTAAATATCCAGTGGTATACATGGGTAACATGTAAAAAATTGCAACCTATGTAATTCACTCTGGATATGAGTGGTAAGTGACAATGTAATGTAGTGTAATGTAATGAGTCCACATAAGAAAACACTGCAAGGTTAGCTGTGCATTTATGCAGGGAAAAACCTCATCACGACTGGCAACACTGGCCAGGAAAATGATAAAATACAATTAACACGGAGAGGACATTTGCAGAAACACGCTCCAACCCCCACTCCCCCACACAGAGACAACGCAAAGCAGAAGTATGGGTATTTCCAAGCCGAACAATGACACAACATATTTTTACCAGGATCAGGTCTGTGGTGCCTCCACTTCTACACCGAGTGGCAGTACACTGGTCTGAGAACAGTGCTTTTGGGATTCGCAGCCAAAGGGAGCTCACGCACTCCTGTATGACCACCTAGCGATAGCTAGCAGTACTGAAGGTTCTGCTTTGCACAGCCCGTTCGCCGTTTCCCATCGGTCCTGCCATGCCTGACTGCAGCAGACTGCAGCAGGAGAGGAGAAGCTACTAAACATGCATTTCACTGACATTCATTACAAACAGCAGCAAAAAGAGCCACACTTAAAGCAGACAGGGAAATACGAGCCTGGGGGGCCGGATCAGCCCCCCCAAAGAGAACCCTGCAGCTGCAACTACGGATCTCCAGCCAATCAGAATCTGAGATCCGGACTGCATCATAAGCTGGGGAAGCCTGAAGCGGCGCCTCAAACCTCAGAAAGAGCAGTCTGGGAGTCCGTGCTTCAGCGACAAGGAAGCCATTCAGGATCACGCAGGAGCCATTTCCCTCCACAATACCTCCACTGTTATGTTAATGTTCTAATATCACTCTAATCCATTAGAAATAATGTGATGTGGTGGGTGAACATTCCAGCCCTCTTTATTGTATATAGACTTCAACAAAAGTCTATACTATAGTATAGCGTATAGCTTTCAATCCGCTCATGTTATATATACACATTACACACACACAAATTATATACACATTGTATATATATATTATATATTATATATATACATACATATACACGCACACACAGTGGTCCCCCCTTATCTGCGGTTTCAGTTACCTGCGGTCATATATATTTATATATATATAAAAACGCAAACGTAAATATATATATAAATATTCATACATACACATACACCCTTGCTGCAGCATTCCTATAAACCATACCTTACTGTAGCCAGCACATTTTACTATTAAGTATATCCTCACAGTGTAATGTGAGGGGAGCCAGCTGAGATTCCAAGTACAGTAGTGAAGTGCGGGGCGAGCCTGTGCATAGCTCACATTCCCTGCGCATGAGGGAATATCTGGGCCCTGCCTTGGCATCTCCGACTGCAGTCCCCTGACCAGGGCTGTCTGGAGGGAGCCTCCTCCATTCACAAGGACGGAGCCGGGCTCACCAGCCAATGGCTGACGGGATGTGATGACATCACCGGGGCCTAATGACTGTGAGCACAGCGCCGGGGCGGAGGGGGGTAGTTCTGGGGGGCACAGGAAGCTCTAAATGAACCGGGCGGAATGTGGGAAGGGAAGAGAGAGAGTGCAGAGACACTGGCTCGCTAGACAATTTTGGGGAGAACACTACCGCCCACTCTTCCACCTACAGACGAAAGGATCCAGATGATCCCCATTCAAGGTGAGATACGCCAAGCTGTGAAAGCCCACCTGCAGCAGCAGCCACACTGATATTGTACAAACACCAGCTCTGCTCAGGACTCGCAGGAAAACGATTACTTCATTAAAATATTTAGAGATCATTTCAACAAGGGCTGCAGGATAGTATGCAGTCCTACTTCTCGATCTGCGTTTTTTTTCTCCGGCTTCGCTGGTGTTCTCATTAGAGCATCCATCTTCTACTCTGTTGCATTTAAGAGTTTCTTTCTTAAACACCGAGGTGAAAACTGCACCAGAGCTGACAGAGGGAATGACTGCTTACCTTTGAGGAGCCGTTGGAGTACATCTGGATCATGTTTTCGGCCCCCTGCTTCACCTTCAGCTCAATGTCGTTCTGTTTCTTCAGGGCCGCCAGCCTGCTGTTGCTGGTGCACATGCGCGCTTCGCTGCTGGGGGTGTCTGGCGTTAGTGGGCACTCTGGAACCAAAAAAAAAAAAAAAAAAAAAAGAGAAGCCGTCCGTCTTAATACTTGACATTCGGGTCAGGGAGATAAGATATGAGCTTCTGCAGATGTCCAGCAACCCACTGCCTGGCCAAGAAGAACAGACGCTGCATGGTTACTGTCAGTACCCTTTGTAGATTCAAAACTGGACTCGAGTGACATTGTTTCTGCGCTAAACTTCTCCACTGATGTATAAAACTGACCCAGATACCAGTTCCAGTCTCCCAATTTGGAAGAGTCAGTTCACCTGTGATGAAATGCTATGCATTACTATGTTAAGAGTGTCTGACAATGAGTACAAAACTGATCAAACTACATGGGGGGGGTGCAAGACTGGGGTGGCTTCCTCGGGGTATTCCCCAAACGAACAAGAAAAGTCCCACAGCAAGTCTATTCAGGCCTAGTCTCACTGAACAAATCTCAATCTCATCTCATTACGGAGCAGAACACCTTCAGGGAGACGACATCAGGGACTTCAACAGCCCTTCACAGAGTAGCGTTACCAGTAAGGCCTCTAAACCTGCTGACACGTCACCACGTAACACAGCACCACTGTGAAGGACCGTTCTCACCCAGATCAGCGCTGTCGTGACGCCGCTGTGACGCTAATCCTCTCAGTGCCCGGGCAGGTTTCACTCGTTTCACACGGAGAGGAAACACTGATAAGCGAATGTGAACGAGCTTTTTGACTAAGCCAGAGGTCAATATAATGTTGATTTTTCTCATGAATTTCGTGAAACTGTAAGAGGATTGTCTCCAGTTTTAAAAAGCTGACCCCCCCCCCCCCAAGCACCCTCTTCTTGATGGGGTGCTTATGGCACGAAACATACTAGCCAGCCGAGGGGTCTCCCTTATAACAATTTTTTTTTTATCACCCCCCCCCCCCCCCCCCCCATAAACTGGAACCTATGCTGCGTGTCAGAACATTCAGGCGGGGAATTCTGCATTCCATAAAGAAGCTAGCATGAAGCAGCGAGCACACAGACACACACTTGCAAGCGTGTGAGGTTTCTGGGTTCGTGCAGGACTTGGCTGATACCGCAGCCTAGTTATTTGGGGACTATTGTGCAATAAACCGCAATGACAGGTTGATGCCATGTTTGCGCACCGCCTGAGACCTGTGCAGGCAGGCCCCGCCGATTCTTCACCACGAACGACATAACAGGTTTTCTGAGTAACGTTCAGCGAGAATGTCAGAACCAAAACGGGAATACTCTGTCTCGCTGTACCACCTTCGTACACAAACAATGAAACGCTGGATGAGTTTTACGAGGAAAACCGGCTAGTATCGGTGTTGACAAAAATGCTTTTTTTCTTTTCCATCTTATCATATTCTCATACAGAACATGACGAAATATAAAGCTGGTAAACTTGGGATGACACACAGAAAGTAGGTGGTTAGCAATTATGGAAAAGACAATGGTGTATGACTACTTTGAGCAGTGGTTTTGGTCACACATAAATTTATGAGACTGACAAAAATAATATTCCAACCTAAGCCAAATTACTTGGCTGTGTGAACAAATTGTTCAAAGTCATTCTTTTAACTACGTCACCACAGAGCAAAGACACCCCGACATGTTGCGAGAGCAGCTGAAAGCACCCCGCTCCCCGGCGGCCTCTCGGCCATGCGCTTGATATATGTACCTGGGTGAAGTGGAAAAATAAGCGCTCCTCTCTGCAGTTTCAGCTAAGCCGTGTCACTGGGTGATGAGCTCATTGCTTTTTCGTGTCTGGGCTAGACCGGCACCCATCCCCCCTCGCGACTGAGCGCGCTCTGAATGGCTGCTATTCACACAGGGTGGGCGAACCCCCATCCCTCTTCCCCGTCTCCGCTGCCCGCTCTGGTGTCACCTCTCCCCCCGCCACAACGCTCCGCTGAACACGGCTGATGTCATTACCCCACGCCGAGGCCGCCGAGAGTGCTCCCCACTACCCACAGTGCTCTGCTGCCTCACGCTCCCACCACAGAGTCACCACAGTTCAGGGCTTTGCTCTCACCGGCGGCAGCGGGACTTTGCACTGACACGATAAGGGAGAGCCTGACCGAAAGGAGACCCGAACAGGGGGCTGGGAGAAACGGCACAAAAAACAGGCTGTCCCTGCTGTTAACCGCTGCACGCCACAGACTGCGCACTTAATAAACGGGCATCGCTTCAACACCTGTGGCATATAACAGGCAAAAATCATCTGTAATGAAGCGAGTTAGCATTAATTGCTCATAACCGCCTAGCGTACGGCACTTCTATTGCATTACGCCGTTTGCAAATTCAGTTAGCGCTGCTCTGGACTCGCCCTCAGCGGGGGGTGGGGGGGGGGGGGGGGCGGGGGTTGGGTGTCAGTGAGGAATATTATGTGACTGCTGGTCTCCTGTAGCTGAGGTGAGAACACACCGCCAGACAGACTGCGTTCACACAGGCCTGAGAACTTCCACAGCGGGAGCGTTGCTAACACAGCCGCAGCAGATCTGCTGCTGGAGCAGGCAGAAGAGCAGGAGAGACCTGCAGTGCTGCAGGAGAAAAGCACTTCTTCCCAACAAACATAAACACTAAAAGCTAAAAGTTTTACGGGACCAACTTTCGCTGTATGGCCTATTTGCTTCATAATGGCTGTCTGAACCGGGAGCCAGAAGAGTCCAGCACTCCAGGCTGCCCATCAGGCTAAATAATTAGCTCTCAGAGCCGAGTCGTTGTTAAGTTGGTTCCATTGAGGTGAAACTGAGTGAATTATGGGCCCAGGTGGGGGGGTTGGGGTCCTGCAGCCGCCGCGTCCCCCCAGGACCGGGAGTGGGCCGACCCCCGGGTCCATAAATCAGGCGCGCTCGGCCAGCGGGGTGAGGGGACGGGAGGCAGGGGCAGGGTTTGGGTTTTCCCCTCCCCGGCGCTCGGCGGAGTTCAGGGCAGGATTCTAAGAAAGGCGAGAGAGAGAGAGAGAGAGAGAGAGAGAGAGAGAGAGCGCGGTGGCGGCCTCCACCTTCTCCGAGCTGCAGCGGCGGAGGATGACATCAGCGCTGGAATGCTGACAGGAGGCGCCTCACAGCTCAGCGCAGGGGAGCACAACTCAGCGCAGGGGAGCACAGCTCAGCACCCTGCACCCTTCCCTCTCCACAGCTCCCTCCACAGGGACTCCTCTCATCTCACTGCGTTTCCAGCCCCAGTGGGGTAAAACGAATAGCCATATTCCTTTATCCATATGGGACAAAAGGAATACCTATATTCCTTTATCTATATGGGAGGAAGCCAAGCTTTCATACTGGATAAAAGGAAGTCAAACTGAGGCTGCTACCACAGTGAAAAAAAGCAACACATCTGAATAAATCTGGGCAAAGAGCTGGGCTTAAAAGGAACATTCTCAACTCAAAAGCGGACCACAAAAATGGCTGTATTTAAAACCGAGAGGCAACGGCTTGCTGTACTTCCTGGTGGACGAGGGAAGACGAGCCATTTAAGCGAATGAAACGGCAGTCTCCCCAGGTAACACAATCCCACAGGGGCTAACAGGAGAGCCACTTGGCTTCCGCTTCAGTTCCAATGAGCCCAGCCCTGCTGTTTAAAAACAGCCACGTTCGCCATATCATCTTTCCACTCATCAGGCAACGTTTTCATAGGAGAATGTACGACATCTAACTGAAGCTCCAGGCTAGCTCAGTCAGGGGGTCTGAGAGAGAGAGAGAGCGAGAGAGAGCGAGAGAGAGCGAGAGAGAGCGAGAGAGAGCGAGAGAGAGCGAGAGAGAGCGAGAGAGAGAGGGAGAGAGAGGGAGAGAGAGGGAGAGAGAGGGAGAGAGAGGGAGAGAGAGAGAGCGCCCTGAGGCCCACACAGAGGATAGCACGCTGCCGTCCAGCCTGAGGCCTGTCCGCACTGTGGCCAATCACAGAACCTGAGGACTGCAGGACACTTCCTGTTTCCAGCACGGTTCTTCCTGTCCAGACAGCAGATCAGAGGAAATGCAGGCCCCTTTGAAGACCGTCAGTGTTTTAAAGAGATAAACACTTTAAAAACAAAAATTATGAAGACCACCCGCTTTTCTTTCCGTGAGAGAAAATATTTCGAGAGGAGGCTTTCAAGATCCATTTGCACCATGTTCGTTGGGTCATAAATCCATAGCGCGGACTGGGGCTTCACCGAATATGGCTTTTATTAACTCACTGTATTTATGTGGCCATTGGAAATTAGCACTGTGCACTAAAAGCAACAGTTCATCTCCATAGAGACCTCCCAGAATTTAAAACCCTTCTAGCTTCCTTCCTGCAATCTTTCAGATAAAAAGCAGGAGGACCCTGACTGAAACAATGGAGCATGCTGAATCTAAACACTTAACATCAAACCCTTTTTATTAGCTACATACACACTATCAGAGCCTTCTGGCTCATCATTTAACTGGAGGTGAATCATACCCTCGCATATACAGTACCAGTGAAAAGTTTGGAAGGACTTTTTTTTTTTTTTTTTTAACCATTTTCCACATTTTAAAATAGTGAAGACACCAAAACTATGATATAACACAAATGGAATTATGAAGTGATCGAGAAAGTGTCACAAACAAATCAAATCTTATTTTTTACATTCTTCAGAATAGCCCAAAAATATTTTTTAAAATTAAACATTTTTTAGAAAGAAATTCATACATGGGCATCAACTTCACTATTTATATTTGGCTAAGGAACAAATTTCAAACATTTAAGAATAAGCCTTTAGATCAAAATGCCGTTTAATGCATGCTTCCCATTATCTTAATCAGATGCATCCAAATTTTTTGACTGGTTCTGCACTTTCTTCAAAACAGGATTTCAAAGATTGTTTACTTGCAGATGGTTAAAGAGGGGAAGAGCCATTAACGAGAGCTGAACAGGAGGGGTTCAAGGTCTGTAACTAATTTGCTGGCCTTTTCGCACTCTAGTGGTAAAATGTCATTACTTCAGGACGTTATTATGTCCGTCAGTCAGTGAGAGACTAAGGTACACAACTACAATGGCTGCTTCCTCCAGCTGCAGCTAAAAATACAGCATACAGGGTGTTATACATCTATAACACCCAATGAAAGGCAGTCAATAACAGCAAGTGATTTGGGCTTCCTCAGATTCAAATAATACAAGAACACAGTTGTTTTCCTTTGGAAACTCTGTTCAGACAGTGATATAAATACCTGATTTAAACAACAGACAGAATGAAATACTGGACCTGTTAGCTCTCTTTGCTCCAGTTCATAGGAGCCATTGGGGTATAGAGCCCATTCAGAATTCCATCTCTAACTCCTGTACTACAACTGTAATATAACTTAGCGTGATGCACCACACACTAGAAAATAGCTCCTGCGAAGCCCTTCAGCGTCGCCTCGACTGAGAGTTACAATGTAAAGCAAACCGGAGAGGCCTTGAAATGAAGACATAGCGTAACTTAAGAAGTTCATGGCTTGTGATAAAACACACAGACTCCCACATTAACTGTCTGTGTCCAGATGCAGACAGCCCTCGGGCACAAGTTCCTGACTGGAGTACATGAATCCAGACAGTGCTGCTCTTCTGTAAACAGAGGCCATGGTTTTCAGGCCATTGTTTGAGACTTCCAGATACGAGCCTGGCTCAGATCAAAGAAGATATGCACAGGTAATGAAAAAAAAAAAAAAACTTCTGTATTCTGTGATCTCACAGTCTAAATCTAACTCTTAACGGCACATAGCCTGAAATTTCAGGAGCTGTTCTACCTATTGTGAACGTCAGCTTGGAAAATATTCAAATATTTTAATGTTTTGTAAAATATTTCTGATTCCACTCACATGCAACTTCTTTAAATGTTTGATAGAATAACTAGCCTGATGCCTTATGAGGACTGCCAATGCAGTCACAGCCAAGTCCAGGAAAGGACCTAACCGCCCCCCCCCACAGGGGAGGGGCCTGTTCACCACATCATGCCTGGAGGCCGAGCCCTGCTTCCTGTCCCGATCGCGGGTCTGGGGCTGGATCCAGCCGCTCAGCCACAGGGGTGTAAACGCAGCACTGAGCCCTCAGGAAACGGGCCGAAAAAGCGCAGGGGCGCCCGCCACCCGCCTCCCGCCACCCTGCCCCCCGGCCCCACGTGCACCTCTTCCCCCCCGCTGGGTTTCGTTTCACCCAGCCTAACCCTGGAAACAGGAAAGCTAATATTCCAGCCGAGCCGGGTCTGCCGGGCCGGGCCGTTAGGAGAACTCCCAGCGGCCTCCTCTGCGCACGGGCTCATTAGGTTTCACAGACGCCCCACAGGCCTCAACCGCTCTCTTCATTAGAGGCTGCTGGATGCGTACACAAACGCCCACGACATTCATCACCGCTGACTAACTGCATTATGCAAACAACTGGGCGATAACCAAAGGCCATCGCTGGACTCAGACACACAGCACCTTATTTATCAGCTACAGGGAGAGCGCTTTCTGTCCTCCAGCAAACACACTTTTACCAGCCCCTAATTCGGTCACTTAGTCCTCGAAACTGCTTACGTCTTCATGTTACAAAATGAAAGTGTGTAGCTAATACTACAGCTAACAATACCAAGTGCTCTGAACCAGTGACACTTCAGAAGCAGTGACACCAGAGTGGCCAGTTCTGACCGGCTCTCTGAATGCACTTTCACTCAGTGAGAGAGGTAGAGCCGGACCGTACCCAGGAGATCCTCGGGGTCCTTGACCACAATGTGTGCGTTCAGCTCCTGCAGCTCCTGGTGCAGCTCCTCCACCTTCTTGTTGGACTTCTTCAGCATGTTGTCCACGTAGGCCAGGCTCTTCTTGTCGGTGGTGACCTTGCGCAGGTTCTCGGCTCCCTCCTTGATCTTCAGCTCCTTGCGGATCTCCCTCTTGATCTGGTCCTTGATCTCGTCCAGTTTCTGCTGCACCATGGTGTCGGACAGGTCCAGGTTCTGGCCCAGGCCCAGTTCTGACACCATGTGGCTCCTGCCATCTCCCTGGGGAGGAAGCACAGAGCGGTCAACAGGGAGCAGGGGGGTGACATGGGCAAAGGTCAAAGTGCACTGGTTTTGGGGTTCAACATTTATGTTTACATTAAGTCATCTTATCCAGAGGGACATACAAAAGTGCATTCAATAGGGTCTGTCAAATATCTGCACAGATGCTAAAACATTAGCGCCATCCTTGAAATGTAGTGCCAAAGTGGGATTAAGTGCTATCAAGGGAAGTACAGCCGTAAACTATTACCATACAACATTAAGCTTAACCATATTTAACCTCTGTTTATGGAAAGAATTGGTATTCAAATGCTTATATGCTAATTAATGCTAATTAAGCCAACTTCAAGAGAACAGCTTCAGGAAAAATGTATAAAATGACACATTGACATAAAAATGTTCACATACAAAATACAAAAAATAACATCAGATATTTTTAAGGCTGGGCTGCTATAGGCTCAGATTTATGAGAGATAATGGTGTACTGCAATATATTATCCCCTTTTTTCTCGTAAACATCTTAAAATTAGAACCATTCGACTGGCAGCTTCCATCCTTGTTTACAACGTCACTTCATTATTACGGGTTTACCGCGGCAGCTGCTTCCACACATCCTTGCGCTGTATTTTTTAATATCACTGCTCACACTCAGGCGCACAACAGCATTTCCAACGCAACTTCAACCAGCAGCAACAGGAAATCAGAGCGATTCCTGTTTGCTGGCCGCTGTCGTCTGTGACGACCATACTTGGCTGTAGGTAGCTGAAGGATTACCAGCGGACGGCACTGGGATAGGAGCGGAGCCACTTTCCGCTCGGGGTCGTGTGTAACCACGGGGATCCTCAATGGGGCTGTGCTGACCTCAAACTCGGGGCTAATCAGAGCTGAGCCCAGGGAACAGGACAACACCGAGGACTCACTACAGCGCTGTGAAATGGCGCAGCTGACCCCCCCCCCCCCCCCCCCCCCCGAGCCTGCCCCATGCTCCGCAGGGCTGTTTATAACCTGGATCATTCCGCGGGGTACACTCAGGTTAACATGTTAACATGTTTACACACCAGCCCGGGATACACGGACCAACAGCCTCCCCCAATACATTCTCTTAGATGCAGTTGGCAGCTATCCTCATTTTTAGCTACAAGAGCTGTCGCTGTGGTAACATCCTGTACAATACAGCTAAATCAAATTCAAAACATTCAAAACTGCCCTGAATTTAAATTATAAGGCCAAATCATTTTCAGAGTATTGCTGGTATGCATTTGAGCCATCAAAACCAGGCTATAACTGAGTTTCAAAGTCCACTTAAATATAACGTTGTAAAGTACCAAAGTTCACCCTAACATGTAAATAATACATTCAAATAATATCCCGCAAGAATCTGTTTTTGCCTTTGCTTTGCATGAAGGAAGTTGTATGATGATCATCAATCACTGAATAACAAAATACAAACTCTTTCAGCTGATGCCCATTTTGCATTAGAGAAAGTTCCTTGGATGAAACTCTCTCACTTGTAAAGTAAGATTCTGCCTCGCTCTGCCGTTCATAGAGACAGAACATCTAAAAGCTAGAACCAAAAACAGGGCAATGGATCCATTCCCAGATCCAACACCAAACCCACAGCAGTTCAGAGGACGGCCTTCAGAAATGAGCCGAGCGGAAACCTTACCACGACCTCTGCGACCTCCACCACGTCGGCTGCACACAGCCCTCGCATGTTCAAGGCCCCACGCTGGCCCTCCGTCTGCTCCCCACCAATTCTGATCGCAAAGTTCAGGAGGCGAGAGAGAGGCACTCCACAGGCATCACCCAGTGAGTCAGGAACCAGAGCTGCTCTGACTGTCGCTCTTTGTTTTCTCACCAACGCCGGCCCCCCTCTCCACCCCCCCCCCTCCCCCCCCCCCCACCCACATCGGAAGAGCTGATAAGCAGGTTGGGGAGGGCAAATCCTGCTTAGCCTCACAGCACTGACTGAGATCACAGCGGACGAGAAAGCCGACTGCGTAGGACCTAATCTGACTCCCGGGGAAGCTGGGTCTTAAAATAAACGGCGGTGAGGACAGCCGCGGTCTCTGCGGCCTGCCCCCCCGGCCCCCCCCACGGGTTTGCGGGAACTGGGGGCTGGGGGGTTTGGGAGGTGGGGTGTGGCCGTGTGTGGAGTGGTGACAGGGTCACAGCCACTCTGCATTTAACATTTAACGCCCCACCCAGGCCAGGAGACACACACACATACACACACACACACACACACACGCATGCACACACATGCGCACGCACACACATGTACACACACGTGAATGCGCGCACACGTACACACACAAATGCACACACACAAACACACACACATGCACATGCATGCACGCGCACACACACACACACACACTGCTCCCTCTCTCTCTCTCTCTCTCTGTCTGAAGGGTCACAGGAGGGTAGGCAATACACAGATGATCCACATTTTCCCATTAGGGAGTTGACGGAGTCGTTATCTCTCAGGAGGGGTGGGGCGGGCGTGGGCCTGGAACCATGCTGCAGTGAAAGAGGGCCGGGTTTCGCCCTCGAGGTGTGGAGAGTTTCGGGGGGCCCCATCTCACACTGTGCTGAGGCCTGGGGAGGACAGGGGAGCCCAGGGGGGGGGGGCAGAGAGGCCTGGGGGGGCTGCTGTGTCCTCTGAGGTGCTGCTGTGACAGGCTGCCTGACAATGTGTGCCCAGGAGAGACTGCCTATAATTTCATTAACTACATTTCAGCGACTGTTTCAGCATTGTAATTACTACAGAAGGTGTGTTTCTGAGAAAGGTTTTAAACCACTTAAATAAAATCTGATGTTTTGTAGACGAAGAAGGTTGTCAAAACAAGGAAAAAAGCAAAAAAAAAAAAAAAAAGACAATGCAATTAAGAGGCAGAAAAAAAAAGAAAAAGGAATTCATTGGTTTGACAATTGGAATTTGCTGGGGTTTTTTTTTGCAGTGGCCCTACGGCATTGTGGGTCGCGTAAGAGGGCAGAGCTCCGTGTTCCCCTCTCCCCACACACAGCTACTCTCTCAGAGAGGCACTCAGGATCCGCTCCACACTTATCCAACGATAAACAAAATGACAGGATAAGCAGGGCCTCGGTTATCAGCCTCGGTCTGCACCATTGTTTCCCTGGGTGAAACAATGGGGAGCAGGTGAGTGTGCTGCCCGGTTATCAGATCGACCTGTTTACCTCCCGAGCACCGCGTCTGTGTCCCGCCTCCGACACTTTAACCAGCGAATGCAGCTCTCGTTCTCCCAGCATTAGAAACACAGCACGTGAAAAACTCAACAGGTGTGCAGGCCAAGACTGTGGAGCTGGTATATTAGCGGTGAATGTTTTTATCGAGGGATTTCGATGCTAGATTAGCCTAATAGGAGACGTTGTAAACATTATTCCCTCACTCAGTGTGAATCTGAGACCTGTGTCAAAGCCATTCTCCACAGTCTGATTGCTGTACTTCCCTTTAACACGAACCTTTGTCTCGGGGTATGAATGAAATATAAATATCTGTAATCCAGGGAGAAATTTTGATTAACAGATGACTCACAGGTAAAATGGAGGTCACTTTCCAGATGTACTTGAACAGAGCGCTCGCAGTGGAAGCTCAAACTGCTAAATTCGGCCCCCTCAAGCCTGTCAGATGCCATGCACCCCCCCCCCCCCCACCACCACTGTATCTGAAAGCAGGCTGCTTTTAGAGGAAGCTTTTAGCTGCTGACACAGAGCTGATGTGAACGGTGTTCTGGCGGTTTAAACAAAAACAAGAGCTGCAAGGCCACAACAGAAAACTTCCACGGCTGAAAGTGTTTTCCATTTCGGCGTGTTCAGAAAGTGAGTCAGCCACCCCAGAAAGCACAAGGCCTCCCTCCCCCCCCAATACGTGCAAGCGCTCGGCTCCACCTAGCAACACTTTCCAACAGCAAAAACTGGCTGCTAGACAATGCACAGGGCGATCGCGGTCCACTGAAAAGCAAAGCAAACTCCCAGCAGAGGCAACGCGCTTGCACTGCCGGGCGGGGAAAGCCCCCCACCCCCACCCCCCCGACATCGGACACCTGTCCCGCGGATTCCCAAATCGAATACAGCCCCTCTCACGCAATCTGACGAGGGGGCCACATGGCAAAGCTAGCGTGCTAGCGGCACGTTTCCCTTCCAAGGCAGAGCCGCTGCTAAGATTACATCATTTTAAGGAGCACGGAGTCAAGTTTTTCATTTCAAATTAAGACTTACACTCAGCTTAAAAGCTCCCCCCAGCTTCCTTTACATCAAACTCAACCGTTTTTGTACCTCTCCATCAGGGTTAGCCTAAATGTAAGATGTCATAATTTAGGTGTAGGCCTATAATCTGCGATGCCGAGGACAGAAATAGCCCGCTGTCTCTTTGTAATCTCCTGCCTAAGAAGGCTACGTTTCCAAGCTCTGACTCTGTCCTCTGCAACAAGGGAAAAGAAAACTGGCATCGCAAACCCAACTCAACTTTACCAAAAAAACTAAAACAAAAACCCAACTTATCAGGCGACAAAAGGAGGAAAGAGTAGCGCTTTCACGAACTTGCTCCGGGCATTCAGCACTTAAATGTGACTCATTGTGTCTAACAAGTCAATCAATAAATCAAAGTTCATCAATAAATACAGAATTAGTGTAATGTTTATCATAACGCGCATGCATGTCTGATGCGTCCATATACAGCTGAAAATCACACACAGCTCATTCAGAACGGAGATCAAGGATCGACGCAGAGTGAATTTCACGTGCAAAATCACAATTTTGCCAGGGACAAAAAGCAGGGAAGAGCTGGGAAGCTCTGCTAGGCCACACCCCCTGCTATTACTGAAGAAAGAAAAAAAAAAAAACATGACATCACAGCCCACCCCACCCCTTTCCTTTTCTGAACGTCAGATTTGTGTTCCGAAAGTTCATTTCTGACACTAAACACCATGGCAATACTGGAGCTTACAACTGTGGGCACGCCACCCTTTGCTAACAAAAAATTCTGTGGAGATCAATACCAAAAATACAGCAATACTGGCAAGGAGTGTTTAGTAATATAATATTAAATTCTGGTAATGATCCATGTGACACCACCCCATTCATGCTTGCTGAATGTGGCCTGCTCCCTTTAAAACAACTGTGAGAGGAAAAAAAAGAACAGCACATACTTTACAGTCAATTCTGACCATGAAATGAATGCTTAGCGATATGGCAGTTGTGCTACACTGTAAATCAAATCTGTGTCAGTGAATACCTGTAATCCTCAGACCTTAATGTCAGTGCTTAGCTGGGAGAGGAGAGAGGGGTTCAGGCTCAGAACCTCACAGTATTCAACCAGACACGTTAAAGCTGAGACACAAGATGCAACCGCTGTGGCCAATTGATTCAATGCACATTGCAGTGCAAACAAGCAACCTCACACAAAGAAAACCCTCACAACTTCTGAGTCTTGCAAAACCAGTTCAGAATATTTGATTTTACTTTCTGGCCACCCCCCCCCCCCCCCCCAACGCCAGAGACTTCACACTCTAGTGTCTGTGCGAAAGCCCAAACTGGTGACTTCCTGGGAGTCCGATGAGAGTCAGCACAGACAGATATGCACCCCCCAGCACCCCAAACACCCCCGATTCGCAGTCCTCCGTGCTGAGAGCAGAGTTCCCCAAATTACCGCCTGTGATAAAACTTCTCCAAGGATGCGAAAAACGCAAAAATAAAGCTGAAAACCGGGGTACCACATCTGCTGAGTGTACCGGGGGACATACAGACAGCGGAGGGACAAACCGTCAGGCAGGTCCTGGGACTCCATCCACCCCCCTCCCCCCCACCAGATTAACCCCTCCACGTGGAATGCAATCTCAGCTCGTTTACTTAATAATTTTAATCTACTTCCTAGGCCTGGAAAAGCCCTGCCTTGCCACTTAAAGAGAGTGATTAATTGGCTTGAACCAGTAACACTGGAGATCTTGTTCCTGATAAAAAGCCGCCCTTACAAAGGACACCTGTCAGACCAACTTGGTCTTCAGTGAACGAGACAAGCAAGGAGCTGATCACGGACGTCTCTGCCTGAGGTATCCATTTCCTTTCCCAGTTTCGGTCCAAATGCATTACGATTTAGGCTTTGGGATCTAGCTGTGTTGTGATTTAAGAGGACAGAAGATCATATGTTATGAATCAATGTGATATGAATGCATCTTACAAAGGTCATTTTTACAGACCCGCCATATGACCTTGCTATTATTACTACTACTAGATTAACTTAATGGTGTAACAGCTTTGCCTCAGCTGGGAGTTGAACCTGTAACCTTATGTCCTTTTATGATTACACTGCTTCTCACAACAGGTCTTCCTGAAGTCAAGTTTGAGAGAGAATACATTATAGACCAATTGTGGACATCCCAAAGGTCTCTGCATAGGTCACAACTTATGATTCCAGCTTTTAATTCCAAGGACATGACCACAGTAATATACACTTTTGAAGTCAAGCACGAAACTACTCCACCCACTCACATACCATCACGTCTTACCGTCATCAAAATTTGCATTAAACCTCAGTGACAGTTGATCTACGTGCCAAGAAAAAAATACTGTATGTCATAGCCCAAAGGATTATTTGAATAAGCTCCGCAAAAAGCCAGCAGCAAATATTATGGAAACAGTGGCTATACTTACTGCAATTTCTGCCTATACTTACGCACAAATCATTGATCACTACCAAAGGAACTTCTCAGTAAATCTTGTTAATTCAATCAGAACATTTCACGGGCATATTTATTTAAGACTCTTTACTTTGTAGACTGTACTGCAATCTTTCTAAACAATTTCAAACAATGACATGGGACCCGACAGTTGCCGTGATTTAGGATATAGATAGCTGTCCACATAATGCAACGGTACGGGAAGTTCTTTAGGTTGCCATTTTTGGGCTTTTGATCAGTTAGTTTCGGCCAGAAAACAGCAATGCGAACAAAGAGGAAAAAGTCCAGAACCTTCATAAAAGCTGTAACGTTACTGTAAAAATGAGGCAAGGCCGTGTTACAGCAACTGACTGTCACAGGGGCTACATATGTAGCAATCCACAATGTAGCCAGTGCTGCGGCTGGTTAGTTTGCTTCCTAACTAGCTAAATTTACTTTTCCATGTTTTTCCGTCTGTGGGTTTTCGTTTCCGCTCACCGTGACTACTTTTGAGAAAGCTAAACCAAAACCGTGTAAAATATCGGCTAGCTAGGAGGCTATCAATTCCGTACAGTAGAAACTGCATGGCAAAAAAAAAGAAATGTTTCATTGCCTTGGAACCGCCGCCGAAAAAAATCGCTTGACATGTTGTAACGGTAACCGATAAAATAAAGAAATGGACCGGGGATACCACCCTTTTTTACACCTGACATCCAAAAGTAGCAATTTAAAGTCATTTAGACAAACGCAGTGTTTACAGCTCAAGGATAGCCAGTTAGCCCATGCCCCGGGACTGCTGAGCGGAACATGGAAATGTTTTGCTATGTAGCTATTTTCTCCGCAAATATTTGTCCCTATTTTCCTTTGCATACGCTCACACAATAGAACGCAATACGCAAGTTAGAGAAACAGATCTGACATTTTAAAAGTAGTTTTACTCATTCGCAGAACTAACGACATTAGATAAGTATGATTTCTGCTGCTAGCAAGCTAGCTGGTTGGCTACACTGCGCTGAAGCAACAGTTGGGATATTGTTTAATTATTTTCCAGGCCTCGGTCCCTGCTTCCCAGGCAACCCTCTGGGAAAAAAGGGGGAAAATTCCATCTGTAACCTACCAAGCAGAAAATAACGTTTCCCCTTACTAGATGATCGCCTCAGTGTGTCACCCGAACAGTTGGACGCACTTTTAACTGTGCTGCCCGTGATTTTTGCGCATTTATTGCAAGTTGTTAAGTTTTCTTACCTGCACGGAATCGGCCGCCATCTTGGCTCTCAACTTTGAATCAAACTCGGCGGAGAAGGGGAGGTGAGTCACTCTAAAAACAAAAAAAGTTGCGCTGCGATTTATTCCCGTGTTCTTATATTTCCCTATTTACGGGTTAAAACGAAACCATCCGTATTCCAACAACCGTTCCATCGGTCAGCCCGGAAACTCCGGACTTTTCCATCACGATGCTTTCTGCTCTTTGATTTAGCCGAAATAAAAAAGGCGGTCGGGTAAAAGTCACAAAATGTAAAAAAAAAAAGTCGATATTGTGAGCTGTCAAAATGCAGCTGGTTGAAGAGGCGGTGGTTTACGCGTTAGCTCGACAGCGTACGCCCTAAGAAAGCTAGCTACACACCCTGCTGCCGAAGCCTCACTCCCAACCAGGTTCAATTCATACACTTTTTGTCATGTGATCACAGAGAGTCCGTACAAGCAGGAGGGTAACGCATTTTTCCGAGATGAACTGTCCGGACGCAGTTCATGACTTATCTGGACAGGATCATTTCAAGTGTCCTAGGCTTCTAAAACACCATAGAAAGCCGTTATCATTTTCACAAGTTGTCACTATTATTAGTAGTATTAGTATTATTACTACCACTGCTACAACGACTACTAATAATTAAAAATTATTTTAATGGATAAATGGCTGTTGATGGCATTTATTCATAAATAAAGTGACTTTCTACTTAAGAGTGTTTTTCTATTTAAATGTCTTTTCTAGTTCAGAATTCCAGATTTATGTGTGATTAAACCACATATTATCCTAGAACATTTTTGTCTTTTGCTATAGAATAAGTAGAATAAGTCATTAAACATCCTCTCCAGAAGATGTTTAATGAGAATGTTTAAGACTGTTTAATGAGCAACACCATCACCAATAAACACCATCTGATAAAGACCCCCCCCCCCCCCCCCAAAAAAAAGAAAGTAATAAAAAGCACAAAAACCTTTAGAGTTGCAGCAGAGTAAGAAATAGTCATTTTAAGTTATGTTCCTGAACAGTTTGGAGATATATTTTATGTATACAATATAGCCTATTATATATGGAGATATATTTTAAATCTCTATATACGTTTATATATTTATGCCTGAAACTCATCCCTGCACCACAACCTGATCCCAAGTACGTTAAAATGAAGCTTCTTTCTTGGAGCTAGTATCAGTAAACACGATCGTTTTGTATTCTCTGATGTTATGGCTGATTTAATGCTTCGCAGGCTCAGAGGCCTAGCTGGTCTTTGGAGCTATGTAGAAAATCCATGGTAAATACATGCATGCAGACTTTGCCCATGAAGCTGTTCTGCTGAACACAGAGCCCTCTTCTCTACAGACACAGACTCCCTGTGGGATTTTACTACCCCTTGAGTTGAGAGTGCACAGTACGTGGTTCAGAATAACACTCCATGCAGACAGAAAATGTATAACTTATGTGTTAATAGCCAGAGTTCCTAGCATACTCAGGTGTGTTCTCCTGGTTTTAGTCAACTGGGTGTCAATATTGGCCACAGCTTTCTTGTCATGGGGTGCAGTGTCTAACATAAAGACACAGATGCTACATATTCAAATCGAGACATTAAACCTTCTAACATAATCCCATCTATGAACCACCACAGTGTATAACAATCTCAAGATATCACCATTCAACAAGTACATATTAAATTATTCAAACAATGCATTTGTTATACAGCACAACATAATAATTACATTCATAAAAATAGCTAGACATTACTGTAGCACTGATCATTTCCCCTAATGGTAACTGAAACCTTTGGGGTTATTTATGATGATAACAAAAAACAACACCTGAGATCGATACCTCTGCTGCAAGCAAGTCAGTTCAGAACATCCCATAAATAAATGAATGAACGCATGTATAATTAATTAGTTAATTCAATCCTTAGGTAATAATTATACTGATTTTTGAAGAGAAGGCAAGTTGCTTATTGAATGATTTCATTTGAGTGTCATTGTTTATATTGAGCCCCTGCTCTTCCTTACGAGTGTAATTGACCATTTCGTAATCCATGCCTGTGGAGAGGTTGGTGTCAATGTAACATGTAGTTCCAGTCTAATAATGCAGTTTCAGTATGAATGTTCACTAAGGTTATTCTCAATGTTAACTATATAAAAATTCAGTGTAATTCATCCAGCTGCTGGTCGGTTGCAGGCAGAATTTTTTGTATGTGAGTGAGGCAGAGAGAGAGAGAGAGAGAGAGAGAGAGAGAGAGAGGGAGAGGGAGAAAGAGAAAGAGAGTGGTTCCTGTGAAATTCTGAAACCACAATAGTTGGTTTTCTGAAACGGCACTTCTTTTGAGCCAAAAGCCAGAAGCTTCCTGTATTAACAATCATGCTTCCTGTCCTCGACCATGTGTGGCTTTATCAAGGTGATAATCTTTAGCCTTGCCTTTCATCCGAGAGGTTATGCAGTATGTTCTGCGTTTTCCCTCATTATACATTAGAACAGTATTAATAACACTCCTCCGGAGGACTGGGGACGACATAGTCACAAGAACACATCAAGTAACATAAAGGATTCACACCTTAAACTTAAGAGTGGATTTTTTTTTGGTTTTCATCACAGAAGTCCCACTCGAAACAAAACCGTCATTGCCAAGTTTCATTATTATGATCATAAATATGTTATAGCGTTTGTAAAAAGAGGTGATATTATCCAATGTGATCATAACATCAGGACTGGAATTATTCCTGGTGTTGTGTTCTAACAGTAGGATTAGATGAAGGATAAAACAAGCCTTTAAGCCATTTTACTAGACCAAGGTGTAATATCTATAGCTTGCTCATGTGTCATGAAAACCATCCTAATTCTTATTAGCTGTCAGAGTATGGCCCCATTCTCTGTGTCTGTACATTACATTACATTATTGGCATTTAGCAGACACTCTTATCCAGAGTGACTTACATAGGTTAAAATTTTTACATGTTAAACATTTATACAGCTAGATATTCCCTGAGGAAATTTTGGGTTAAATACCTTGTCCAAGGGTACAACAGAAGTGCCACAGCAAGGAATCAAACCGGCAACTTTTTGGCTATGAGTCATGCTCCTCACCACTATGCTACACTACTGTCCTGTGCAGTCAGTTGTCTGCTATAAATGGAATAAAAAAAGTGGGGGTTCTTGTCCTGTTTCTCCTTGTAAAACCCACGTCACTTGGCTCTCGCCTTAGACCAGGGTGTTTACCTAGGGACACCCTCACTGGGAGTCCGGCAAGCCGCGTGCAGCTTCCCCCCCGCAAGCAGACAGCTCCTCCCTCTGCGGCACTGCTCCGCCAGTCAGCTCTGACATCATCAGTAAGCCTGACCGCTCAGTGTGACCGTCTCGTGGACCGAGACTGTACACAGCGAGGTCGGACGGGGATCGTCGGCTTCCCGACACTGATTAAGCAGAAGTTTGGGGCTCTGACCCTCAGCAAGAACCCTGTGGTTTTTCTGAGCATTCAGTACCCGAGCGCTTACGTAATGCCACAGTGCTTACGTGCAGCTTTGTGGAGCCCCAGCTTATTGGACTGTTACTATACGAGTCTCTTCTCACTGAGCCACTCTACTGGCTTGGCGTCTGCACGAGGGCAGTTATGTGCATAGCTGCTCAGGACCCACCTGCACGTGTGTTTGAACAAGTTACACCTGCACAAGTGCGCTCTGTCTACCTGGTGAAGCTTTGTGTGGTCTGAGTCGATATTGACAGATTCTGTCAGCTTTGTTTCTTGTATTTGAGTTTTAAAATGTTGAATAAATGTGCTCTTATGAACGGACTTTGTGTGTTTGTTTTTGTCCTGCATATATATATTTACATTTTCTAAACTCCTGTGAAATGGTAGGCCTCTTCTGGCATAATCTTTCTCCCAAGGAATTAGGCTTTCAACCAGAGCATTTCCATGAAAAGATTTATTTACATTGTAGACCTTAGGACTATATTAAATAAATACATATTTGAAGTCACTACTGCTCTGAAAGATGCATTTGGGTTTGCCAATATTCTTATCTTCTTCTAAATACTGAATATCAGAACAAATTGTGAACCCATTTTGCTCTCACGGGAACTCAGGATTTGATTGAATAGTTCAATTTTCGTTACCATATGTCTTAATTCCCTCACATTTTTAATTACTATTTTTCACTCATGCATATGTTTCACTTAATTCTGAAGACTCCAGAATTGATTTGTTTTTGGACATCCCTTGTTGCTGGAAAACCTCCAATGGCAACGTTCGAGCTCTCCCCCTAGTGGCTGAGTAGTACTAAGACAGGACGATAAGTAATGAAAATTTGATTAATTTGTGATTAAGCTGTTCACTAGCCTTTAAAGCAGGAGGCAGGCCAGGGTGCCTGTTTTTCTGATTTTTCTGGTGTATATTTTGATCATAATCCCCAGGGCCCGAGGTTTGATTTCTTTTGCATTGCATGTTTTACTGAAAAACCCAGAGTAGCATCAGAAGCATACATTACAGTGCTTCAGCGCTCTCTGACATGTTTTCAAGGGGAGAAAGTTGCCACCTGGCACCTGGATAGCCAGACATTTTCCATTTCCAGTTCATAAAATATCTTACATATCAGTAGGATGTATGTGTCTATAAATGACACAGACTCATTCTCAAGCCATGCATAAGTGTGTTGCTGATCTCATTCAGAATAAGGGATCATTTTAACCTTCAGTTTTTTTTCCTTATTTTTGGTAAATGATCAAGCCAGAGCAGGGAGGTGCTCATTAAGACAATCAAACAATATTAAAAAAAATGTATTTATTTTCCAAAATAAATAACAGTCAGGAAACCAAACTAACTAGGATAACAATGGATATCAATGGGAGAGAAAGGGCGATTTACTCAGAACCCTTGTGTCCTGGGTATACAGAATGCATTACATTACATTCATTTAGCAGATGCTCTTATCCAGAGTGACTTCCAACACAAAAGAACAGAAGTGTATCCATTCAAGATGAATGAGCAACAGTGTCAGACCAGGCTAATGACACTCCCAAACCAGTGAACGTGAGCATAGCTCTATTCAAGCCCTACCTAAGTAAACATGCAACATGACTGGAATACTATCACACTGGTATTACAAGTACTTGCAATGTTTAATAAATATTATTTAAGGAGCAGGGCTTATAACCAAAAGGTTGCAGATTCAATTCCCAACTGGGGCACTGCTACTGTACCCTTGGGCAAGGTACTTAACTCAGAATTGCATCAGTAAATACCCAGCTGTACATAACACGTAAAATTCTAACCTATGTAAGTCATCCTGGATAAGAGCGTCTGGTGTGTAATGTGATAATTTATTTTTTTCATTGTTGTTTCCCAGCGATCTGAGGGCCAATGGGAAGGTCATGGTAGGATGCATTCTGCCACAGGGCCTTTTGTTGAATGGCCTTAAATTACGTGATGATGGGCAATCGAGGGTGCTGTTTCGATTGGTGTTGCTACTCCCTCTAGTGGCTTAACAGTACTAAGGCAACACAGTGATTACATTATGATTCTCCGATCAAATTGTTTTCACCATTTGCATGTTCAGCAGCATTTTAGACAAGGGTACTCACCGTTCGCCTTCAGGATGCGATATTTGTTCAGCCGTGAGAAAGTTTACCTTTGTTAAAATGATCTGTCCTGCACTGGTGTCCTTTGGATTGAGTGGTTTTCCCAAAACTACAGGACCACCCAGTGGCGTTGGGTCCGATCATTCAGGGCTATAGCCTAGCCCCAAATATTTTTGCCCTGAAAAAGGAGGTGTTTATAGCAGAACAACAGACAGACTGTGTAACAGAGCGGAACTTAGCTTGCAGCATGTGATAGGTGTGACAATATTTATTTATTATAAAGATTATAACCTCCCCAACCTACTAATGCCGATCTCCCTTCAAAAAAAAAGACAAGCCCTGTGCAAACTTGACTTAGCCCCTGATCTTTTCAAAAGTTAGAAACGCCCCTGGAATCACCAATCAGAATCCTCTGATGATTTCAAATAGTTGTTATTGACTCTTGGTAGGAAGCACCTCTTGGTTTGATCTGCCTTGTGCTTTACTGACACCTTGGTCTCAGTCTCACAGTGACTGAAGTAAGTAAATCTGAGCTGTAAATTTCCTGAGCTGGGGGTTGAAGGCTCTGTTTCTCCTTCGAGAACTCAGGATACCCCACAGGAAAATGTAGTCTCAGAAAGTGAGATTTGAGTCTGTGGAAGGTGCGTAAATTATGAGCAGCAGGCAGCAGCCAGACAATATGTGTCAATCAATCTCATTTCTGAGGAGGGAATAAACATCATTATTGCTCTCGAAGCAGCTATAAACCCATCAGACCAGTGTATCCCTAACGTCAGCTAAGCAGATTTCTTTAGTGACTTTAATGAACTCACTCTGAAGGGCTCCTATTTTCTCTTTCCCAGGAAGACAAAATGGAGTTTAGAGGAAGTAGGACTGCAGATGGTCCTTTGTTTTATTGTCCCACACAACATTTCCCACAAAACTCATGTGAAGGAGTTGCAGCGTACTGAACCACACAATTACATGACATCACTGTCATTTATCTGTCACTCTTATCCACAGAGCAATTACAATTATATCAATTTATACAGCTGGGTAGTTACTGAGGCAATTTTAGGTTGAGTGCCTTGCCCAAGGGTACACCAGCAGTGCTCCAGTGGGGAATCAAACCAGCACCCTTTCGGTTAAAAGGCCTGCTTCTCACCACTGTACTACACAGCTGTATAATAAAATGAGTGGCAGAGAATTGTGGGCAGCAGACCTAATGGCTGGTCATTTGCATTGCACTTGCACTTCTGCTTGTGTCACTCAATATAAAATGCTGACAGTCAACTGCAGACACAAAAGGTAACCATCTGTTTGCCATAAGTGTGCATCTCATGCCTGACCATGATAATGGGTGCGCAGAGCTGTTCTACGCCATATATGCCTGACCATGATAATGGGTGCGCAGAGCTGTTCTACGCCATATATGTCTGACCATGATAATGGGTGCGCAGAGCTGTTCTACGCCATATATGTCTGACCATGATAATGGGTGCGCAGAGCTGTTCTACGCCATATATGCCTGACCATGATAATGGGTGCGCAGAGCTGTTCTACGCCATATATGCCTGACCATGATAATGGGTGCGCAGAGCTGTTCTACGCCATATATGTCTGACCATGATAATGGGTGCGCAGAGCTGTTCTACGCCATATATGCCTGACCATGATAATGGGTGCGCAGAGCTGTTCTACGCCATATATGCCTGACCATGATAATGGGTGCGCAGAGCTGTTCTACGCCATATATGTCTGACCATGATAATGGGTGCGCAGAGCTGTTCTACGCCATATATGTCTGACCATGATAATGGGTGCGCAGAGCTGTTCTACGCCATATGCATGTTCTCAGCCACCTATACATTTAGTAATCTTTACATTACTTCACATTTAGTCATTTGGCACACACTCTTATCCATAACATGCAAATATGAATATAAGAAGATTAGGTTAAGAGCAGAGACGATACTAAGTGTCACAATCCAGCAATAGGGGGTCATTGCATAACATACCACATTCTCTTTAGTGACATAGTAGGTGCAAGAGGAAAGTTTGAGGATTTAATAAATGTGTTTGAGGACATAGTATGAATGTTCAGACTTCAGCAATATGCACCTGTCTTAGTGAATGCCTGCTTGAGATTGTGTTTGCTTAAAATTTGTTTTAAGGAAAAAAAAACAAACAATTAATGGCAGATGTCCCATGTATGCTGAAAACGTGACCCAGAGTTGTATTTGAGCGGGGCTTTAGTGTGGACACCTCCCTGGTCCTGGATGTTTCATAACACACCCATGCTGGGGGAAGACATTGGAAATATCCGCCCTGCTAATTCACAATCCCGATCTTCATATTAACAGTCAGGATGCACCTATGTACCTGCCAGTCGTTCTGTCAGTGCATAAGAAGATAAGAAGTTTAATGACTAGAACAGGCCATTCATTTAGCCTGTGAGGCTTGTCATTTGCGACCCGTGACTTACTGAGGGATCCCTATAGATCATCTTACAAAGCTGCATGAATAATCTGATCCTGCTTGGATTGCGTTCCCTTGCTGGGACCTGTGCACAGGATAAGAGGCAGGTGCACCAGGAGATGACCTGGATGCTGTGACGATAAGCCTCTGATCACCTAACCTGGAGGCTCTCCAGGTGGCATCTTCCCTTCACAATAACACTGAATTTTCTCACCCCACACTGATGCATTTGTAGTGTCCGAGGACATTGCTTGCAAACTGGCAGGAATTACGCGATGCCCAACTAGTTAAGAAAGTTGGCAGCGCAGATCATGTTTTTTAATGTTCCACATGGGCACATACAACAAAGTAATGGTTACCTTTTATTTGTATGCGTGTGTGTGTGTGTGTGTGTGTGTGTGTGTGTGTGTGTGTGTGTGTGTGTGTGTGTGTGTGTATGTGTGTGTGTGTGTGTGTGTGTGTGTGTGTGTGTGTATGTGTGTGTGTGTGTGTGTGTGTGTGTGTGTGTGTGTGAGGTATGAGTGAGAGGGAGAGAGACCTGGATAACTGAATGAATATTAAATTTTTGAAATAAATGAAATTGCAATATAGCACTTATCGGGTGTTCATTATTGGATAGTATTTTGATGTGAGCAGTAGACTTTACGTGGTTTATACAATAAAATCAGTCTTTGATTAAACAGTGTTTGCCTGCGGAGCACTATAGATGAATTACATTTATTTACATTGAAATAGAACACACTCAAAGCCACCTGGTCTGTTACCAGCTGTGGAAGTTAGTATAAAGGGATACATGATGTCACCTTCCCATGCCTGTTAACTGAACCTGACCTGCTAGCCTGCGTCCTGGGTTGTGTTCTGTCTGGTTCCTGACAGGAAGGTCTTAGCCAGGTCCTGATATAGCGGGAACCCAGGGCTCACAGCTGCTTGTCCTTCAGGAGACGTTTTCAAGATTAACTGTTGAATTTAGTGACCTAACCTGACGGCACAGATTTGCAACAGTATGGATTTTGATTAGCAGACTGTATCACAGTGTAGGTTAAGATAAGGCTATCTGGGCACCACGTAAAGAGGAATTGGAATATCGTGGGTTGAAGTCTGGGTTCTGTTTGTGCAGTCACTCAATATGAAGGCAATTGAGCAAATCAAAGATCTGAATGCCATGATATCTGTGTTTGTTTCTCCTGTTCATGAGATATACAGTACATTCACTATACTCTCTCCAGACCCTGGCACTGAAATAAGAAATGTGATCAGAACTGGATAAGGTCTATGGTAGCACAATGCAGTTTTGTGTTGGGGAAGTAAGCTAGCTGAAAATGCTCTGCAGATGTTTAAAGGTTTACTTTTTCCTGGATGGATTCTCAATAAAAACAGGAAAAATGTAATGCTACAATTCAACCAATAGAGGGAGATAAAACATCACATTTTCCCTGAAGAAACCAGTCACTTTCCTGTAACACCCCCCCCCCCCCCACCCCAATTCTTATATTAAACATTTAAATCATCAACATTAAGATGTTTACCGATTACAAGAACTGAAACAGAGCACATTCAGAAATGACGCAGAATCCGAATAGTACTATCACACAATTAAAAACAAAAATGTTATTCCTTTCAAACCCATAAAACTTCCATATTAGACAATGGTATGTTAAACAAATGCATACAAGGCTTGAGTTATTAACCCAAATGTCAAAGATCCTTGAGTTTAAATTGCAGGATAAAAAAAAATAATTCCCATCACTGATGCATGAGTCACAGTTCTCAATTCTTATAATATTTATTATCTCATTGCAGCACACACTTGTTTCTCTGGCTGTGGCACTCTCCATGACAGCCATGCCAAATTACACACCACAGTTCAAACAGGGGTAATTACAGGCTGGTGTCCCCAGTCTTCCTCCATTCAAACTTCTTAAATCACAGTTATAGCCTTAAGTTGTGCCAGTCATCTCATGTGCAGGTTTGGTAGTGTGGTAGTGATATGGTGAAGATGAGGTTTGCGGACAGACCTAATTCCTACTCATTACATAAAAGTAACTGGTATGATTTTGAATGTAAATTGAGCACTTGCAATCTCTGTACAGTACTTATTTTATTTTACCTGCATTGGTTGAGGATCACCACAAGTAAAGTCAGTAATTCTATGTGTAGTCTTTCTGAGCTTTGAAAAGCAAAATGACTGAGTAATTAGGGAAGAAACTGTCACAGATGCCAGCAGCATGTGTGCAAATGTAATATGTTACGACAAAGCAAACATGTACAGCTAAGGAGACCATTTTCAGGTGACTGACTACACTGCAACCTTTTAATCTACCTCAAATTTCAGTCCAGCATCTTCTTTAGGAACTCTCCAGAAAATGGATTTTAGCTTATTGTTGTACTCCGGCTGACATCTAAGGGGCGATGTTGGACAGAAATCGAACTTGCTCTGAGCACAAGCTTATCAGGTGAGGTAATGCAGGAGGCTTAAAAAACAGCTTTCCCTGCGTTCCTTTTCAACAGCATTACATAACTCTGTTAAGTTGGGCAATATATGATATAGTTTATGCGTGCCAAAGACGAATTCTGTGCTGCATTTGGGTCCTCGGGGAAACGAGGGAGGTTTGCAGGCTTAAAATCTGGGAGGCTCGCTTGTTTTTGATTGTTTTGCATTGATTAAGAAGTGTAGCAATTCAAATGCTGATTGACATTCTTATTCAAATATTGGAGGAGCTGGGTGGGTGAGTCAGAGCCAAGCTATTTCTCTCCGTAGAGGTCTGTCTTTGATGTGGTCTGGATCTGTGTGTGTGTGTGTGTGTGTGTGTGGAGGTCGGGATATGAATTCACTCCCCCTAGATAACACAACCAAAAATGACTGGTCAGTATTTCGCCTGACACTTGCAATAATTGCACACAGACATATTTCCACTCAGGGCTTGCCTGTAGGAGAAAGTTTCACATTCAATCAGGGCTGAATATGCTGGACTATATTCCACTTGGTAAGGTATCACTTAACAGAGGGTATTACCTCCCTCTGAGTTATAAAATACAGGGCTTAGTCATGCTGCACTGCCATTGGACATGTGCTGAGTTCCCTCACCATTCTTAACCCCTACTGTATCTCATCCTTTATTTACTACCATGACACCTGATGCCAGAGCACTGTTTAAAGCAGAACAATGAGACTCTTAAAGATGATTCAGACCCGTAATGTTGCCCTTATTGTGGCTGTTCAGTGTGGAGAGGGCTTGTCTCGTGCCAGGAATGCTGGTTCCAGCAGTGCTGGTGACTGCTAATTGCATGTAATTCAGAAATAACAGATACAGGCAGCACATGGTGTGACAATATAAGCATGTTTGAGAGGCAGAATTTGGGAGATTTTCAAACACGTTAGATGGCATTAAAAATAAGAGTTATTAATATTAAGTCTTTTTGGTCTGAACTGTCTGTGTCACACCCTTTCACTCAGTTTCACAAAGGGTTTAAAGTGCTCAGGCCAGAAACAAAAATGATTTTTAACAATGTGTTTCTTTTTGAGAACCACATGTTTCATCTTTCAAGTGTAGATGCTGTAAACAATCATGCAGAAGGTTTCCTGTTTCTCCCTTCAGAGATACCACTATTTTATTTTTGTTCTGTCTATTCAGGCCCGACTGTAGAATCAGGGGGGTGTGGCAGTGAAAACAGAGAGGCCATGATCCTGCATGCTGATGCCAAATTATTTATTACGCTTAGCAGAAGCCCTTATCTAGGGTGAGTTACACTGCTTACTTTTTATAGCCTCTCGTAGTCCATCAGTGGGCTAATAATGTGCCTCAAGCCATCCTCTCACTGATGCACTATATTTTCATATTTGTATGTAATTGTCAGATGTTAACATTTATTCATAAATATAGTATTCAGGAGCAAAGAATAATTCTCCTGTTAAGCATCAACATATCAACAACTCCATTGTCTCCTCAGAAAGAAGCAGGGACTGGAATTCTATCAATAAAACATTACATTTCTTCTTTAACTTCATTAGCCTGTGTCTTGAACTTATTTCACTTGAGTGTTCACTTGTTTCATGTACACATAACGATGAACGAAGTGATCTCGAAATCGTTAAAAACTGTTTCGCAGACTCCTTGCCTTTGGATTAAATAGCAGTCGCGATGACAGCAATCAGTTTCAGTGTGCTGTAGTCTGACTCTCAGCTGAAGTGATGTAGCCTATAGCTCCTCAGAGGCATACTTTTCATTCTTTGAGGTGAATTCACTGGCATGGTAACGCACCAGAGGTGCATGTTTAATTCACTGAGTACCTGTAAAACGGGAGCACACAGGACCTCAGAAAGAGTGTTGAGGATTGTGTAATGTGTTAATATTACACTCATACATTGTGTTTACTCTAAAATAGGCTGCGCCTTATTAGACTAGTGCAATTAGATTCACCCAAAAAAGCAGCCCCATTATATATACACTTCAGTTGGATCACATGAGTTTGAATCTGAGTATGAAATATAATAACAATTTGGAACACAACAAATCGAGCATCAGTCTATATTATGCATTGTTTGAGACCTGATAAGCATTGACATATTGAGTTCTGTGTCTGATATGGTAAAACTTGAGAATCTCTAACAGCCTCATGTATGAGAAACTCTGACAGGTAAATTTGTATTGCAATGTGAACATATATTCCAACAATGTACATGTACAGTATTTAGCCCGGGGCGCTTGATGTAATAACTCATTGATTTACACATAAACTCACTTACAGCGCTCTCACGTGAACTTAGCTCACGGTTTAAAAGAGCTGCCTCTGCCTTACATTGCAGCTTAGCTGCATTCTAGAGTTACAGTATTATTCACTGTGGAAGGGCATCGGGTTTAAGGTGTATTAGCATGTCAGTTTGCCTCCTCCCCAGGGCAAGTTTTCGAAATTAGTAAGCATTTGTATCACCCCCCCCAGGGCAGCCTGCCTCATTTTTTCCCCCTGTCCCTGTCATTTTCCTGGGCCCCATCTCTTATGCACCTGGTCTGAAGCTGTCGTTCTCAAGTAAAGACTGAGGCCCGGGTAGGTTAACTGTAGGCCATGGCTGCTCCAGGCATGATAGCCCTCCGCAGGACCAGCACTGGGTTTGTGTCTCAACACTGAAGTCATTTCTAAGGACGGTTTCATCTCTGAGTGGTTTGGAATGCAGTACAGCTTCTGGGGTGAGCTTCTGTTCCTCTTTAAAGCCCTGGGCACCTGTCTGACTGTTGAAACCCAGGGAAAGTATTTGGTCAGTCCTACCAAACATTCATAAATCAGCCTTCCAGATGCCATACTGAATGCCAGTCTGAACTCAGTATGCCTGAGTGAAAACTTTACCTGAGTTCCACTTTTGTAATTATTCATTTGCTGAGGAAACTTTAATTAATTTCAAGCTCCTGCTGAAATATTTAAATGTGCATATTAAGGGAAACCTTGGGCAATTCTCAGGAAAAAAATGGCTTCTGTTACAGTTATCATCTAGCGATTACATCTAATTGGAAATTGAGATTGAGTTTTATGACACAGGGGCCGATTTAGACTTAAGGGTGGCGAGTGTCTTTTTGTGTGCCTGCTTGCACATTTTTCTTTTTTTGGAATTCAGATGTAACTTACACGTTCATGTATTTCTTAAAATGGGTGGTGCAAAGTATGCATATTTTCACTCCACTTTGCCTGTCAACTTATCAACAATGTTGTTGTTACAGACTGTGGCCACTGTGGTGCATGACTTAGGTGACCTTTTTCTGTGCAGAAGAGTTACAGAGTGAGAGCAGACTTAAATGTCAAGGCAGAATTTTTGTATCTTGGGAAATAATGAAACGCGCCCTCATTTAGACCAAAACACCCTCATTTTGGCTAAACTCTGCGCCCAAATGCTTCCCTCCAATGTTAAGTGGACTATGTTGGAATTCACTTAGCAGCAACAGAGGCGCAGTTTTTAGTTTGAATCGGCCCCACGTGAATCAGTGTCTGACAATGAATGTGAGGAAAGTGTTCAATTGCATGCAGCAAGCACACACCGAAGAGCAAATTTATAACTGCTTTGCTTGTGCATCACAACCCTTCCCCTCTGCTTTACATTCTCACAGACTATCCCTAGCTGCCTTTTAAACACTATTTACTGGTTTTTAATTAAAAAAAAACACAAGGATATCAATATTAATAACAACCACAGGACCACTTATAAACACTCAAGAAACTGGCAAAGCATTAGTGAAGTTCCTAAACTGACGTTCTTCTTCACGATGTTCTGTTTTGATTTCATGAACCACCAGAGTGATAAGCCATCACGGGAACCATGCCAGCCATGGAGGGGAGAGGGGTGGGGGAGTGAGAGGGAGAAAAAAAAAACAAAAAACAAAAAAATGGGAAAGGCTAATGAGGGTTTGAGCCGGGAAGCGAGGGGTTAACGACAGCGCCAATTACGGCGGATTTGCAGGGCCCAGTCACACAGCGCCCGTGGCGGTGTTTCGGGGAGAGCGGGTTCGCACGCACACACACACCGGGTGGGTACCCCGCCACGACGCCGGTGCACTTAATCACGCACCCCCTCTTCCCGTGCTGATTTGAAAGAGCAAATTAATCAAGGAGGGTGGGGGGTTGTGTGGGGGGGGGTAGGGGGCGGGGTGGGGGTGGGGGGGGTTTGATGAAGTTTCTCCGTTATTGTGCCCAATTTTAGCGACACCTTTTATTATCTTCATTATTCATTTGCAGGGGACCGGCGTCAATTATGCAAATGAGTGCGCCCAACCTTTCGCAGATCACTTCATTTGCCGCTATTGTTTGTGGAAATTTAATTATTAGGTATTATTACGCCCGCAAGTTTTCCGCTGTTTTCCAAGGCTTAGTTTCAATTTGATTTCTCCTCCAGCTGCTCTTCCTTCCCATCTGTGTATAAAACCTCATCAAAGCAGCTCTGGCATGAGAAGGCCAAATAAACTCTCAATTTAATAATTTTGAAGTAAGTCCCTTATTCACAGCAGCCAGCTCAAATCCTCTGGAAGAAAGACCGGGCGCATTCAATTTAATGAGCCGAAATTGAATTCAAGTTTGTTCAGAATTGACTTCAATTAAGCGGAGACTTAATGATAAATTAATCTCTCTCTCTCTCTTGCTCTCTGTCTGTCTCTCTCTCTCTCTCTCTCTTTCTCTTTATTCCCAGGAATTTGTTTTTCAAAGGCTGTCCCTGGCAGCCATAGACGGAGCCAATAAAGAGGAGCAATTTCAGCTAGATCCCCGGACTGATAACTGAATTAAGGCTTTTATGGTTAACACATTCAGACGAAATAGGATGTAACCCTAAGCAGACATTCTAATTTCCATTCACGGGGGCTGCTGCCACATCTCTTCTGAGCAGTACTAACTGGCAATTTAAATATTGTCATGCGTCTGAGATAGTGCTAATCCTTTTTACCAGCTCCTAATTGAACACACATTTCAGGGTTTAAAAGTGTGTGAAATCTGGGGGCTGGGTCCTTTCTCCTCATGACTGTTAAAGAGGGGGAACGGGCAGAGCGGCAGCTGTCTGCCCCTTCCCGTTTTTTTTTTTCAGCGTACCGACCGGCTTTATCTGGTAACCACGGCACAAAGATAAAACTCAATTGATTGCGCGTGGTACGTATATTCCCACAGCGTGCTGTTCTGCTGGGATTTTGTGTTCTGTGGAATGTAACGACAGGGAACAAAGCTTCTTTTCTCCGCACAGGAAGTTGTATCAGTGTTCTGCTTCCTCCCCGACCGCAGGAGAAGCACAGAGGCTTCATGGCTCCCCTTGTCTTGCCGTGGGTGGTTGGGAGGGCACCGTGCCATGCCGCGCTGCCTGCCACCAGCTCTGTCTGGCCAGCTGCTTGTCGTAGCATTTGTGGCCTTTAGTGGAAAATGTCAGCGCTGCTTTAGCTTCTTTCAGTGTGGGCCTGATTGCAGGGGCAGCCGAGCAGACCTGGCCCTAGGGGCTGTGACCTGGTGAATATGGAAGAGGTGAGAACAATGCCGTGTGTTTGTGTGTGTGTGCGTGTGTGTTTGTGTGATTGTTTGTATGGCTGGGAGTGGTCTTTGTGTGCTTGTGTGTGTGTGTGTGTGTGTATGCGTGTGTGTTGTATGGGGGGAGTGGTCTGTGTGTGTACGTGTGTGTTTGTGTGAAGATTGATCGCAGTACCCTAAAAGTACACTGCATGCTGTGCTTCTTTTCTGTGTGTGTGACATCATATGGTTAGTGTGTGCTTGTATGTTGTCTTGTATGTTGTCTTTGTGTTTCTTTGTGTGTGTATGTATGTTTGTACACGCAAGGAGTGGTGTGAGTGTGTGTATGAGTGTGAGTGTGAGTGTGAGAGTGTGTGTGTGTGTGTAGCAGAGGGGGGGTTACTCCTGTCACAGTGTGTGAGATGTTAGGTGGGGGTCTCGCTTGTTAACATTCCCCTGCCCCCGCAGCGCGGCTCTATTTTCGACATGCCCGTCAGTGTCCGGGCACAAGACCGACAGCAGGGACGCCAGCACGTCCCGGCGCCCGTCCCGGCTGGGCCGCGGTCACGGCACTGGCTGGAAGGAACAGCTGTCTTCATTAACGAGACCGTTTCACGGTGCCGGGGGGCGAGCGGGAGCTGCCGGAGAATCGCGGCGTCCGCCTGGCCCCGGGACACGTAAATGATGACTTAATGAGAATGCATGCCATTACTGTAATTAACACTGCTCATGTCACTGACTGTCAGCCTCAGAGGCTGCCGAGAAGGTGTTTGCCGCAGAAGCTGCAGAGGCAGGCGTGTGATGGCCGAGCCTCTCTCTCAGGTTCCTCTCTCACAGGCCTCTGATCGCAGCGTTTCCTCAGAGACCGGAAAGCAGGGGCCGGACGCTTTCCCATGAAACGGAGCCCCTGAAACATTTATTTGTTTTTTCTTAACATATTATACGCCCTTAATTATGTTACATGTGAATTGAGCATTGAGGTGGGGGAGACTATATTTACACTGTCTCCCAGTGTCGGCAATAATGAACACCATGAATCAGGCTGGGTTATATATATATCGCTATGTAAAACGTACTGCATAAACAAAACGTTAAACTAATATTATTTCAACTTCTCTTGTTATGCTCTGTTGAGATGGCAAGGGTTAGCCAAATAGAATCACAATGAAGCAAACCGAACCTAATACTCCATTTAACAGAGATGAGGATCTGTATTTCTCAGACGGGCTGCTCCAGGGACCCCGGCAATGACGCGGGTTCGAGTGGGTCAGGGTCCTACACAGAGGCACTCTTCATAATGAGACCTGCCTATGAAATGTTCATGTGTGTGTGTGTGTGCATGAGAGTGTGTTTGTGTGTGTGTGTGTGTGTGTGTGTGTGTGTGTGTGTGTGTGTGTGTGTGTGTGATTGATTGCTCCATGGTCCTGACCTGGTACCCTAAAAGCACACTGCGTGCGGTGCTTCATTTCTGTGTGCCTGGTAAGAGATGCAGAGGAAGTTGCAGCAGGTACTGTAACTCTTAGCCTGGGTTTAATCAGCTGCCCCCGGAGTCAGTGGCGGGGTTTCAGGTAACGCGCAGGTGTGAGGAGAGTTCAGGTTCGCAGGGAAGTGTCTGGGTGTGCGGGCGCGTCCAGCGGGCGCGTCTCCCCCATCCGCCCCGGCCCGAATTCAAAGAGGGCGCATTAATGAGCCGGCGCTGAGCTGTATTACCTTTCATTAGACACTGTTTACATAATGAGGTGCTCATTTCTGGTGGAGGGACGTGCTGCGAGCCGCACATCTGTAGGAGTAACACACAATCAGCCGAGTGAGCACCCGTGCAACTGCAAATTAGGCTTCCTTACTCGGAGAGAAATTACATCTCAATGTCTCTTCTAAAGCTCGTTAATTAATTCTGCTGGCAGAAAGGTCCTTTTCTTAATTTCATGTTCCATTAGCATAATAAACACAATTTTGAGTTGCCATAGTGTGATCAGTTTAATGGATTCCGTTTACTTTATTATTTAAAGCTCTGGCAGTTGGAGAGAAACATAAATAGAAGTGCGTGCTCCTTTTATTGGAGTTTCCCTGCCAGGGCCCCCAGATACAGATGTTCAATAGGTGCTCCGCACTTTTGACTGCGAGCGCTGGCCTCATTAAGTTTCCATATGGAAAGGTGTTGCATCACTCCCGATTTCTGATGATATCTGCGAAGCTGACCTAATACTGTGAAATTTCACAAACGTAATTAATTAGAAAATGTGAATCCGCATAACACCTAATGTACAGCCGTAAGCATATTTATTCTGCTAGTGTTAAAGTGTGTGCTCTGTGTGTGTGTGTGAGTGTGTGTGTGTGTGTGTGTGTGTGTGTTTGTGGGTGGGGTGCTCGCAGGGAACTGGACAGTGGGGGTGATTAGAAGCAGTAGGTTTACTACACTCATAAGATGTTCCACCTTCATTAAAACAATAGCCGGGCCTATATCCACGCCAGTGAATTTGTTATGACCTTGTAAAGCAGTGGCCTTAAGGTGACAGATGATTAGCGTTATTGCAGAGGACAGGGGCCTCATTATCTTGCTCTTCCTGGTTACGCAATGTTCTCCATGCTCCGGTGTGGGGCAGTTATAAGCGACGCAGTCCCCCTTTTTAGGTCCAGAAAATGTACGTAATGATCAGTATTCCTATCGCGGGAGCTGCCCCGGAGCACTCTCCGGCTGTTAAAAACTTCAGGTACTGCCCTGCAGTGGTCTCCGTTTATTTGTAAGTCCCTAAATTAACTGCCCTAATGCGAGTAAGGAGGTATTAGGCCTCCTGTCTTGAAGAGAAGGAACCGCAACTGAAGCAAACGGAGCAAATTAGGCTGGTTGAGGGATGGGCTGAGTTTTTTTTATATTATTATTTTTGAATGCAGTTGTGTTTTTATTGCTCCATAAAGCCGGACCCCTACACTGCCCCTCCGCTACTCGGGCTTCATTAGAGAGCTAAGAGCTCTCCGTGGGCTGGAAGGGCTGGGGAGAGTCGCTGCTGGAAATGAGGCTCGCTGGTCTTTCTTTTGCAGGCTTGCTCTTCCTCGCTGCCGCCTCATGGGACACCACCGACTCCCGGCCTGATTTCATTATTCTTACTGCAGGTACTCAAGAGCAGAGCGTGAAATGCATCTTACCTAGCCACCCTCCTCCTGCACCTGGCCTGTCCCCAGCATCCAAACTAGCCCCATTGCCTGGCCCAGTCCCATAGCCTAGCCCAGCTTCAGCAGCTGACCTAGCCTCTTTTCCTGCCTCCAACCCCCCCCCCCCCCCCCCCCCAGCCCCAGCACCACCGTAGCTTTTATTTTAATCCCATATTGTCAAAACTTTGAACTTTCCACTGATTTTAACTTTGGCTAGAATGAATTCAGATTCCAGAAATGACAAAGCAATTGCAATTACTCTACTTTGCGATTTCTCTGCTTGCTGTATTTCCTTTCCTCATGAGTCCCTGTACTTACAGAAGGTCTCAAATGAGATGATGATACTGTTGCTGATGGTGCTATTGATGATGATGACAATAATTATGATGACGATGATGGAAATTACCACAATTGTTACTATGACCATCAACTCCTAGAAATCAGAAGATTTAGAACTGTCACTAGTAGAATGGTGTATCTGAGCTAGATGAGTGCATGAAGATGAGTTGGATGAAGACCAGGTGTGCTGACACATGGTAATTTATGATCAGGTGTGCTCTCTCAGTTCTTCTTCAAGTGGTGCACGTAGACTCTGGTGTCAAGAAATGCAATGGATTTCTCCAGTTGCGTGAATACCAGAGTGAGAACCTATGTCACAATGTACCCAAAAAAAATTCCTCAAAATGGATAACAACCCTCTACAGGTTCCATTAGGCAAGGCTACAATCATCATCAATCACAAAGCGGGGACAATGAGCTGATGACATTTCGTACTCCTGGATGTAACTAAGGTTCAGTTCTGCCTGCATCCTGTTGAATCTGGGTTTACCCACGTGTCACGACTGGGTAATGAGTTTATGTATTCTGAGATACAGCCACTGAACAAAGAGGAGAGCTTGCCAGCTCCATTTTCTGAAATATTAAGAATGAAAACCTCTGCGGATAACCTTGCAAGTACGGCTGGAGAGTGGTGAGATCACTAGAAGTCAAAACCCAGGAAGCGGGCTGACGGGACAGGTCCATTAAGTGTGTCTGTAACAGCTTGCATGGTGCTCTGCATATGAAAAAAAAAATCTGAAACTCTGGAGTTTCTGCGTGGCTGGACTGAGTTGGAATCTTTTTTTCCTCTTCATAATGCACAAAGAGAATGGGTGAGAAGAATGGAGCAAGCGCACGTGTCAGACACCAAGGGAAAATGGCTGACGTGGAAACCATTAGCGTTCTGCTGGAGAAAGACAATGCTGCAAATGGTCTCACTGTAGGGAGGGGGAACAGGGGGGACCCGGGGGAAAGGGGGGGGGGGGCAGGGCACAAAGAGTACTCCAGAAACGCACTCATTGGCAGTGGAAAGAAGGTGGCCTTAATTCAGGAGCCGGATTGCGGCCTCTCGGTTTGCCTCAGATAACGGCGAACGCTCACCCATTAGGAGAGCAGGACTTAATAATAGGCCTGCTTGTAACGGGGGGCAAGTTTCAGTTCTGCCTGTCCCATTAAACACCTTGAAATGTCGAGCGACCCCAGCTTTTGACTGAAGATAGCAATACTTTCTGCAAAGAAGCGTAGATTTTAACATTAATAACGCCACTGAAAAGTTCCTCACTGACAGTGCTATGTTAATCTGAAAGTAGTTATGAGTCTTCTGAAAATGACACAGATTACCTTTGAAATGCGGTGAATCAGAACTTTTGGCACTAGGAGAAATGCTATGTGATTATGGTCTTTGAGGGGATAAATGTGCAATTTTGGACAAAAAGCCAAAAAAACAAGTCAGGTCTTAACTTGTTTTTTGGCACTCATGCAAGCCTTGAAAGTTCTGAAGGATTTAAAACTTGCCGTGAAGTTCTGTTAACACTTTGTGGAGCTGATAGATCAGGGATCAGGTGACACCTCTACATATCCCTTGTAATATGCAGGCATATTTAACCATTAATCTTATTTTATTAATCATTTTAATTTCTCTCTGTTTCACTGTTATGTTTATATCTGTAGGCAGTACAGACATGCCATACATACTAGGGATGGGCATTTCAAGCAAAAACACTATTCGATATTCACTGGGAACTATTCGACCATTCTTCGAAGATTCCCCCCCACGCACACGCACGAGCGCGCGCACACACACACACACACACACACACAAAGAGAGAGAGACCCATTCACGCTTTTCACAACTCTGTCTTTGTATTTTGATATCATGTTCTTTAGTGATGCAATGTTTGTCTGAATGACCTAGAATCCACAACAGAATCTACAAAACCCATTTATTTTTATGCACGTGTTACGTAGGCCTACATGGTTCGTTATGTTTTCATTAATGTTATTAAGCTTCTCATAGTTTTCAGTTAGCATTTGCTACATTTTTAACGTTAAATCGCTGTTTCCTCAAAGATAAAATTAGCTAGAATTTTTCCAATCTAGTGTTCTAATCCGACCGATTTTAGCATAGGCGCTAAACGACAAATCACTCCGGTGTGACCGTACGGGCAAAAGGGTTAAACCCAAAAACCCTATAAAACACAGGGTATAATGAACTGCGCCTGGTATTAACGCGTTCTTCGTCTTTTGTTGTTTGATGCCGGTTGGCAAACAGCTTTTAAGTGCATTTCTGGGAAAAAAATAAATACATTTTTAAGACGGTAGTCGCAATAATTTAATGACTATTCAAAAATTCGAAAATCATGACCCATCCCTAATACATACAAGTTATGGATGTCACTATTTTCAGAAGGAAATGGAAGCTTAATGGAGGCCAAGATGCAGCATGAAATAAGTGGAGTCCCCTGTCAGGGAAAGGTGTCCCTCAAGGCTTTGGGAGCTTTTATAATAGATGCTGTGGATGTGTTTTCTTTAATGTGCTTGATGGTTATGAGATTCAATTTAGATGAATTTAATTATCTCTCATCTTGTAGATAATTTTCAGGTTTCCAGAAAGTGTGCTTTTAAAAAACTCTCATTTTCTGGCATTAATGAGAAAGAACTGAAGTGCACTGTGATAATACCAGGCCGTCTGTATTCTTCCTTAATGAAGTGTGTAGTACAAACCATTAACTAAAGAAGAAAAAAAAAATCAATTTTAAAAAAGAAAAAAATCATTTCAGTAACATTGAGAGATGATACAGAGGCAGATAAATGTCAGTGTGAAAACCTTAGGAAGTGGGAGAGGGTATCAGATTGTCCTCCTCATATTTCTGGGGTGCTTGCCTGGGATGAGCTAAGCAGTGTTTGGCAGAGGAGCAGGTCTTTTCACCTAAGCCTCCTCAGGAAACATGATCACAGTGGACAGAGGCTTTTCTGCCAACCTGTCATGTATGCTTGTGCATCAGGGTTTGTGCAAGCTGGTTATGAACTATGAATATGGTAGAATCCTCTTCGAACATTAGTGAGCAAGAGTACAAGTGTTTCTAGGTGAAAACACTTTTAAGCATGTGCTGTTAAGTCAGAAATTCATGTCAATGATGAAGATGCTACTGTAAATTTATTTTATTCAAATTGTTCTCTATAACTTACATTTATGAAGCTCATAACCTGTAGCTATTAAGTTTCTTATCATTATAGCCACTGAGCAGATCTGGCATGGCCTTAACTTCTCACTGAGGAGCAAAAGCGGGTGTGTGAAGGGCCTTATCTTCCCTCAGTCACAGAAAGGGATCACTCGCACGTTTACTTCAACCGGAGGTAAACACACCTAAATTGGGGATGGCACAGTAATTTTTTTTTTATTATTTCATCAGATAATTTGTAGCACTGCTTATTACAAATAAACTCTGTGAAACTGAAAAGAAATTCACAGTGTTAGGGATTTATAAGGAATAAAATAAGTTCACTGGTGTTGCGTCTTCTTAAATGCAGGTTAAGTTACACTGTGAGCCCTAGGTAATGGAGAGGAGACACACTTGTTGTGAAGAGTAGAGATCAATAACAGGTAACCTGATTGTTTAATGTTTTTCTGTTACATTAGTCTGACTCACACTAGCTGAAACACTCAGGTAGACCAACACTTACTGGTCTGACTGACAGCTTGCAAAGGATACAAACATGAGATGGATATTTGCATATCTGATAAGGACGTGTCCTAGCCGTAACCTTCTAGGCAACAACTTCAAATGAAAGAAATGAAAGTCGTCTGGCTATTTTATCTGCTGTGCCAGACAAAAAAGCAGACAGAATAAATAAATGCAAGTCAAGCTTCCTGTTTGTCCAGCTACATGATTACAGGAAAACATGAGAACTACACCTAGCAATTCAGGTCACCCACAAATGGTTTGCCTGAGTTCAGGCTCTGTCCTGTGCGTGTGTGTGTGTGTGTGAGTGTGTGTGTGTGTGCGTGCGTGTGTGTGTGTGTGGGTGTGTGAGTGTGGGTATGTCTGTGTGTGTGTGTGTGTGTGTGTGTGCGCGTGTGTTTGTGTGTGTGGTGTGCGTGCGTGTGTGTGTGTGTGTGTGTGGTGTGGTGCGGTCGGCTGGGGACGGGGGCATACAGTACAGCACTGGGCTTGCCACTGCAAAGCTATACACTCATTAAAGTTAACGAGGTGTTAAAGTGCAACATTTTACCAGCCACTGTCTCTGTCTGGGGCCCGAAACCTGACGCAGTCGTCCCATTCCCTGGCGGGGGTAACCCGAGTGCTGGCGACAGGGTAAATCTTACGTGTTGACGTTGGTCTGGATCTTTGGCAGCCAGTGCAGGCGTCCGGATGTGTCTGGCTCCACGTGACACCAGCATTCCCCATAGTCAGTGCATTGTGTGTTCCCAGAAGAACTACATCTGAGCCGCCTCGTCTTTCCTACCTGTATAATACAATAAAATGTGGAATTTGCTGTCTGACAAACCACCTATTTTGAATTTCAGTGTCTCTGTTCATACATGTTCAGATGAATTTGCCTCTCAGAGTAGTTATCCCTCATTCGATATTGTGTCCCTTAATTAGTTGTTTAAATCTGAAAGTTCTTTGTTGGCTCCTGTCTGCCCAATACCCAGAGCTCATCTCCTTGGCAGATTTGCATGAAATCCTGAGATCCTGTTTTTTTTTTCTTTCCTATTAAATATAAGACAGGAAATTATTCGCAAAATGCCGTAGGAATCGCCTGTATTTGCCAAGTGATTGCCGGCTGTGATCTGTGTCCCTCTGTGGAAGTCACATTGGCTGGGTCCTCATCCCCAGGCCTGACTGCCATGGCTGGTACCCCCTGGGACTCCTCATATGCTTTGAAGTAATCAGTTTTAATTTCCTCAACAGATCACTGTCGCACACAGTATGGGCTGTCACTCAAACGGAGTCAACTACAAATGAAGACCGTGTCTTACGGTATTAACAATAATTAAAGAGGGACATGCGTGCTGTAGTACTACCTGTATGCATGTTTCTTTAACCTCATCAGGGTCATGTTTTGCCCATTGTTCTGTTTGGTAGTCATCCTGTAATACATGTTGGACGTATTGCACACCTCTCTTCCATAGTTGTTTTTCGATCAGTCCATGCCCTTTAGCAGGTCTTATTTGTACCACTGCAGCACTGGCCTGCGGCTGAGACGTTGCTGTAACGTTGTGAAAATGTTACATGTCAAATGTGTTGGCTCTCGGTGAACGTGTCTGACCGGTGAGAAGTCCCTTGCTCACCCGCACGGTCACAGACAATGCCCTCTCTGTGGCGAGGGATAGGAAATGACAAAAACAGCACTAACATTGCATTAACTTATTTGTCCAAATTCCAAGGGGAGCAAATGAAATTCTCTTTAAAAATAGTCGTCTGCCACAGCTAACCGCCCTTGAGGAACGGGGGAGTAGCGCTGTGTGCTCTGTTTTAGTCAATGCCAGCTCAGATATCCACTGCAAATGGGGTCTGCACGGCAGAGGGATCGATGATCCCCCCTGTGACTGCATTTGTACACATAAACTACGATCAGTTTACTTGAAAAGTTCAGGAATGCTCATCTGTGCTGGCCTCTTTACTGGAAACAATTGATCTATTGTTGCTGTGAAATTAATGCTTTGAGTTCATTACCCGAATCAGATATTCAATAGATGAATTAAGTGCACAAGGAGAGCATCATAAACACGAATGGCCCGCCAAATCTCCAGCCAGACAGGAGCAAGACTGTCGTATCATAAAGAGGAAGATATCACCCCGGTGACTGTCAGGATAATAAACCGGAATCAGCTGGATTTAAATCTAATTTACTCTTAATTTTGGAATTAGGCAGTTTGTCTTTTTCTCTGTGTTTTAAATGGGGAAAGAAATGTTTAAGCTACAGCTACTGATAATTACTTCAGTTTTCCAACCCTAAACCCTAAGTGTAAGTCATTTGTTTGGTAAGTTTTCAATTTTGAAAACTGGATTTAATGCTCCTTTTTGCAAGATTTTTTTTTTAATTGAGAGGAAAACGAGCCATGCACCCAATGTGCTTTTCATTGATACTTCATAATGTTGTGCTTGTTTACCCATTACAAGTAAAGGAGTAAAAACATACATTTAACGCCCATATTTTTTTTCCCAGAAACGGGTGCGTAGTTACTATTCTTAAATCTTAAATCAAACCACAGACATGTATTAACCTTCATGAAAGCAGAAGCCTTGTCATTTTCTTCTTTCTGATCCATTTCCATCAACAAGGGTATTCATTAAATGTGAAACATGCCCACATTCAATCCAAATTCTCTGTGTGCTTTATTAGCGATAAAATATGTCTTCGCACAGTCTGCAGACATGATTCATAGGGTTGAAATCAGGTCTGTCTGGTAGAAAAATATGATCCCGGAGATAAATTGCCAAACAATTAACAACAGGGTTCTTTCGAGTCTGAGTAAGGCAAACACATAACCCATTCACACTGCCTGAATAAAGTATGGCCCAAATGCATCTAATTAGAGGAGATTTCATGAACCTCGTCCAAAATCACCTCTTTAAAATGTGCATTAATTGGGCACCATGTGTCGAGGAATATTTAAGGCAACTGTAGCTGTATAATATGAGGTGCACATTAAAGTCTTTCATTCTCCAAAACATTCATACAAACTAGTCAGGGATTTATAAATAAAGAGGCTGAACAGTGACCATGCCAGATGGCCTATTCATGTCTGAAAGGCATCCATATTGCATTTTTGTGTCAAATCCATATAGAGAGAAACATATTATTATTGCTTGTATAACTGACGTGCCCACATAGTCTACAGCATATGCAGAGATGCCATATTTTGTCCTGGATTGCATGTGCTTGTCTCTGCTGTTATGGGACATACTGTATGGTAATGCACAGGAGATCTTTAAACTGCCCTGGAGTTACACACTTGAATATGCCAGCGCAGATGCTATTATGAGTGAAGACCATCCACTAATCTGACTGCAGAAATAAGTAAAACCTCTTAGCTTTCCCCCCCGTCCCCTCGAAATCTTCAGTATTCAGCTGCGGCCCTGATGGATCTCGATGGCATGTGGGTTTTTTTGCAAATGGAGCTATTTATTGGCCCTCCTTGTTCACTGTGCTGGGCGCATAATTCACTGAGCCATCGCACAGCTGTTGTTAGCAATTTCACGCTTTTTCAATAGACTCCAGCTGCAGTAATGACCTATTTCAGCAACATTTTTAACCCTGTGAAACTATGTGTGACATTCCCAGCAAAGATGAAGGATGAAAGCAAATCACATCCATATGCAAATACAAAAAAATGCAATTTGCATTATTTTGCCATGTTCTTCTCAATGGTTTTATTATGGGAACCGTGCAATCTACAGTTTAGCATTACATGCAAATTTATTTAATGGTGCATTAGAGGTTCTTCCTGTAAACATGAACTGTCATTCAACAAGAAAATGCTGTTGAAAGTGGTAAATCATTCTGATTGATGCTCCATATTCTGAATGAAACTGTCTCTCCATAATGTGTGGCAGGTAAAACTGTGACAGTAAAATAACCTCCATTTTGGCATTTTGAGAGATTGAATGTAGGACTCCAACTATAATCTGGATTGAAGCAGAAATTGTGCAAGAAGTAAGATTTTCTCTTTTTGCTTTTCAACGGGGTGTTTGACCTAATGTTGAAACCCTCGTGTTGTCTGAAATGGGGCTGTAAATCGAAGTTTGGTGGAGCAGTCAGATTTTAAGCGGAGTTGCTTCTCTCTGCAGTGAACCAGCAGCTCTGTGCTCCCCACAGTGACTCTTCCAGAGGCAGGTGCTTTCAGGTCCCGGTATCATAAACCGTACAGTCCGTGTGCTCCGAGAGTTAAAACTGCATGGCACTGACCCAGGATCAGAAGCAGATCTTCCCCATGTTTTCTGCTCTGAGGGTCAATGCTGTGCGTAGCTGACTCAGGTTCAGCAGCAGATCTCCCTGTCTCTTGCGCTCTGAGAGTCAAAGTTGTGTGTAACTGACTCAGCAGATCTCTCTGTCTCTATAGTACAGGCCCCACTGCAGCAGGTATGAGCACTGTTGTCTTCAAACAGATCAGTGACATTATATACAAGGAGGCTTCTGCAGAAGAACAGTATTTCTAATCACAAATTAGCTTCTGTTCTTCTCCCTCTGCTTGGCCCCTGCTCATTGCTGCCTTTAGCCGTGTTTCTGTCCTGCTCCTGTTGGGGTCTGAATGTTTAGAGTTTATTCCTTCATTATTATTCCCTCGTCCGGGCTGGCTGGCATCACCATGGTAGCTAAGCGAAACCTGGTATCTCTGGGTCGAGATAACAGGTGCATGACCTACATACAGACTGAGTTAGACACAATGGACATCATGTCAGAAATCACGGCTGCCGGGTTTGGGGCAGAACCATTGCAGAAGCAATCTGAGTTTTTGTTAAATAGGAAATTTATTAAACAGATGATTTTTTTTTTCATTTTACTGGGTTAAGGCTGAGAGAGGTAGGGGATACTTATCGGTGTAAAATGCTGTTCTTCTGATATCTATGCACAGGTTTGGCTACAGTTCTTTCAGCTAGAACTTGCTTGAATTTCAGGGTCATTACAACGGAATGAGATGATGTCATATGGAATTCATATCTATGCAATCGAGGGAAACCTTCAATTATGCTTAGCAGTGCAAATTTTTATAATGCGATCAAAAAAGTACAACTGAAAAAGACAAATTTAAATACAAATAATGGCTTTATGGATTGATGGAAAATTTACCTGCAACAGGCCATTATCAGAGAACCAAAACAAACAATTATGGCTGTAAAAAATAAAGCAGTCGCCACTATAAGGAAACAAACCCTTATGGATCCAGATCAGATTTCTGGTCTTCTAAATATAAACAAAATAGCAGCGTGATAACTTTAAAATTTCCTGAGGTAGCCTAATACAGAAAGGTTCATGCGTGGTCATGTTTTCTGTTGAACGCATAAGCAACATGTGTTTCCTGTGATTACCATAAATAATTCATATGAACTACATGAGTGAGAGGGCAGCAGATGGGTGTTGTACAGGGGCTGGAGTCACATTAGATGGGCCACAGACAGTAATCCTCGGCTGGCCAATGTCGCTCCGTTCTGTTTGAACAAGAGGAAACAGCTGCGGCTTCAGTGCGTTGCTGGGAATGTCAGGGGGGTTCGCTGGTCCGCTGCCTTCTGTGTGTGCTCCACTCAGAGTCCTTTGTGTGTTTTTCTCTGTGAAATCACACAGTCCTGCAACTTCAGTAACCTTGTTTGCCATTTCCAGTTGTATTTAGATTTTGCCACATTTTTTGCACACATGTGCTACATGAAACTCTGTGTGCGTGTGTGTGTGCGTGTGCGCGCGCGTGTGTGTGTGTGTGTGTGTGTGTGTGTGTGTGTGAGAGAGAGAGAGAGAGAATGTGTGTAGGCATGTGCATGTGTATGTGTGCATGTGTGCATGTGTGTGTGTGCGCGTGCATGCACGTGTGTGTGTGTGTGTGTCTGTGTGTGTATCCGTGCATGCGTGTGTGTATTTGTACGTGTGTGTGTGTGTGTGTGTGTGTGTGTGAACGCTGCAGGGCTGGCAGGAGTTTGACAAATTGCACTCACAGTATCGGTCACTTCGGAGGCCTTGAGGGCCACGCCCTCCTGCAGGAAGCAGGCCGATGCTTGGTGAGGGATGGTCTGTACTTGACTCGCCTGGCTGTCCTCTGCTGTCACTGTGAGCTGCGCCCGGCCTCCTCACCGAAAATAACCAGCCCGGCGAGGCAGCTGATTAGCCTCTGTTGCGAGTCTGCGCGGCTCCCTTCCTGTACCCCCCCATCCTTTCTCCAGGAGGCGCATTACAGCTGACTGACACACTTTCGCAGGGCCTCCAGCCCCATGTCCACGCCGCAGGCCCGCATCAAGGACGAACGATCAATCCGGCCCCACAGGCCAGCGCATCCTCTGCCGGCCGCCCGGGCTCCGTCCTCGTCCCCGGGTTTGCAGATGCGACGTAGAGGGGGCTGCTTCTCACCCTCCCCAGTTCCAGGGAGGGTCCAGCTGAATAAACTCCCCGCGAAAGGCTCAACATGCAAAGCTCTGAGGAGTGTGAGCAGCCCTGCGGGAGGTCCGTTTAGCGGATAAATAATGCAGAGAAACGTCTTGTGCTGCGCAGTGTGTGTGGTGCCCCTCACCTCAGATCGAGAACCCGTAGCTCAGGACCGATTCACCTGGCACGACATTCACAGCTACGCTGTAATGATCTCTGAAGCGCTGTGCTGAAATCGTCCTTGTCTGTCATGCATGCTCATACTCCTAGCTTTGCAGAAGCAGCTTGCCCCTCTCCTGTTTGCGGTTTCTTTCCCCCTCTGCCTCAGCTCTGAATGTTGGAGTAACAATTAGATGGGGAATCGCTGTCGCGCTGTTTGTGTTAAGACCCGGATTAACCAGCAGACATAGAAGATGGCCCTTAGCTGGAAGTGCTGATTGAGGTATGAGGCCAGGGGTCTACTTTATCCCTTACAGACCAGACAGTGTAGCTCCTGCAGTCTTAATGCACCTGTCATGGATGTAGCCAGGGGTCTAAGCCGTTGTCCATGTAAGCTCCAGATTTTGATGACAGAGTACAAAGAGAGGCTGTCTCCCAGGGTTCACCAAAGTCTCGACCAGAACATAATCCCTCCTGCCACGCACACCGACACCCGCGCTAAAACCCCCTCCGAGTGCAGGTGCACAAAGGATCCGAGTCAGCTGTGTGTCACCAGCTCTTCTGCACCGAGGCTACCAAAGAGGACGGCTCTACCTTACCTTCTGTAGCGGGACTGTTCCCATGTCAGTGCATCTCAGCGGCTGTGGCGTGGGCTATTAGCCTGTAAAGTGCTTTCATCTGGTTTCCTGGGAGAGAGTGTGCGAGTTTCAGAGCAGGGCTAATGATTTCGGACACATCTCTCCCCCACCTCAATCTGGTACGGGACCCTGTTTTTTTTTCTTTTGGAGCTGGCCTTGGGTGGTAGATCTTGATGTTAAATTAATAGCCCTGTTTTTTTTTTTAACCACGCGTGAATGTGGCGTGTGTGTGTGAGGAGGCCCCCTTGCTTTAATTAAATCCTGATCTCCCCCTTTTGATCCGGACGGTTCACCTCTCTGGGGCCCAGGTCCTATCTGCTAATGAAATGAAAACAGCTTTAATGGAGGTTGTGTGTAGTTTCCGTCCGGCCCTTTCCACGGGAGAGAGAGAGAGGCCGCGAGGTCCGCCAGCTTCCCGAAGGTCTCCCCGCCTTTTAAAGTCAGACGTTTGATGTTCGCCCCTGATCTTACTTTACTCTTTCTGTTTTATCAGTTCTTAATTGTGGGACATCAAAACAGCAACAGCAGCGAGTGAATTTTTCCTCTCTCAAGCGTCGTCCCTCCGCATCCGAAGAACAGACTCTCCAAGAAGAAGCTGGTCGGAGCCGATCTCGTTCAAAACCTAGAGAAAACTCTGCTCCTGTCATTAATTCAGACTGTGCTTCTTTGCTGTCTCACATTAAAAAGGAAAAAAAAGTGTGTTCTCTGGGTCTACTTAGTTATGCAGTATGGCACTCAATTGAAGTGAGTAGAATAAACAGGAGAGGGAGATATTCCACTGTAAAGTAGGTCTTAATGCAGACATTCAGCATTTCTGTTCCGCTCCAAATACACAGTAGGCACAGCAGAAACCTGTGGTGTGTCTAGAGTGACCACTGGAGCAAGGCTAAATAAGCAACTTTTAATGTATTATTAATGTAGCCTTTATTGTTGCTTTTCTTATTATTCCCATTAGAACAATTATTGTTGTTATTATTCATTTTTACCTTTGGCAATATGTGCAGTGTGTGTTTCTCGTGCCGGTGAAGAATTGTGATTGAACTGAAGATGGAGGTTTAGACATGTAGGCCGAGTGGTGATGTGTTTTCAGGGGCTTTTTAAAGAGACAGCATGGGGCATCTGTAGGTATCAAAGTCCTCTCCTTGGAATAGACCGCATTTTCAAAGCTGTGTGTGAGACCTTTTATCTTGGGGGCAGCCTCTCTTTGGCTCTCTCTCCATACACCAGGGTAGAGTGGCTCTCATGACCATCCCATTTAAACATGCTATTGTTACTTTGTTACTTCCCTTGTGCTGATGACTGAATTCAGCAAATTATAGACTCCACTGAAGTTTCAAGGTCAGGGTTCCTGGGGTGGGGGGGTAGGTGAAATAGAAGGAGAGAAAAAGGGGAGAGAGAGAGAGGTATAAAGAGAGAGATAGATAGATAGAGAGAGAGAGAGAGAGATGGCAGGAAGGGTGAAAGAAAGCATTAAAGGGCAATCCCCATGTTATGGCTGGTCTCAAGTCAGTTCTTTCAAATTGGAAAAATGTCTATAGAAATGTTATCCTGCGCTTAGTGAGAATAGACGTATAACTCTGGCATTAATGCATTTTTTTTGTTCCACTCTGCCAGTCATTAACTGGCACCAGACCAGAGAGGCAGTGTAACATGGTCCCATCTGAAAGGGCTGGTGATAACCCAGTTTAGCCACATGTTCCTACGAGGAGCTGTGGACATGGATGTGAGTACGGAGGAGGTCGCATGCCGTGTCTAAGGATTTCCAATGTCAGGAACCGGGCCTGTTTCCTGCACAACTCAGAAGCTGCCTCTGATGCTGCTCAGACCTAGCCACTGTCTGTGTGTGCATACGTGCATGCATGTATGTGTGCGTGCGTGTATGCGTGGGTGTGCGAGTGTGTGCTTGCATTCAGAGAGCCTCTGACAGATATAGAGTTATTTCAACCATATACCTGGTCTGCAATTAGCAGGCAGTTTAGTGTTTCCTTTGAATTGTAGCTCTGGAAATGTGGGACAGCACAATGACTTGAGTGTGCAGTCGTTGAGGTGTCCACACTTTCACATTGTAGTGAATCAGGCCCCACATTGTCCTTATAAAAATGATGAACTTTGGTTACTAAAATGTGACTATATATACATGCTAGGATTGTGGTAATCCAAAAAGTGCTTTTTGTCCTGATTTCAAGTAGATTTATCAAGCACTAATTTATTTGTAATTGAAATTAGTGCTTGAAAGGACATTAGAAACACATTAATCTCACATACATATTCATTAGGTTAACTTTATGAATGTCATGCAGATCATTTAATCATCATTGTTAATAATTCATATCTCTAGCAGTGTTTATGGAAGTCCTGCTGAGAGACATTTACAGACTTCAGATGGAGCAACTGCGTTTTTCTTCCAGCAGGTGGCGCTTACTGTCGCCATTTTGACTGGCTTTCATTCCAGCCAATTTCACAGGCAATGACAGATGCTTTATATGTATAATTTCTTATGGTGTTCTGTTTTTATTATATGATGCATGATGAAATCAATCTTTTCTCCTCTTTTATCACAGAAAATGTATTCATTCCCCCCTCTTTTTGGGAACCTTGGTGACAGTGAATGCAAGACTGACCTAATGTTTAGGTCAGACCATCGCAGTTGTTAAGATAATCTGGGTCAGCTTTTGTACAGATCTGATGATATGACTAACCTTTTCTGACTTCCCTTATATTGTATAGCTTTGTCAAATGTAAAGTACTTAACCTCTCTCCCCCTCCTCCTTTCGATCTCTCTCTCGCTTTCCTCTGTTCCCTGCCGTTTCTCTCCTCTCTCTCCCTTTTCTCTCTTTGTTTCCACATCCTCATGTTCCTGTCTTCCTCCTCTCCTCCGTACCACGTCTCTGAGGATGACAGGAGCGCGGCGTGCCTTATGTTTGCCGGATATGTTTTCTCCTTGTTTATGTGTTGTTATGGCCATCAGCGCAGTGGTGAAACATCGAGTCAGATCAGCGCTGATGACTGTAATTATGGCTCTTTCAGCCCGAGGAGTGAGTTGACATTTAAAGTGTTGTAGTTACCGTACAGTTTGATACTCCAAAATTTCATAATAACATGTCAGCTGTGCATGTTGAGAGGAGGGAGAAATGAACTATGAAACGGAGAAAACACCCTGGAAACACTGGTTGTAAACGTGCTGGGGTTGCGTGCCGCAACATGACTCACTGTCTTCTTCTACATATGAGGAACTATCCTGATGAGTTATTGTTCTTTTTCACTGAGATTATTCATACAGAAAGGCAATCAAGTCCATTTTTCTGAGCTAATTGTTTAATTTTCATGATCTGAGTGTTCAGTAACCCTCTACCCTGTTAATGCACCACTCTCTGAAGGCTCCTCCAAGGTGATGACACTATGAAACATTGTCAGAGTGCTATGTGTTCACTGGATGGCCATATTTTCACACGTAAGGGGGGCTGATGGCTCTTAACTCTGAAACTGAAACTTCAGTCAGCAATAGATCATTTTCATGGTAGATGAACGCAGGTTTCTTTGTCTACTGGTCTAGGTCTGTGAAATACATCATTATGCTGCAAAGAGGAATCTTGCTTGCAATTTGTGCTGAAGATGCCTTGAGACTCAGAGTACATAGCATACATATCAAAGTGAGCCAGCTGTAATTTGTAACTTATCACGTTTCAGCTTTTGATAGGATTTTTATAGGGTCAATTTAATAATAAATACAATATGAAAATGATGAAATAACCCTTTAACAGTTCGCTAATGTTGCGGATATAGTCAGCTCATGAAATCTGAAGAGGGTTAGTAGAACTGCGAGCCTCAAAGCATTGCTGACCTGTTGCCGCGAGCTTAAATGGCAACCTGCAGTCCAGTGGGTGGATGTATATCAAAGGTCTGGACAAATGACAGATGAGTTCAGGACCTCTGTGGAGCCTTCACTGGGGTGTTCTCAAATCTGCCTGCATAAAAATGACCGGGCATATGGTGATCATCTATACAGGGGACTCACCCTGTACTGTATGGGTGATGAAAGACCACCATTAACCCGCGTATTAACATACACTCACGCTCCTTACATGGACATCTGAACGTCGTTATCTCCGAATCTCTTTGAACACACAGACCGGTGACACGCTGTACATCAGGAAGGAGGAGGAGATCTGTGCGATGCTGTTAAAAGCACGTAGGTGGGTGGCATGGCTTTCATTAGCGGCCATATTTCCAATTAAGCCGAGCGCCTTACAGCTGCGGTGCCGGGGCGCCCTCTCGGCAGAAACGGTGAACTCCCCGCCATGAACGATGGAGAAAGGGAGTGTTCCTGACGCACGGGGTCAGGGGAGCACAGTAATGAGATAACAAGGGGATTGAAGAATTGCAACCTTATCAATATTAAATTACCACATTATAAATCTGGAACATTAGCAAGGGGAGAGGTATTGCGGTGGACCTGTGCGGGGGCTCGGTGTGTGTGTATGTGTGTGTGTGTGTGTGTGTGTGCATGCGTGTTACTGAGGAAATGACCTAGGACAGGTCATGAATCTCTGCGCCGCTCTCTTGTCCCTGAGTGATAAACACAACAGCTCAATTGATATTGGCATTCCATTCTGTATGTGTACCACAGTCGGGCAGTGTTATGACAGCATAATTTCCTGCAATATATTTTGGTGGGGTTTGGGGGGGGGGGGGGGGGGGGCAGTATTTGATTGAATTGAATGTACACGAGAGATAATAACATCTGTAAAACACGTGCCACCCTGACACTTGGTTCCATCCACTGCACTATTTCAGGTTCTCTCGCTCAAGTTCTCTGAGATGTTGATGAGATCATTGCTAATTATGACATCACAGTTCCCTGACTGGCAGACATAAAACAAATTCCGTTAACACGTCTCCCTCTTCTGCTCATTGCACGGCTGTGCTCAGGCCCTGCAATGATGCAGAAGCATTGTTTTGCTCTCTGAGATACTCACCCAAAGAACCACTCATTTCATATATATTTCATTCACTCTGTAACTGAAATCTCTTCTGTTTGTTTTTTTTTTCTGATAAGTGAACAAAAGAGCTGTATAGTATTTGTTATTTACACTAATATGTTACTTGTCAGCTGAGTATGTATATGTGCATGCGTGTGTGTGCATCTGTGGAGTAGAAATCCATGCATAGCTGGCAGGACAGCAGTGTGACCCCAGAGTGAAGCTGGCTCACAGCAGCTGAGGGTGAGGGGAGGGGAGGATTTTTTAGCGCCGTAGCGCAGCTGCGGGGGGGTGGGGGGGTGTCATCTAACGGCCGAATGAAAAAGGATCGCACACCGCGCTGAAGATGTCATTTTAACTCCCCGGGTTGGCAGAGCTCTCACACTATTTCTGTCACAGAAGGTTGAGGCCTGGGAGCGCAGAGGTCGGGCAGCTGGGAGAGAGAGCCGCAGTGAGGCCCACCGAATGCTGCCGAACCGACGCACACCAGCGTCGGTGGGCAGCCGGGTGCCGTTAATGCAGAGGCGCTCTGAGCGGGATGATGCCGGGCGCTAATCTCCGCAGAAATGAAATTTCTCTAAACCGCGCAGAGCTTTAGGACCAAGGAGCCGATTTCAGGGATGCCGAGAGAGACCCGCTCAGCCTCTCCCCAAACTCTCTCGTTTCGGAGAGCGGGGGAGCTTAATTTAATTCAGCCTGCGCTCTTCAAACAGGGGATTTTATCAGCCGTTAGATGCGACTGCTTCAGAAAACCCGCTTTACTTTGATACACTTTCCACTTTCATTGCTCCACATCTTACTTCAGCAATCAACCAAAGGCAGCTAATAAGAGACAAACGTGGCACAACCCAGTTCTGCGACAGGCATTTGAGTATGCTCTACAGGAAGCAATCCTTCCTGCTCCGTCTCTTCGACTGGCACTGTCCACAGGGAGCATGCAGACTTACTGTCAGGGGAAGCTGACCACCTGCAGATCCTACCATTGGAAACAGATCCTGCTGCAGACCCCGCCATTAAAACCAGACCCTACTGCTGAACCTACTGTCAGAACCATAACCCCACAGCAGACCCCCCTACTGTCAGAACCAGAACCCAAAAGCAGACCCTACTGTCAGAACCAGATCCGACTGCAGACCCTATTGTCAGAACCAGATCCTACTGCGGAATCTACTGTCAGAACCAGAGCCCACAGAGCAGACCCTAATGTCAGAACCAGAACCCCACAACAGACCCTACTGTAAGATCCTCTTGCATACTATGTGAGGAATAAATTCATAGTAATGTCAGAGCCTGGCTGGAGTGTATCTGAAAGAGACAGTACCAGGACAGTGCTGAACGTGGTTAATTGTCACGTATCTAAGGCGTTCTGGTGCGAAACCATGAAGCCCCAGAAGGTATTTGCTTTAATTAATGATGCACTGGAGAATTATAATCTGGAGAACCACTTGAGCACACAGTTTCGTGTTCAGTGCTTGAGTTTGATTGTCAAATATCCCCTTAAGTAACAATTAAGGCTATTTCATAATGCCATAGTAATTGGTATTCTTGTTTAAAGTTTTCAGATTGTTGTTCAATGTATCAGGTTGAATTTTTGTATCTATTTTTGAATTATGTGATTTTTTTTTTTTTTTTTTGGAGCAGGCACAGACAAAAGATATTTTCATTCAGATTGACTAATCGGAGAATTAAAGACTGTGTACTTCTTGGAATGGCTGGAGTCAAGTGAATATCCTGCATGAGGATTCTACATAACTTACCAAGATACCCCCTGCTCCTACAGTAATTCAGTTGTGAATCTACAAAAACTTATTCACAGTAAAAGCTACAGTGTTAGTGAACTACATTACAGCAGCATCCCAAAAGGCCATTCATTAACAGTCATGGTGCTGGTAATTGCATTATGGTAGCAAAATATAGCTGCATACAGAACTATTATGTCAACACTGTTCTTCAGTTGCATACTGTTTGATGCACTGGGTATTTAATCAGCCATTAAAACTATAATCATCTGACAATCTGACAGTGTTTGAAGCTGATGAGTGGTTCTGAACATTGTTACTATAGTTACCACAACGGTCACTAGTGGTAAGGTGCTATGAATACATGAATGAATGAACAAACAATCATTTAGATCACAAGGTGAGCTTCCAGTTGACAAGAGTGCATTATGACAATCCACACCCACGGTCTGTGGTGACATAAAGTAAATGGTCTATACCGAATATTCAAAACACACGAACAACAGAACAAATCAAGGAGTGAGAATACATTTCATCACAGCACTTTCCTCTGGCTGCACCGCACCATGGGAGGCTGTTGCTCACACTGCCCATCCCCTATGAAGGACAGAAAAGGCGTATTATACGAGATCATGCTCCCCTTCCTCAAATCCAGTTGGCCTGGATGGTGATCTGTAGCGATCATTTCCTGTTGAGGCGCGGCAGACACCTCACCCCAAAGCCGCTGATCGCATGTCAAGACACGCAGTTAACAGAGCTGTCCCTCTTGTCCTTCGAACATTTGAGATGAAACAGCAACACAAAAGGGCCCTCTGAGGAGCAGGATGTGGTGTAGATGCCCCCTGAGAGTTCTCCCTTCACATGCACTGGAGATAAACATGCATGACAGGGCCCTTTGCCACACAGCTATGACAGAGAATCTTTTATTCAAATTAAAAAGTGTGAGGCAAATTACACCGACGGGCAAGTGAGAAGTATTTGAAACAAATAGGCACTTTTTAATGGTGTATAATTAATCAAGATCTGTACCCAATTTATTTTCACCATAGTCACTGCGGCTTGATGTTGTCTCATTCCTGTAACAGCTTTAGTTCAGGTGCAACCCTTTCAATTAGTTTCCTTGGAAGTCTTCATTTGTCACAGATTAACTTTGTGTGTCCTTATTGGTTTCAGCTACACTCTGGAGAGGTATCCTGGGAAGTTTGAGAAGAAGCTCCATATTTCTCATCTCCAGCATAGCCGCTGAGGGCTCCCTCTCCCTGCTCCTCCTCGCCCATCAAATGGAAAGCCGCCCGCTGTTCCGAATGCCCAGGCGGACACATTTCGAAGCGATGTGGTAATAGCTGGTATTACTGCCGTTTCTGGCTGCAGCACAGTAAACCCTTTTCAATTCCGCAGCCGGGGGGGGGGGGGGGGGGGGGGCGAAACGATGCCCTTTGAAACAAAAAAAAGATGTGTTGTGACACTGTCTGCTTTAATTCTCTGACAACTTTTTGATCGGTGTGGTGAACTTTTTTTTTTTTGGGGGGGGGGGGGGGGGGAGTTTTGTCCATGTTTTGCATGGTTTTAAAAAGGCGTACAAGTAATAACCCAAACTGTTTTAATATGGCTCATAAGAGAGTGATAATGGAATAGTCCTGACAAACAAACAACTTCCAAAAGGTTTTCAGTTGCTGTTTGGGGAATGTTGGGAATTGTTTTAAAGCGTCTCTCTGGTGCTTTTGCAACATAAAAAGTTCACATACCACCCGTTTGGATGCTGTTTCATTTATTAAAAAAAGCCGGAGAAGAAATTAAAAATTAATTTCCTGACCATGTAATGTTTCCAACTATGTAACATTGCTATAAGTGATTTAATCATCAGTTTTGTTTCATTTTAAGTGTCCCTTTGTTACAGTTTACAGTATGGAATCATACAAAAAAAGGCCAATAAAGATCTAAAAATACACAAACATTGAGCAATAATTATACTGACTTGAATGCTTATTTATTTCTAAAATGCCTAAAACTCAAACATCTTTCATGAGGATGTATGGACATTTGGCCAGATCGACACTTTCATTGATCAAAGCCAAAATTAACACACAAGTCGAGCTCCCATATGCAGAAATGTTTTTCATCGTTTTTCTCGTTTTAGCTTGTGCCATCATTTATGACCGAGTTACACATGCCTGTAGTTAGCCAGACCACTTGAAGATGCGATTGGATTCTTTTGATCAGGCTTGTCGTATCATGCCTCGGGGGTAGAGACCTCGAAAGGACAGCAGATCCCGGGCAGAAGATGAGGCTGAGTTATGGAAGCATTTGCCTGTGATTTGCACAAGTTTGAATCTGAAGGCAATTTGGTTTTTTTTCCTACTGTAACACTGGAAGGAGAAGGCCATTGGGAAAGCACAACATGTCCTCTAATATGCAGGTCAACACAACTCCCCACTGTGATAACACTGGTTGTTTACTTCACAGCACCAAAAAACAAAATACACCTTTGCAGGTCTGACAAAAACAAATAAAATACACCGAACCTAGCTCCCCCAGAGCCTAACTAACACAGAAGTCTCCTGCCTAACCCTCTGGGCAGCTAAGCTAAGTCAGAGACCCAAAAAGGGAATGGGAATACCAGTAACCAAAAATAGGAAAAGCTCAAGGCACAGAGCAGGCAGTTTTCCAGAAAAAAGAGTCAAACACAGACTTTCCAAAATTCACACAGGTTTCTCTACACACACTAACACTGGCAATTCTCCTACTCAACCAGGCTCTCTGGGAAGCTTTTGTCATCCATTAACAAGGATCCATTGAGGTCAGACTTTGCTCTCAGCTGAGAACTACTGTCTCATTGTGGAACAGTACACATCCTGTCCCCATACTGTCACTATACTTACTGCATGCACTTTTGTACGTCGCTTTGGATAAAAGCGTCTGCTAAATAAATAAATGTAAATGTAAATGTCAGGTGTGGCCGGTTACCCTGTTGCTTCTCTCCCCTGGAGAGGGGTGTGGCCTGTGATGTATGAAGTACCGCCCCTCTATGGCTGCACTCCTGGTTCTTCGCAGAGGGCAGTCATGGCCCTGTACATATCCAAGTGCTTGATATGTGAATGCTTACTGTATCCGCAAAGTTTTTTTTTTTTTTGCGTGGCAGAGAAGATCACTGCAAATCTGACTGCCAGTACTGTTCTGCACGTGATTCTGCTGTGATGGTAGGGCCAGTCTTGGTTCTGCCAGGTCACAGCCTGCACCACTTCCTGCCTCATTCATTTCACTAGCAAGACATTGACTACATGTATCACTACCACGGTCCCTGAACTGGGAAGACTTTGCTAATTGTTCTTTGAGCTAAATAACTGACTAACTAAATGACAGACATTGCTCTCAGTCTTTCTACTTCTCAGGTCCGTTTAGACGTGAGTTTCAGTGATGTCATGGATACATTACTGGTAATACTGCTAATACTGCTAATAGAACATACTCTGGGCCCTCATGATTAATATATTATAGCACTGAGAACATGTGTTCTTATCCAATGACGGGGGTATGATTAATCTGAACAGGACCCATCTTGTCTCATAGTCTGCAGATATTTTTCTGAATTTCAGAGTGAGCACAGTGCTGAGGAAAAAAAAAATATTTCACAATGAAGCAATAAGATAAGGCACTTCCACTTAATCTCAAGTCTTTCTTTCAAAGCAAGACTTACAATGACACTGGTGGAACGGCTAATGACCCATGAGCAATATGCAGCCGTTAAAGTAAATGCACTTGGTGTTGGGGGGGGGGGGTAAAAAAAAAACCTTTTAGCAAACTGCATTTTAATATTTTAAGCAGGTTTTCCTTTGCCTTCTCTTTCTGGCTGGATTAGTTCTCTGATGTGTTCTGACAGCGGTGTTGTTTTGAATACCCCATTAACTTTGTCTGTCATCCTATTTTCCCCCCGTATCCAGTGCAACACACAGATATTTCATAATTTGTTTTGCCATCAGTGCTGATTTGTAAATGTGCAAATTCTAATTACCGGCAGCTATAGTCTCTAATACGTTTAATATTAAATCATTCCAGTACCTGAGTTATTTTGCATTCCCAGATTGAGGTTCTTTATGTGAAAATTCATCTGGCCAAAGTTGTCAGCACTTAAAAGCATTCATTCTCCCATGAAATACATAATGTGTCCCCAGCTGTTTTCTTCTTGGCATCCTCTTCAAGCTTAAGTGTGTGTGTGGGTGTGTGAGTGAATGTGTGTGTACACTTTACCCCCAGTTGTTCCAAAGTTCTTTACACTCTGTTGGGTTTCAATCATACTCCGTTGCTCCATTGGATTACAGCATATTCTGGATATCACCACTCGCCCTTTAGTGCACATATCTTTCATATTCGTTTGATGTTAGTTTGTAAAGCAGCACAATTCTCTGTTGCTATTATACTTGAATGGTAAGGTAATGCTTTCCTTTGAACAGAGAACATAACATTTGTAAACCCTTAACCAGGTTTAGGGCCGGAGTTTAGGTTAGAGGTTTAGTGATAGGATTAGCAATATGAGGATAGCTTCTATAACATTTGGTAATTATAAACTACAAACTTGCGTAACACAGTGTGCACAGTAGAATATTTCTGCATACTGATCAAGTTTAATTATGTGACATATTTCATCAATGTAATAATGATGGTCTTTCAGATATGTTGTTAGTTCTGCCATCACAGACACATTTTGAGCACCCAGTTTTTTCCCCAATTGCACTTAAATCAAATTAGTTTTCCGGGAACACATTCATCAAGCTATTGAGGTGATTAATTCACTGTTTCCCTCTGAATCAAATCCTCGCAGAGATGACATCAATTCTCACTTGTCATTTTTGGTGAGATCACATTCCCCTTGATTATTCACAGTTGGCATTTACACATTTGAACCTCAGAGTAGATTTAAAATGCTTAAATGTGTGTGAAGATGCATGCAGTTCTTTGTCTGAACAGAACGGCAGTTTTAGCATGCCAGTGTAATTTCAAAGCACTGCATCAGTTGTATTGTTTAAGTTTCCATGGGAATAAGATTTTATTGTGTTTATGAATTACTCATGATTAACTCTAAACTACATAACTGCCGTGTTTGTGGGCTGATAGTGTTTTTTGTTGCGCTTAAAGAGGAAATGGCTGCAAAGACATTCAGATCTCACTGGACAGTTGTAGCCATTCCCTCCCACACTTACCCAGCGTTGGACCACCTAAACACACCAGGGGAGTAATACATGGTTCACCAGTATATGTAAGAAGTTCCCCATCAGTAACTGCTCTTCCTCTGGCTCACGGCAGGAGTCAGGGATTCCGGAATGAACCCTTCACAATGGCTTGTTTGTGAGGTCATCACAGTGGGCCCGGAGAGGGCAGGCCAAATTGCTTTGCATACTGATTTTTTATTACTGAAAAAAAAAAAAAAAATTCTCATAGTCGCAATATTAACTAGGACAGGTCCATACTGCGATTAAGGATAAAATTGAATGGCTTTGGAAATGGTATTTATCATCTTTTTTTTTTTGTTTTTCAGCTTTGTACAGCCATCTTGAAAACCTTGAACCTAAATCAGGCTTTTTTTTTTTTAAATCATGCTCGTTATGAGGAGTCATCTGTTCGCTTTCTCTCCAGCAGAATCAGGATATTCATAAAGATAACACATTGATGGAGGTGTCTGGTGAGTGGGGTATGTGTGAAAGCGGCTGGTTCCTACTCGTTTGCACAGATAAGCGGCCCAATTTACAGCACTGTCACCATGTGCCATGTTTAGCTTCTCCATGCCAATCCAGGCCTTAAAACGGAGCGTTGCATTTGCGCCATCTCTCGAAAGTGAGGCCTATCAAATCTATCACCGTGTCTTTGCTCTGTCTTTATAGTATTGTATGTACACCACCAACTCAATTATCTTAATTGTAGAGTGAGAAAATTGACAGACGTACAAACTCAACTGCCCTTTTTCTCTCTTTTCTGCCTTCTTGACCCTGTCAGAGCTCCACGATCAGCTACAGTCTCCAAGGATATAGCCTACAGATATTTCTCAGTACACTCAAAAGTCTCAGGATCTTGTGTATATCTACTCCTGATGGCAGGGTGACATGTTGTAATGGTCTGATTTTTTCTTTTGTAGTGTGAGAGTTTTGAAAAATATCTAAATATCTGTTTAGAGAGTGACGCAAAATGCATAGAGTTCTGGGAGAGGTACTTTCTATTTAAGGGAAAAAAATCTATCATCTTTCATGACGCTTTGTTTTTTTGATATGTGTACCAACCCATGACAGCACCTGCAAAGTGGGCATTAATCTGGAGTTTAACTACTTAACTTTGGCCACCCTTGCAGCCAATGAAAGCTGCCACAGGGTGTATCAGGGAAGAGGTAGGGTTTGACAGATCGGTCGTGACCATAGTTAAACCCCCTCCTACCCCCGTCCCCTGCCCTGTAAAATAATGCATTAGCAACGTGGATCACTTACAGAGAGTAATGCTTAAATTTTCCATCTGGTGCTCCTCAGCTAACAGAAACAAGCTCTCCCTGATGCGTTTAAACTCTCGGAATGTGTGAACTCATTTCCTCTTGTCAGAATGCTTTGAAATCCCCCACTGCAGGGTTTTTGTCGAGGATATGAAGTGTGAGCGGTAATGTTCTCACATGGCAGACCTGGCGGTGGCAGAGAGGCATTCGATAGCATCGGTAGGATGCAGAACATCGTTTCTCTCATGTTACACGTACATCAACCTCCCCATATGAGGTGTGAAGCCACAACTATAAATCAAGAACCTGCAAAGAGCATTTTAGATCACACAGCCATGTAATTCCTGTGCTTCAGATGCTCATCACGTAAACATGCATAAAGCACGTTACTTCAGGTGCCTGAGTTCACTGTAGCATCCTAATCACAAGATAGATTTTTTTTAACTTGTGCGTCTTTCTATACAGTAGAAATTAAATTCTCAGTGCTGCAATATTCCTAGCTATTCCCTTCATATTACATTATGTTACAAGCATTTAGCAGATGCTCTTACCCAGACCAACTTATATGGGTTACAATTTTTACGTTATCCATGTATACACCTGGATATTTACCGAGACAGTTGTGGGGTAAGTGCCTTGCCCTGGGGTACAGCAGCAGTGCCCCAGCAGGGAATTGAACCAGCAACATTTCAGTTACAAGTTCTCCTCCTTACCACTATAACACACTGCTGTCCTTTAATATGGATATCTTGTATAACATCTGAGCAAATGGTTTTTGTTCTTATTTTCAACGGAACCTACAGAATCATTTATTTGTATTTATCATTTTGCTAGCAATCATTCATATCCATAGTAGGGTATATAGCTCACAGGTTTTACACACTGTCGTGCATGCTTGTGCAGGAACAGGTTAACTGAAATCACTCAAGTTAAATACCTTGCTCAGGGGTACAGCACCTGTTACAGCTGGGTTTCATCTCAAATTCACACCTGCAAACCTCCACTCACAAGCCAAAATCACCTGCCACCACTTCACAATGCCAAGCTGGCCCCGTCTCTCTCTTTCACCACTATACCTTACTGACTATTATACACTACTTAAAACTGATATCTTACAACACTAGCAGAACATACATTTCCCTTAACTTAAGGATGGAATTCCTGACTCGATGTAGGGAGCTGAAAGCACAAAGGAGCATTTTCCTGCACTGCAGTGAACTAGAGCCTATATAACAGGAAAAAAAGAGAAAATCTCAGCAGAGAAGATGGCTCCTTTCGGTTGCCCCGTCTACAGAGCCAGAGAGTAATGACTTGTAAGTGGCATGAGTTTAATTTTCCGCTTTAGAGACTTCTTGGCTGCCGAACTTCGGCTGCTGGCGGTGCGCTGTTGGCTTGTCCAGATGCAGAGAGGATACATTCGGGCTGATGAAGTGATTGCAGCCGGTTTGTGATAAACGCGCTTGTGTGTCTCTGAGGGAGAACTCAGCCCCTGCGGCCCCATGGTGGAGGGTGGGAGGGGTGTGAGGGGTAGGAGGAGCGTGACAGGCAGGGCGCGGGATGGAACTGGGGATCTGTGTGTGCTCAATCACAAGTTTCAAAAATGCACAGTTAGAGTCCACCACACCCTAACTGTCATTCTGCTTAATGACCAGACCCCTTGTGTATTATCCTACCTCTGCTTAGCAGATGCTCTTATGCAGAGGAACTTACAGAGCTCACAGTTTATACACAGTTTATGGATATTATCTGTTTGTATAGGCAATCCATGTTAATTACTATGTTCAAGGGTAAAACGGCGTTCGCCTTCTAGGGAAATGAACCAGTAACCTTTGGGTTACAAACCCTGCTCCTTATGATCACCTCACACCAGTGCCCGTACACTGAAGTGCTCTCCTCTTGATCAGTCATGGTTAAGGAACTGGACTTGCAACTCAAGGGTTGCAGACTTGAATCTCAGGTAGGGCACTGCTGCTGTTGTGACTTTGAGCAAGGCACTTGACCTGAATTACTCCTGCAAGAATCCCACTGTTTAAGCAGGTATGTAAAAAGTAAACCCTACAAACTGGCTGGGATTATGGCATCTCTTATGTAAATGAATGCCGCAACGGTAAGGCAAATCTGATGGTAATAAAAAGAGAAACGCTCAGTTGTGCCTGTGGGCCCGCTAACTGTTCCACGTTAGGGACGCCGCGCAATTTGTCATGAACTCCCTCATTTGCTGTATCCTCAAAAAGCAGATTATGCTTATTTTTCATCTGGACAGAAGAAGATCAAGCCAGGTGTTTGGCAGCAGCGGAGTGTTCAGGTGTAACTGTGGCGATGACGGGACATTACGAGCGGCGCAGATGAAGGATGAGGCGTGGAGGATTCGGGGGGGAAGAGAGGCACCCCCACGGGCCGCTCTCTCAAGGGCGCCCCCACCGATCAGACAGGTGCGGCCCCTCCGAGTAACAGACGCAAACTTTCTCTGTCAGCCCGCCTGCTCTCTCTGATTCCGCGGGAAAGAGAGTCGTTCTCTGCAAGGGGATGCCATTTCCGTCCGCTGTACATGAGGGCCGACGTTATGGGGGTGCTTGGGGGTGTGGACGGACCTCAGTGCACCCCCAATTGTATCATCACATCCCGATGGCTACATAATATTTATCACGTTTTTTTAAGATATGACGTGTTGTTTCTGTTTGCTGTTTTTTTACAGCTAAAGGAATCGTGTTCACGTGCAAAACGCATGCCGTAAATCTGCTGTGATTTCCAAACGGCCATTGCTCCTTGATCGTTTTTGTCCTCGGGTTTGTTAGATGGCTGCCGCCGGACATCTAAAGGCAATCAAGCGTATTAGTCCCGGGTTATTTCATCACGTCAAAACAATCAGCCCGCTGAGCGTTCTCTGTCATCACTTGAATTTAAATACCAATCAGATGGTATTCAGGTAAGGGCATCATTTTTGTTTGATCCGCCCACACAAATGATAAATGAATCAATCCCAAATTTCAATACCGGTTTGGGTAGTAAGTACAGCTCTTTTCCAGACACCTGTATTGGCAGGGTCAACGTTTTGAATTAATTCTGACCACAGACCTGCCATTAATCTGATTACGAGAGATATGAGCTGAGTAGTATGCTGTACACCAACGTCACAGCTAGTTGAATAGGAGCCAGGGGCATTCTGAGACTGAGGCTGGTACAGGATGATACAGAGTATTATCTGTTTCCTGCTCAATCAATATATCTGAGTAAATGGAAGCAATCTGTTTCAGAGTTATAGACGTTAACGGAAAGAGCAACAAAATAATTATAAATATGCAATCCCTCGATCATGAAATGTGCTGCTAGAGAGTGGAAGTGTTTGAATTTCTTGGGCAGAGCTTCACTTATCAATTTGCTTAGACACCCTTATCCACTGTGACCTCTGTACGTTATCCATTTGTACAGCTGGATATTTACAGAAGCAGTCTGGATTAAGTACCGTGCTCAGAAGAGTATTAGCAGTGCCCCTCCAGATATTCCAACCTACAACCTTCCGGTAGCAAGTTCTGCTTTATAACCAGTGTGGGCAGCACCGTGGTGTAATGGTAAGGAGCAGGGCTCATAAAGAAAAAGGTTGCTGGTTCGATTCCCTGCTGGGGCACTGCTGCTGTACCGTTGGGCAAGGTACTTAACCCAGTATTGCCTCAGTTAATATCCAGCTGCATAAATGGGTAACATGTACGAAATGTACCCTATGTAAGTTGCTCTGGATGAGAGTGTCTGCTAAATGACAATAATGTAATGTAATGTAGCCACTGCGCCAAGACGCAAACATCCCATTTTTTCCCAGCCACTGTCTCTGTCCCGATGAAGGTTCAGAGAATTTCAGTAGCTTTTCAGATGTCAGTACAGCCTTACCTGAGCTTCCTGAAAGTCCTGGAAAATGAATCTCAGCACCTGTCAAAGCTGATCAGAAGGTGCAATATATTCGTGATTCAAACCCCTGCTGTAGCGTTCCGGCTGCTTAAATGACCATGGCCGTTGTTGGAAGCTATCTCTTAACACCAATATTTCACTCCCAGTTCTTACTTCATGTAACTGTCAGTCATCCTTTCCTGGCACTCTCTTCTCTGGCAGTTGGTTTCCTTTCAATCAGTCTTCCTCTGATCCGAATACTTTGCATGGTTGTCTTCAGTCGTATCAACATTTCTGTCAAAAAAAAAAAAAAAAAAATTTGGTCCTTCTGTACATTTTGTGGTTGTCTCATAAGGTAGACTAAGAGCTCAAAACATGACACATTGACCCATAGATATTTATCTGGTGTTGGGAAAAGAGTCTTTGGTCTCCATAGTTACAAGGGATTGGGATAAAACATTAATATCTCTAATGGTTTCATTTATAAAACAGAACCAAATGCTATTGATTATAATTATGTCTCTTTTCTGTTGTGCTAGCGGCTCAGTGGAGATACTGTTGACTTAAAATATCGACTTTTATATCTCGTTTGAGAAATTTGCGAATTCCTTGATGGCAAATCCATATTCAATTTAGCCGAATGTCATTCAAATATGCAGGACGCACGGAGCCACCGTCCGTGCTTCTGGAAAGGAATTTCGCCGTCTTTTTATAAGCGTCTGGAAAGCAAGCAGACGTAGCCCATTCGTAAATGAAGGCCTGTTAAGCGAGTTCTTATTCTTCCACCTCTGGCTGCATTTCAAAGTGCAAGACACTGCAGTAAGTAACAATAAGCCCTAATGAATTTCGCTCTCTGAAAGGAGCTCGTGTTCCTTTCCGCGCGTGTGCGTGACGGTTCACAGATGTTCCCATCAGTGGACCGGATGCTTTTTTTGTTTGTTGTTTTGCCTCTGATTCAGTCTCCCATTTGCATTAAAGTCTCTTAATAGCATTATAATGGAAACATGACATTGGATAATGACTGCAATAAAAAGGGAGCCGGACAGCATGGAGGCGTGTGGGTGGGTGGAGGAAACTTTAAAGCAACGGCTCGTTGTAATTAGATTTTCTAAAGTTAGTCACAATCAAAAGGTTCCTTTAGGGAAACGGTTTGAGGTTAAGAGCGACAGGCTTTTAGAGAAAGGATTTTTTCTCAGTTGGAGAAAGGAAGAAGAAAAGACGGGAAAAAGCTAAAACCAACACTGCGCTAATAGATCCATATTTGCCTTTAGTAATTTAGAGGCATTTTGCCTCTGCGTATTGATCACGTTAGAAAAGGTAAACTGCATTAACATTTAGGGCTAAAGTGCTGTCTGAAAGTGCTCTATTACAGCCACACTCCATTTCAGTAATGGCGGGGATTAGAAGTACTGAGCGGAAAGGTCCCCCCTGCCATCACCATCAAAGTCATGCTGTTTTCATTTCAGATAGCAGTCAGCAGTATTTATTTCATTTGAAGTGACAGGAATCCATTGTCAGTGCCTGGCTGAATGCGGCTGGGTCCTTTGATTTTTCATACTTTCTGTTATGAACTTTCTTTCACCTGTGCTGTGTGATGGCAAAGGATTTATGAAATTAATATTATTTTATTTATTTTATTATAATAATTAAAAAGCTGGCTAATGAAAGTCATCCTTCCTCTGTCCTACACTCCTCTGCACAGGAGAGAGAGGAGTATCACCACACAGCTTTTCAGGCAAAAGGGGTCTCCATCATTTCTGTGATGTATTAATATTATGTCTTATAGTATGTTGTGTCTTTCTTGGAGAAGAGAATGCTCTAAATAGTATTATTTGTTGTGTGTTCTTCACTGAAGTTTCTTTTCTCAACAACCATAGCACATTAGTCCAAATTGTGTAATGTAAGTGTTTTTGCAATGTTACCCATTTATTTTCACAGTATTAGCTCACCGTTGTATCTGAGGCATGTGGAGTAGGTTATCAGAAAGACGCTGAAGTTCTAATGAAGATGTTACTGTAGTAAGGAGACAGAGAGATCAGAGAAGAAGAAGAAATGAAAAAAAAAATCCTCCTGAGTAGTCCTAGAAAAATACCATCTCAGATGTGATATAGAGTTACCCATATCATCCTGTAATGTTGTAGGTATAGTGTATGATGTATTTACAAAACCTCCATTGTTTCTTACCCTTTTCAGATCTCTTTTTACCCATAGCATATGGAAGTTGATTGTCCTTATTTTAGATGTGGCCACACAGCTGTATTTAAAACTGTGTTGCTGGAAAACTGCTAAATGTGTCCTGCGTATGATCTTTTCTATTTTCTGTGTGACGGGGCTAACATTGATTTGGTGGGAAATCAAAGAGGAGCATTTCCCAGTGCTGGGTTTGCAGCAGAGTTTTGACACGGAGGGGAAGGAGTGAGGATAGTTAATAAGACAGGAGTTCATCCAGGACCTATCTGTGAACTGTAAAAAATGTCTGTCCTGCCCGAAGAGCGAATGCCCTCCGTGTTTGCCTTGGCTCAGGTTACCACTCTCCTTATCTGCGTGACAAATGCTTTTTATTTTGCGAAACACGACCAATTCCTGCAGGGCCTCGCGCTTAAGTCAAGCCTAGATTTAACCGTTCCCCTGACCTCCCGGCTGGAATTTGGAAATCACTGGGATTTATAAACCTCGAGGAGAGGAAATTGGAGACGCTTATCAGCCGAAATCTTTGAGGACAGCATGGGTGGGGATAGCTTATCTGCGCGTCCGCTTGTGTAGGGTGGCTGAGTTGGTGTGTTTCAAGGGAAGGAGCAAGAGGAGATCAGGGCTGGTTAGGCCCGCGTAGGATGTATGCTATGGGGAAAAAATGTGCAAATGTTTTAAAAAAAAAGGTACACTGATCATAGAACAGTAATAGCTTTTCCTTGCACACAGATCTCTGCTAGGGGACAGTGGTACACTGGGAAGGATAAGCAGGAGCAGACCCTGCTGTCATACCCCTGGGCCTCTCACGCGACCCAAAGCTGCCTTCTACGGGGAGCCCCCCCCCCAGCACCCAATGTTCTTTTCTGTAACCTTGAATAAGGAATTAAAACAAGTTAGTTTTTCGCTGCTTATACAACAGTATGTGACAAAAAGCATTACTTCCAAAAAATTCTGGTATTTGCTTAAAATTCCTTATATTCTTATGGTTGCCATTATGTGAAGCACAAATTTTACACTAGAATAGGTTGTAGACGGCTACAAACCAGTTAGAATCAAGGCCTTCTGGTGTCACATATTGTTCTTCATTCTCAGGGTGAAAGAATAAAAATAATATTCGGGCTCATGCCGCACATTGAAATATTTTGCTCTTTGGCCTCAATAAAAATCCCACCAATCTTCTTCCAATTCTCAAGGAGTTACAGAAGTATCAATTAGCATGCTATGGGCACACATCGGAGGATAGAACTGCAATACTCCATTTACCCCTTTTTTTTTCTTCTTCTCTTTGCGTGCAATTTATTAATAGAAGCGGCTTGATTCGAGAGTGCTTCTGGGTGGCATTCTAATTTATTAACACCCCCCCCCCCCATTTCATTACACTAATGAAATCCTGATATTTTTTTTCGGCTTCTGCTTGGCACCGAGATCAGCTGTCAGTTTCGCACCTACACGGCTCTGTATTCCGGAGTGTCATGCTCTCTGCGTGAGCACAGCTCCGCCGTTCCGGGTCCTGCCACCTCAGGCTGCGGGGACAGCGGCGGAAAGCAACCGGCGCTCGAGACTTTGACTTTGCTGTGCTTTGATACTTGAGGACCTCCGGCTCTTCTCCCTGCTGGGCGTGAAGGAAGAAAGTTATGTTACCTTCCTCGTCTGCTCAGTGGACATTCTCTTTTTACAGCAAGTAAGGAGACCGGTGTTTTAAACGTTTGTACAGGTGGATGTCTGCTCGAGCAGCACAGCTCTAAGGAACGACAGCAGAATGCAGCACAGGAATGTAATCTGCAACCTTCTGGCAACAAGCCCAGCTCTCTAATTTGTGTTATTGGTGTGAGCTGGCTGTGGGCGGATTGGCTGTGCAGTGAGGGTCAAAACTTATTTAATAGGTCACATGACTATTCTAGGCTTGTTTGTGATTCATCCCAATAGGCAAAGCAGGCGCCATTTAGTACAGGCTCCTGCCCACGATCAGACTTATTATTAAATAACCAAAATATTTTTCTTCCATTATCATGGGCTTTCACGTGATATGCCATATGCATGCACTGTAAATCATCTCTGCAAGAGGTCAAGGGGGCTAAGTCTTACGTTCAACAGTGATGTAATAATGACGTTCCATTTTTAATATTTCACAACGCAAAACAGGAAATAGGGTGTCATTTTTACCGTGTATAAGGACACAAAGAGGGTGTCTGCTGTCCTCTTCTTCCTCAACCCTTTCCCAGGGCAGGGTCCTACGGGGGTCTAGGAGGTATCAGTCTTTAGTTCGGAGCATCTGTGCTTTTTGGGAAGGGCATCTCCAAATGATCTTACCCGCTATGTTAGCAGCATGGTTTCACTATCACAGGGCAGGTCAGAGGCAATTAGCTTCTCTTTTTTAGGCTGCTTAATTGTGGCTCATTTTCCTGGGGAGAGACCGCCTATTCATCACTCACTCGTCGGCGTCTGCGGCGGTCGCCAGGCCAGACTTTTCCTTTTGTCTGTTTCTGTTGTTTCTTTTCTCCGTTTCGCCGTTCCGTCGGGCTGTGAGCAGCGGCCGGGCGATCCATTATCGCGACCGGTGCTTCTTCCTCATGTATAAGTTATTGTAAACGCTGCGACCTACAGCTGCCGGTTTGCTTCACACGTTCAGTTTCTCAGCGCCTCATTAATATTGCATGGCTCTGTCACCGCTACTAACGCCCCCCCCCCCTCACCCTCTGTCCCCCCCCCATGGCCGAAAAGGAGGGGGACACCAGAGCACCGCTGAAACCCTTCCACCATGTCACCATCAGTCCCTCACTAGCGTGGGGATTGGGGTACTAGTGACCGGCTATCTCTCCACTGATACTAATTTGCCCCCCCAGGCACCCCCCACCCCCCTCCCCTAAAACTAATTACAAATATCTGTCTGCAGATGTGTGATGGGTGCCTCCCTTCCCCGGAAAATGCATTTTATGTACAATTTTCGACTTAATAAGCCAGGGTCCAGATGAATAGCTTCTTGACAGTTATGAATGAGGGGCCCGGCTACATTAAGGCAATGAGGGAGGAAACTGCAGGTTTTAAACCGTAGTTGAATAAATCATCATCAGGATGCGTAGTGGTTCCACAACTGCGGGCTCGGACCCCGTGGCCATGTGACCTCTTGTTGCCCTGGCAACCCGCTCCCCGACATTCTCCGGGAGGATGAAAATAATATCGTTGGCGATAAGTTTTTGAGCACGGGGCAAACTGGAGCCCCTGGACGACGAGCCTCTCTCACGTTAGGGGGAGTTCACCCTGTGTCCCCCCGGTGTTGACACCCTGCAGATGTGAGGAGAGCGGGAGGTGGGGGGTGGGGGTGGGGGGGGGGGCAGAGGAAGCAGGCGGACAGGGCAAAGGGAGGAGGAATGTCGCTACGCAGGCCGAGCATTGAAAATAGTTTCAATTTTCTGGATTATTAATTCAAATTCGCATTTGCGGACGCGTTCCGAGAGCGCACTCGAACTCCGGCGGTTTAAATTGAACATTATACTCCGCTTGAGGAGTTTGAATTAGACAGCTCACTCGGTGCCAGCTTTTGCCTCCGAGCCCATTAAGAGTAAGACGTGGCAAGCCCTGCGTCCCCTGGAAACTGGAAGGCTCCAAAACAGCTACACCTGTTTCGCTTGGGAGCTGGTTTATTATTGTTACAGAACTCACCTTTCAGTCGCGCGCGGAGAAATATGTCAGGAACAGGAACCCCTTTGTTTTGTCAGGAAAAAAAAAATTGCAGCAAATGACAGCTGGTGGAGCTCTAGGTGTGAAACACCGCAGCAAAAAATTAACTGCAATGGTAATTACTCTAATTTTACACCAACATGTGCCCTGGAAATTCATGAATAGTTTAAGAAAGTAATATTAGTGTTGACATAAAGTGGCTTGCATCGTGGAGCTTAACTGAACTGTTTTAATTACATTTAAAATTGAAGAGAGGTAAGTGTCAATTGACGTTAGCGGAGGGTTCCTGAATGACTAACATTAAGTGTTGTTGGAACAGTGTGACTCTCTTGATTTTATTTCCATTAAAAATAACAGCCTTTTTCCTCAGCGCCTGTTTGTCATAAAAGCTGCCCTTTAAAAGGAGCACTTAGTGAACTATTATGGTACAAATGTGATGTATTACCCTCAGTTTAAAAAAAAAAAAAAACTTTCCCCTTGTTGCTGTGACAATGAGAATTTACAATGTCATGAATATGGTTTTTGCTTGCTTGTGACCTGAGACCATAGGCACTCTAGAGATTAAATTGTATGAGATTTATAGATCCATTATCCTTAAAGCTTAACATTTAATGATAGGAGCCTTGTTTAGCATTTTAGATCTCTCCCTTTCAGCGGGACTGCAGTGTTTTCTGATTCTCTGTTGTCTACCTGTTTTTCCTCATATTTGGTTTCTTGAAACGACTCTCTTGCCCTTTCACAATTGCAATGCTAGCCTCCCTGACTGTCACCAGACCCATTGTGGAAATGTTGTGAATACATTATGCTTGGGGTCTTTTTGCTTGTTTGTCCCTGGTTCACACCTTTATCAGGTTTCTGTCATTGTCCAGTATGTGCCTCGGTCTCATACTATTACGTCACCTGAAACGCAGACACTGGCTGTCCTTTTGAGGTGACTTCTGTAGATCTGACAGAAGCCCTGAGGACCTTTTCCTCCCCCGCCATTTAGAATCAGCTCTGAATACTACAAGAAGTAGAAACATCTAACCAAATGCTACAGGACACAGCAACCTCTAACGGCATACTACAGGACACAGCAACCTCTAACGGCATACTACAGGACACAGCAACCTCTAACGGCATACTACAGGACACAGACACAGACCTTAGTCTGTTAAGAGGCCTTGGTGGATGGATAGTCAGTATCAATAGATGACAAGCAGGTGGAGCTGTGAGCAAAGCTAAACCCCAGGAAAAGATGACGGTAGTCCCACTCCTGTCTACAAACAGGACAGCATCCTGTACACTCCCACCTCATGCCAGGTCCTCACTAACAAGAGATGTGCCGGTCTCATAGCCGCATAGTGACAAACGCCTTGGGTAGGGATTTTCCTAATAATGCTCTCCATGGTGCAGTGATGCTTTCTGAAATATCATTCATAGATTAACTTATAATTATCATTTCACATGTATGTTCAGTTGTAGCTTTGATTGTATTCAGCTTTGTCTGGAAAAGCTCAAAGTAAAAAAAAAAGTTTGAAAATGAATTGTAGGGGGAAGTGTGTAATTACCCTAATTAGGAAAATCTGCACCAAGTGTGTCCAATCAAGTGCTTTCCCTGGGTTTTTTTCCACCAGTGTTACTTTTGCTATTCTTCTTTGCTGGTGCTGCAGTGACCTCCTTGCCATGTGTGAGGTTTTCAGGGGATGGCACTGCCTTCGTAATGACAGCATGGACCAATAACGGTCATTGAGACAATAATCATAACAGTTTGCACAACGTGTGTGTTATGCATGGCCCGGTATGTATGGCCTGTCATTTTTTCAATTACTTTGGCTATGGTTTAATGCTTGTGTACCGCAGTTAGCCGTGAGCTAAAGCACTGAGCCCATTATGATCCCTCCGCAGCTGTCCTGTCATTAGCTGCCCAGTTAGAGGAGGGGAGGCATAGGGCACTCTCAGGTAGAGCCCTGGTGTGCCTTCATAAAGGTGACAGGGAGGGCTGTTGGCGGTTGGCCCCTGGTAAAAACATTATGAACTCCCCCCTGCCTTCCTCTCAGAGAGTGCTTTGTGAAGCCTCTCTGTGGAGAGACTGGACCTAACTGACTCAAGGGTGCCTGACATCTTTAAAGGAGGAAATGCATTAGTCACGCTACTCAACCAGCAACAATGGGAAGGTTACAAATGAAAATGGAATTTCAGGTTCTTGTGGTCATCTGGCGAGCTATGTGGCATGTTTTTTTTAGGAAAATTAACTTCTAACTAGAGGCCTGCAAGTTTAAATTTCATGTGGGACACTTATTGAGCAAGGTACTGAACAAGGTGCAAGGTACAATTCACTTTAGTGAATGTCCAGCTGTAGGAATGGTTAATATGTGATGTGATGTAAGTCATTCTGGGCAAGTGTGTCTTCTAAGCACATCAATAATGTGATGCAATATGAGGTCTTTCAGATGAATTGCGTTCTCCAAGTGACCTTTTACTTTGGCTGTGCTTCCCTGGTGCCAAATACTGTGGGGATCTGTGATTGGTTGGAGTGATCATTTTCTCCCAGCATGCAGCAGCACAAACATAGAACTTTCTGGACAGGCAAAGGAGGTGAATGGCAATATTTAGTAGACTGCTGTCCTCTGATTGGTCCAGACCTTTTCGGCACACAGCTGCTGCAGCTTCCCCAGCCAAATGAAGGTCACGAGGAGGATGTCATCCATTACTAAGGCGTTCAATTCAAATGTCACTTGCCTACCAGTTGTTCATTTCCTTATGAGTGCTTTGTTTCTGTTCAGAATTTCTCATTGCAAACAGTGAAAGCATAGCATGTTCTGGTGGCCCTACCCGGTTAGGGCCTGTGACACTGTGGGTCATCCAATCAAACGGGATGAGCACAAGGTGGGAACGAACGCAAGGTGACACTCGGCCGCGTCTGCTGGGTTTGCGCTGCGCTCGGCCGCCATTGTGCTCTCTCTCTCCAGCCTTTTCCACCAACGAGTATCCTCTGGAGCTCCAGTCGCTAAAACAAGACTGATTGTGGCTATTTATCATCCGGCTTCCGCCAACATGAGCGTGATGTGTAATAATGTCTGTTTGGGGATTTCCTCAAGCAGAAAGCGGCAGGCGGCGGGGACGTCGCTGTGGCGACCCGCTCCGCGCTCAGACTCCATCACTTCCCATCCGCGGCGAGGGCAGGGCCCAGGTCCGGCCGCGAGACCCTCGAGACTCGAGCGCCCGGGGGTCACGTGACGCAGCATGGGCCGAGGGAACGTCCGACACCCCGTTACTCCTGCTCCTCTGCATCAGAGCACCGGCGCGAAATGCACCGTGAGAGGCACGCATTCCGCGAGGCGCACCTCCGCCCGGGAGCCGCGGAGAGGCACGCGGTCACCACGGGCTCGGACCGCCGTCCCCTCGGTTCCCTCCTGTCACCGCGACTCAGTTCCGCCATCCCTCAACCCCCTTTAAATTAACAAGTCATTTGTAAATGTCACTTTTTGTTAGGCGGCTCATTTTGTTTCTACACCACCCGTCCAGAGCCGGCAACTAATTTTTCTTGTCTTCTTTTTAATAAGATTTTCATTTATAAATAGAATTATGCTCTGCAAAATAAATGGAGGTAAGTGATGCGCAGAGATGGAGGCGACGTTCGTGTTGAGAGAACTCCAAACACCTCCACATCACGCGAGATTAATAAAAACACTTCAAAGGACAAATTTCATTTCAGCTGCAGACAGCTTTTGGTTAATATTTAATTTGAGTCCTGGAGATTATGGTCAGAAATGTATTTTTTAATATCTGAATTAATTTCGGCAGCAGAACCATTAATGTGACTTGATAGGTTCTGTGTTTCAGGAGTGTAACTAATTACTTGGCCAGGCATTAAAAAGAAGAGGTGCAAAAGCAGGAAGGTAATTTGTCTTACCTTTCATTTGCAAATCATCAAAGATAATTAAGTTAATTCAATTTGAATATGATCAGCCTTATTACTACGGGCAGTCTTAATGACTTGTTTCAGTTTTGCCCTCCTGTTTCATTTTATATTCCGAGGATACTGCAGAAATGAAATAGAAACTTTGTGTGAGGAAAAAGAAGCCTTGTTGACCCAGTTAATATTACATAATCAGCACCTGTGAGATTTGCAGACCTGGTTAAAAGAGTATTTGTTTTTTTAGGGGGGTGTTGCTTCCAAATTCTGAAATGCAGTCTAAATGATGAAAAATAAGACATTGCACTCCCAGTGTTTTGATCTTCTTACTTCAGCAAGTGGAGAGCTTGTCTATTGAGAGATTGCACTGTTTGAGTATTCATCTGCTGTGCCACCATGCAGTTCTCATCCTCCACTCTCTTAAAGGGTGCATAAGAATGTCCTTTGAGGAAATAAAACCCAGGGAAGATTCTTGGTTGGACATGCCATGCATTCGTTGACAAGCCTCATAAGGACTACTGACTTTGGGGCGAGCTCATCTCCTCCAGTTTAACCCTTTCATGTGGATTAATTTTCTAATACACACGGACTTCTCTCCTGAAAACATAATTTCATGCTCTTCTTAGTTATACCTGTTAAATGATTAGTGTAAGCCTTACTTATAAACATGCAGGAAAAAAAAAAAACTCTTGCATGCCCTATACAGGTTTGGATGGTCAAAACATTTTCACCCTGTTGCATCATCTGTTAAGGAGGTATCGCTGAGAGACTGTTGGTACTCAGAGTGTCTGCCTCATAAGCCTGGCATTATTGGAATCAATAGACACTGGCATACCAGCTGGGGGTATGTCCATTATTCTGATGAAAAGAGAAAGATTTACGTGCCCAAGCACACACACACACACACACACACTTAAAACTTAAAGAGCATGTTTATGTAAAAGAATACACACTATTTGAAAACCTAGAAAACGTCACTCTATATAGCATTCAACAGTATTAAACCCCTAGAAGTCATGTGTCTTGCCAATGACTTTTCAAGGCAACCAAAGCACGATTTCACTTCATTTTCTCTTTGCATTGTGCGGAGAAGGTGGAGTGGGATTCATCACTGACCAGGAGTGAATGTCAGCCATCAATGTTAACCGTTAATTCCAGGCACTTGCTCTGTTTATATCCTTCCTTCTACTTACTATTACTTGCCTAACTGATTCACAGGGTGATACTTGGATGAAAGGTTAAATTCGACAAGAGCTGGTTCTAGAGGTCAAAACTGAACTTCTGCAAATAGCTGCAACACAAGCTGATGTTCATCTTGTACCTGCGGGTGGAAGTGGAGTTCTGAATTCTGCGGTTTTGGCTTTTTATCAAATTTAGTTACCTCTAAATCAGTTTGATCTTTCATGAGAGCTGCCTAGTTGCGTTGACATACCTATAAATTATACAGTAAGCCCCGATCTTATGCAGCATGAAGCATTTAAATACTGTGCACATGAGGATATGTCCACATCAACAGCACTGTCTGTGGAAAATCACCTTAATTAGAAAGAAAGCTCTAATTTAAGTCTGCAACAACTGGATAAAAACTCGGCATTCGGCCACACATTTGTAACACCTTCCAAAGACTTTGGCCCACTTCTCAATATATTCAGGTAAGTCGTTCAGGAAACATGCACCATATGTTTGCCTTGGGGCTATGATTATGACCTGAGATTAAAATAATATATCATAAAAAAAATAGGCACAGTGCTGGAATGCTTAAAAATGTCTCTTTTAATATTGCATGATAGTAATGATTTGATTGTGTCTAATCTGGAGGCAGGAAATGGGTATCTGGCCTAAGAGGTTCATGAGTAGCCATGTCAATTCTACGGTATGGCTTCCATCTCCTTCTGCATACCTTTTAAAGTAAATAGCTTAAGGGAGCTTTGGACCTGAATTGAGTGGGGCTGTCTGTTTCTAATAACCCAACCAGCCCAGACATACTATATATGGTCAGTATATGAGGGACATACATATTTAATACAGTACACTGCCTGCTGTAACCGTGCTGACCGCCTTTTAATCATATCACAGGTTAATGCATATGTAGCCTTAGTTTATGATGTAATGGCTTCTGTCAGCATATGAATAGCCGGGCGGAGAGGAAATGAATTCTGGAGGACATGGTCTCTCTGTTATTTGACATACAGTAGTACTGGTGAGGGAAGGGAAAAGGCAAATACGGGTATGAGAACGGCTGCGTCTGAGATCCTGAAATTTCCATGCTGCGGCTTGGCGAGCTGTCACGTCAGGGTCGAGGCGAACGCAGTGCATTGACTTTCTGCATAGTTAGCGGGCAGTGGAATTCAACAGATCTGGACGGAACAGTTAACAATACAATATACATTTTCTCAAGAAGAACCCCAGAGTACCCTCAACAACGTAGCCCCCCCCTCCCTCACCACCACCATCATCACCACCACCACCACCATCACCATCACCATCCCCCCTCACCCCCGCCCCACCCCCCCCCCAGACAAAACAGGCTGTAATGGCAGTGAAAATCATCCTGGGGGTTTTGGATAAGCTTCCTCACGAATACATTACTGTTATCCGGCCAAATCAAATCGCCTACCTCTGATGTTTATATCAGATAGTCACAGTTATTAGCTTGTGTGCAGGCTGATAAAATGCTCTTGCAGGCTTTTTACCTGGAGAGGAAATGAGTATCCTCACCACGGGCCTCAGTTCTATTTTTTTTTCCCCGGAATTGACACCGAAAACAGAAAGCAGTGAATGAGGTTGGCTCCTTCTGACCCCGTCCCAGCAACCTTTCCCCACCTGCCAGCACTCCGGTTCCTGCCCACGTCGCTGGTTCGTTACACAACAAGCAATAGTCAAATTCGAGCACATTTTGTATTATCTTTAATGAAGAGAGATAACTAGGGGGAGAATGCGGGGCCCATGATAAGACTGTGCTTCAGATAAAGAGTGAACTAATGTGCTCCTTGTTCTGCACCACATTATCTGAGCTGGGGAGGGAGGTGAAATGAAGGCACGCTGCTCTCTTTCCTGTAAGGCGTAATTGGGTACAGTGAGTTTGAGGTTCCGTCTAATCCGGCCCTCAGGACTTGTGTCAGTTTTTTATTTACAGTATTTAAATGAGAGTACACAGTCCACGCGAACAAAGTGCCGGAGAAAGCAGCCGGTAACACAACAGAAACACATGGCTGTCCATGTTCGAGTGCCTGAGAAAGGCGGCTATGGTGATTCTGAGAGTCAAATATAACATGCTAACAGGGGAAGGTGTGTAGTTGGACGTATCGTTCATAAATCAGATTACGGCGTAAGGCACATTTACTCAGTGGTTGCTAGGTGCACTCAGCTGAACACATTCTATGGAGATTTATTTAAAAAAAAAACAGAATGAATTTTCTTGAGATCTTAAAATAAATTTCAAGCTTCAATTAGACATGCTTTATATTTTTCAGAGCACTGTTCTAAGTGCCTTTTAAGAAGAGTGTAAATGGAGTCTCTCGACTGCTTTCAGACGATCACGGCATAACACAGCAATAGATGGCCGGTGCCGATCGCATTTATTTGTAGAACAAATACATTATTCCAAACATTTACCAGCATAAGAAATTGGAAATTTGTATGAATTTGCTTGCTTTTCACACCACGGGAAAAAAATGGATTCAGTATTTATGGAAATAATGGTGACTGCCTTTTAGTGGCGTCTTCATGTGCTGCACTCTAAAGCATACATGCGTTGGCCCATTTGCCCCCTGAGATAATTATCTCATGCCAGGTGATATATTCTTCATCTTTTCTATTTCCATTGTCTATATTACCACACAGGTGGTCAAGCTGACCACCAAATAACCTCCATGATCACGAATGCATTAAATAAATCTGAGCCGGAAGAGTTTATTAAAGTGGTCTGGTGTAATCGGCATACTTATTGCCTCCCATTAATCTTTTGCTGATCTGCGCAATCAGGGCACAGAGGAAGCGAGAGAGAGAGAACACTGTTTATGGGACCTTTTAACAAACACTGCTGCTTAATCAAAGGGAATTTACTATGTGCGCTCTGAGAGGGCGCCAGCGTGGTGCTCTACCTGAGCCCGCCGTCTGGGCCTCGTCTTAAATCAGCACCTGTACTGTATGCTGAGAGTAGGCCGATGGATGGCAAATACAGAAGGATATCTCTTTAACATCCTAGTTATTCTGGGGTCAGTGATGGAATTAATTGTCACAATAGCACACTCAGAGTTGGTATGCGTCGTCAAACTAATGGCAAAGAGTTTAATCACCTACTTGCTTATTTGAGCGAGTAATTAAAAAATTGGGATATGAATTTGGATTATTAGTTATTGGATTTTCCCCTCTCACACCCCAGCTTTAGAACTGGCAGTCCTCCTGACGCCCTCTACGGTCACTCAGGAATGGCGAAGCGATTGAAATCCTTTGATGCTTGTCCCAAACAGTTGTTTTTCACACTATACATGCCATAGTGCACTACAGGAAAGGGCTTTCCCCATTGGAGGGTAGGTGCATCTCTCACTGATGGCAGCCTAGCAACATGTAAGCCCCTGATCAGTCACTAGAGGGTGCAGATGAGTCATCTAATGAAAATTCCTTGTTTATGAAAATTGATACCTCACAAGACAGACCTCAACTGTCACTAAACTGAACACCAAAGATCACTAAATTGTGAGAGGCCTCAATTCAGTGACCCCTAGCTTTCCTACTGGTCACTGTGCAACTGTGGAGGTGTTCACCAATTATCACAACTACTACTTAATTTCCACCACGTGTTATACTCTTTCACCAAAAATAATTGTCATCATTTCTTTCCTGAAGGGGCATATTACATGTCTCCATGTCAAGTTTTGTTTGACATGATACATTTATTGATTGGTTTGGAATATATTACTGCTCATCATTTGAAGGTTTTGCAATATGTCGGATATGATTGCATTGGCTGTCTGGTTGTTTACTTAGAATTTCCATATTTATTTGAATACATTAGATTGATTAACTGGAATCCCATAGAAAAAATTGATAGATTGAAAATATATTTTATAGTTCAATCAATATACAATATTTAAGATATGTTATTTAATATATATAGTATTTAACATTGCCATTTTGGTATATTTCAATATGTTTCTGATTTGCCATTAGACAGTATATTAGGTAGTATATTTTATGTAATGTATGTATTACATTCATCAATATATTGCAGCGCATTTAATTTCCATAGGATATTTTCGGATCCTTTAAATTATTAAAAAAAGTGCATGGGGCCCTTAAGATAACCCTAACAGTTGTCACAAACCAAAGCAAGGATTTACATGAGAAATACACCTCTTTAGTTACCCAAAAGCTTGTAATGGCACTGATCTGTACTGCTTGTCTAACACGGCACCTTTTAAGGGCTGGACTAGAAACATTAGTTTAATTAAAGGGGTCAGGCTTGGGTTCTCATCCTTGCCTAGTTACTTATTTTCATTTAATGAACCGGTGGATCTTATCTTAATCCGGCTGAAACACTTACCGAACACAGGAAGCAGAAGGCTTTGATAATGACATGTTCACCAAGTCACATTGCTACATAAAAGTCTGGTAGAGAATATAAATCAACATGTTTATTGCCTTGTTGTTAAATATTGCTAATCGCACTGATGAATAAGATTTGATCGTGGCAATACGCTCCTGTATGTGTAATAGCAGAGAGAGAGGGACCTGCACAGCACTGATTTATTGAGGTAGTGTCTCATCATTTACACAGGTCCTATCTCACCAGGAGCTGAAGGTAACAGCGCTCAAACAGACTGTGGAATCACGGTCAACAAAGATGATGAACTGGAGTTCAAATAACATGAAATCCACCTAGGGCGATTCTCTGGGAAAATAAAACCCTGTACTTGGCCGGACATGACAAGTATTTATATATCAGTCTTGTGAGGGCCATTGACTTGTTGCTTTAGTTGTACATCCGTAACCACTTTCCCTTCACGCCCTCCAAAAAAGCCGGCCTCATTTCAAGATCCAGTCAGATATATGCACTGCTAGTTGAAAGGTAAAATGCGGAGGGAGTTTTCGCAGAATGACCCAGGGTGCTCTTTCACTTGCTCTGTACATGCACCCATCCTTTGGAGCACCAGAATGCAGCTTGCAATAGAGGCCGTCTTAAGCACTGGGGGAGTGCTTTTAATGATAGCACCATCCTCGGTTCCATGTGGCCAAAATGTGAGCTGGCAGCATAACCTTGTTCCAGATCATTAGTTACTTTGTCGTCGGGAAGGAGAGTGTTGATGGACGATGCGCAGGCCGGCGAAACCAAACTTTCCACGAGCTTCGCAGGCCAAAACTTAAGTGCTTCTGCGTTCCAGCCGTTTTGATGGCAGGGCTTTTTATATTTATTACCCTGTCATCTGGCGCTCCCAGGAGACAGGATGGACACTAATGGAAGAAGGGATAGCTCGAACGCTGTGCCTTGAATGCGCTGGGCCACCCCGGCACCTGCAGCCCCCCCCCCCCCCCCCCCCCCACCAAATCCCCCCTACCCCGCCCCTGTAGCCTTGCCTCGTTAGGCCACACAGGTGCCAGTCTTGGCAGGTCCTGTCCAGGTGTTGAGATTCGGTCACCCTGGAGATGACCGTGTCACCCTCCCCATTGGGGTGGCCCTCTGCCAGACGGATGCTGGGTCTCCAGAGATGCCAAGCTCAGCTGTGAGCTCTGAAAGATCTCTTCAGTCTGTGAAGGGCCTTGGCTTCCCTCTTCAACTCAACATGGATGCTATTCATCACTTGGCTGCCCTGGCATATCTCTTGGATTTCAGCCCTTTCTGGATTTCAGAATTCTTTATTTCAGAAATTTCAGTTCCTTTTTTGCAAGAGGGTCATAGAGGGTTCAGTATGGTTTATTTTCGCGATGATCTCTGCTCACATCAGCTGTGGAAGTAGTTTATCTTATAATGTATAAAGTATACGATGTCAACACTTGCTCTTATGTACAAATTATGTCTATATCACAAAATTAAATTCATCCTTTCTACATAGGATCTCTTCAAAACCACGCCAACTCCACCATTTATTAGTAATGACTCACAATTCTTCTGTAAGACGATTTATTCTTTGTAAATTATGGAAAATTCAGAACATGTTACAACAAAGAATAACTTCAAAGTGAAGACTCTAAAGTTAAGTCCTGTACACTTACATACAGCTGGAACAGATTCGTTTGCAGTTCCATTGTCAGCTGAAACTACGGTTGATTGAATATTTTAAAATGAAAGCAGTAATTATTTTCCACGTTCCTTGGTGACCGTAAATGCAAACAGTTTGAGCTTTGTAAAATTTCACCCCTTGTGTGATGTTTTTTTTTTTAATTCATTCTGGAAGAACCTGTCAAATATCCAGATCAAACATCAGTGTAATGGGAGTGAAAACAGGCCTGTATCTGAGCTGAACCTCCCTGTCAAGCTCAGCTGAAGCAGAGACAACACAGCTGCCCACGTTACAAATCTTCAGAAATTTGCTTCAGGATTTTACAGCGTAGCGGCTAATTTTTTTTCTATCCTGTCTTACAGTGCAGGACTTCCACCCAATATTTCTTTCACGCAGACATGCACACACAAATATGGACATGCACGCGCACACACTTGACCGCCAAATAGACCTCATCTAATAAGCTGATTACATCATAACCACAACTAGTCATTCTTCATGAAATTTGATATGAGTTACCAGCTATTGAATTTTTTTTTATGAAGATGTATTAACTACTTATAAACCTTTACTCTAACAACAAAGCTGATTGCAGTGTATTCATGTTAACCTGTGTAGTATCACTACATTTCAGAGGAGAGGGGGGAAAAAAGCAAGTCCATGCGTCTGTGCCATGAGGGTAATACTGTATTAGTTCTGCTACATTTAAACATTTTTTTCCCAGACAGAAGGTAGAGGGAGCAGAGGTGAAATTAGATTTGAGTTGTCTTTGGCGGGATTGGCCTGCCCCTCATTTGTGAATAATGACAGGCTGAGGGGGCTGGCGAGGGTGACCTTCCCAGGGCTGGGTGAAATGTCAAAGAATTTTGAAGATTGCCGTAATCACATTTGAGATGCATCCCGTTGGTTTTTGCGTTCCCGTAATTGGCTTTCGGGTCTTCTCGATTCCATTAGAATTGGGATCAAATGATACTAATAAGATCTCTTTAAAATGGATCATGAGAAATGAGGAAGGACTTTAGAAGAAAAAAAAATACCCTGCCCATTTCTGATTGTTTTGTCTGTGCTGGACAATGCCTAATTGCCTGCTACACCAAAGCCTTCATTAGCGTTGGGGGCGGGGGGGTATGGGGGGGATGCCATTGATGGGAGAATTTTGGAGATCACACTAAAATCACTTAACCTTTATAATACTGAGGAGAGCGAGTAATTGGGTTTTTAATATAAATTATTCCAGGGATGTTTTTTCTTCAAAGTTTAGATTAATTATGTTTGACATTAGGAGTCCTTAATTAGCTATAGTATAATGGCATATTTCAGGTATTATGTGATGAGGGTGACTCATCGTTCTTTGAATCTGGAGAGTGCAGGGGCCTTTTCATGTGAAAGAGGCCTAATTAGTAACTAACTAACTCTGTTCGCTTGACATCACCAACACCAGAGAAATCCTTTTATACCAGTAAGAGCGAAGGAAAGCGGTCTTGATAAGAAGATTAATAAATAAAATTAATAGGAATAATAATCAACGGAGACTAAACAAGTATTTTATTTCTACTACAGCACTACAGCAAGCTAGTTTGTCAATGTGTTCACGCTACACACCACCGCAAGCTCGTCCGGCCAGACGCCCCCAAAAACGGCACAGCGGGAACAGCACTTGACCACTCCCTTTATACATGGCACCCATGTGCCCCCCCCCCCCCCCCCCCAGTGGCCCTCTCAAGGTGAACAGGAGGGAAATAAAGGGTGTTACACTGAAGTGAGCCAGAGGAGGCAAAATGGGCGTCTCCCATTTTACAGGGCGCCTCCTCACAGCTGGGAGGGAAGGACTCCTTCTCTCCTCTGTGAGGAAGGAGGCCAGACTGGCCGACACTCTGCTGTCAGGGGTGCTGCGGCCAGCATCGATGCTAAGCTCTCCCCTCCCTCAAAGACACACACGCTCTGGAAATTCAAATAAACTCCCTTTATTCAGGAAGGTAGCGGTCATCGACTCTCTGGTGGTCTTCCTCAATGCTCATGGGCCTGTTTCCCTCTCGTCACTGGGCAGTAAACACACGCCTCAGTGCCTTCAACATAATGGGATTGGACATCAGCTCGCTCGCTTGTGAATGGTTCACGGCCCCACACCTTAGTCGGTAACAGGCACCTCGCTGTCTGCCTGGCGAAGTGTGGGTCGTGGCCCGTTCAAAGGTACCCCTGGCCCCCGCCGCTCACTTCAGCACTCCGGGTGAGTGTTCCAGCTGCTTTTTTCCACCAGATGCTCCCGTTCGTTCAGGCTGGCTGGGACCACGGCATCTTCATGGCCGTTCCTCGGACGTGCGGGTCTCAATCTTTTCTGCTTGGTTTGGAACATGGGCTTGGAATCAGCTCGCCACAGGCCGCAAAGGCGCGGGGAGAGGGAGGGAGAGAGGACAGGTGCGCTGCATTTCCCCCTAATTAAGCTGCAGGGATCTCTGCATTCATTACAGTCCTGCCCTCCAACGTGCAATCATCTCATTTACTCTGCCTAACCCTGCCCAGTGGCTCAGAACTTTGATTTATCCCCAACCCCGGGATCATGCTTGGCATTCGTGTGCAAAGCTCAGGATCAAAACTGTAGTTTCTGTTGCATTTCACTTTTGTCAGACAACTGCCGGAGTCGTATGAAGCCCAGTTACTTGGAACATGGGAAGGCAGGGAGCTTTCTCGCGTAGCTCTGCCCTTCAAACGGCCACCAAACGCGATGTAGCCGCGACGGCACCGTTATTGAAATGAGAACGGAGAGCAGTGACTCAGTGCTCGTTTAGGACACCAGAACACAGACACATGTGAGAGGGGGATGAACCGGACGTCATCCGTCATGCTGGGCTTTTATGAAGATAATACACGGTACAGAAGCATGTCGGAACAATTACCACTCGTGATCTGACCGCTCGTCATGCGCAGAAACTTTCCTTTCAGTGGGTTAAGTCTGTTTGCCCCCGGTTTCCTCCAGCAGGGAGGCTGAGGTCCACTTATGAAAATTACTCATGGCAATTTTGATCGGTCTCTTGCGTTTCCACAAGACTGGATAAGAAAATGCCATCAGAAAAATTGCATTCCCCAATGACATTAGGTGCTCAGTGGACAGTCCGGTTCCATGTATTTCTGTTAAGACATTAGTGTTTGATACAATTTTGGGCATTTTTAAAATGACGCAATTGAATTTGCTTGATGGGATGGTCCAGAGGAGCACTTAAAAGAATACACTTCCAGAACAAATAGCTTTCACTCATCTCAAACCACATCTGAATGGGCTCTGTATCAGTGTTGTGCAATCTGGAAGCCTGTAGAAAATCTGATGCAGCCCTGCATGTGTGCATGGTGATGTTGAGAATTACATCACATTTCTTTGCAGACCTTGTATTGCTTGTGACGTCTGGCTTACAGCAGCTGGAAAGACCTGTAAAAGATAGACAGGGACTCAGCAGGAAGCAGACAGGTTGCAAACACTGAAGAGAGGCCAAAAACGTGATCAAAATGATTTATATTTCATCAAAGCAGGTCTGAAAAGAGCATGGCCTCTCTGTAAATGAAACCTGGTGCAGCACAGTACCTGAACAAAAGTACTCTATTATAGTGACTTTCAGGCACAGTTATAGTACTGGAGGTGTAAGCGATATATACACATGGCAGCTTTAATTCAGAAAGACTGTGCTCTACAGAACTCTGTGCAGTTATCGGTTAAATAAAAATGGATATTGCTGTGTTCTTTTTAGTGTGCAAAGAGTTGTGTGATTGAGACGTCTGCACACACACACAAGCAGAGCTGTTCATCAGGATAACGCTCTCTGTTTGAACATTGTCCACCATCATCTAGTCCTGCTCACATTCGTCAGTTTGGTCCAAATACATTGCTTTGCACGTGTGTTTCACAGGACTCTGGTTGCTTATAAATGTTGACATTTATGAATATGGAAATCCAGCTGACACAAAACAGACACTGGAATGACCTTCCTTATCCATAACAAGTCTAGATAATAACGTGTGGCATTATCCCCCCCTGTGTTGTCCTTTCTAAATTCAATTGGACATTAATAGGGAGGTGACTTTTAAGAGAAGATTACATTTCCTAATGTTCCGGAGGCGCCGCTTCCCGTCCTTTGAACTCGGAGCTTCTGCCACACTGGCGATTCTCGGAAGCGTCTCTCGTGTGCCGGGTCCGCCTTCATTTCCCGGAGAAATGTATCCTCCGCGAGGATCGCCACTGAGCTGGGCAGCTGTCGCGGCTTCCAGCGGGTTCGAGGGAGGTCACCGCGGGACAGGTGTATCCGAGGACATGATACGGAAGGCACAGAGGCAATGCCGCTGCCTGTCGGAAGCTTTGGCCCGCCGGTACTCTCAGGAATCCATCTACTGAACAGAGCACTTAAAGGATTTATTCAAATATACACGGGATATATTGGGGTCATTGTGAAGGGTGCCTGCATTAACTGCCAGGCACCGCTCCGACGTGGATTTCCAAGCCAGAGGCCAACTGCGACACTCGGACACGTTGTACCTCGCGCCCGTACCGCATTACAGCGCAGCACCAGTGAGCTCAGCGGCCTGTCCTCTCCTTCAGCGGCCTCCAAGGTCACTGCCTGAGCAAGTGGTGCGCTGTTTTGTTTTCATTTTGCACCAAGTCTGCGGCTGCTAATGCAAGCGTTATTAAATGAGATCAATTGTACCCGATCAGCGACAGATTAGTGGATGGACTTAGAGCCCACTTGTTGGGAAGTATTAGATTACACCACTCGAGTGTGTGGTGATGTACGCGCTGATTGCTGATGTTGTTGTCGATCAGACGTGTCTTAGTGCACTTTTGGCATGGCGTCTCTTTTGCATGTGGTTTCTCATGGCACGGTTTCCCCACAAATTTTATATTACTCAATGTTGCCTTGTTGTCTTGATGTCAACAATTCAATAATCTAACCTAAACAAGTTCCATACTGTACTGATTCGTTCGAAACTTTGATCTGTCACTCTGCTGACTAACTGATTACCAAAGACTGATTTAGAATTTACAATTTAGAATTTAGAACGCACACACTGCATTGTCCAGCAACAGGCTGGAATGTGGGTTGATCACCAAGCCGTACAAAGAAACAGCTCACTGTGACAGATGAAAGTTTTGTAGTTTTCTGTTCACACGTTAAGGTGAAAATACTTTACTCTCTGTATACAGCAAGGAAACCAAGACATTTATTCATGCATCCCAAAAATACCATCTGTGGTGGCTGGCAACCATTAACCTCAGAGCCTTAGACCTCAGGGCCTTAGACATTTGAAATAACATTAAAAGCATCACTTTTTGATTAAATGAAAGTTTTCATCTCAATGATAGTTCTAGCCTTTAAGGTGAAAACCTGTACATAGGTTTTTCATCAGTACATTCAGTGAAATGTCCACATCACGCACAATTAAAGAAAACACTTCCAGGTAACCCAGAAAATAAAAATCATGTAGAAGACTGGACATGCCGTGTGTTTCTCTGACAGCATTCCCATCACAACCAGGTTGTTCTCAAATGTTTTGCATGCATCCCCTGAGCAAACGGCAGTGAAAGAGCATGCATTTTAGAGGGGGAAGCTGCAGGGCAACCTCGTACCATAATTCCTCTGTGGCTAAAACGTAGCTGATGCTGCCTCTCAGCTGAAAACGGCATCATTCTTTTAATGCTAGGAGTGGAAACAAATGCTAATGGAGGCCAACGGTAATCTGCTCATATTTATGCCATAATGGCTTTATGTTCTGGCTTTAAAGGCACAAAGCCCTGGTTAAATCAAACCCAGCTGAGCCCTGGCTATTAAGCATGACAGGAACCAAGACAAAGTTTTGGCGGAAGGGCCTGTGTTGTTGCACTTAACTGATAGCAGCGATGATCCCGGGGCCCCAGGCCCTGAGCGTGTGACCGCCTGCGTCACTGGTGTCGGTCGGAGGGGTACTTAACGAAATAAAACACGCATGCTGACATCTTGAATGGTAGGAGCGTTTTTTTTTCTTCACACATGGCCTTGCGCTGAAAAATACTGATGCTGACTGCACAGAAAATGATTTTTTAGTCTGTGGCCAGCGATGATGCAATGCAAAACTGGGAATCGATGTGTTACGAAACTGCGCTCTGAGGAGGTCACGTGGCAAATGGTTCAACTGTTCATTGGTTCAGACTGCTGACTGCAAATATGTTGTAACGTGTGCTGCTCACATTTCGTGGCGTTTGCAAAAAGGTTTGAATAAGACAGTTCTAAGATTATGGTGGCCATGATAAAACATTTCTGCTTCTATTTTTTCTAGCCTTTTGATCTCCTGTTAACTTCAATTGCTTCTTAGTGCAAAGGATAATTGAATATGATGTTGGTCTGTGGTCTAACAAAACCCATCTATGTTTCTGATCTCCTTTAAAAATATAATCAAAATCAGATTGCACCAAATACCTTTGAAAATCTGGAGGGCCTCTGCAAAGCATGCTTCAGGCAAATGATACCGATGATTATGACAAACACCAAATCTACAAATCAAATCTAATTGCGGAGTCTCAAACCTTTACAAAGCTGAGGCTGTTGTGTGTGGAGATTTTTTCTCTAGACTGTGTGGTTGTTTGTGTTTGCAAGGGGAATATGTCTGATTGGATTCTCCTGATTAGGAGGGCTCATCAAGATAAATATCAATCTCTCATTACTGAATCAAGCCTGATGTTTCATACGCATAATCAATAACACAAAACGTATGTTCAAACTCCTGTCCCACAATATGCTGAAAGATGAACCATGCCAAACCGGGTGAGGTGTCTTGGTGACATCTGGAGGCAAGATATTACTTATTTCTATGATCAGCTGGGCAACAAATGCAATGTAACACAAGTTTATTGTTCACAGTTCAGAACACGTTTACTTATTGCATTAACACTTTCCCATACACTGTGAAATTCAAAACGTCCATGTAAGCAAGGCCAGGGTGACGGTGGCAAGGAAAAACCTCCCTCCACCGAGGATGAAGGAGGACAGTAACACAGGATTCAACCCTTCATTACAGTCCCTAACCATTGCAATCTGGAGTTTCATTATCATTCAAAATATTCATCACTTAGATTATTGCCATTTAGCAGTCACTTATTCAGAGCAACTTCCATAGGTTACAGTTTTTACATGTTATCCAATTTATATTTACTAAGGCAATTGTGGGTTAAATACCTTGCACAGGCTTGCATGCACGGCCCCAGTGGAACATTGAACCAGCAAACTTTTGGTTACGAGCTCCACTCCTTACCACTACACTACACTGCCATCCCACTGCCTTACTATGACAACTTAGCTGATACTGATGGAGATATGACAATCAGTACATTGCACACCATACGTGAGATTTTCATTGAATTATTATTCAATGTACTGGTTACTAATGTTACTAATGTCTTAGCATGACCTGTCTGCATAACTTTGCAGGCTGACTTGCTGTTTAGCTAGCTAGCTAGCTAGCTAGCCCATGTAACTAGCTGCTATACACATTCCTGCTGTTAAACTTCCACATATTTTTTTGAGTACAAAGGTAACCCTGTAGCAAAAGACTCTCACCGTTCATTGTGAGTGAATGGCATTAGGGCGGAACTTCTGTATGCTCTAGCATGGACATAATTACCATGGCTCTGGGCGGGGCTAAATTCTCATTATAATGCTGTCATTGTCCAATCAGAGCCAGATGAAGCATTGCATTAACTTAGACCACTTAGACTTGACCAATCCTACTCCTGGAGCCCCCCCTGTCCTGCATATCTCCTATCTATCTTTGCTCCAAACACACCTGATTGAAATGATTAACATGCTCTTGATTAAGTCAGGTGTGCTCAGCTAATCAAAAGTGTCACTGATGAGTTCAGTCAGGTAGTCAGAGCAGGGCCCCAGGAGCAGGATTGAGAATCAGTGGCTTAGACTGAAATTTGTTTCTAATAGATTTCAGTGGGAAGCCTGGGCTGAGTTGAACATTTTAAGATGTTCAATAGTTGGCTGTATTTTGCCACATTTTTCAAGTCAAAACGACATGCGTAAATGTGACGTTACTGCTTAACATTTACATATTTGTAATTATGGAAGGTTATGGAATATTGTAAAGTTATTTTATTAAATTTAAAGAAATCTTGGCTTCCCTTACCTCCACTGATCAGCTGCCACTGGTTTGTCATGATATGAATCCAATCCTCTGTCTGATTGAGTGTCATAATGGCACTTTTTAGATTTCTACATTGACACAGCATGAGGAAATCAGAATTAACTGTAATATTAAGTTATAAATCTTCTGTATACATAATGCTTAAATAATAGAGCTGGTGATTGACCACATCCAGTGAAATCATAGACTAAAAAAGTCAAACAGATAATGACATATCTTCAGCATACAATTAAGGGACAAAAATAGTGCAGTCTTATTTTCAGAGGTGATTTTTAACATGTGCTCATTTGCTTTTTTGCCTGACTTTTTTTGTGGTGGGATTGCTGATGCTGCCAAGCTGGGTTGCAGATAAATGCACGGCAGCCCCACTCTTCCTGCTTCTTTATGGCTGCTCTCATACCATTGGAGTCTGCTAATGATGACCTGATCATTGCTGATGCAGACAGCCCCCGGATCGTATGCCATTTCAAAGGGAAAACCTGAGAAACAAGACTCCATTTCAGTGATGACTCTCTCCTGGGTAGGCCACCACTTTATTCTGATACACAAACCTCTCTCACTGCCATGGCAACACAGCCAAAATTCACTCTCAGCAGGTTGAAAGTGGGCAAATTTTGTTTAGAGACCGTTGGCTCAAAATCCTAAGTTGAAATTTCCAGAAGGTTGAGAGGCTATTCTTGTGTCTCCGCATGATGAAAGCACGAGGTACGGCTTCTGCTCTTGCTTCGGCTGTTTCCTAATTCTGCTCGCTGCTCTTTCAGCAGTAAACTATTTTCAACCAAAGGCTTTTACCTCACTTCCTGTTTATACCTCTGGACCTTTATGATGGGAGCAACCTGGGGCTGCTGTCAGTCCCCACCGTCCAATCAGATTGGACCGAGCAGCCATGGCAAATGGGAACGTTCGCAGCTTTCCGTGTTCTTTTTCAACAGCCTGTCATTGTGGGCGCCTATTTTCAGACGTACTTCACTCCATTAAGGATCAATGTTACAGTCTCAGTACTGAAGGTTAAAGGCTTTTTCCAGCAGTTTTATATCAATTATCGGCCCCTGCAGAAGCAGGCCAGCGGTTGAGAACAGCCCACGAGGTGTTAAGTGGCGCTGCGGTTTGGTTTTAATCATCCAAAGAATGCAGGGTTGTTTGCTCTGCCTCGTATGGATGTCTCCGCCTGACTTTGATGACGATTTATTTACTTCTGAGGAACTTTCTGTTTCTGCTTTACTCTCAGAACATCATTGTTTTTTGGGGGAGAGTGTGTGTGTGTGTGTGTGTGTGTGTGTGTGTGTGTGTATGTGTGTGTGATAGAGAGAGAAATAGAATTTGGAACAGGGGAGCTATTGAAAAGGAAGCAAGTGGCACTCTGAATACATTTAAATAGTTGAAAAGGCTCCATCTGCGAAGCAGTATATTTCCTAAGGCAACTGTTGTAGAGCAAAAGATTTACTAACTGCATAAAAACCGCTCTCGCTCCCGGTTAGTGAATAACATTCAACATTGGGCACACACAGAATGGCATGAAACAAATTGCAATTGTTCTTATCCTGTTGTTTGCCACGTTCTTCTGAAAAGTGTTCATTGTAGAGGAAAGAAAAAATGTAGACTGAGCTTTAAAACCGAAGCCCTATCTAATGCTGAAAAAAGCAGAGAGGTGTCGTGGGGTCTTTGCTTAATAATGACTGAAAACAGCAGGGCTACGCTAAAACGGAATTTAGTGGATTTATCAATTAATTGATATGCTTAAGAGATGACATTGCTTATTCACTTACAAATGGGGAGTTGCAATATAGGTACCATACCATTCACAACCTTTATCTGAAATATAATATTTATTCTGTATAGTTATGAATATATTTAGCTGTGTGATGCTATTCGTGTATTGGTGTATTTGTGCTGGTGGTTTATATTAGATCAAACAAAACAGATACACAGACCTTATCCTATGTTATGCCATCTCTGCTCTATAGAGCTATACCTTTATTCTGCCTCAGTGCTGAATTGCTTAATTAGACTTTTTTTGGATATGAATTCAGCTTATCTGTTGTTCCATGTGCCAATCAATAGTGAATTTAATAATAACTAAAACCACCAGAACACTAGCCCTCCAAGACCAGATTCTACAAATAAACCCTGTTCATATAAACACAGTGCATCATGGGTACATGTTATGTTCTCACAACTGTAAACTGCCTTGTAGACCTGGGTATCTATCTGGTTGTACAGTAATTTTATACTTTTTTGATTGACGGTTGGTCTATTGAATTAAACCACTTTATTTGGTTCAAGGCCCCTGTCCCTGCATGGACAAAACAGACAGAGATGAAAAGTATTGTGAAATGACATTCACTGGCAGCTGTAGGGAATGGAGTTGGCCCTTACAAGGAGACATTAAATTGCAACATAATTATCTGATGAAAGGTTGCTTCCTTCAGCCAACAATGGCAGACAAGATCAAGCCATTATCAAATGCAATTAGAAAACCTTTTAGGAGGCCTGTCCTTTTTCTTCTGCACATTTCTTTAAGTAAAAAAAAATGACAAAGCTATCAAACCTATGCTCTGTTTGTTCTTTGTGTACCATTTTCATCATAAAAGCCGCAGCTTATAAAGAAAGACATTTGAGATGTTTTTTGGTTGTGAATATAAGGGTTCAAGTGTTTCATCTTGTCTGTCAGAAACAGAACACGATGTACTGAAAGCCTTGCCAGTGAGTACCCACTTAGATCACAGGGCATATTTTTGCTTTCAATATGTAATGTGAGGATATGTTTGGTATCTGATGAATAGTAACATGTTCAGCCATGGATAGCGGCTGCAACAATGGTTAAGAGTTAACACTAATAAGTTTAGTAAAATTAGCAAGAGACACACGGTAATGCTTGTCTCCCAAATGCACAGAGCAAAGACATGACTTTATTCAGTCCGTTCATGACATTGGCAATTTCATTCCACCATTTCATATTGAATGCATTTATTAAGAGTGGCTGCAGCAATTGCCGCAGAATGCCTTTCAGAGACCCTTTATTTCACAAACTAGTGTTCTTTTGACCTTTAGGACAGCATTTCAGCGGTAAGCGGTTCACCATCTTGCAGCTATGCATTTATGAAAAAGAACAAGAAAAAGGCTGCAGGGTTTCATCTGCTAATACATGCAATCCACATTATTTTATGTGGGAAAAGCACATTATTTTGTTACTTTCCTTGCCCATACTGTCAATCCTGGATGCTGTTTGTGAGTTATGTATAGTACAAGTGCATGTGTGTAACCACGTTCTCATTGTGGTGTGATTTAAATTAAATGAATTATTTTATTGTGACATGATTAACTTAAATTAATGCCACTGAGTAATAGAGTAACATGTGGTTCATTTTGTCATCCTATGAAGAAAGAAATGCACATTTGTTGTGACCAAAAGGCTTCTGAGCCTGTAGTTTTGCTTTAGATTAAGGTCACGATCACAAAGCTCATTAGAACTATACATTGCAACATCCTACAGCTACGGTATTTCTAATAATATGATATTATTATTAAAACTGATATTGGCGATGATCATGATAGTTTTACCTGTTCCAGGTAAAAGAAGAGCTGTCTTCCTACTCTTTGGAGCGAACTGACTGACCAAGCTTAGCTTATTATTTTGGACTGAAGAGGGAGCAAGGGATGTGGTCTCCAAACCTCTTGTTCCTGCTAGTGTCTGTTCTTTGAACCTCTTCCAAAGATTTGAAATACACAGTATGAAGTCCCAAGTGTATGGAGGCCCAAACATGGCCTTCATAGCATCAGCAAGGCAATGAGTGGGAACGACAGCCTCTTCCCCCTTTAGTAAGCCTGGAAATAAATCTTTGGCCTCTGTTTGACTTTTTGATGAGAAAGTGTAGAGCAACAGTACAACTCTGAAAGGAGAAAGCACTTAAGAGACTGCGAGGAAGATTAGCAGTTTGTAAGAACTATTTATAATCATAAATCTCAACCTATCAAGTTGCTCTGGTGTTTTATAAGGCTTGTTTCTGTTCCAGGGAGCAGAGAGCTGGTCTGAAATGCAATATCCTGAAAGACACAGCTGTTCCAACTTACAGCTGGAGAGTGCACGGGGGGGGGGGGGAGTGGGGGGGAGTGGGGGAAGGGGGGTGGTGAGGGACAAAGTGAGGAATAAAACACAGAATGAGAGGCTGACATAGAGAAAGGGGTGTGCATTTATACTTGACCTTGTTCAGGTTGACTGCACCTTGGCATTTAATGCCAAGCGCCCATCGTATCTCAGCGGACTTAGAATAGATCTCAGTAAAATGAGAAAGGCCTCTTTTTTATCTGGCTGCGTCTGCCTCGCTTTTGAGTGGCCGGAGTAATGTTGAAAGATTAGCATCTGATGTGACAGATTGTATTGTGACTTTATGACAGGGCTATCACATTAGTTTGCAAATGTTTTCAATCCCTCTTATTTAAATCTACTGCCTGACATGGCAGCTTTGATGTGATTATTAGTCATTGGAGGGACTGTAATTCATGTTCACCAGATTGGAGAGGAGCCCTTTTGGAAACCCTTGGCTCTGAACTGATAAAGTTCGACCCGATCAAAGCCTGCTGTTTTTTCACTCCTGGTATTGCACCCTTACATTCTGCTGAATTGATTTACATGTATTTAGCATTATTTTCAGTTCTATATAATGAAAATCACAACATCCTGCACATACAAAGCTGAGATTGGATGTGACTTTTTTTTCAAAATTAGTAGGCGTGCTCCTGAACTCAGAGGAGAGAGCCCAAGCCACAGTTCATTCACGAAGAGTCATTCATGAAGAGTATATATTCTAGTTGAACGGGGCAGAAAATATAAAAGGAAATCTTAAAAGATTTTTAAACTGGACATATGTGTGGAGTGCACTCTGAGATGTCCATTGGATAGATCTTGCTTCAGCTCACTGAATGCTACGCACATTACGCTTCTGTGTGCTGCCATATGCTGTTAGAGGCTAAGCTTATCAGGAGTTACGATGCCCAGGTGAATCAGAACAGTTTTACACAATGCAATACCTGATTCCAAACATGTGTTTCATGGTTATAATAATAATAATAATAATAATAATAATAATACATTTACATTTATTCATTTAGCAGACGCTTTTATCAAAAGCGACTTACATAGGTTACAGTTCTTTACAATGTTATCTAATAATGATAATGATAATAATAATAATAATAATGATGATCTTGGAGATCATAGTTAGGCTGCATATTTTTATGCATGTGTACATGTATGTATGCATGCTCTGTAGTATGTATTGTTAGGTACTGTCTCTGCTAGCTGTTTCACTGAGAACACGAGTATGCTTATTTTAGCATTGTTTACGCTTATTATCTGTGTCACTGATAAAAATGTGAAGTTTAAATTAATGTGTCAATATATTATTATTATATATTATATATCATTATTTAACTGGCTTAAGAACTAGATTTAGGTATATAGTAAAATCTAGTGGCATTTACTGCCTATAGCATGTGGTTTAAAAAAAAAAAAACATAAAGATGTGGGTTAGACATTGTTAAACAGAAAAATCTGTTAAGAGGTAAAGCACATACCTATTCTAGCTCCAGTATCTGAGGGCACAATGACCACATCAGTCTCTGGTGATTCTGACTTGTAATCAGCAGAAAGTGCTGAGACAATGAGTGAGGGTTTCAGATCATCTACCCCAAATATTCTGGCGTTAGCAGGGGAGTGCCAGCCGCCACAGGGTTGTCTTGTCTGTGCTTGGCGCTCCTCTGTCTTAATTAAAAAGCTATCATTACAGCAATGGGCTGTACCTGCCAATAGCTGAGCTCCAGGCCTCTGCCTCACACATCAATCTCCGGTGTCAGCTTTTGCATTTGAGCTCCTCTCATTTCAGCGGCTCTTTTAAGGTTGTTTGCTCTCTATTTTCTAATAACTGTTGTTGCCCTTTCAGTGACTAAGCACAAAGCTCTTATGGCTCCTAAAATTTTTTTTTTTTTTTACTCGATTTTGCTTGAAATTTACCTTTTAGTCAAGGCCCTCATCTTTGACCAACATGCACATTGCAGAAATTCAATTATTAAAATTATTATTATGAAATAAACATTATTATTAAAAATAGTATTGATATTTAACAGGAGAAGAAAACACTGTAAATGTAATTCCTAATAGTGTTGGCGGGAGGCGGAAAGGCTTTGAGGATCGTTAGCTCACATACATTGGGGGGGGTGGGGGGTGGGGGGGGGCAGAGCTTCCATTTGCGGGCTGGTGTGGAGGAGATTCCCACTACCAGCCCCCAGCAGGACAGCTCCCTGAGGAAGAGGCCTGCTGGCAGGTGACCCGGGACAGGAGTGATGCCACCGTCTCCGCCTGCTTGCTGAGGTGTGGGAGAAGACGGCAGGGGCAGAGCGGACAGGGAGCCCTGCCAGAAGAAAGCCCTCTGCTCTACTGCTGCAACGCTGTGCTCAGCCAAGGGGTGGCCCTTCTCCCCAACATTTGTGAAAATCAGCCCTCCAATTTGTACTCCTGCTCTTTATGTGTAAAAAAAAGCACAACAAACAAACAATCAAACAAACAAGCGTAAAAAAAAAAAAAAAAAAAAAAAAAAAACCAGAGTCGAAATCAAAGTCAAAGAATCAAAAAGTGCAGAATCAGCAGCTTTGTGTTGACGCTGTGGCTTGAAGCAGAAGCTTGCAGATGGAAATTGCAGGTGAAGCTCTGCATGGCTACCCCTGAGCGAGGTACTCAGCCTAAATGGCTTCAGCAGAAACGCCCAGCTGGGCCCCAGGGCTGATGTGCAATCTGTGATCTTACACAGGCGTCCCGGATTAAGGAATGCGGTAAGCATACAGTATAAATAATGTACTCGGTAAGTACAATCCTCCGGTGCTCCTTTTGTGATTTTTAGATGTTCCCTGGAAGTGAACAACTTGATGCAGAGAGGTCGGCCTGGTTGAATTTCATACTTTCATATGATAAGCCTGTCATTTTGTGAATTTAATGAGTTCGACAGACACAGTTCCTGATTAGAGTCCTTCAGTGTGATTTCTAAAAAGAAGCTTCCTCCTGCTTCTACTTGAGAACTTGGTTATACGTTGTTACAGCTGTATGCTTAAGTCTTTTTGTTACAGTTAATTAGGTACTCTATGAAATATGTCATATGCAAATGGTACACTATTTAGAAGGAGGTAAAAATAGCAACTGTCTTAAAATTCAATTGACTTGCAGCCAATGTTCAGATAGGCAAGAACAAGGACAGTAAGCACATGAACTTGGTGGAGGCCTTCCCTGACCAAGATTAAAATGGCTTTCCCAGAAGTCTAAATATTTTATTTCTTAATAGAGGAGCAGCTGACATTAATTTTATGGGACCTGTGAAGCTGATGTCAAATGGCAGGTGTCTTGACATTTATTTGCCAAATGAAGGAGGTGCTGTCCCTTCAACCCTTTTAAACAGTAGTCAGAATGCAGCGGGCTCTGGGGTGGGTCACCCCTAGTGATGTGTAGATTAGTGATTTTAGCACGCCCCATTTTCACACTGACCTGTATATGTAAGAGAAACAGTTTTTCGTGGGTTGTGAGGATATTATTTCTGTCTGACAGTGTCTTGCTTTTAAAGGTACCCAGGGCTGCTGTGACAACATGAAACCCAGGGAAAATTTTTGGTTGGACCAGACATGAAAATGGATGTACACTATATGGACAAAAGTATTCGGACGCCTGCCATTACATTGTATTGACATTGCATTCAAATACATATACTTTAATATGGTGTTGGTCCCCCTTTTGCAGCTATAACAGCTTCCACTCTTCTTGGAAGGCTTTCCACAAGATTTTGGAGTGTTTTTGTGGGAATTTGTGCCCATTCATTCTGTAGAGCATTTATGAGGTCAGGCACTGATGTTGGACAAGAAGACCTGGCTCGCAATCTCCGTTCCAGTTCATCCCAAAGGTGCTCGATGGGGTTGAGGTCAGGGCTCTGTGCGGGCCAGTCAAGTTCGTCCACACCGAATTCATCAAACCATGTCTTTATAGTCCTTGCTTTGTGCATTGGGGCACAGTCATGTCGGAATAGAAAAGAGCCTTCCCCAAACTGTTTTGCCACAAAGTTGGAAGCATAGCATTGTCCAAAATGTCTTGGTATGCTGAAGCGTTAAGATTGCCCTTCACTGGAGACAAGGGGCCTAGCCCAAACCCTGAAAAACAGGTGTGGCCAAATACTTTCGCCCATATAGTGTATTTTCAGGAAGTCTTGCTTCATTTTCTGATGCTTTGTGTGTTTTTACAGGAGGACACATTTAATTTCAAGTAGAAGATTAGACATTTGTGTTTGATAATTGCAAAGCGAAGTACTGATTTTTGTCAAAACATTTTTATCAAAGAACATCTTTTGGTGCGCTTTAAGTGTGCACTTTTTACAGGCTGAGCTCTGAGCAGAGCCTGAATAGAAGCTTTAGGGACAGTGAACACCTAAAATTCTGGTGCACACACAGGTGAGGCCTATGAATACCAAGCCCTTGCTTTCTAACTGTATTTGTTTATTCCAAACACTGAATACATCTGAAAGAGATCTCAAGTTCTTGAATGTATGTGGAAAAAACACCTTATTGCAGAAAAACAGCTCCTTGTAATTGTTTGTATCATTAAATATAATACAATATAATATACATCTTCAGTGGTTCTCATGGAGAGACAAGGAGCTGGGTATGGGTTGCATTGAAGAAATATTAATTAAGTCAATGTGTATTTTTTTTTACATATGAACATGACACTAACTATACCACAACCGGAAAAATACAATGCTATAAAGCAGTAATACATCCCTTGTGTGTGGGAAGGCCGGAGAGTGTACTCTTCAGTTGTGCAGATGGTAAAAAAGTGACTGGTTAATGCATTATGACCTTTGCAAAAGGGCAGGTCTTGTTTTGTTTTGTGACTTTCTTTCTCATTGGTTCTGTTACAGATACAGTCTTTATTTACAATTCAAGAGATGGGAAAAAGGCTCCCAGCAAGGTCTGTGCACGTACTTTTCCATGTGCTCGTGTTAGCTAATGCATCTTTCCTCCTCTCTTTTCCTTTTTTTTGCCACAGTATATTAACTGGAGCTGAGAAATGTAGGCTGGACTGGTATGTAGCTACTAATTTAGCCTTTCAGTATGCTATCCTGTCATCTCCTCATTTTTCTCTTAGCGTTTCTAATCTGAGATAATCCCAGTCAAATCCTTTGATTGTGTGTTTGGACCCAAGCCGCTTCTAAAGGCGGAATTTAATGGGCTTCATGGCACTTGGTGTAAAGTCATTTATCTACCCGAGCGGCTGTGGATGCTTGTTTTAATAAGAATGTGCTTTATGGAGAAAGAAGGGGCCTTGCTTTTTAATTAGCCAAAGGGAGGGCAAATCTCAATCAAACAACCTTGTCTCTGAGATATGAGATGAGCTTCCTGTTTAACTTTTTTTTCATACAAGACAGGGATCTTGTTTTTTCTTTTTTCTGAGCTCCCAGAATTCGCTCCCTCCCTCTGTTCCAATTCACCCCACACATACAAACTCCAACGCTGATCAGAGACACCTGCAAGGTCAGCACAGGGGGATTTATGACGCATTTACTGCGAATGTGTGGAAAAGGACATGCCTGACAGAGAGGCCTGACTTTCAGTGGCCAGACTCCAGAAAGCCAGCACATGCCGATGGACCTACAGCTTGCTTTGGAAGGCTTCTACCTGCATTTTAGTTGGGTAATTTTCTTTAACCATTAACCAAGTGGTGCCTGACATGGCATGCACAGTCATCATCACTCCCTGACAAGTATTTCTAAAATCCAAACCTCTCATTGAATCTGTCAGACTATTATGTTTTTCACACATTTGCATCATATCTAAGACAGTAGCCGTACCACACTGTACTCTCCTCTCGCCTGGGGGCTTAAGCTAAGCAGCGTTTTGATTGGTTAATGCTCGGAGAGGGGACCTCCTGGGAAAACCAGGTTGTTACCGTGCAGTAGGGGCAGCCTCGCTCCTGGACCCAGCAGAAAGCCAGGGCCCCAGTACAGCAGTTCCCTTGATTTGGGTATTTAATCATCCTTCAGTTCAGCTGGTGGAATAAATCCCTCCCTGTCCATCTCAGATGACACACGGTGAGTCCTTTGGTGCAAAATGGCTGTCATGCACCATCCAGGTGGGCGCTATGCCTTGGTGGTGGTGGAGACGAGTCCCCAACCCTTTCACTGCACAGAGCTTTCAGGTCCACTAAAGACTGATAAAATGCTGTATAAACGCAGCCTATGATCATATTGATCACTTACATTCTCTCTCCACTTTCTCAAGGGGCTTTGTCTTCATTTTCTCATATGGCTATTTTTCCTGTAAAGCTGAATGTTTGTGTTCAAATAATAACAAGACAATAACATGTATTATTTTGACCACACAATCAAAACGCAATATCAAGAAGTCTCTGTTGTTGGATAGCCACGCATTTGAGCACATTTTAAAGTCACATTTTAAAGTCAGTAAAGTTGTTGTTCTGTGTTGTGATGGTCAAGATGGTCACAGAATGGCCATCTTAGCTGGTGACAACTGATGACAATTGCAAGTTTATTTACATCATATCTGAACTGTACCCTTAATGACATTTTGACACCTTTAGTGTATTATAAAATTTTGTTGTTGATAGTGTTTATAAATCTTTTTCATACTCGCATATGAAAACATACATACACACTGCACACTATAGATACTCTACACATATATATGCACAGATATGGAGAAGCCACAGAGATGGGCTGGTTAATGGGACAGACAGCAAAGATCAGATAATAGAGGAAGTGGAGACCATTTATTCAAATCACATCTATGAATTGCTTTTCATATTTGTAACGCGTGTCTGAAGCCACCACTCTAAATACAGAACAGTGCCGGCAGCCCTTTTGCATCATCATTACAGTAGGTATTGGGAAAAGCAAAGAGGATTGGAACGATGAGCCTCATTGCTTTAATGCACTGAGCCACTGGGCTTTTATCCGTTGTTAATGAGGTAAGTACAGCCCTGGCTGCTGCCTGGGACATGCTGTTGTCTGTTCCAGGTTCCATCATGGATTGCTGTCCAGGAGCCAAAGAGCTGCAACATGCTCTGCCTGCAAGGGGAACTTTCTTTTATATGCTCAGTACTGTGCGTATTTCATTCCATACATGCTTTTTAATCTGGACTGTCAAAACATCACACATCTCAGCGATACCATTCTATACGGATGTGCTATGCATCAGTGTCAGTGTAGCATCAGGGCGGAAGTGTAGCATAATGGTAAGGTGAAGAGGTTGTAACCAAAAAGTTGCTGGTTTGATTCCCTGCTGGACACTGCTGTTGTACCCTTGGGCAAGGTGCTTAACTCAGAATTGCCTCTGTAAAATATCTAGCTGTATACATGGATAGAATGTAAAAACTGTAACTTATGTAAGTCGCTCTGGATAAGAACGTCTGCTAAATGAAAATAAGGTCATGTATGCATGCATGATTTAGAGAAAGGAGTACAGATCTGGCATATTGATTAAGTGTTTGTTCAGTTGATAACTTGTGACAGACCATGATGCCCTTCAGCGACTGACTGCTGCCTAATCATCATCTCATTGGTCAGTCAGGTAGTTATCCACAGGTGAGCTGAGGTGATTTCACCTTCATGGAAAACAGTATGTATGAGTTACAGTATGTGTGACTTAAATTATGTACTCCAGTATTTTTTAACAAAAGGAAAAACAACAACAACAAAAAACTTTTCTTGCTTGCAAATTTGTTATAGAAAACATGGCATCTGAAAGAGTGCATTAATAACATGTATTTTTATATATGTTACTGTTTTCATATATAAATATAAACTGTATTTACAGAATATTTCCATCTATGAACAGATGTATGTATTCTAAAATGTTATGGGTTATTTGTGCTACTGTGTATGTTACAATATATCATCTATATGTAATTTGCCATGCTGGCCTTGTAATGGGTATATAGTTTATGCCAAATGACAAAAATATTATTTTCATCATCACATTGAAATGAATGGAAATGTTTTCCTCTCCTCTCTTTCCTCTTGTCCACAGACAGGAGTGAGAATGCCAATTCTGTAATGTTCTTACAAGGGACTGCCAAGTGACATGTTCGCACTAAAAAATGTCAAATATTAAAAATTTGCGAGAATTACAGTGCTGGAATAAATGATTTTTTCAAATTATTATTATTATTTTTAAAATGTTTTCTCTTTTCAATATACAGGAGTGAGGCTGCCTATTCCGTAATACTCGTACCAAGGTTTGTCACCTGAAACTTTAGCACTTGATGTTAGCAGGCAATGATCAGGTCATGTATTTTTTCACTGAAACTATTTTGTTTGACCAGACTGTGGCCTGCCGCTGGTGCACAGAGTTATGAATGATTTGCTTCCTTTGTGAAAGGAGGAAGTCGCCATCATCTACATGGTACGGCTGTATTCTGAGATTCATTCTGATGTTAGCTATTTTAGATGCAGCATGATTGTCTCCTATGCGGTTATCGATTATAACTGTTAAAAATGTTCTCGGGTGTCCAACAACATGGGTTCCACAGAGGGTAGCCTTTCAAAGGCTCGCTGATATGAGCAGAGTTACTCAGGCACTGAGAGAACTCCAAATGGAGGGGGTACAGAAAAATTGTTCATTAACAGCAATGGAGAAAAATGTCATGCTAAGTGCCTCTCCTATGGAGTGGAAGCAGTGTTACAGCAAGGCAGAGAGCCAAGAGCCCTGCTCTCAGCTGGCAAACAGGGGGTCAGATAGGCTTGCATGCATCCCAAACAATGTTTTTTTTTGTGTTGCAGCAACCTCTTAGCTTCCAAACTAATGGGATACTGAAAAAAACACATCATGCTCTTAGAATTTGCCATGCATTAACAGGCAAATCTACTCTCCTCTCTTTAAATATACATGGTCTCACAAACCCAGAGTGGGTGAACAAATCTATGTAAAAAGATGTTTTTTTTCCCCAGGAATTAAGCAACAGTAGTATTTACAAAACAAATGATAATGTAAAAGGACCAGTGTTTCTTCACAAAATAAAGTGGCAATTAGATGGAGCAAGAAAAGAGAATTTGCTTTTGTCAAAGCATGCAACATCTGATTTCCATTTTTACTTTTCCATTTAGCCACTTTGACAGAAGTTCTTAACTGGGGCAACTTGCAAAGCAGAAGCATTGGTATGTAAATTGAAGCACTGCTTAGATGTAGTATTCCTGGTCATTCTGCTTCCAGTTCTTCCTATTAGACAAAAATGGAAAATATTAATTTGAAAAAGAAAAAAAAAACCTTATAACCTACTATTCAGACCTCTTGCTTTATAGTGATATAATAACCACATTGAACAAATTGTATGAAAGCATTCTACACCATTTGCGGAACACGCCTTGTTTACATGAATTAACATAATTAATTTGCAATTAATTATTACGCTTAATTATATTTATGTGTACATTCAGCATGATCAGAAGTGTAAAGAAATGGAAAGGATGACAATTAAAAAAAAAAATCATGTCTATCGGCAAAAACTATGTATGAAATGACACATCGTATTAAAATGCACATTCAGCACAGGCCTAGCCTGGGTAAGCATTAACCTTCCAGTAGGTCTGATGTCTAAGTGGGACACGGAGGACAATCTAGGAGATTAATGAAGATAGCCTAGTTTATTATGACATTTTACACAGGGTCACTTCAAACCAGAGGTACAAATATAATAACTTAATTGTGCAATGGTACAATATGCTTCTGTAAAATACTCCTGTACTTTCTAATGAGAGGATTGATGTGAAAATACTGTAGAATGAACAAGAGTGATGTATGGAATGTTACTATTGTGACATAGTTACTATTGCCCCCCTAACACCCTAGTTCTGTCAGTACTCCCGCCTCCTAGCCCTGCGCTTTTGGTTTTTTTTCCTTTTTTTTCTCCTTGTGTTTCTGCCCGGCCCTTCTCTCCGCCCTGTCTCCGCCTTATTACCTGCGCACCTGCATCTCATCCCCTCGTCGGTCTGTCCTTATTTATACCCTGCTCGCTGTGCAGTCATTGCTAGTTCGTCTCAGTGTTTTTTGCCTGTTTCGTCCCCGCGTTTTCTTTACCTCGCTATTCTTGTGATTTTCGACCTGCCCGTTTTTGACTCCGTTGTTTGCCTGCCGCTTTTGCTTAGTTTGCTCGATCGTGCCTTCCTGTTGTCTGACCCTGCCCGTTCTGACTATCCCGCTTTGGATTTGCCCACGGACTGCTTCCCTGGTTTTTGACCCTGCCTGTATTCTGGTTTTTTGATTCTGCCGTGTGTTTTTTCTCTGCCCTCGCGTTTTTTGGGGTCTGCGACTGTGTCCTACCCTGTGCTGCCTGACAAGTTCATGGTCTACGAAATGAATTGAAAACCACGCATCAGCTGGTTAATGAAAACTACTTAAGTTATGCATGCATTAAATTGCTTATATGGCAACAAGCACCTACTATATAATGGGAAGGCCTATTATTAGCATTTGCATTGTACTTTTTTTCAGCTGAGCACAGCAGTTGTGGTGCAAACTATTTCACAATCTCTGCAAAGTCAGAACTGTAAAAACTTTTCTCAGAGCCCAAATAGTGTAGCTTTGTATCCAGCAATATATGCATTGACACTTAGTGTATCTGGTCCATGCTGGTGTTTATTTTTGATGTAAACATGAATTCTTGTGGCAAACATGATGTTGCAATCTTATGAGCTGCTATTTCTCTTCCTGGCATCTGCATGTCAGAATTTAGAAGTTCCCTCTTGTTCTCCACCTCCTCTGACTGCTATGACTACAACTTCTTCTATTAACACCTTAGCTTTTCAATCTAGATCACTACCACCACTGTGATTAGTGTTAAAAGAATTCATTAAGTAAAATACAAGTTTAGTGTGCACGCTAATGTAGGTATGACATTCACGTAATTATTCTGTCATTATTGACTTATGAACTGAAAGTACAAGTACAAGTACTTATTTAAACGGAAAAAAATAAGAAAAAAGTGAAATCTGACAGAGTTCTGTATCTTTTCATTTACTTTGGATTTTGATGTGATTCCAACTCCACACGTGGTAAAGGCTAGGTGGACCTGCAGAGGATGTTTGTCACTCTGTCCGTCCCCTTTGATGATCCATTAAAACGGAAGTGGGAGTAGATTACAACCCCCTAATGTAGGAGCCCAGCCGATTAGAAGAGTCTTTCAATAAGACAAGACACCAAGCAGACGTACCGGCAACAGAGGCCACGCAAGGACATGACGAACAAAAAAAAAAAAAAATCACAAAAAGAGGCTTCCAAATGGAACGCGAAAGTGAAGTGCCATTAACAGGGTTTATTGACAGGCTGAATGTTGCAGACAGCACCTTCAGTCCCGCGGACGGGAGCTCCTGGCGTCTGATTACGCTCAGAGTAAATACCACCTACTCCCCCCATCTCAGCTGATTTGATTTACGGGGTGCAGAGAAATACAAGTTCAAGGAGTAGACATTTTCCATTTACTTTAAAAGCTGGATTGAATTTAAAATCAGCAATTACACTGTGGAACTTCGGGCCTTAATGGCTGACGGTGCATGTTTAATTTATGGAGTTCTGAGTCACATGAGCGCCGCTCCCTTTAAACACATCTGATGTCTCCACCAATCTGCACAAGCATCACTGCTTTCAAAAATCCAGTGACGACCAATTAAATATGCACCTGCTGGAGGGTAATGTAGGCTGGTTAGGGAGCATATCTGGTGCATTGTCCTCTCCTCAGTCATTCTAATTAATGACTGCATTAATAATGATTCATGTGCTACTCATTGTTGTTGCAGACCTATTGCCTCACTGTTAGGTGATGGTACTCTGTGTGTGTGTGTGTGGTTGTGTGTGTGTGCACATGCGTGAGCGTGAGTCTGCATATTTATCTGTTTGTTATTTATATGCTTTTTGACAAGGTGACATATTTTGCAATTTTCTAGGGTAATTATTATGTTAGACTTTGTTATGCAAATTGATTATCAATGTACAATACAAACACACTTTTATAACGTAGGAACCTTCACATGTTTTCAGAATTGTGCTTTGGTATTTTTTTAACGATTAACAAATTCTAATAGGAATGTGTAATAAAAAAGCAAAAAAAAAAAAAAAAAGCTCCTTTCCATCTCCCCCTGAAACTGAAATTATATCCAAAGACATAATTTTATGATCGAAAAAAAAAACAAAGTGCATAAAACACCATGCAACACCTTTCCTAAAAGCTGTGGACATTAACCGACATGCATTTCACAAGAATTTGGCACAGATGAACCTTAGCCAGTGCATGTCTGCCCATGGCTGTTGCTCAGCGCAGCTTGTTTAGAGACATTCTATTTGGCATTTCTACAGAAAAGAGAAGAGAGACATGTTCAGTCATGCATCATTACTGTGTGGTTACCATGTCAGTAACTGTTGATCTCCACTTTCATTTTTTTTCCATTCAGGCAGTCTGCCGGACGCCTAAAAATGCAGAACCGAACAATGTCTTCCTGCCTTGGCAAAGCTCGGCTCAAAACAAGAGCCGTGATTGGCTGACTGTTGCACAACTTCCTCATCAACAAAAAAGAAAAGGGCTCAGCTGACAGGCTCACCCTGTGCAGTGGCAAAACAGTTGGGAAGTCCTCCTCAGAGGGATGCTACAGGCCTGTGGTCTTTCTGTCCGGATATTACAGAAAATTGCAAACTAGATGGAACCTGACAAAGGAATTCTTTTGAAAAAGGGTGACAGGCAGTCATTCGAACAGACCGGTGAGACACCAAGACTCAGACGGGCGTAGATGTAAGAATGCTCAATAATGGACAAAGGCTATGAAGTTTTGACCAACCATAACACTCTGGATTCTTGTAAGGTTTTTGTCACGGGTGAGTTCTCTTTTTTCAGGCTGTGTGGT